>NC_044322.1:203717431-204336048 GCF_007399415.2 Gopherus evgoodei
CCAGCCACTGGAGAACAGCTATGGTCAGCATACACCTATACCATCGCGTGAGCCCCAGCAGCCAGGAACAGCCCTGGCCCTCTTCTGCTTCCCAAAGACTTTGGCCGCAGACACAGCCCTGGCCCCCCTCACCTGCCCTTGCCCACCAGGACGCCTTTTACGGCCTACTCAGTTCCTCACACAACACCCGCCTGGACCTTGCCCTCACCTACCAGCTCAGCACCACCTTCTTCCTCTCAAAACTTCCTCTTGACACACTCCCGCTTCCACACTTCACACTCACCTCATCACACGCTCACCCACGCACCCTTTGGCTTTTCAAGCGCCTCTGGAGGGACGCACCTTCCCAGGCACGCACATCCTTCCGTTCAACGCGCACTGGACGGACATTCGAAACACAGCCCTTGCCAGGAGGGAATGCGCTGCTTCTGGACCCTGGCGACCAGCAAGAAGGCCTGGGACTCTTTTTCAGAACCATGCACCCCACTGACTGTGTTCCTTTACAAGCAGAAACTAACGACCGGCCCATGGCTCTCTTGCCCAATGGACGCAATCTGGCTGAGCCACCAGGCGTGCTGCAGGATAGCCCCTCCCCGCAAACGCACACCCCCTCCCCGACCAAAAAGCAATGCCGTGACCCGGATTCGAACCGAGGTTGCTGCGGCCACGGCGCAGAGTACTAACCATTATACGATCACGGCCAGGCGCTGGTGCCAGAAAGAGCCCTGCCGAAAAACGCTCAGCTCTGTGCTCTCGGGGCGGCCCCCTTCCTCGCCGGCGGCCACAGGTATTTTCAGGTCTCCCCATTAGAGTCACAGGTAAACTCCCGAGCAAATGGAAAAAGACAGGAAGCCAATCCCAGGCCTGTCTTCCTCCTCCCCCTCTGTCTGGCCCATTTTCCTCATGCCCCTGGCCAGCCTATTTCCCTTTGCCGCTCTAAAACCTGCCCCCACGTGCAGGCCCCGAAGCTGGGCCCGGTGGCGGAAGGCCAGGGAGAGGCTTTGGCTAGGGCGAGCACGTCCTTGCCAGGTAATTGTCAGTCTGGAGGTGAAAGTCACCAGCGCGGGGTGCGAAGACAAGTGGCCGTAGAAGGAGAATGAAAGGGCATGTGGTGGGCAGGCCGGGCATTTCTTTGCTGCCCCCTTCAAAAGGGTCACCCTCCCCAGTCGGGGAATCAAACCCCGGTCTCCCGCGTGACAGGCGGGGATACTCACCACTACACAAATGAGGAAAGGGGCATGGTGAAGGGGCCCAGCCACCGGAGAACAGCTATGGTCAGCATACACCTATACCATCGCGTGAGCCCCAGCAGCCAGGAACAGCCCTGGCCCTCTTCTGCTTCCCAAAGACTTTGGCCGCAGACACAGCCCTGGCCCCCCTCACCTGCCCTTGCCCACCAGGACGCCTTTTACGGCCTACTCAGTTCCTCACACAACACCCGCCTGGGACCTTGCCCTCACCTACCAGCTCAGCACCACCTTCTTCCTCTCAAAACTTCCTCTTGACACACTCCCGCTTCCACACTTCACACTCACCTCATCACACGCTCACCCACGCACCCTTTGGCTTTTCAAGCGCCTCTGGAGGGACGCACCTTCCCAGGCACGCACATCCTTCCGTTCAACGCGCACTGGACGGACATTCGAAACACAGCCCTTGCCAGGAGGGAATGCGCTGCTTCTGGACCCTGGCGACCAGCAAGAAGGCCTGGGACTCTTTTTCAGAACCATGCACCCCACTGACTGTGTTCCTTTACCAAGCAGAAACTAACGACCGGCCCATGGCTCTCTTGCCCAATGGACGCAATCTGGCTGAGCCACCAGGCGTGCTGCAGGATAGCCCCTCCCCGCAAACGCACACCCCCTCCCCGACCAAAAAGCAATGCCGTGACCCGGATTCGAACCGAGGTTGCTGCGGCCACGGCGCAGAGTACTAACCACTATACGATCACGGCCAGGCGCTGGTGCCAGAAAGAGCCCCGCCAAAAACGCTCAGCTCTGTGCTCTCGGGGCGGCCCCCTTCCTCGCCGGCGGCCACAGGTATTTTTCAGGTCTCCCCATTAGAGTCACAGGTAAACTCCCGAGCAAATGGAAAAAGACAGGAAGCCAATCCCAGGCCTGTCTTCCTCCTCCCCCTCTGTCTGGCCCATTTTCCTCATGCCCCTGGCCAGCCTATTTCCCTTTGCCGCTCTAAAACGTGCCCCCACGTGCAGGCCCCGAAGCTGGGCCCGGTGGCGGAAGGCCAGGGAGAGGCTTTGGCTAGGGCGAGCACGTCCTTGCCAGGTAATTGTCAGTCTGGAGGTGAAAGTCACCAGCGCGGGGTGCGAAGACAAGTGGCCGTAGAAGGAGAATGAAAGGGCATGTGGTGGGCAGGCCGGGCATTTCTTTCTGCCCCCTTCAAAAGGGGTCACCCTCCCCGTCGGGGAATCGAACCCCGGTCTCCCGCGTGACAGGCGGGGATACTCACCACTATACTAACGAGGAAAGGGGCATGGTGAAGGGGCCCAGCCACCGGAGAACAGCTATGGTCAGCATACACCTATACCATCGCGTGAGCCCCAGCAGCCAGGAACAGCCCTGGCCCTCTTCTGCTTCCCAAAGACTTTGGCCGCAGACACAGCCCTGGCCCCCTCACCTGCCCTTGCCCACCAGGACGCCTTTTACGGCCTACTCAGTTCCTCACACAACACCCGCCTGGGACCTTGCCCTCACCTACCAGCTCAGCACCACCTTCTTCCTCTCAAAACTTCCTCTTGACACACTCCCGCTTCCACACTTCACACTCACCTCATCACACGCTCACCCACGCACCCTTTGGCTTTTCAAGCGCCTCTGGAGGGACGCACCTTCCCAGGCACGCACATCCTTCCGTTCAACGCGCACTGGACGGACATTCGAAACACAGCCCTTGCCAGGAGGGAATGCGCTGCTTCTGGACCCTGGCGACCAGCAAGAAGGCCTGGGACTCTTTTTCAGAACCATGCACCCCACTGACTGTGTTCCTTTACCAAGCAGAAACTAACGACCGGCCCATGGCTCTCTTGCCCAATGGACGCAATCTGGCTGAGCCACCAGGCGTGCTGCAGGATAGCCCCTCCCCGCAAACGCACACCCCCTCCCCGACCAAAAAGCAATGCCGTGACCCGGATTCGAACCGAGGTTGCTGCGGCCACGGCGCAGAGTACTAACCACTATACGATCACGGCCAGGCGCTGGTGCCAGAAAGAGCCCTGCTGAAAACGCTCAGCTCTGTGCTCTCGGGGCGGCCCCCTTCCTCGCCGGCGGCCACAGGTATTTTTCAGGTCTCCCCATTAGAGTCACAGGTAAACTCCCGAGCAAAGGGAAAAAGACAGGAAGCCAATCCCAGGCCTGTCTTCCTCCTCCCCCTCTGTCTGGCCCATTTTCCTCATGCCGCTGGCCAGCCTATTTCCCTTTGCCGCTCTAAACGTGCCCCCACGTGCAGGCCCCGAAGCTGGGCCCGGTGGCGGAAGGCCAGGGAGAGGCTTTGGCTAGGGCGAGCACGTCCTTGCCAGGTAATTGTCAGTCTGGAGGTGAAAGTCACCAGCGCGGGGTGCGAAGACAAGTGGCCGTAGAAGGAGAATGCAAGGGCATGTGGTGGGCAGGCCGGGCATTTCTTTGTGCCCCCTTCAAAAGGGGTCACCCTCCCCGTCGGGGAATCGAACCCCGGTCTCCCGCGTGACAGGCGGGGATACTCACCACTATACTAACGAGGAAAGGGCATGGTGAAGGGGCCCAGCCACCAGAGAACAGCTATGGTCAGCATACACCTATACCATCGCGTGAGCCCCAGCAGCCAGGAACAGCCCTGGCCCTCTTCTGCTTCCCAAAGACTTTGGCCGCAGACACAGCCCTGGCCCCCCTCACCTGCCCTTGCCCACCAGGACGCCTTTTACGGCTACTCAGTTCCTCACACAACACCGCCTGGGACCTTGCCCTCACCTACCAGCTCAGCACCACCTTCTTCCTCTCAAAACTTCCTCTTGACACCCTCCCGCTTCCACACTTCACACTCACCTCATCACACGCTCACCCACGCACCCTTTGGCTTTTCAAGCGCCTCTGGAGGGACGCACCTTCCCAGGCACGCACATCCTTCCGATTCAACGCGCACTGGACGGACATTCGAAACACAGCCCTTGCCAGGAGGGAATGCGCTGCTTCTGGACCCTGGCGACCAGCAAGAAGGCCTGGGACTCTTTTTCAGAACCATGCACCCACTGACTGTGTTTCCTTTACCAAGCAGAAACTAACGGACCGGCCCATGGCTCTCTTGCCCAATGGACCGCAATCAGGCTGAGCCACCAGGCGTGCTGCAGGATAGCCCCTCCCCGCAAACGCACACCCCCCTCCCCGACCAAAAAGCAATGCCGTGACCCGGATTCGAACCGAGGTTGCTGCGGCCACGGCGCAGAGTACTAACCACTATACGATCACGGCCAGGCGCTGGTGCCGAGAAATAGCCCCGCCGAAACGCTCAGCTCTGTGCTCTCGGGGCGGCCCCCTTCCTCGCCGGCGGCCACAGGTATTTTTCAGGTCTCCCCATTAGAGTCACAGGTAAACTCCCGAGCAAATGGAAAAAGACAGGAAGCCAATCCCAGGCCTGTCTTCCTCCTCCCCCTCTGTCTGGCCCATTTTCCTCATGCCCCTGGCCAGCCTATTTCCCTTTGCCGCTCTAAAACGTGCCCCCACGTGCAGGCCCCGAAGCTGGGCCCGGTGGCGGAAGGCCAGGGAGAGGCTTTGGCTAGGGCGAGCACGTCCTTGCCAGGTAATTGTCAGTCTGGAGGTGAAAGTCACCAGCGCGGGGTGCGAAGACAAGTGGCCGTAGAAGGAGAATGCAAGGGCATGTGGTGGGCAGGCCGGGCATTTCTTTGTGCCCCCTTCAAAAGGGGTCACCCTCCCCGTCGGGGAATCGAAGCCCGGTCTCCCGCGTGACAGGCGGGGATACTCACCACTATACTAACGAGGAAAGGGGCATGGTGAAGGGGCCCAGCCACCAGAGAACAGCTATGGTCAGCATACACCTATACCATCGCGTGAGCCCCAGCAGCCAGGAACAGCCCTGGCCCTCTTCTGCTTCCCAAAGACTTTGGCCGCAGACACAGCCCTGGCCCCCCCTCACCTGCCCTTGCCCACCAGGACGCCTTTTACGGCCCTACTCAGTTCCTCACACAACACCCGCCTGGGACCTTGCCCTCACCTACCAGCTCAGCACCACCTTCTTCCTCTCAAAACTTCCTCTTGACACACTCCCGCTTCCACACTTCACACTCACCTCATCACACGCTCACCCACGCACCCTTTGGCTTTTCAAGCGCCTCTGGAGGGACGCACCTTCCCAGGCACGCACATCCTTCCGTTCAACGCGCACTGGACGGACATTCGAAACACAGCCCTTGCCAGGAGGGAATGCGCTGCTTCTGGACCCTGGCGACCAGCAAGAAGGCCTGGGACTCTTTTCAGAACCATGCACCCCACTGACTGTGTTCCTTACCAAGCAGAAACTAACGACCGGCCCATGGCTCTCTTGCCCAATGGACGCAATCTGGCTGAGCCACCAGGCGTGCTGCAGGATAGCCCCTCCCCGCAAACGCACACCCCCTCCCCGACCAAAAAGCAATGCCGTGACCGGATTCGAACCGAGGTTGCTGCGGCCACGGCGCAGAGTACTAACCACTATACGATCACGGCCAGGCGCTGGTGCCAGAAAGAGCCCCGCCAAAAAACGCTCAGCTCTGTGCTCTCGGGGCGGCCCCCTTCTCGCCGGCGGCCACAGGTATTTTTCAGGTCTCCCCATTAGAGTCACAGGTAAACTCCCGAGCAAAGGGAAAAAGACAGGAAGCCAATCCCAGGCCTGTCTTCCTCCTCCCCCTCTGTCTGGCCCATTTTCCTCATGCCCCTGGCCAGCCTATTTCCCTTTGCCGCTCTAAAACCGTGCCCCCACGTGCAGGCCCCGAAGCTGGGCCCGGTGGCGGAAGGCCAGGGAGAGGCTTGGCTAGGGCGAGCACGTCCTTGCCAGGTAATTGTCAGTCTGGAGGTGAAAGTCACCAGCGCGGGGTGCGAAGACAAGTGGCCGTAGAAGGAGAATGCAAGGGCATGTGGTGGGCAGGCCGGGCATTTCTTTGTGCCCCCTTCAAAAGGGGTCACCCTCCCCGTCGGGGAATCGAACCCCGGTCTCCCGCGTGACAGGCGGGGATACTCACCACTATACTAACGAGGAAAGGGCATGGTGAAGGGGCCCAGCCACCGGAGAACAGCTATGGTCAGCATACACCTATACCATCGCGTGAGCCCCAGCAGCCAGGAACAGCCCTGGCCCTCTTCTGCTTCCCAAAGACTTTGGCCGCAGACACAGCCCTGGCCCCCCTCACCTGCCCTTGCCCACCAGGACGCCTTTTACGGCCTACTCAGTTCCTCACACAACACCCGCCTGGGACCTTGCCCTCACCTACCAGCTCAGCACCACCTTCTTCCTCTCAAACTTCCTCTTGACACCCTCCCGCTTCCACACTTCACACTCACCTCATCACACGCTCACCCACGCACCCTTTGGCTTTTCAAGCGCCTCTGGAGGGACGCACCTTCCCAGGCACGCACATCCTTCCGTTCAACGCGCACTGGACGGACATTCGAAACACAGCCCTTGCCAGGAGGGAATGCGCTGCTTCTGGACCCTGGCGACCAGCAAGAAGGCCTGGGACTCTTTTTCAGAACCATGCACCCCACTGACTGTGTTCCTTTACCAAGCAGAAAACTAACGACCGGCCCATGGCTCTCTTGCCCAATGGACGCAATCTGGCTGAGCCACCAGGCGTGCTGCAGGATAGCCCCTCCCCGCAAACGCACAACCCCTCCCCGACCAGAAAGCAATGCCGTGACCCGGATTCGAACCGAGGTTGCTGCGGCCACGGCGCAGAGTACTAACCACTATACGATCACGGCCAGGCGCTGGTGCCAGAAATAGCCCCGCCGAAAACGCTCAGCTCTGTGCTCTCGGGGCGGCCCCCTTCCTCGCCGGCGGCCACAGGTATTTTTCAGGTCTCCCCATTAGAGTCACAGGTAAACTCCCGAGCAAAGGGAAAAAGACAGGAAGCCAATCCCAGGCCTGTCTTCCTCCTCCCCCTCTGTCTGGCCCATTTTCCTCATGCCCCTGGCCAGCCTATTTCCCTTTGCCGCTCTAAAACGTGCCCCCACGTGCAGGCCCCGAAGCTGGGCCCGGTGGCGGAAGGCCAGGGAGAGGCTTTGGCTAGGGCGAGCACGTCCTTGCCAGGTAATTGTCAGTCTGGAGGTGAAAGTCACCAGCGCGGGGTGCGAAGACAAGTGGCCGTAGAAGGAGAATGCAAGGGCATGTGGTGGGCAGGCCGGGCATTTCTTTGTGCCCCCTTCAAAAGGGGTCACCCTCCCCGTCGGGGAATCGAACCCCGTCTCCCGCGTGACAGGCGGAGATACTCACCACTATACTAACGAGGAAAGGGGCATGGTGAAGGGGCCCAGCCACCGGAGAACAGCTATGGTCAGCATACACCTATACCATCGCGTGAGCCCCAGCAGCCAGGAACAGCCCTGGCCCTCTTCTGCTTCCCAAAGACTTTGGCCGCAGACACAGCCCTGGCCCCCCTCACCTGCCCTTGCCCACCAGGACGCCTTTTACGGCCTACTCAGTTCCTCACACAACACCCGCCTGGGACCTTGCCCTCACCTACCAGCTCAGCACCACCTTCTTCCTCTCAAAACTTCCTCTTGACACACTCCCGCTTCCACACTTCACACTCACCTCATCACACGCTCACCCACGCACCCTTTGGCTTTCAAGCGCCTCTGGAGGGACGCACCTTCCCAGGCACGCACATCCTTCGTTCAACGCGCACTGGACGGACATTCGAAACACAGCCCTTGCCAGGAGGGAATGCGCTGCTTCTGGACCCTGGCGACCAGCAAGAAGGCCTGGGACTCTTTTTCAGAACCATGCACCCCACTGACTGTGTTCCTTTACCAAGCAGAAACTAACGACCGGCCCATGGCTCTCTTGCCCAATGGACGCAATCTGGCTGAGCCACCAGGCGTGCTGCAGGATAGCCCCTCCCCGCAAACGCACACCCCCTCCCCGACCAAAAAGCAATGCCGTGACCCGGATTCGAACCGAGGTTGCTGCGGCCACGGCGCAGAGTACTAACCACTATACGATCACGGCCAGGCGCTGGTGCCAGAAAGAGCCCCGCCGAAAACGCTCAGCTCTGTGCTCTCGGGGCGGCCCCCTTCCTCGCCGGCGGCCACAGGTATTTTTCAGGTCTCCCCATTAGAGTCACAGGTAAACTCCCGAGCAAAGGGAAAAAGACAGGAAGCCAATCCCAGGCCTGTCTTCCTCCTCCCCCTCTGTCTGGCCCATTTTCCTCATGCCCCTGGCCAGCCTATTTCCCTTTGCCGCTCTAAAACGTGCCCCCACGTGCAGGCCCCGAAGCTGGGCCCGGTGGCGGAAGGCCAGGGAGAGGCTTTGGCTAGGGCGAGCACGTCCTTGCCAGGTAATTGTCAGTCTGGAGGTGAAAGTCACCAGCGCGGGGTGCGAAGACAAGTGGCCGTAGAAGGAGAATGCAAGGGCATGTGGTGGGCAGGCCGGGCATTTCTTTGTGCCCCCTTCAAAAGGTGTCACCCTCCCCGTCGGGGAATCGAACCCCGGTCTCCCGCGTGACAGGCGGGGATACTCACCACTATACTAACAAGGAAAGGGGCATAGTGAAGGGGCCCAGCCACCAGAGAACAGCTATGGTCAGCATACACCTATACCATCGCGTGAGCCCCAGCAGCCAGGAACAGCCCTGGCCCTCTTCTGCTTCCCAAAGACTTTGGCCGCAGACACAGCCCTGGCCCCCCTCACCTGCCCTTGCCCACCAGGACGCCTTTTACGGCCTACTCAGTTCCTCACACAACACTCGCCTGGGACCTTGCCCTCACCTACCAGCTCAGCACCACCTTCTTCCTCTCAAAACTTCCTCTTGACACACTCCCGCTTCCACACTTCACACTCACCTCATCACACGCTCACCCACGCACCCTTTGGCTTTTCAAGCGCCTCTGGAGGGACGCACCTTCCCAGGCACGCACATCCTTCCGTTCAACGCGCACTGGACGGACATTCGAAACACAGCCCTTGCCAGGAGGGAATGCGCTGCTTCTGGACCCTGGCGACCAGCAAGAAGGCCTGGGATTCTTTTTCAGAACCATGCACCCCACTGACTGTGTTCCTTTACCAAGCAGAAACTAACGACCGGCCCATGGCTCTCTTGCCCAATGGACGCAATCTGGCTGAGCCACCAGGCGTGCTGCAGGATAGCCCCTCCCCGCAAACGCACACCCCCTCCCCGACCAAAAAGCAATGCCGTGACCCGGATTCGAACCGAGGTTGCTGCGGCCACGGCGCAGAGTACTAACCACTATACGAGCACGGCCAGGCGCTGGTGCCAGAAATAGCCCTGCCGAAAACGCTCAGCTCTGTGCTCTCGGGGCGGCCCCCTTCCTCGCCGGCGGCCACAGGTATTTTTCAGGTCTCCCCATTAGAGTCACAGGTAAACTCCCGAGCAAAGGGAAAAAGACAGGAAGCCAATCCCAGGCCTGTCTTCCTCCTCCCCCTCTGTCTGGCCCATTTTCCTCATGCCGCTGGCCAGCCTATTTCCCTTTGCCGCTCTAAAACGTGCCCCCACGTGCAGGCCCCGAAGCTGGGCCCGGTGGCGGAAGGCCAGGGAGAGGCTTTGGCTAGGGCGAGCACGTCCTTGCCAGGTAATTGTCAGTCTGGAGGTGAAAGTCACCAGCGCGGGGTGCGAAGACAAGTGGCCGTAGAAGGAGAATGCAAGGGCATGTGGTGGGCAGGCCGGGCATTTCTTTGTGCCCCCTTCAAAAGGGGTCACCCTCCCCGTCGGGGAATCGAACCCCGGTTTCCCACGTGACAGGCGGGGATACTCACCACTATACTAACGAGGAAAGGGGCATGGTGAAGGGGCCCAGCCACCGGAGAACAGCTATGGTCAGCATACACCTATACCATCGCGTGAGCCCCAGCAGCCAGGAACAGCCCTGGCCCTCTTCTGCTTCCCAAAGACTTTGGCCGCAGACACAGCCCTGGCCCCCCTCACCTGCCCTTGCCCACCAGGACGCCTTTTGCGGCCTACTCAGTTCCTCACACAACACCCGCCTGGGACCTTGCCCTCACCTACCAGCTCAGCACCACCTTCTTCCTCTCAAAACTTCCTCTTGACACCCTCCCGCTTCCACACTTCACACTCACCTCATCACACGCTCACCCACGCACCCTTTGGCTTTTCAAGCGCCTCTGGAGGGACGCACCTTCCCAGGCACGCACATCCTTCCGTTCAACGCGCACTGGACGGACATTCGAAACACAGCCCTTGCCAGGAGGGAATGCGCTGCTTCTGGACCCTGGCGACCAGCAAGAAGGCCTGGGACTCTTTTTTCAGAACCATGCACCCCACTGACTGTGTTCCTTTACCAAGCAGAAACTAACGACCGGCCCATGGCTCTCTTGCCCAATGGACGCAATCAGGCTGAGCCACCAGGCGTGCTGCAGGATAGCCCCTCCCCGCAAACGCACACCCCCTCCCCGACCAAAAGCAATGCCGTGACCCGGATTCGAACCGAGGTTGCTGCGGCCACGGCGCAGAGTACTAACCACTATACGATCACGGCCAGGCGCTGGTGCCAGAAATAGCCCTGCCGAAAACGCTCAGCTCTGTGCTCTCGGGGCGGCCCCCTTCCTCGCCGGCGGCCACAGGTATTTTTCAGGTCTCCCCATTAGAGTCACAGGTAAACTCCCGAGCAAAGGGAAAAAGACAGGAAGCCAATCCCAGGCCTGTCTTCCTCCTCCCCCTCTGTCTGGCCCATTTTCCTCATGCCCGCTGGCCAGCCTATTCCCTTTGCCGCTCTAAAACGTGCCCCCACGTGCAGGCCCCGAAGCTGGGCCCGGTGGCGGAAGGCCAGGGAGAGGCTTTGGCTAGGGCGAGCACGTCCTTGCCAGGTAATTGTCAGTCTGGAGGTGAAAGTCACCAGCGCGGGGTGCGAAGACAAGTGGCCGTAGAAGGAGAATGCAAGGGCATGTGGTGGGCAGGCCGGGCATTTCTTTGTGCCCCCTTCAAAAGGGGTCACCCTCCCCGTCGGGGAATCGAACCCCGGTCTCCCGCGTGACAGGCGGGGATACTCACCACTATACTAACGAGGAAAGGGGCATGGTGAAGGGGCCCAGCCACCGGAGAACAGCTATGGTCAGCATACACCTATACCATCGCGTGAGCCCCAGCAGCCAGGAACAGCCCTGGCCCTCTTCTGCTTCCCAAAGACTTTGGCCGCAGACACAGCCCTGGCCCCCCTCACCTGCCCTTGCCCACCAGGACGCCTTTTACGGCCTACTCAGTTCCTCACACAACACCCGCCTGGGACCTTGCCCTCACCTACCAGCTCAGCACCACCTTCTTCCTCTCAAAACTTCCTCTTGACACCCTCCCGCTTCCACACTTCACACTCACCTCATCACACGCTCACCCACGCACCCTTTGGCTTTTCAAGCGCCTCTGGAGGGACGCACCTTCCCAGGCACGCACATCCTTCCGTTCAACGCGCACTGGACGGACATTCGAAACACAGCCCTTGCCAGGAGGGAATGCGCTGCTTCTGGACCCTGGCGACCAGCAAGAAGGCCTGGGACTCTTTTTCAGAACCATGCACCCCACTGACTGTGTTCCTTTACCAAGCAGAAACTAACGACCGGCCCATGGCTCTCTTGCCCAATGGACGCAATCTGGCTGAGCCACCAGGCGTGCTGCAGGATAGCCCCTCCCCGCAAACGCACACCCCCTCCCCGACCAAAAAGCAATGCCGTGACCCGGATTCGAACCGAGGTTGCTGCGGCCACGGCGCAGAGTACTAACCACTATACGATCACGGCCAGGCGCTGGTGCCAGAAAGAGCCCCGCCGAAAACGCTCAGCTCTGTGCTCTCGGGGCGGCCCCCTTCCTCGCCGGCGGCCACAGGTATTTTTCAGGTCTCCCCATTAGAGTCACAGGTAAACTCCCGAGCAAATGGAAAAAGACAGGAAGCCAATCCCAGGCCTGTCTTCCTCCTCCCCCTCTGTCTGGCCCATTTTCCTCATGCCCCTGGCCAGCCTATTTCCCTTTGCCGCTCTAAAACGTGCCCCCACGTGCAGGCCCCGAAGCTGGGCCCGGTGGCGGAAGGCCAGGGAGAGGCTTTGGCTAGGGCGAGCACGTCCTTGCCAGGTAATTGTCAGTCTGGAGGTGAAAGTCACCAGCGCGGGGTGCGAAGACAAGTGGCCGTAGAAGGAGAATGCAAGGGCATGTGGTGGGCAGGCCGGGCATTTCTTTCTGCCCCCTTCAAAAGGGGTCACCCTCCCCGTCGGGGAATCGAACCCCGGTCTCCCGCGTGACAGGCGGGGATACTCACTACTATACTAACGAGGAAAGGGGCATGGTGAAGTGGCCCAGCCACCGGAGAACAGCTATGGTCAGCATACACCTATACCATCGTGTGAGCCCCAGCAGCCAGGAACAGCCCTGGCCCTCTTCTGCTTCCCAAAGACTTTGGCCGCAGACACAGCCCTGGCCCCCCTCACCTGCCCTTGCCCACCAGGACGCCTTTTACGGCCTACTCAGTTCCTCACACAACACCCGCCTGGGACCTTGCCCTCACCTACCAGCTCAGCACCACCTTCTTCCTCTCAAAACTTCCTCTTGACACACTCCCGCTTCCACACTTCACACTCACCTCATCACACGCTCACCCACGCACCCTTTGGCTTTTCAAGCGCCTCTGGAGGGACGCACCTTCCCAGGCACGCACATCCTTCCGTTCAACGCGCACTGGACGGACATTCGAAACACAGCCCTTGCCAGGAGGGAATGCGCTGCTTCTGGACCCTGGCGACCAGCAAGAAGGCCTGGGACTCTTTTTCAGAACCATGCACCCCACTGACTGTGTTCCTTTACCAAGCAGAAACTAACGACCGGCCCATGGCTCTCTTGCCCAATGGACGCAATCTGGCTGAGCCACCAGGCGTGCTGCAGGATAGCCCCTCCCCGCAAACGCACACCCCCTCCCCGACCAAAAAGCAATGCCGTGACCCGGATTCGAACCGAGGTTGCTGCGGCCACGGCGCAGAGTACTAACCACTATACGATCACGGCCAGGCGCTGGTGCCAGAAATAGCCCCGCCGAAAACGCTCAGCTCTGTGCTCTCGGGGCGGCCCCCTTCCTCGCCGGCGGCCACAGGTATTTTTCAGGTCTCCCCATTAGAGTCACAGGTAAACTCCCGAGCAAAGGGAAAAAGACAGGAAGCCAATCCCAGGCCTGTCTTCCTCCTCCCCCTCTGTCTGGCCCATTTTCCTCATGCCGCTGGCCAGCCTATTTCCCTTTGCCGCTCTAAAACGTGCCCCCACGTGCAGGCCCCGAAGCTGGGCCCGGTGGCGGAAGGCCAGGGAGAGGCTTTGGCTAGGGCGAGCACGTCCTTGCCAGGTAATTGTCAGTCTGGAGGTGAAAGTCACCAGCGCGGGGTGCGAAGACAAGTGGCCGTAGAAGGAGAATGCAAGGGCATGTGGTGGGCAGGCCGGGCATTTCTTTGTGCCCCCTTCAAAAGGGGTCACCCTCCCCGTCAGGGAATCGAACCCCGGTCTCCCGCGTGACAGGCGGGGATACTCACCACTATACTAACGAGGAAAGGGGCATGGTGAAGGGGCCCAGCCACCAGAGAACAGCTATGGTCAGCATACACCTATACCATCGCGTGAGCCCCAGCAGCCAGGAACAGCCCTGGCCCTCTTCTGCTTCCCAAAGACTTTGGCCGCAGACACAGCCCTGGCCCCCCTCACCTGCCCTTGCCCACCAGGACGCCTTTTACGGCCTACTCAGTTCCTCACACAACACCCGCCTGGGACCTTGCCCTCACCTACCAGCTCAGCACCACCTTCTTCCTCTCAAAACTTCCTCTTGACACCCTCCCGCTTCCACACTTCACACTCACCTCATCACACGCTCACCCACGCACCCTTTGGCTTTTCAAGCGCCTCTGGAGGGACGCACCTTCCCAGGCACGCACATCCTTCCGTTCAACGCGCACTGGACGGACATTCGAAACACAGCCCTTGCCAGGAGGGAATGCGCTGCTTCTGGACCCTGGCGACCAGCAAGAAGGCCTGGGACTCTTTTTCAGAACCATGCACCCCACTGACTGTGTTCCTTTACCAAGCAGAAACTAACGACCGGCCCATGGCTCTCTTGCCCAATGGACGCAATCTGGCTGAGCCACCAGGCGTGCTGCAGGATAGCCCCTCCCCGCAAACGCACACCCCCTCCCCGACCAAAAAGCAATGCCGTGACCCGGATTCGAACCGAGGTTGCTGCGGCCACGGCGCAGAGTACTAACCACTATACGATCATGGCCAGGCGCTGGTGCCAGAAATAGCCCCGCTGAAAACGCTCAGCTCTGTGCTCTCGGGGCGGCCCCCTTCCTCGCCGGCGGCCACAGGTATTTTTCAGGTCTCCCCATTAGAGTCACAGGTAAACTCCCGAGCAAAGGGAAAAAGACAGGAAGCCAATCCCAGGCCTGTCTTCCTCCTCCCCCTCTGTCTGGCCCATTTTCCTCATGCCCTTGGCTAGCCTATTTCCCTTTGCCGCTCTAAAACGTTCCCCCACGTGCAGGCCCCGAAGCTGGGCCCGGTGGCGGAAGGCCAGGGAGAGGCTTTGGCTAGGGCGAGCACGTCCTTGCCAGGTAATTGTCTGTCTGGAGGTGAAAGTCACCAGCGCGGGGTGCGAAGGCAAGTGGCCGTAGAAGGAGAATGCAAGGGTATGTGGTGGGCAGGCCGGGCATTTCTTTGTGCCCCCTTCAAAAGGGGTCACCCTCCCCGTTGGGGAATCGACAGGCGGGGATATTCACCACTATACTAACGAGGAAAGGAATAGGACTATATTGTCAATAGAAGTGGGAGCATATGTCTACACTACCTTCCTGAAATGTGGGTAACAATCTACGTATTGGTGATTGATTTATCGCATGTAGTGTAGACACGATAAATTGATTCCCGATCTCTCTCCCATCAACTGCTGAAGTCCAGCTTGGCGAGAGGCGGAAGCAAAGTCAATGGGGAAGGTGCGGCCATCGATCCTGTACCACAAGGTCCCAAAGTAAGTGATTGTATTTCAATCTAAGATATGTCGACTTCAGCTACGCCAATCTCGTAACTGAAGTTGCATATCTTAGATCGATCCCCCCTAGTGTAGAGCAGGCCCAAGACACCAGCTGTGGTCAGCGTCAACGATAGCATGAGCCCTATCAGTGACCTGGGCCAAACTATCATCAAGGAAATACCTCTTGTTATTGCTGAAACTATTCTTTAAGTGAGAACATTTTCATAGTACGTCCACATTTATTTTTCAAAGTATTAAGAAAAAAGTGAATGTATTCATTTTAATACTTAGCATTAGAGGAGCAGGGGAATGCAAAATGCATATAAAAGTACCAAAAGTATTCTTTGTCAGAATATTCTTTCAGTTACACAATCCTGTGCCTCCAAATAACATAAAGTACTATGAAAATTACAGGCGAGTCTCAACTCATGCTGGGGTTATGTTCCGCTGTCAGTGCGTAAAGCGAAAAACACGTATAGTCACAATTACATTGAGTGTAATGGTGGGCAGAATCGCTTGCACTAGAACAACAGTATTTTAATTGATATTTTTCTCTTTTTTTGTTTGTTTTGTTTTTGCCGACCACACAAAGCTGAATTTGCGCATGTTAAATACGCGGAAGATGAGACTTGCCTGTATACAAAAATGCGTTAGCATTGGCCAACAGTGATTACAGGTAGTTTAGATTGTCCTCTTACTTCCATAAATCTACAGTCAGAATAGCTTCTTTGATTTTAAATTATGAAACCTTTTTAAAAAAAATATATAGGGTACGTCTACACTACAGGATAATTTTGAATGAACTTAAACCGGTTTTATTAAACAGATATTATAAAGTTGATTGCACATGTCCACACTAGGCACATTAATTCGGCGGTGTGCGTCCATGGTCCGAGGCTAGCATCAATTTCCGGAGTGTTGCACTGTGGGTAGCTATCACTATAACTATCCGGCCAATAACTTCGATTTGTGGCCACACTAACCCTAAATCGATATGTTAATATCGATTTTAGCGTTACTCCTCTTGTTGGGGAGAAGTACAGAAATCGATTTTAAGAGCCCTTTAAATCGATTTAAAGTGCATTGTAGTGTGAACAGGTACAGCGTTAAATCGATTTAACGCTGTGAAAATCGGTTTAACAGCATAGTGTGGACCAGGCCATAGTAAATAGAGCCTGATTCTCCTTTTGTATCAGTGTAACTCCCTTGATTTCAGTGGAGTTACCTCTGATTTATTCCAGGGGATAGAAGAAGTAAATGCTAAGAATATGTGCTTTTCTCTGCAGAAAGGTTTCAAACAGAGAGGGTATGTTGTTTTTTTAAAACACATTTATCACTAATATAAAGTACTGTTCCACACTAAAGGACTACTCTCATAGTAAACTGAAATTAAATATATAATAAAACAAAACATTTAAAGTTTGTGATCAATATATTCATAAATTTTTCAGTATTAATTGAGGGAGGGGCCCGATGGAGAAGGGCTATAAACATATACATGCTTTGTGCTAAATTCTGCTCTTAGTTATGTGCTGATATAGCCACACTGACTTCCATGGATTTACAGCTGTGTAACTAAGGACAAAATTTCCCCCTTTGTCTATAACAGGGGTGGACAAACTACAGCCCGTGGGCCAGATTCAGCCAGCCAGCCATTTTAATCCGGCCCTCGAGCTCCCACTGGGGTCTGGGGCTTTCCCCGCTCCAGCACTCCAGCTGGGGATCAGGATCGGGGGCTGCTCCACGCAGCTCCAGGAAGCAGCGGCTTGGCCCCGCTCTGGCTCCTATGTGTATGGGCAGTCAGGGGGTTCAACTCTGGATGCTGCCCCTGCCCCAAGCGCTGCCCCCGCAGCTCCCATTGGCCAGGAACTGCAGCCAATGGGAGCTGCAGGGGCAGTACCTGAGGATGGGGCAACATGCACAGCCGCCTGGTCACAGCTCCGCGTAGGAGCTGGGGTGGGGGCATGGCCGCTGCTTCCGGGAGCTGCTTGAGGTAAGTGCCGCCCAGAGCCTGCACCCCTGAGCCTCTTCCCACGCCCCAACCCTCTGCCCCAGCTGAGATCTCCCTCCTGCCCTCTGAACCCCTCAATCTCAGCCTGTACCCCTTCCCGCACCCCAAACCCCTGCCCTGATTCCAGGGCCAGCTTTAGGAAGTGTGGGGCCCAATTCGAACAGTTTCGATGGGGCCCGGCAGGGATGACAAAAAAAACCCAACAACACATGGAGCTTGTACTGACTGGGCGGTGCTCCAAGTCTTCGGTGGCACTTCGGCAGTGGGTCCTTCACTCGCTCCAGGTCTTCAGCGGCACTGAAGGACCCGCCACCGAAGTGCCGCCGAAGATCCAGAGCAAGCGAAGGACCCACTGCCTAAGTGCCGCCGAACATCCAGAGCACCGCCAGGTGAGTAAAAATTAAAAAGGCACCTCTAGCCAGGGAAGAGATTCTTACTAGGCGCGGGGCCCAATTCGGGGGAATTGGTGGAATTGGCCTAAAGCCGACCCTGCCTGATTCCCCTCCTGCCCTCCAAACTCCTCGATTCCACCCCAGAGCCCGCACACCTGCCCTGCACCCAACTCCCTTGCCCAAGCCCAGAGCCCCCTCCCACACCCTGAACACCTCATTTCTGGACTCACCCTGGAGCCCACAGCCCCTACCGCACCCCAACCCCAATTTTGTGAGTATTCATGGCTCGCCATGCAATTTCTATTCCCAGATGTGGCCTTGGGCCAAAAAGTTTGCCCACCCCTGCTCTATAGTAATGGATGAAAACACATGCCTAGCATGACACACCTAATTTGTTCCTGGCTGATTTGTATTATTTGAGGAATGAGAGGAGGACAAAAAGATGTTATATTTTTATGGAAATTATGACTCAAACTTTAAAGTTATTGGGTTAGATTCTGATCCCACTAACACTGGTGCAAATCTGCATTAACTCTATTGAAACCAATCAAGTTTCTTGACAGGGAATTAACTAAAAGTAGATTCTGTACCACTCAGTCTTTTTTTTTTTTAAGTTAGAAAACATATTTAATAAAAGGTTGTAAAACATGGTCTCAGGAAAACATCTCTGTAGGGCGTCAGACATTGCAATTTATACAAAGTAAGGACTTTCTGTCGCCCTGATCCAGGCAGGTACTTAAGCACATGAGTAGTCCCATGAAGTAAATGGAACTACTCCCATACTTAAAGGCATATGCTTAAGTGTCTTCCTATAGTGGGGCATTAGAGATTTTGAAAAGTTTTATTTGACTAAATAAGTACCACTTTGTATAAGGATGAACTACATGCATTTTGATTTGATAGCTGGCCATGATATTTGGAGCCATGCAGGGCCGTCCTTAGGCATACACAGCATACGCAGCTGCTGTGGGCACCGTGAAATTCGGGGCACCAAATTGCCCCAAATTTCACGGTGCCCTAGGCATCTGCGTGTTGCATACGCAGCAGCCCCAGCCCCAGTGACCAGCCATATCCCTCGGTCGGCATATAAGCAGGTGCAACTCCTCAGACCTTCAGGGGGGGCTGAATTTCGGTCAGTGTCTTGGTGGGTAAGGTGCTCTTTATGGAATGCTAACTATTTTGTGCTTTCATATGTGCTTGGAGGTTTTCCCACCATGCTTATGCCTTTGAGCCAAAATCTTGACAATTACTTCAACGCAACCTAATGGTGAGTACGAGTGAACCCAATCCATCCAAAGTATCCTATGGTTGCCCCTTTAACTCAGTCTCCTTGTTCCCTTTTCCCTCAATGGCATTTTGGTCAACTTGTTTTTCAAGGGTTACAAAATAAGTGGAACATTGAGAAATTGTTTCTAACAATTGGATGGGCCATTATACCATGTGTGTGTTCATATAGACAGCAATTAAAACAGCATCACCTATGAAAAGAAATCCAGTGGCCTAGCTTTCTCCCTGCATATTCATCTTACAGTGGCAATAATGACCTCGGTGCAGGGCATTTCCTGGCAATTGATGGGATTATAGATTCTTGGACATGTGCCCAGAGCTGTCAAAAGATAAATTTTATACATTGAAAAATTAAATAAAGTAAAATGAATGAGTGACTGGGGTCGCTAGGCTACTTTTCAGGCCATCAGCTTTTCACAATCCATTGTTATTAACGATTTCATTCCTGAATATTTTGTAACTATGCAAAACACCCCATTTCATGGATTGTAGAGGTCTCAAGTCAATAGTCCATCTTCATTCAACAACTCACGTTTAATTTCAAGCATAAACTTAATTCCCATTGATTTGAATGGGACATAAGTAAGTAGTTAAATTAGGCATGAGCTTATGAGCACTGCTGAATAGGGATGGATTTACGCATGTGCTTGAATGCTTTGTTGAACTGGAGCCAGAGAGAGCGGTGATCTAGTGGTTTAAGAATGGGATTGAGTTTCATGAAATCCAGAGATTTTACCCTCTGATATTCTGTCTATGGCTTTGGGTAAGTCACACACAGCCAAATTGTCACAAGAGCTCTGTAATTCTCAGGATTTAAGTGCCCAAACTGTAATGCCTTGTCCCTGATTTTCGGAGGTTTTGAGCACCTGCAGCTACCACGTGGGCACTCAAAAACGGAGTCACACAAAATGAGTGAGAACTTCTGGACAAACTTGGCCTTTCACTTTAATGCTTCAGCAAAAATGGGGATGATACTGCTTACCCACCTACCTGCCTCTTGGTGCTAGCGGGCTGAAAGGATTAATTCAAGTTTGTACAGCGCTTGGAACATGAGAAGTGCTATATAAGTGCTACATATTGTTATTTTAAGATTTAACGAGTTAAACTCCAAGAAATACTTGCACTGAGGTAGCTATTGCTTTGACAACACAAAAAGACATACTCCCTTGTAAAAATCCAACTCACAAAGCTTTTCTGTGTCGAAAGGATGAATCCTGTATAACGTCAATATTAAGTGGCAATACAGTTTTTATGTTCTATCTCATCCTTTTTAATCTTAGTGGCTGTACAATGCCTCTAAGTAAAAACAAAACAAGGAAAGCAAATCGTAATTCTCATTGAGAACTAAAAAACCCCAAACCAAATTGCATGTCCATCTTCTAAAACCATTTCTTTCTGCCATCTTTCCAGTGCTTGTCTGCCTCTAGCCATTATACATGTGAGAAGATGCATCTGCTCTCTGCAGTAAAACATTTGTCCAGTGGAATAAAAGGAATAAATATGGCCTCATATTTAATATTCCTACAACTGAACAGTCCAAAATATAATCCACCACCAAAGGTGGTCAGGACAGTAATTTGGATGAAAAGGATCCTGGAAATCTGAAAACTAGGCTCAGATTTTGTGCTTTAGTTAAATCCATGCTCCTGTCATTTTTTTACAGTTCTCCAAAATAACACTGTGTTTAAAGTTACCAGTAAGTAAAGCCATCAAATCTCCTCTTTTAGGGATTACACTGATAGCCCCATGGGTTAGAAAAAAAAATCTCTACAACACGATGTATAATGCTGCATGGGATTTTTTGTTTGTTTGTTTTGCTTTCCTATGAAATATCAGGAACTGGCCATTGAAGGATACTTGATCTGATGGACCAGTGCTGTATAATGGATAAAAACATTACACAAACACATCTACAGTATCCTGAACAGTAAGTAAATACTGTTCTAAAATGTAGATGTATGTATATAAAGACAAGTATTCAGGTATTTTCAAGGTTCTTGACTAAAATACTGAAGTTAAGCCATTCTGAATACTCTGCTTCTTTTAAAATAATTATTACTATACTGGGTCCTACTTAGTGGTTTCTTCTAGTTCAGTGCTCTTGTGAAATATTCCCTTCATCGATGCTCTGAAGCGGAAGTCTTTGGCCAGCCTGGGCTCTGCCACCACGCCGTGCACCCACATTGCCGCCTGGTACAGTCCGCAAAGGAAACAAAGATCCTGGTAAAGCATCTTCTCCAAATAAGCTGACTTTCACATCAGCTTCAATAGCTTTGGCTAAACTGGATGCATAACTGTCCAATGATTTATGGACTTCAGCTTTTACATGGAGAATGGAATTCTTTGCAGCTTCTAAAGAAAAAAAATTTAAAACAGAACAATTAACAATAATATACTATGGCTGTGCAAACATCTGATGGCAAATGTGTGATCATGTCTTCTACAAATGATTACTATTGCTATTAATAGTACTTTACGCTTCCACAGCATGTTTTGTTTAAGGATCTCAAAGCACACTATGAACACTAATCTTCACAATATCTTCATGTCAGGTAGGGAAATTATCCCCAAATTACAGATGGGAAAACTAAGGACTGATGAAGCAAAGCATTTAAGTGCATGCTTAACCTGATGTCAAATGGATTACCCACATGCTTACATGGGACTACATGCTAAACACTTTGCTAGATTGGGATGTAGGCACAGAAAAGGTTATTGGTCTGATCCTGCCAAAGCGCAAAACTTCCACTTATTACATCTGGCATAGAATTAGGTCCTATGGGAATTACATGACCGTGGGAAAGAAATAAGTGGCAGAGCCAGGAATAAAACTCATGAGTTCCAATTCCCAGCCCCTTGTATGCTAACCATTAGTTTTGCACACAAGGGGATTCTCAGTTTAGTTTAGACCAAAATTTTACATTTTGTTTACATAAAAAGGGGGACAACACAAGAAGTCACATAGCTCATGGTATGTTTTAAACTTGGTGAACACCAAACTTTGTATATACAGCAGAACCTCCCTCTTCTACACGTCACTGAGCTGCACAAAAAACTGGTAGCCTCCTCCTACCTCTCAGGAATCCATTTAAACAGCCTTGCAGAATTGCTATAAATGTCTGTGAGGCAACACACAAAAGCTACTTGGCTACCTTTTATCATCATGGGGCGGAGAGTGAACAAGTAATGATAATTGTCAAACAAGACCCCAAACCAACTCACCCTGAGGTGAATGTGTAAGTAGAATTTTGCTAAGATGATTTACAGAAGATGCTTCAGAAAAGCCTTCATATTAATAAGACTGCATTATTTTTGGCTAAATATACTCCAGTATGTGTGTACTGTAGAGTCTCAAATATTAATGCTAATAATAAAATCAAAGGTAATAACAAGTACACTGTGTGATGCATTGTGGCTGTTTTTATATTGTCCTCATTCACTTATGATTTAGTAAATTCAATCACTTGCAATTGGCCTCCTAGTTATTAGCCCAAATTAAAGAGGATCTGCTCAGATTAAATCAACCCTGCAATGTTCTAAAACCAGTCCCAGCAACATGTTGCTAGTATTGAGAACCAACATGTGAGCCTAACTAGAAAACAAAGTGATACCGATTTGTCTAGTTTCCCTGTCCCAGCTGAGACAAATGCAAGGAGCAAACAAACAGCATAAATGGAGAGAAATACATTCTCTCAGTTTAAAGAATTTAAAGTAACACAGCCAGGTAATGGACAGGAGAGATAGGAGGCAGGCAGTATATGGAGAAAATAAAAGCCTGGGAGGGCAGAAAAACATCAAGGTGGTAGATTCATTGTGGGGAAGAGAGGGGAGAAAATCCAGTGGGGAGTAGTAGACAATGTAAATGGATGAAACCCAAAGAAAGGCAGGGTCACATAAGGCTATTGTCCCTGCATGAATGAGGCCCATGTAGGGAAGCCTGGTTTCTGATCCTCAATCTAGACTGGAACTACCTATCAGAAGGAAGCCCTGTTATTAAGCTCTTCTATCCAAGGCGCTGACTATCCCTGAATAAAAAATAGTGTACCCCCAAATCAAGGGTTACTCATATTTTGAACTGGAAACTGCTATTATCTATGATCTCCAATGGTTTTGTCATAGTGCTGGGGGGAGGGAGGGGAAGTAGGTGCGCACACGCCTGACCACAGAGCACGCTAATGCTACACAGGGGAAGCCTGGGATAAGGTCAACACTGGGGTAAGGTCATCCAAGGACCTTACACCAATGAAGGATGGGTTATCCCTCTGCTCCATTCCGCCACGCCTCCTCCCCATCTGTGTTCCACCCCTGACACCCTCTCCATCCCTTTATGCTAACAGCACAAGGGTTGGCAGAGCTGGCTGGCTTTGCCAGCTTTCTGCAAACAATGAGTTCTCCAACACAGGGGAAATTTTCCACCGACTATCTCCACGCAGTTGAAGGCTTATACAGTGCAAAGTGGCCTTAGCTGTGCAGAGAATCCAGGCCCGTCTTTGAAATGCTGTACTCCTCGTGTAGGCCTTTGGTTTTAATTAACAAAGATAACGCAGGCTTTAGCAGAAATATATTATGCACCACTTTGGCTTACTGGTACACCCCAAGCTGCCTAGTATTCCCATAAGAATTTCATACAGTTCTGAAGAGCTCTCGATTGTCCCCTACATTGGATTGCTAAGGTGTGTTGCAAGAGCAGATACCGTTAAATCAAACCACACATCTGTCAGGGATTTCACATCGTGCTTACCTGAATAAGAAGAAAAGAAAGAGCAGATCTTAAAAGGAAGTGGATGGATGGCAGAAAGACAGTTGTAAAATATACCCTGCAAGTGAGTCCTGTCCAGCCTCACCTCCCTGGTTCCAGAAAACGTGCATTTCCCTCCCTTCCATCCACCTACCAACCAGCAGCATCAGGATGGAAAACAGCAGGCAGAAGCAGCTCAGATGGCATGGGAGCGTGTGTCCACACAGGTCGATGAGGTAACTAGTGGGAAGTCAGAGCAGGCGGCAGTGTTGAAAATGAGTGACCCAGCATTAAAGAGTGGGGTGAGCAGAAGTTGGGGCCTCTCAAGAGGTTGCGGAGGAATCAGCAGAAGGGAGGAAAGAGTCAGAACACCTATCAGAAGGGGAAGGATGAAGAGCCCAGGAGTGATACTTGTCCTCTGTGTTCTAAGGTCAAAGAAGGGGACAGCTATGCTCGGCAGCCACCATAAAGGTGCAGGGGGGTCATCCCAGGTGAGCAGCATTATAGTATCCACCCTAAACACACCTTTGATTTGCTCCACTTCGTCTTCGAATGTCACCGAACTCCTCCGTCGATAGGGATAAACGCAATGTGGGTGGTGAGCTCCATCCGAACTATAATCCTCAAGCAGCATCACATCTGTCCCTGAAATGCAGAAAATGTTTGGAAATAATAACAACCCGAGCAGACAAACCTAAAATTATTGGGGGAAATGAACTTTTGAGTTCATAGACTTGAGCGCCTCTCTTCAAAAATTGCCTAAAATATGCTGATGCATTATCACTCTGCATTCAACTGTGATGGGATTTCAGATAGGGCCAGGGCCAAGTTATTACCTAGTCTTCAGCTAACCAGAGACAGTTCCCTGCTTCTCCTGAGCAAGAGAAGGATTGTCTACAGATAGCATTATTCAACAACAGCTACTCCAAAATAACTATTTCTGAATAACATCATAGGTGGGCACACTTATTCTTCGAAAGTGGATCAAACTAAATAGGCACCTGTCCACACATGAAGTTCTTCTGGAATAGCTATTGCCTTTTACACTCACATGCTACCTAAATTAATTGTCAAGTGTGGACAAGCCCTTACAAACTAGCTGCTTGGGAGATAGACAGGCATGCCTACAGGAAGATCAGATTTCATACTCAGAATGGATGGCAAGCCAAGCTGGGGAATGTTCTGATCTCTCTAATTTGCCTTTGTTAACTAATTTTGCTTTTTTGTCACAAACATTATTCCTTAAGGAGAACACCTGGCTGACTGATCCTGTATTTTTTTTCTAATGAGTCATTCTACCACTTTATGGGTATTAATCTCATGAACACTATTTCATCTACCTGCGTTTCCTCCATATTATTTAGGTATAAAATAAAGTTTACCTGTCACTGTGTGGAGAACACTAAACTCAACGTCTGCCATGCTATCACATGAAGGGCCAAATTGTGGCCTGGCTCCTCACTCCAGTGCAGTTGTGGCTGAGTACAGACACTAAGAGTATGTCTTCACTGCAATTAGACATCCATGGCTGACCTGTGCCAGCTGACTCAGTATCATGGGGCACAGTCTGAAGGGCTGATTAACTGCGGTGTAGACATTCGGGCTTGGGCTGCAGCCTGAGCTCTGGGACCCTGCCACCATACAGGGTTCTAGAGCCCCAAATGTCCACCCTGCAGTTAATGAGCCCCTTAACCCAAGCTCCATGAGCCACAGTCAGCTGGCATGGGCCAACCATGGATTTTTAATTGCAGTGTAGGCATACCCTATGACAGTCAAAGAGGCATTCTGCCTCCCTAGCATAGAAGCAGACAGGCCGCCTCAGGGAGCGCTCAGGGAACATGCTGTGTCAGTGCTTCTTACAGCTGCTGCTGAAAGGCACAGCCTGTGCTCCCCTGCATGCTTGTGACACTTTACTTTTTGTACTCTGACGATGGATCAAAAGCTTCCTACAACAGCCATTCGATGCTTTGCAGCTTGTCCCAAATCATTCATTGGTCAAATTACATCCTCTGCAGACCATGGCTTTGTGCCCTCTCCACCCATGTGAGTTCATTTGATTCCTGGATTTATTCTTATAGCAACAGCCAGAGAGTCCAGGACCAATTTATAGCACACATCCATGATGAGTTCCATGAGACAAGCCACTGTCACATATTATACACCTGACCTTTACCAATGATTTATTTAGCAAACCTATTTTTTTTTTAAATGAAGGATGGTCCAGAATTGAACTGTGATATATAAATATTTCCATTCCATACTGTCAAATGCCTTCTCCAAATACTTGGTAATGAGAGAGTGATCTACCTTCCTCAGACCATATTAAATGAGTGGGATACTTTTAATGTTCTGTGGATCATCTGGGGTATTGACGTCAATGGTACAAGATGAAAGCCCTACTCCTTGGAAACTCAGCCAGCCTGCAATGGATGGGTAGAATTAGGAAGAGGACACTCTAGTCCTTGAGACAATATTTTAGCATATATTTTAAAAAATTCATTGAGTAAGGAAATTGGCCTTAATTCTTGCCCAGAAGTGGATCACTGTCTTTAAGTGATGTTAAGATAGTGTTTTGGCTGGATATGGGCGATCCTATATTATCTGCCTCATTAAATACTTGATCTGTAATGGGCATCCCTTGATCTTTTCTCTGTATACAATTCCTTTGGCTTGTACTATCTGAAAAGCCGGTCTTTTGTCATTCAGGATGTTCAGTGAAGTGGGATATTTCTCAATTCAAATTCTCTAAACCCTGGGGCTCCTAACAACTTATATATTTGATTTAATCAGCTGTGGAAGCCTCTGAATGCCTTTCTTCAAGGATGACAACACAGGATGCTATAAAGAGAAGAGTTTTCCATTACTCTTTATCACCTATAGCTGCACGTAAGCCAACAATTCACCTACAGAATTAGTGTAGTGCTGCCTTCATGAAAAATCCCACCTCCTTCACCCAGCCTCCTTCACCCACTCTCCCAGTCAGAGAGCAATGCAGGGCTGCAACTGTCAGAAGAGTGCTCTCTGGTGTCAGTAGAGCAGAAATGCTCTTTAAAATAAATTGCAGGTGGAGGTTTTGGAAAACTTCCCTCTGTTGGTAGTTAAAACCACAGCCCTCCTATCACCAGTGCTGGAAAATTACTGGCAGATCACCATACCGTTTTCTAGGCTACTGTTCAAGAGATCCGTGACAAAGATGGGAAGCTTCCATTCTATACAAGAGATTCTAGCATGGAGTGACCAAATGAAATCTCCTATAAGCAGGAAGTGAAGAGATCTATTTCTCCCGCAGTTTGCTTCTTAGCTCCTTGTGGGGCCAGGAAGATCACTGAAGAGGGAAGGAGAATAAAGGAATGGGACAAAAAGATTATCATGCTCCTAGGAAATATGCACTAGGGAAATAAATTATTATCCTAGGCTGAACAGTATTTTCATAGTAGACACTGGAAGATCAAAAATACAGAGCAGAAGCTAAGGCAGTTCTGCTCAGGGTACCATAGGACAATGGTTTTCAACCTTTTTTCATTTGCAAACCCCTAAAAAATGTCAAATGGCATTGCAGACACCTTTGGAAATCTTTGACATAGTCTGTGGACCCCCAGGGGTCTGCTAACCACAGGTTGAAAACCACTGCCATAGGAGACGCTTAATGTCCAAAAGATATCTGTACATAAATACAGACTGTTCACAGAATTCTGCAAGTAAGCCGCAGGTAAAATCTTTCTGTCTGAGAAAGGAAAACAACAGAGTTACCTGAATCCTGAGAGCAGCTGAAACCAGTGTCCCCTGTGCTGCTGCTCTGTCCTAAAGGCCGCCCACCTGCCATGAGAGCTGTGAGATGGGGAGATAGTCCCAGATCTGCAAAACAGTTTAATCATCACTGAGTTGTGCTCTGTATGATAGATCTATTGTAATGATAGCATCTTCAAATAACCACCACATCTGATTCCACCCTCCAGCTTTCCCAACTTTCCCTTTTCCCTATTTTTCCTGTGACAAGACAACAAAAACCACCCTCCATACCAAGCTGCCAAACCACCTGGATTTCCCATCTTGAAATATGATGTCACTAGCTGCCACATGCTCCTGGATTCTTTCCACATGGCAAGCCTGCTGTCTACCTCTCCCCAGCAATTTCCAAGTATGTGCAGTGTATCAGGAGAGCTAATTATATTTGAAATATATGCACTCAGGGCTGGAAAAACTTATCAGACAACCTCTAGCCAAAGGATTAAATCTAATAGCCAGAAATAGCTATAAAAGACAAGTGTATTGATGGGATAATAACTAGTGAGGGTTGGCTAACGAGCTAGTTTTCATCTTCTTTGCAACCCTCAGATGCTAGAAAGGGGGAAAACACTGGGATTCTTACTAAGGCACAGTCTTAGGATCCTGCTTGGGGGCTCCACATTTTCTATCAGCCTCTGGCTAGCAGGGGTCTGACAAACTGGAAGCTGCCCAGCCTACTCTTGCAGCTGGAAGGAGAAAGAAGTTTTCTGTCTTTTTTTCCCCAGCTATGCTTCCAATCCTTCCAGGGCCCATCTGTGAGAGCTATCTGGCTTGTGCAATGGGGATGGAGGTTTCTAATGCCCTCACCTTCCTTCCATGTTTTGCATTCTCTTTCCCCACTAATAATTCCAGAGCCTGCCTCTATATTTAGTTCTCCCAAGCAGTACCATGAAAGTGGAGATTTCAAAGAGTGCTGAATTAGCAATCATGAAAATGATCAGAATCTTGCTAATTTCACAGTGCTACAACATGGCAAAACTCTGAGTGGCAGTAAAGGCACTGGTGGTGCCTGTCTGCAGACTCAAGAAGACACTATTGCACTGGAATGGTTTCAGTACATTTACATGGCTTTCTTCACAACCAGAAGGACTAGGAACTTAATTGAAACAAACAAACAAACACTCACATTTTTTGAAGTCACTAGAAAAAACTGCCACTGGTGAGACACATGGATTTTTCAACCCCTGTACCTAGTTGACATATATCAGAACACTTAGTTCTAAGAAGTGGAGGGTTATTGCCAATGAGAGGGAGATGATGGACTTGCCCTAGCTAGAGAATTTAAAGCTTGGTGCCTAACATCCATAAACTCTTATTAGGTCGGGTCCAAAGCCCATTGAAATTAATGGAAAGATTCCCATTGATTTTGATGGGCTTTGGATCAGGCCCATCATCAGGAGAGGGAATGTTCTGCCTTTTTCGAAGCTGAATACAAATTTTACACTTGCAAAGAGTAATAAAATTTGTGTATCAAGAGCACATTTGTCTACCCTGCTATACCAAGCAAACATGACTGCTTGCCAGCTAAGACAGATTGGTCTAGCAGACTTCTGAGAACATAAAATACTTTTAACACTACGAAGCATTGGCAATTAGAGAAAAAAGAACAGGAGTACTTGTAAAAGCAGCAAACAGTCCTGTGGCACCTTAGAGACTAACAAATTTATTTGACCATGAACTTTCGTGGGCTACAGCCCACTTCATTGGATAGAGAGTGGTCCTAGGAATCTGAAAGATTTTCTCTGAGATTTTAATACAAAATTACTTTGGTGAAGAATGGAGTATATTATTTACCACCAACACCTGACTTGGTGTTGTTTGCTGTACAAAAATAAAAACAGTCCCTGTCCAATATAATTTACAATCTAAAAGACAGACCAGAAAAAGGATGTGATGGACTGGTAAATCTAGATATGGAGATCACAATTTTTGTGGGTTTTTTAAATTATAAACTTACTGCTTGGAGCCTGATGGAAGTAGATTTTTTAAGGGACTACCATTAATTTAAAACTTCCACTTCTGTCTGTACATGTTTTACCTTATATTGTTACAAGGAACACCTAGGATTATGGCAACCAAATGATATTAAAAGAAAAAATATTTTCTTTATATGTTTCTGTTTGTTCACTCCTAGCATTTGTCAGCAGTTTGTGTCTAGTCAGTTTCCCCTGCATGGTTGGTCAATTTCATACTGCGCCTACATTGCCCTTTCATACAGGGGGTGGTGTTTTTCCCCCTCTCTCATTCTCAAAAACAGACAGAATCATTTTAACTTTTCAAAATATTTTGACCTCAGGCCTAGACCAGGCCTAGAAAAGTTTAGCCCAATAGGTAAAAGTTTGGGATGTTATAATCAACTGAATACATGGTCTTAGAATGGTAAGTTTGAAGCAATGTTAACTATAGCTATTGTTACAGCTCCAGCTAAAATGACAACTTTAGCTAAGAAAAAGGCAATACCACTTGGCAAATATTTTTATGTTAAGCTGGAAACATTTATACTTTGCTCCTGAAAAATATACTAGGCCTGATTCTCCATTCTATGACACTGGTTTTATACCAGTGTAACTCCACTGAAGTCAACAAAGGGTATATCCAGACTACCTGTCGTATCGGCAGGTAGCAATCGATTTTTCAGGGATCGATATATCGCCTCTCATCTAGATGCGATATATCGATCCCCGAACACGCTTCTGTTGACTCTGGAACTCCACCGGAGTGAAAGACAGTAGCAGAGTCGACACGGGGAGCCACGGACGTTGATCCCGCGCCGTGAGGACCCAAGGTAAATCAATCTAAGATACTTCGACTTCAGCTACGCTATTCACATAGCTGAAGTTGCGCATCTTAGATCGATACCCCCGCCCTCTAGTGTAGACCAGCCCAGAGTTACACCATCATAAAACCAGGCAATGGAGTGGAGAATCAGACCCACTTAGTATATATAGTATATATAAGAATGCTCAGATTTGGATAATTTGACATTTTTGGGGGAGGGGAAATCATAGCAGGGGAGAAAGAAAATTATTTTTATTGGCCCAGGGTTAAATCTTCTCTGTCAGAGACAATTTAGCTGCATCAAGAAAGGGAGGTGAATTTCCATCAAAGGCAGGGAACTCATCACAAACTTTCCTGCAGATGGGAGATATAATTTGAAAAATGGTCCCTTGAGAGCTCTCACAAGCACATCATTAGTGAGTATTTGTACAGCCCTTGGAAGATGCCACATGAATGCAGATACTAAGTATCAGCCTCAAGGGAAGAATATTTTTTTATCTGTGTTTGTTACCTGTGATCCTATTGGAAATGCTGAATAATCTGGCTGTCCTATGACGCTGAACAAATGACTCCCGGTAATACCGGTCCCCAAAACACATTCCTAATAGTTCTTTGCGCACTGTTTTATTCCAGAGTCCATAAATCAGTGGATGGCAAATGGCACTTGAAAAAGATAACCATGTTGCTAATGTCTCCAGAGCAGGAGAAATGCTGTTTTTCCCCCAAAGTGCTTCTGACGTAATTACTACCATGTAGGGCCCCCATGTGATCACAAAAGCACCAATGACAACCAAGATGGTTATGAAAGCTTTGCACTGATTGGCTGAGTAGACAACCCCTTGGAAAGCATTCCTTCGACTGCCCGAAGAGGAGGTGGAGGTGCTAGAGTTCTTTCTCCCATTCCTCTGAGCGTCCTCCTCTACAATGACCACGCTACCGCAGTGAATCTTGCGCGCTTTAATCCTAGCCACGCGAAATATGAATCCGTAGCAAATCATCATAACCAGGAAGGGCAGCAAAGCGCACCAGATCTGCCAAAAGGCTGTGTAGCCTGCCTCCTTATGCCACGCAGCCACACACATCCATTTGAATTGATCGAACTCCAAGGAAGACCAGCCAAAGAGAGGAGGAAGGCAGCCAATGAGGGAGTGTAGCCACACGTAAACAAGAGCTACAACTGCTCTGTTTCCTGTGATCTTCATTGGATACACCATTGGATACAAGACAGCATAGTACCTGGGAAACACAAAAGGAGACACTAGTAGTATCAGAGAAAACTACAGTAAGCAAAGAACTAGGTTTACTGATTAAGATCCAACTCCCATAGGAGTCCAGGGAACGACTTCCTCACTTCCGCTCCCCAAACCTCAAATGGGGTTAGAGGGACACTTAAAAAAAAAATCATATTTCAAAAAATTACTTGTGGTCAAGAGCTCAAAAGTCAAGAACTGCCCAAGATCAAGCTGCATATGCAGCCTTAATTCTGCCTACTGATCATAAAAACATGAGAGTGGCCATACCGGGTCAGACCAATGGTCCACCTAGCGTCTTCCAACAGTGGCCAATGCCAGATGCTTCAGAGAGAATTAATCCTGGTGTGAATGCATTATTGTAATTATGTTTACAATTATACATGATTAAATACAGCTACTCAAATGCTATGTTATTATAGCATCAATTGATTTTTAACAATCTTAGAGGCATGTGCAGCATCTTGAAATATTAATTTAATTATATCTACCTTTCTATTTCACAATTTTAAATGTAATTGCAGGGAAAATGTATTATATTGGGAGGCAGTGTTGCCTGCTAGATAGAGCACTAGACAGAGACTCAGGGGACCAAGGTTTAGCTCTGCCACTGGCCTACTTGGTATCCTTGGGCATGTCACTTCACCTCTCTGTGTATCAGTTTCCCAATCTACAAAATGGGGATAATGATACTAACCTCTTTTGACTCCCTCCTGTGCTTCAAGATCTTCTGGTGAAAAGTGCTATCCAAGAGCTAGGTATTATTAATCACTATAATTGCAGCGGTTTCCAACCTTACCCCACGTTACAATAGAAAAAAGTCTGGAACCCGTAAGTGTTGACTTTTGGTTTTGCCAGCGGGTGCCCCATCCTGGCTCCGCCCCCTTCTCCAAGGCCCTGCCCCTACCCCACCTCTTCCTGCCCCATCCCTCAGACCCCTCGAATGCCTTCTTCTTGCCAACCCTCTCCCCTAAATGCCTCCCACCTGCTGCTCACTCCTTTCTGCCCCCTCCTGCCTTAAGGGCGAGTTGCCTGTGCTGGAGGGATGCTCTGCCAGTTTTGAGGGGAGGCTATTTTCTGCGTATTTATACACTTTCATGCTAGTTACTGAAAGTGCGTTTATCATTGGTATCTCCCCTACTTGATGTTTCCCAGTTCTTGCTCTCCACCTGTGTCCCGTTTCCCATCTCTCTCTCTCTGCTCCCCACCTCCGGATGGCTCTGTTTAGCGCCCACTCCCACCCACGCACTCAAAGCAGCTCTGTCTCCCCCTGGCCCCCCCTCCGCGGCCAGAAACTGCCTGCCCTAAGACAGAGAGAAATTTAATTCAACAGCCCAGCATAGAAATGGCCCATTCATTCATCCTGCTGTGTGGCTGCTGTATCACTCCAGCTCCTCCCAGTCCCCAGGGCTGCAGCCCACCCCCACTTTGAAGCTTGCTCACTGACTCCCTCACAAACTCTGCAACTTTTGTGGGAGGGGAATCACTGGTGGGACCATGGCCAAACGTGAGGGTGGGAGGGTTGCTTCCTCCACTGGGCTGCAGCAGCCCAGCAGACTGAAGCAAGATGAGCCTAGGTGTCCCAGCGTGAAGCAAGGCAGCTTCTCCTGACTTGAAGCCGATGGGGGGGTGTGGGGTGTGGATGCAAGAGAAGGAATTCCCTGGGAGCTGCAGGGGGTGTGTGTAGATCCAGGGGAAGGAAATCAATCCTTCCTGACATGGGGAGGAGGGGATGCTGATCTGGGGGGGGCGAGGGAGGAAGTTTATCTCTGGGAGGAAGAGCCCCTCAGGCAGGCTTGATCTGGGCAGCGGGGAGCGGGGGGGGGAGGGACAGTTTTGAGCTGGGCAAGTGTTACTTTGCCAGGCATGAGAGCTGGCCATGGAGAAGAGCCCACAGGGAGGATGCGGCTAGAAGTACGAGTGGTGTGTTGCCCCCTCCTGTCCCTCCACACACAGGGGAAGGGATGCGGAGCCCAGGACCTGGGTCAGAACCATAGGGGTTGGGAGCTCCCAGAGCCCACGCAGGAGGGATCCGGGCACAGGCAGGGTCCGGGCTGGAGGAGGCTGCTCATTTGCACCTGGGGCTGGGGCTGCAGTGAAGCCCCTCTCACCTTTGGCCACTGGCTGGACAGGTGGGGGAGGAGAAGGAGGAGGTGAGCTGCTAGCCCCAGCCCAAGTTCACTCATCAGACACAAGGGTAAACTTTTCTTAAAGGAGCCATGTCCTTTTGTTTGTCCCCCTGCCCAGCACTAAGGGGGTCCGCAGTTGGTTTCTCCTGGCTGGGGGGAGGGGGGCAGAGGTCCTGAGGGAGACACCAGAGAATGGCTGGCTCAGTCCTCAAGAACCCCCGCAGCCCTTACTCCCCCCAGTAGCCCCCTGGGGCCAGCCGAGAAGTTGCCCGCCTGTCTCCCCTCAGCCCGCTGCTGAGAGGCTGCCCACCCCTCGCAGCTAGCCCAGAAGCTTCCATGCCCTGACTGCTTGTCCCCCCAGTCCAGATCCCTCTGCCCTGAAAATTAAAAGGACTCACACATCTGCCTGCAGTGGGAGGTGGGAGCCCGCTGGGAGCTTCAGCAGCGGCAGGGGAAAGAGCTGATAGGTGGGGACTTCATGCCAAACAGCTGATTAGCGGCAGCCAGCCAAAGAGTTGATGAGGGCTGCTGCACATGCTAAATAGCTCATTGGTAGTTGCCAACAGCTGATCTCCCTGGTGGGTGCTAAGCACCCACTAATTTTTTTTCCAGCCCCAGAGCACCCACGGAGTCAGCGCCTATGCTGGAACCCCCCACCATCCATCTAGCCCAAAAGAAAAGGAGGGAGATCATGACTCCCAGGTTGAGAACCCATGTTATATTGTATTGTTTGAAAATAGTATGTAATTGTGTTCATGCAACCCTAACTCTGACTTTTTATTGCTTTACCATTGGAACTGTCACATTATCTTACCAAAACTTTTTAGATTGATAGATTTATAGATTCCAAGGCCAGAAGGGACCACTGTGTTCATCTACTTTGATCTTCTCTAGAACTTCCCCCAAATGAATTCCTAGAGCAGATATTCTAGAAAAAACAGCTAGTCTTGATTTTAAAATAGCCAGTGATGGAGAATCCACCACAACCTTGGTAACTTGTTCCAATGTTAATTACTCTCACTGTTCGAATTTTACACTTTCTTTCCAGCCTGAATTTGTCTAGCTTCAACTTTCAGCCATTGGATCATGTTATACTTTTCTCTGCTAGATTGAAGAGCCCGTTATTAAATACATGTTCCCCAGGTAGATCCTTATAAACTGTAATCAAATCATCCCTTAACCTTCTCTTTGTTAAACTAAACAGATTGAGCTCTTTGAGCATGTTTTCTAATCCTTTAGTTATTCTTGTGCTCTTCTCTGAACCCTCTCCAATTTATCAACATCATTTTAAATTGTGGGCACCAGAACTGGACACAGTATTCCACAGCGGTCACACCAGTGCCAAATACAGAGGTAAAATAACCACTCTACTCCTATTTGAGATTCCCGTGTGTGCACTGAAGGATTATATTAGCCCTTCTGGCTACAGCGTTGCCCTGGGAGCTCACGTTCAGCTGATTTTCCATCACAACTCCCAATCTTTTTCAGAGTCACTGCTTCCCAGGATCAAGTGCCCCATCCTATAAGTATGGCCTAGATTCTTTGTTCCTAGATGTATATATTTACACTTAGCTGTATTAAAACACATATTGTTTGTTTATGCCCAGTTTGGAATTAATCACTGCTATTCATAACAAAAAGAGGAGCTTACCGATCTATAGCAATGAGACCAAGAGTTAACATGCTGGCTGAGCTGATCAGCATATAGAGCAAGGCAGAAAAGTTGCACCAAACTACTCCAAAGATCCATTCCCGCCTGATGGAGCTGGTGACGACAAAAGGAAGCACCAGGACAGACAGAAGGAAGTTGGACAGTGTCAGACTGAACACAAACTTGTTACTCAGCGTAAGGAGGTAAGACTTCCGATAGAGGGTGACGACAATCACCAGATTGCCCAAGCAGATGAAAATAGCAATGATGATAATAGCAATTGACTCAGTGACTCTGATTGCCCTGTCTTCCTGCGCTGTGAGGTTTCTCAGGCCCTTCCCATTGCTGAGGGAGGAGTTGATGCTCATTGTCAGAGCGCACGTTGACAGAGCAGACAGTACATGCTGGTCAGCTGGAACAAGAAGAAAAACACATGAAAACATTCACCCAAACAATATCATATTTTCCATATCTACAGTATCTTTTATCTCAAGGCCCTTTACCAACATTAATCAAGCTTCACAACACCCATAGGAGGCACATAACCATTTTTAGATGGGGAAACTGAGGCCCAGAGCAGGGACCTGACTTTCCCAAGGTCACACACAAGTCAATGGCAGAGCCAAGCACAGAACCCAAGAACAGGGCTGACTGGAAAACAGGGGAGAAATTCTGCAAACATTTCATTTAATATTTTCCAGGAGTGGAAGGGGGGCATTATTTCAAACTTTTGACCAGTCCTACCCATGGGTTCTAACTCCCAGTCATCTATGCCAAAAAGCTCTTATGAAAAGAAACAATAATGGAGTAATAAATGGTCTTTGTTGATCTCTCTTTATGCAGGTGAGTTTGTGGTATTTTACTCTGGTCTGTGAAGCACTTGCTGGTGTCTCACAGAGAGTTGCCTAGTTACATGGCACGGGCTCCTCCTCATTAGCAGCTGCTAAATCACATTTTAAAAAAACAATCTAATAATAATAGAGTAAAACATTCTCCTAATATCACTTTTGCAATGACTGTGGTTGCCACAGGAATGTTCTTGTATTGCCAGTGAGCCGGGGGAGGTGGTCCTCTGTGTGACTGTCAATGGGAAATGTGTCCAAGAGGCAATTCCTTTGTCAAGATCTCATCTACGGTATGAAAATGTTTGAGAGCCCTTGACCTAAGGCTTTATCACTTCTCCCAGCTGACCAACACCATCTCTCCCTCAGGCGCCAAAAATATTGCTCCTGGTTCCCCTGAGAGCCACTGTGACCTCCCCTTATTGTCTCTGGCAGAGGTATTCCTGACTACTAATCCTTCATTCCAGAGGGCCTGCACCAACTCCTCTGGGTGCCTGATTAGTGGCATTTCCACAGCCGGCTGCCTCATGAGGCTGCTGATAGCACCCTCTGGCCTCAAAAGTAACACTCCTGCTTAATCACTTTCCCCCTGGCATGAGCATTGGTGCTTCCACTACTGGAGAAGATTTTTCTCTTTCCACAGCCCTGGAAAGGGAATTGGATGAACCTAATTTGCAGCCCTCTCACTGCTCTGTCAGTGAAGCCACACACATACTGAATCCCAAAATCCGGACCAAGAATTGAAAAAATAAAAAGGGAATGTCAAAAAAGGATTGGTTTCAAAGTCATGCAAACTTGGTGTAAGCATTTCTTGGGGACTGGTGACTCGCATGGGCTGGGTTTGGTTGGGACTCTGGCCATCCACCCTTCCCAGTTGGGCACAAATACCCAGAAAGTGTCCTATATCTCTGAGGTAGTTAGAGTTTAAAAGGGCACTGCCAACCTAAAAATCACATTTTTTCCAAATTTTCTTCCATGTGTTCCTAAGAAACCTTAATTTACTGACATTAAAAGAATTTTTAAAATCTCATTTACTTTTCACCACCTGAGAAGCTGATTGTTTACTGTTTGCATTTCATTTGGCACACACCATGAACATTTTGCATAAGATCCTGGCTGCTTTCGGCTACAACTCTATTGGTATAAAGCAGCCAAGAGCCAGCTTCCCTGGCTACTCAGGAAGGATCTCTCCTATGTAGGAGGATCCTTGGGTGGCACAGAGACATGGATGTGGTTTGAGCAGGAGTGTCCTGGCATCTCAGGGTATGGCTACACTTGAAACTTCAAAGCGCTGCTGTGGCAGCACTTTGAAGTGTGAATGTGGTCGCAGCGCCAGAGTTCTCCCAGCGCTACACGTACTCCACATCCTCTACGGGTGTAGCTTGCAGCACTGGGAGCTGTGCTCCCAGCGCTGTGGCACTGTTTACACTGAGGCTTTACAGCGCTGTATCTTGCAGTGCTCAGGGGGGTGTTTTTTCACACCCCTGAGCGCAAAAGTTGCAGCGCTGTAAAGCGCCAATGTAGCCATGGCCTCTGCAACCCTAGCTGTTGTAAGGATCCCTTTGTGCTTTTGGCAGCTGGCACAAATCAGAACAGCCTCCAGGCAATGCTAATTTACACCAGAGTGCTGGAATGATGAAGAACAACTCCAGGATCTGAGAAGTCCAATGGTAGATTAAAGTCACCTTTGCACATTCCCTCTTCAGCTGTGCAGAGCAGTCATCTGCCACAAACAAGGATTTTATCCTTTCTTTTTTGTTTATTACAAAGACAAGGTGGCTGAGGTAACATCTTTTATTGGACCAACTTCTGAGGGTGAGAGACAAGCTTTTGAGACACACAACACGCCTTGTTTCTCTAATATCCTGCGACCAACACAGCTATAACTACACTGCATACAACAATTATTATTATCATTTCACTTTCAGGTGCTCAAGCACTAGCACAATACTGCAATGGCTGAATTGCTAGCACTTTAAGAGGATATTTAAAACCTAACAAAAATCCATTTTCACTAGTTTTAAATGCCACAAAACCTTAAACTGATTTTAAAAAATATAAACCCTATATTGTTTGGTTCTAAACTACCCCAGTGAAATAAAATAACCATCCTTTTAAATGCAACAAGAATATCTAACTAACAAATTAAACATGCAGAATAATTTTAATTTGTAAAAGAGTTTTAAACATCATGGTAGTGTGAATGTAGAATGAATTATATTGTAAAAATAAGGCTGGATTACAGAAATGCTGTATGTTCCTTTAAGCAGAAATAAGGAATGTTGAAATATAGGGCTTGGCTACACTGGAGATTTGAAGCGCTGGTGGTGGGTTTACAGCGCTGCAACTTACTCACCGAACACACTTGCAAGGCACATACAGCGCTGCATCTCCCTTGCTGCAGCGCTGGCTGTACTCCTGCTCTGCCTGGGGTATAAGGATTGCAGCGCTGGTGATGCAGCACTGCTCCGCAAGTGTGGCCACCAAAAGCGCTGTTATTGGCCTCCGAGGTATTTGGAGGTATCCCAGAATGCCTGTTCAGCCACTCTGCTGTTTTGTTGTGAACTCCGGCTCCCGGAGCTGCTTATCTAAAAAACAAACACAGCTCCTGTTTGCTGGAGCAGAGGCAGGCAGGGGGATTCCTTTGGAATGTTCACAGTTTGCTTGAGGAGAGAAGCAACACGGCGGGGATGGGGAGGGGGGAGTCCATTTTGGAGCAGCTGCTTATCTGGTCTGAAGGCTATTTGCATTTAGTGAATAAGAGAGGGGTAGAGGAAGGGGTTGAAACTTTTAAAATGATTGAAGGTTGGTGTTGTGTATCTTCCAGTCCTTAGAACTTGCAAGGCAGGGAGCTGACACAGTGTCAGCTCCAAAAATCCACTCTCTCTGACTCTCCCACGCTCCCTGTCACACTCCACCCCACCTCCCTCTTTTGAAAAGCACGTTGCAGCCACTTGAATGCTGGGATAGCTACCCATAATGCACCACTCCCAACAGCGCTGCAAATGCTGCAAATGTGGCCACACTGCAGCGCTGGTAGCTGTCAGTGTGGCCACACTGCAGCGTTTTCCCTACACAGCTGTACGAAGACAGCTGTAACTACCAGCGCTGTACAGCTGTAAGTGTAGCCATACTCATAGTTGTCAAGAAGAGATACATTAAGGTACGAAACAATGGGTCCACTTAAGCCAATGGTGGGACATTAACAGGAGATCGGTAATAGTTAGTAAGGAAATAAGATATGCATGTCCAGCCCAGGTAAACATATCAGATTCTGTTTCCTTTTGTTATCTTGTGAAGTTCTCGCCCTTTTATCTGTATAAATAAGATCGTTTGTGTCTCGCATGGTGCTCACATTATCTGGGTGTATTAGCAAAGCACTTTACTAATAAACAGAGTGGTCTGATAAATTGTGAGTCCTGAATCTGACTTTGACAGTAGGATCCATCAATTAGTTTAAAACAATCCATTTGGAACACTCAGGGTATGTCTACACTACAGGATTATTCCAATTTTACATAAACCGGTTTTGTAAAAAAGATTGTATAAAGTCGAGTGCACGCAGCCACACTAAGCACATTAATTCGGCGGTGTGCGTCCATGTACCGAGGCTAGTGTCGATTTCCGGAGCACTGCACTGTGAGTAGCTATCCCGTAGCTATCCCATAGTTCCCGCAGTCTCCCCCGCCCATTGGAATTCTGGGTTAAGATCCCAATGCAAAAACAGTGTCACGGGTGATTCTGGGTAAATGTCGACATTCAATCTTTTCTCCGTGAAAGCAATGGCAGACAATCATTTCGCGCCCTTTTTCCCTGGATTGCCCTGGCAGACGCCATAGCATGGCAGCCCTGGAGCCCGTTTTGCCTTTTGTCACCGCCACCGTATGTGTACTGGATGCTGCTGACAGACGCGATACTGCAGTGCTACACAGCAGCATTCATTTGCCTTTGCAAGGTAGCAGAGACGGTTACCATCCCTCTTGCACCATCTGCCATGTCACTGTAAATTGGTGACGAGATGATGGTTATCAGTTGTTCTGTACAGTGGGCTGCTGTCATGGGTGCTCCTGGCTGGCCTCGCTGAGGTCAGCTGGGGGCGCATGGACAAAAATGGGAATGACTCCCCGGGGAGTCATTCCCTTCATGTTTTGTCTAAAAATAGAGTCAGTCCTACCTAGAATATGGGGCAAGTGTACTAGAGAACCAGAGAGAACAGCTGCTCTGTGTCAGAGCCCCAGAGATCCCGCAGAAATGATGAGCTGCATGCCATTCTAGAGGGTGCCCCTGCAACAACCCCACCCATTGCCTCCCTCCTCCCCCAACTCTCCTGGGCTACTGTGGCAGTGTCCCCCCATTTGTGTGATGAAGTAATAAAGAATGCAGGAATAAGAAACACTGACTTTTTAGTGAGATAAAATGAGGGGGAGCAAGCCTCCTGCTGCTATGATAGTCCAGACAGGACATTAAAGGGTGGGGGGGACAGGAGCCCAGAATCCCGCTGCTATGATAGTCCAGGCAGTACAGAATCTTTTCTTTAGACATGAAAGGGGCGGGGGGCGGGGGCGCTGATGGAGCTCAGCCTCCAGTTGCTATGATGAAGACGGTTACCAGCCGTTCTGTATCATCTGCCGGGAATGACCGGGAGTCATTCCCATTTTTACGCAGGCGCCCCAGGCCGACCTCACCAAGGTCAGCCAGGAGCACTCACGGGCTGATGATGACGATGGATAGCACTCATATTGTACAGTCTGCCACCGGGAAGGGGATGCTGGTGTTCAGCACTGCAGCACCCCATCTACCAGCAGCATGCAGTAGACATAGGGTGACATTGAAAAAAGGCGAGAAACTTTTTTTTTCTCTTTTCTTTTGGGAGGAGGGAAAGGGTTAAACCGATTTAACGCTGCACCCATCCACACAACGAGGCCCTTTATATCGATATAAAGGGCTCTTTAAACAGGTTTCTGTACTCCTCCTCAACGAGAGGAGTAGCGCTGAAATCGATATTACCATATCAGATTAGGGTTAGTGTGGCTGCAAATCGACGGTATTGGCCTCCAGGCAGTATCCCACAGTGCACCACTGTGACCGCTCTGGAAAGCAATCTGAACTCAGATGCATGGGCCAGGTAGACAGGAAAAGCCCCGCGAACTTTTGAATTGCATTTCCTGTTTGCCTAGCGTGGAGCTCTGATCAGCATGGGTGGCCATGCAGTCCCAAATCCAAAAAGAGCTCCAGCATGGACCGTACGGGATACTGGATCTGATCGCTGTATGGGGAGACAAATCTGTTCTATCAGAGCTCCATTACAGAAGACAAAATGCCAAAGCATTTGAAAAAAATCTCCAGGCTATGATACAGAGTCCACAGCACAGTGCTGTGTGGCAAGCATAACGGAAAGAATCAAATGGACGCTCATGCAGGATGGGACGGGGGACTGAGGACTCCAGCTATCCCATAGTCCCCGCAGTCTCCGAAAAGCATTTGCATTCTTGGCTGAGCTCCCAATGCCTGTAGGGTCAAACACATTGTCCGGGGTGGTTCAGGGTATATCTCATCAATTTACTCCTCCTCCCTCCCCGTGAAAGAAAAGGGGAAAAAATCATTTCTTGACTTTTTTCAGTGTCACTGTATGTCTACTGCATACTGCTGGTAGACGCGGTGCTGGGGCACTGAACAGCAGCATCCTCTCCCCTCCCTTCCCCAGTGGCAGACGGTACAGTGCAGTAGGACTGGGAGCTGTCCTCGTCATCATCCCGTGAGTGCTCCTGGCTGGCGTCAGGTGAGGTCGGCCGGGGGCACCCGGGTAAAAATAGGAATGACTCCCGGTTATTCCTGGCAGATAGTACAGAACGGCTGGTAACCGTCCTCATCATAGCAACTGGGGGCTGAATTCCATCAGCCCCCCTCCCCCTTTCATGTCTAAAGAAAAGATTCTGTACTGCCTGGAGTATCACAGCAGTGGGATGCTGGGCTCCTCTCCCCCCCACCCTTTAATGTCCTGCCTGGACTATCATAGCAGCGGGAGGCTGCCTCCCTCTCATTTTATCTCACTAAAAAGTCAGTGTTTCTTATTCCTGCATTCTTTATTACTTCATCACACAAATGGGGGGACCCTACAACGGTAGCCCAAAAGAGTTGGGGGAAGAGGGAAGCAACGGGTGGGGTTGTTGCAGGGGCACCCCCTAGAATGGCATGCAGCTCATCATTTCTGTGGGATCTGACACGGAGCAGCTGTGCTCTCTGATACACTGGTTCTCTAGTACACTTGCCCCATATTCTAGGCAGGACTGACTCTATTTTTAGATACAACATAAGGAGGGAATGACCCGGGGGGGGGGGTCATTCCCATTTTTGTCTTTGCACTCCCGGCCGACCTCAGCGAAGGTCAGCCAGGAGCACCCATGACAGCAGCAGACGGTACAGAACAACTGATAACCATCATCTCATCGCCAATTTACAATGGCACGGCAGATGGTATAGAACAACTGGTAACTGTCTCTGCTACCTTGCAAAGGAAAATGAATGCTGATGTGTAGCGCTGCAGCACTGCGTCTGTCAGCAGCATCCAGTACACATACGGTGACGGTGACAAAAGGCAAAACGGGTTCCATGGTTGCCATGCTATGGCGTCTGCCAGGGCAATCCAGGGAAAAAGGGCACAAAATGATTGTCTGCCGTTACTTTCACGGAGGAAAGCATGAGTGACGACATTTACCCAGAATCACCAGTGACACTGTTTTTGCACCATCATGCATTGGGGTCTGTCATAACATTTCTTCCCAGATCTGGACCTTAGCATCCAAAATATGGGTGTTAGCATGAAAACCTCCGAGCTTAGTTACCAGCTTGGACCTGGTATCGCTGCCACCAGCTAGGAATTATACAGTGCCTAGCTCACTGTGGTCTCCCCAAAACCTTCCCTGGGGACCCCCAGACTCAGATGCCTTGAGTCTTACAACAAAGAGAAATAACCCCCTCCCCTTGTTTCCTGGTTACTTCCTCCCAGACTCCCCTCCCTGGACGACCCTAGGAGATTCCCTGCTTCCAGTCCTGGAAACACAAGTACCGAGAGATCTAATCTCTCTTCCCCCTCACCCAGAGGGTATGCAAAGTCAGGCTTAGTAAATCTAACACAAAGAGATTTTCCCCCGACTTCTTCCTCCCACCAATTCCCTGGTGAGCTGCAGACTCAATTCCCTGGAGTCCCCACTAAAGAAAAACTCCAACAGGTCTTAAAAAGAAAGCTTTATATAAAAAAGAGAGAAAAGACATTAAAAATGGTCTCTGTATTAAGGTGACAATATACAGGGTCAATTGCTAAGGAAAAAAGTGAATAAACAGCCTTATTCCAAAAGAATACAATTTAACACTTTCCAGCAACTACACACATGTAAATACAAAAGAAAAACAATATAAACCTATTGTCTTACTATCCTTGTACTTACAACTTGGAAACAGAAGATTAGAAAGCCAGGCGATAGAAAGATAACTCTCAGAGACGAGAAAAGGAACAGACCAAGAACAAAGGACTCACACCCAAAACTTCCCTCCACCCAGATTTGAAAAAGTCTTGTTTCCTGATTGGTCCTCTGGTCAGGTGTTTCAGGTTACTGTTGTTACCCCTTTACAGGTAAAAGAACATTAACCCTTAGCTGTTTATGACACGCCCCCCAAATCACAGACAGTGGGAAACATCACTGGCGGTGATTTCTTCCTAGAACTTTTGAAGAAACAGATGAATACAACACATACACCTTTACATATACTACTAAGTATGTAAACTACAAGACTTTTACATATGACGGACAATCTTTTAACCGGTGTATTCTGGGAAACTCTCACGAGAGAGGGCATCAGCTACTTTGTTAGAAGCTCCTGAGATGTGCTGAATTTCAAAATCAAAATCTTGGAGAGCTAAACTCCAACGAAGAAGTTTCTTGTTGTTCCCCTTGGCAATATGAAGCCACTTTAGTGCAGCGTGGTCAGTTTGTAGCTGGAACCACCGTCCCCAAACATACGGGCGTAGCTTTTCCAGGGCGTACATAATGGCATAGCATTCCTTTTCACTGACTGACCAGTGACTTTCCCTCTCAGACAGTTTCTTGCTGAGAAATACGACAGGATGGAAGTTGTGATCCGTTGCTTCCTGCATGAGAACTGCTCCTATACCACGCTCAGATGCATCTGTGGTTACTAGGAATGGCTTGTCAAAGTCCGGGGCCATTAGCACAGGGTAAGACATGAGCGTTGCCTTAAGTTGGGTAAAGGCCTTTTGACACTCATCAGTCCACTTAACTGCATTCAGCTGGGTCTTTTTGGACAGATTGGTCAGTGGGGCAGCGATTTGGCTGTAGTGTGGTACAAATCGCCTGTAGTACCCGGCCAAACCTAAGAAGGATTGGACCTGTTTCTTTGACTTTGGGACAGGCCACTTTTGGGTAGCATCCACCTTGGTCTGTAGGGGGTTTGTGGTTCCTCGACCCACCTGGTGTTCCAGGTAAGTCACTCTGTTTTGGCCTATTTGACACTTTTTGGCCTTAACAGTTAGTCCGGCCTGCCTGAGGCGCTCAAAGACCTTTTCCAGGTGTAGTAGGTGTTCGGGCCAGGAGTCTGAAAAAATGGCCATATCATCGAGGTAGGCAACTGCATATTCTCCCAGTCCTGCTAGTAGACCATCTACCAGCCTCTGGAAGGTGGCGGGTGCATTTCGAAGCCCGAAAGGAAGGACATTAAATTCATACACCCCCGCATGGGTGACGAATGCTGACCTTTCCTTGGCAGGTTCGTCTAACGGTACTTGCCAGTACCCCTTGGTTAAGTCTATTGTAGAGATGAACTGGGCATGTCCCAACTTCTCCAATAGCTCATCGGTGCGTGGCATTGGATAGTTGTCTGGATGAGTTACCGCATTTAGCTTATGGTAGTCCACGCAAAAGCATATTTCCCCATCTGGTTTGGGTACCAGAACCACTGGAGATGCCCATGCACTGGTAGATGAGCGGATTATACCCATATGTAGCATGTTCTGGATCTCCCGTTCTACAGCAGCTTGGGCGTGAGGAGACACCCAGTAGGGTGGGGTTCTAATTGGGTGAGCATTACCTGTGTCAATGGAGTGGTATGCCCGTTCAGTCCGTCCTGGGGTGGCTGAGAACAACGGGGTGAAGCTAGTGCACAGCTCCTTGATTTGTCGCCGCTGCAGATGTTCCAGGGTGGTTGAGAGGTTCACCTCTTCCACGCCACCGTCTTTCTTCCCATCGTAGTAGACACCTTCAGGCCACTCAGCATCATCTCCCTGGACTGTAAACTGACAAACCTGTAAGTCTCTGGAATAGAAAGGCTTGAGAGAATTAACATGGTACACTCTGGGCTTTAGTGAGGAATTGGGAAATGCTATGAGGTAGTTCACAGTTCCCAGGTGCTCTTGGACTGTGAACGGCCCTTCCCATGATGCTTCCATCTTATGGGCCTGTTGCGCCTTCAAGACCATAACCAGGTCTCCTACCTTGAAGGAACGTTCTCTGGTATGTTTGTCATACCAGGCCTTTTGCTCTTCCTGAGCATCCTTTAGGTTTTCTTTAGCAAGGGCTAAAGAGTGTCGGAGGGCGGTTTGTAGGTTGCTTACAAAGTCCAGAATGTTAGTTCCTGGAGAAGGCATAAACCCCTCCCATTGCTGCTTCACCAACTGTAATGGGCCCTTAACCTCGTGACCATACACAAGTTCAAATGGTGAAAACCCTAAACTGGGATGTGGTACAGCCCTGTAGGCAAAAAGCAACTGCTGCAACACTAGGTCCTAATTATTGGAGTGTTCGTTGACGAATTTACGTATCATGGCCCACAAAGTTCCATTAAACCTTTCCACCAGGCCATTGGTTTGATGGTGGTACGGGGTGGCAACCAAGTGGTTCACCTCATGAGTTTCCCACAGTTTTTGCATGGTCCCTGCCAGGAAATTAGATCCTGAATCTGTAAGGATGTCGGAGGGCCAACCTACCCTGGCAAAAATGTATGTTAGGGCCTGACACACAGTTTTAGCCCTGGTGTTGCCTAGAGCTACTGCTTCCAGCCATCGGGTAGCAAAGTCCACTAAAGTCAGTACGTACTGCTTTCCTCTGGGTCTCTTTTTTGGGAAAGGACCCAGAATATCCACAGCTACTCGCTGAAATGGGACCTCAATTATGGGGAGTGGCTGGAGAGGGGCCTTGACCTGGTCTTGGGGCTTTCCCACTCTTTGGCATACCTCACAAGACTGGACATACTTGGTAACATCCTTGCCCATCCCCTCCCAGTGGAAGGACTTCCCCAATCTGTTTTTGGTTCTGTTCACCCCAGCATGGCCACTGGGATGATCATCGGCTAAGCTTAAGAGCTTCCCCCGGTACTTAGTTGGAACCACCAACTGTTTTTGCGGCTGCCATTCTTCCCGGTGTCCACCAGAAAGAATCTCCTTGTATAAAAGTCCTTGGTCTATAACAAACCGGGATCGGTGAGAAGAGCTGAGAGGCGGTGGGGTGCTCCATGCCGCCGCCCAAGCTTTCTGAAGGCTGTCATCTGCTTCCTGCTCAGTCTGGAACTGTTCCCTTGAGGCTGGTCACCAGTTCTTCCTCAGACTGTGGACTTGGGCTTGGTCCCTCTGAAAGCGATGTAGGTGATGGGGTGGTTTTCGCTGCTGGTGAACCGCTCTTGGCTGGTGCCCCTGAGGGTATTTCAGGCTCTGGCTGAACCTTTTGGGTATGGCTGTCTGTTGCTTCTGCCAGTTCTGGCTCGCTGGCGCCCTCTGGCGTTGAGTTTGAAGCTGTGGTTGCAACTGCTGGTGCTGGTTGCTGTTCCAATTCCGGGCCTGGGACTGGAGGTGCCGTGGCTGTTTCAGTGGTTGGCATGGAATCCGGGTCCACTACCTCTGTCTGGGTCTCTGGTAACACAGACGGGGCGTCTGTGGACGGCTCAGGAACAGGACTGGGTCTGGAAGCTTGCCTGGTTTGGCTGCATGTAACCATTCCCACTCTCTTCGCTCGCTTCACCTGGTTGGCCAAGTCTTCCCCCAGTAGCATGAGGATGGAATAATTGTCATAGACTGCAAAAGTTCACATTCCTGACCAGCCTTTGTACTGGACAGGCAGTTCAGCTGTAGGCAAGTCTACAGCTTGTGACATGAAGGGGTAAATTGTCACTTGGGCCTTTGGGTTGATGAATTTGGGGTCTACGAAGGATTGGTGGATAGCTGACACTTGTGCCCCCGTGTCTCTCCACGCAGTAACCTTCTTTCCGCCCACTCTCAAGTTTTCCCTTCGCTCCAAGGGTATTTGAGAGGCATCTGGGCCTGGGGATGGTGGTGTAACGACTTGCACTCAGTTTGGGTTCTTTGGGCAGTTGGCCATTATATGTCCCAGTTCATTACACTTAAAGCATCTTCCAGCTGACTGGTCACTGGGTCGAGGTGAGTTACTGGAGACTGGTGAGGTGGAAGAATAGGGTGTCTGTGGCTTTCCTTGGGTTGTAGGTGGGGTCTTTGGTTGCCCGCGGTTGTAGGGTTTATTGTTGGTGTGCCCTCTGGGGTATTCGTTCCCCTTGACAGTAGCTTTCTTGCTTTCTGCCACTTCCATCCATCTGGCTCCAATCTCCCCCGCCTCGGTGAGATTTTTGGGTTTTCCATCTTGTATGTACCGTGTTATGTCCTCAGGAACATCATCTGTGACGATGTGGTACTGGCGGGACCCAACTGAGAGTGCCAATTCAGGATTAATTGCTCAAACAGGGCAGTTACAGCCCTAGGCTGGGATTTTTCCACCTCTAAGGCAAACCAAACCAGCCAGACAAAAAGGACTTTGGTTTTACCCCACTGGCTAACCACAAGTCACACAAGCAATTTCCTTAGACACTCCAGTCTCCCAGTATCACCACCAGTGCCACCCGTCCTGGGGATGAATGGTTATGAAAACCAACACCCCAGTAAAAGGAAAAGGTTCTCTCGATCCCAAAGGACCAAGCCCCAGACCCAGCTCAATATACACATTAGATCTTACCCACAAATCACGCTGTTGCCAATCCTTTAGAATCTAAAATCTAAAGGTTTATTCATAAAGGGAAAAAGGTAGAGATGAGAGCTAGAATTGGTTAAATGGAATCAATTACATACAGTAATGGCAAAGTTCTTAGTTCAGGCTTGTAGCAATGATGGAGTAAACTGCAGGTTTAAATCATGTCTCTGGAGAACATCCCCCGCTGGGATGGGTCATTCAGTCCTTTGTGCAGAGCTTCTGTTCGTAGCAAAGTCCCTCCAGAGGTAAGAAGCAGGATTGAAGACCAAATGGAGATGAGGCCTCCGCCTTATATAGGCTTTTCCAGGTGTAAGAACACTCCTTTGTTCCTGCTATGGAAAGTTACAGCAAAATGGAGTTTGCAGTCACATGGGCCAGTTTCTGCACACCCTGCTGAGTCACAGGGCGTAACTGCCTTCTCTTGATGGGACAATTGTGTAGGTGATGGTCCTTAATGGGCCATCAAGCAGGCTAAACAGAGCTGACATCAACTTGTCTGGGATCTTTCCCAGTAACACAACACAAGTTTGAAATACAGACAGCATACAGCCAATATTTATAACTTCAACTACCAAAATGATACAGACATACAGACAGCATAATCATAACCAGTAATCCGTAACCTGGTCTTAGACACCTTATATGACCCCCTTTACATAAGATTTGGTGCCACTACAGAACCTTGGTTGCAAACCATGTTCTATATGGTCCCAGTTTATATCAATAATGTCACACCCCCAACACAAAATTGATGCAGGAAGGGATGACACAGACATCACTGACTGCATCCCAAGAGATCCCCATCCCTGGGTCTGTCTCACTACAGCTAGTGTTGGGCTAGAGGCCGTACCAGTGTATAACAGAAATGGTTTATCAAAGTCATGTTCAATAACATGACTGAATCTCTTTACACACTCAAGGTAAAACTTAGTTTGAACAACAGTGGACTGGATCTGCTCTTGCCGCAGGATTCCTATATGTCTCATGTGATCTTGCCAAGAGCTGAAGAACATAGCTACTTTATCAGTACATACTCTGGCAAATGTTTGGAACCCAATTAACATTAAATCAACATAGATATTAATGTTGTTCACAGTAGAGGAATTCTGGCATTTAGCCATGAAAGCAATATGGTAGTGTGCCTCAGTTTCCCTTTTCCTAGTGCACGTTAGGTCTGGACTGTCTTTTCTCCAGTGAAAAGTTTCAGTACTGTTTACAGGCACTAGTCGTGAAACATCAGTATAACAAGGCCTTTTAACATAAAGTGTGTTCTCATGTACTGCTTTCAACACGTTCAAGGGACTTTCCAAAGGATTGGGCACATTGTACATTCTTACAATTCTTGGTAATAGCAACACATTAGTTACAAAAATCACCATTAGCAATAACAACGAATTCATTGCAGGTGTCCATGTACAATTCTGTTTGTCATGCCACACCCTTGGATTAATACCATTGGAGTTTGGGCATTTTAGGGTTAACCTGTTGCTTCTCTTTGCAAAATTCAGTTTTCTCTTTTCTCCTTGTCCTGCAGGATCAAAACCTGATTCCTCTTGCTTAACCAAATTTACTGGCTGATAGGGTGGGCTCTCTGTGCTAACAGCTATTAGCAAGTTCTTCTCCCTGCCAGCCAGGTAATTTGCATTAACACAAACACCAGCTTTTAACTTCTTAGCTGCCACCAATTCCAAGGCTGGACTCTGTCTTACAGAGATATCACACAAATCCAAAGGGTTTGAGAGTGAGAGTTTGTTTGCTCTCCCCTGCATCCTCAAGCCTTTATCCATAAAACCATTCTGCTTTGAAATACCAGTAACTCAATCTGTTCTCAGATTCTGAAGCACAGACTGCTCACTCACAGAATCAGCATGGAGACATTCCTGTTCCAACACCATTGTCTTCCCAACCAGCTAGTCAAACGCGGTTATATGGCTGCGCAGCTTCCTTAACAGCTTCTACTTCATCTGAGATCTTTTCAAAGCTACCCATATTGGATCTTTCAAAAGGAAAGTCAGTGGATCCATTCACAACAGAAAATTTCTGGCTATTAGGAACTGAAACTTCATTGATTAAATTACTTTTACACCCTTCCGTTACAGCGAACTGCTTGCACAGGCTACCATGAGGATTTCTTTCCTTAGCAGCTTCTCCAAGCAACAATTCACCCCTTACAGACATTCTGCTCTTATCTTCTTCACCTAGGGCTTGCTCTAAAGGAACACTTCTCTGAGCCCCCACAGATTCTTTCTGGGTCTCACTTACATCCAGAATTACCTCTGGTTCATCAGGCAGATTCCTACACAATCCCCTTTCAGGCAAACCTATAGACTCACTAGATAAAAGGTTAGAGGTAGTCTCCTTCCCTCTGCAACTTTCCTTATAGTCACTGGCAACTTGCAAGTTGTCAGGCTCAACACACACAAGTTTAGGAATCATTTCCTCCTTGTTACCAGTTGTTAAACTGTCAGTAGGTAACACAATTAAATCACCTTTCTGCTCTCCTTGTGCCCTGGTTAGGGTATTACCCTGATCAGACAGAGTTGCTACACCCTTTTCCAACCACACATTAGCAACTGGCAAATTACAGGCACCAGAATTGTCTGGTCTCTGGGATTTTGCTACGACACTAACTGGATGCAACGTAGTTACAGTGCCATTCTCCCCAGCAGACACAAACTTAGGACCATTCCCTTCCTGGGCTTTAGCTGTATTTACAGCCAACTCAGAGACAACTGAATTACCCTCAACCATCACAGGCTGAAAGGCACCTTCTGTCTGCTGCACAGATACAGAAGAGTCGGAGACACATTCTCCTTTACCAGACACACAGCTTGGGATCTCACTTCCCTTGTCCCAGCACACAGGCCTGTTCACAGACAACTGCTTGGAGACTGGGGCAGCTTCCTCCTTAGGCAAGTCAATACCCCTGACAGACACAGGCACATTCCCTTCTCTGTCACATTTCTCCACACAGGAAACAGGTAAGGGATAGGGACACTCATCTTCCACTATCCTTGTTTTCCCACACTGCTGACTAGACAAAGCCATCAGCTCACAAGGCTGCCTAGGCTTATTCAGACTTTCCCTACCAGGCACATTGCCACGTCCAACAGATAAGCTGCTGCTTTTTTCACCACACTGAACTACTTCCAGCAAATCACAGTTACCCATTTCAGGTTCACTTTTACAAGGGCACTAGCCACCAATCCATCACCAATCACAAATTTACCCTTTCCTCCCTCAGTTAGGGCTTCCACCTGACCATCTACTTTAATCTGCTCCTGAGAAACATTTTCCTCCCCAATGAGATCTTTTTGCTCTTGATCTAACTCCAGATTCACTTCTGAGACATTAGACAGACATTCAGAAACTCCATTCATAGACACATTGCTTTCTTGCACAGACAAACCTTTGGAGCAACCCTCCTCAGGCAAACCATTGCCCACAATAGACACAGGTGTAAGATCATTCCTGTCCTGTGACTGGCTACCTGAACTGAACAAAGCTTTAACATTTTCCCCAGTTAAAAGATCTTTAGGCAATAACTTCCTTACCCCAGCTATAACTTCATGCTTAGCCCCATTCCATTCGAGGTGGATTTTGGCTAAAGGCACACAGACAGTAAACTCATAGAGGATCACAACATTCACACTCTGATTTGGTAAATAATCTTCCTCTTTGACCAGATCTGCTTTAACAAGAGTGATGTTAGATGCCATCATTAGCCCTAAACAGCTTTTACCATTGACTTTTACACACACTCTGTGAATTTTTCATTACCCTTCTCATACATAGCATTGGCACAATTTATGGACCCACCTTCTACTGAACCCACCGTAACAGCATTGACATAAAAGGTGGCAGTGTTGGGATACATTTGGTTACACCCAGACAACTGCTCAGAGTTATACAACATACCAACATTGTTATAAACTGGACTTTCAAGAGGATACAGTTTCTGCTGCTCTTCCCTTTCTTTTTTGACTTGGAGCTGAAGTCTGGCAGTTTCTTGTTCCATCTTCTGTTGCCTCTGTCGAGCTTTCTCCTCAGCAGCCAGCAGTTCCAGACGCCCCTTACGAACTCTTTCTTCTCTCTCATCAGCTTCTTTCTCTCGTTCAGCAGCTTCTCTCTCTCGTTCAGCAGCCTCTTCCTCCAGCTGGGCCAAGGCTAGCTTCTCTCTCATTCGAATTTCTGCCAGTTTTCGCTCATATTCAAACTGCAGTCTGTCCATCAGGGCTTGCAGTTTCATTGCTTTTGCTGATGCTTTCTGGCTCATTGTCACTGATCTTTAACCAACCAAACTCTCAATTCCAAAATTCAAATTTGGATAGCGTGGGGTTCTGACCCAAAGCTTAATTGACCTGGTTCTGTGGATCCTGCCGACTACGCCACTGTGACGATGTGGTACTGGTGGGACCCAACTGAGAGTGCCAATTCAGGACCAATTGCTCAAACAGGGCAGTTACAGCCCTAGGCTGGGGTTTTTCCACCTCTAAGGCAAGCCAAACCAGCCAGACAAAAAGGACTTTGGTTTTACCCCACTGGCTAACCACAAGTCACACAAGCAATTTCCTTAGACACTCCAGTCTCCCAGTGTCACCACCAGTGCCACCCATCCTGGGGATGAATGGTTATGAAAACCAACACCCCAGTAAAAGAAAAAGGTTCTCTCGATCCCAAAGGATCAAGCCCCAGACCCAGCTCAATATACACATCAGATCTTACCCACAAATCACGCTGTTGCCAATCCTTTAGAATCTAAAATCTAAAGGTTTATTCATAAAGGAAAAAAGGTAGAGATGAGAGCTAGAATTGGTTAAATGGAATCAATTACATACAGTAATGGAAAAGTTCTTAGTTCAGGCTTGTAGCAGTGATGGAGTAAACTGCAGGTTTAAATCAAGTCTCTGGAGAACATCCCCCGCTGGGATGGGTCATTCAGTCCTTTGTGCAGAGCTTCTGTTCGTAGCAAAGTCCCTCCAGAGGTAAGAAGCAGGATTGAAGACCAAATGGAGATGAGGCCTCCGCCTTATATAGGCTTTTCCAGGTGTAAGAACACTCCTTTGTTCCTGCTATGGAAAGTTACAGCAAAATGGAGTTTGCAGTCACATGGGCCAGTTTCTGCACACCCTGCTGAGTCACAGGGCGTAACTGCCTTCTCTTGATGGGACAATTGTGTAGGTGATGGTCCTTAATGGGCCATCAAGCAGGCTAAACAGAGCTGACATCAACTTGTCTGGGATCTTTCCCAGTAACACAACACAAGTTTGAAATACAGACAGCGTACAGCCAATATTTATAACTTCAACTACCAAAATGATACAGACATACAGACAGCATAATCATAAGCAGTAATCCGTAACCTGGTCTTAGACACCTTATATGACCCCCTTTACATAAGATTTGGTGCCACTACAGAACCTTGGTTGCAAACCATGTTCTATATGGTCCCAGTTTATATCAATAACGTCACACCATCCAAGAACTGTTCCATTTGTATGAGGAGGTGCAGTTCGTTTATGGATTTAACATTGGTTCCTGATATCCAGGCCTCATAATTTTTCCCAACGTAGTAGGCATGTCTGGGGAATGACACATCTGGTTTCCACTTTTGGGTTCTGAAACGCCGACAGACATGATCCGGGGTTATCCCCCTTCTTAATCTGGCCTTGTTTTGAAACAGTTTATAATTGTTCATTCGGTCCTTTGGCATTTCAGCCGCCACATCTGCTAAAGGTCCACTGAGCTGTGGCCTCAGTACTACCATGTACTGGTCTTCACGGATGCTGTACCCAAGGCAGGCCCTTTCAAAATTTTCTAAGAAGGCCTCAGTGTCATCACCTGCCTTGTAGGTGGAAAATTTCTTGGGATGTGGAACCATAATTGGCAAAGGGTTGTTAGGATTGGCTGGAGCATGCTGCCCAGCCTGCGCTAACTCCAGTTCATGTTTTCTCTGTTTTTCCCTCTCTTCCCTTTCTTGTTGTTGTTTTTCCATTTCTGGGCAGTAGGCTGCCTCTTCTTCTTGTAGTTTTCTGTGGTGGGCTGCATTTTTGGCGTCTTCTTATTTTTGTAGCCTTTCCATCTCTTGTTTGTGAGTTGCCTCATCTCTGGCCATTTGTGTTCTTAGTAGCTCTATCTGTTTTTCCATTGCTTCCAGCTGTACTGCTTCTGGTTTTCGTGTCATTCTGGTTCCCGTTTTCTTGTGTTGGGGTGCCCTCCGGTGTTTATTGTCTGAACTGCTGGCTCTGTTGTCTCCTGGGGTCTGCCTAGCAACAGTGCCTTTTTTTTTCTTCCTCTAGCTAATCTTTTAAATGTAAAGTAAACTAGAAAAAACACTTTGTTTGCATGTGTATTGTGCTGGGTACTTGACTCTCAATCGGAGTGCTACTGTATAACAAAAGACCCTTTGTCACAGCTTGATAGTTTCTTGCTTAATATGCAAGCTACTGCCAGGAGAGAACAGAAAAAAAAATTTCTCTCTGGTTCCTTTTAAAACCAAACCCTCTCTGCTCAAAAACCCCTAGCAGAGAAAAGAAAAATATAATATTCCGACTGGCTTCTGGATTCTATCTTTCCCACAACACTGCACACCATGTCATAACATTTCTTCCCAGATCTGGACCTTAGCGTCTAAAATATGGGTGTTAGCATGAAAACCTCTGAGCTTAGTTACCAGCTTGGACCTGGTATCACTGCCACCAGCTAGGAATTATACAGTGCCTAGCTCACTGTGGTCTCCCCAAAACCTTCCCTGGGGGACCCCCAGACTCAGATGCCTTGAGTCTTACAACAAAGAGAAATAACCCCCTCCCCTTGTTTCCTGGTTACTTCCTCCCAGACTCCCCTCCCTGGACGACCCTAGGAGATTCCCTGCTTCCAGTCCTGGAAACACAAGTACCGAGAGATCTAATCTCTCTTCCCCCTCACCCAGAGGGTATGCAAAGTCAGGCTTAGTAAATCTAACACAAAGAGATTTTCCCCCGACTTCTTCCTCCCACCAATTCCCTGGTGAGCTGCAGACTCAATTCCCTGGAGTCCCCACTAAAGAAAAACTCCAACAGGTCTTAAAAAGAAAGCTTTATATAAAAAAGAGAGAAAAGACATTAAAAATAGTCTCTTTATTAAGGTGACAATATACAGGGTCAATTGCTTAAGAAAAAAGTGAATAAACAGCCTTATTCCAAAAGAATACAATTTAACACATTCCGGCAACTACACACATGTAAATACAAAAGAAAAACAATATAAACCTATTGTCTTACTATCCTTGTACTTACAACTTGGAAACAGAAGATTAGAAAGCCAGGAGATAGAAAGATCACTCTCAGAGACGAGAAAAGGAACAGACCAAGAACAAAGGACCCACACCCAAAACTTCCCTCCCCCCAGATTTGAAAAAGTCTTGTTTCCTGATTGGTCCTCTGGTCAGGTGTTTCAGGTTACTGATGTTACCCCTTTACAGGTAAAAGAATATTAACCCTTAGCTATCTGTTTATGACAGGATCTCATCCCAGAATTCCAATAGGCAGGGGAGATTGCAGAAACTATGGGATAGCTACGGGATAGCTACTCACAGTGCAACACTCCGGAAATCAACGCTAGCCTCGGTCCATGGACGCACACCACTGAATTAATGTGCTTAGTGTGGCCGTGTGCACTCGACTTTATACAATCTGTTTTACAAAACCGGTTTATGTAAAATCAGAATAATCCTATAGTGTAGACGTACCCTAAGGTTGGTGCACAACTGGTTGGAAAACCATTCCCAGAAAGTAGTTATCAGTGGTTCACAGTCATGCTGGAAGGGCATAACAAGTGGGTACCCGCAAGGATCAGTTCTGGGTCCGGTTCTGTTCAATATCTTCATCAATGATTCAGATAATGGCATAGAGTACACTTATAAAGTTTGCGGACAATACCAAGCTCGGAGGGGTCGCAAGTGCTTTAGAGGATAGGATTAAAATTCAAAATGATCTGGACAAACTGGAGAAATGGTCTGAAGTAAATAGTATTAAATTCAATAAGGACAAATGCAAAGTATTCCACTTAGGAATGAACTATCAGTTGTACACATACAAAATAGGAAATGACTGCCTAGGAAGGAGTACTGCGAAAAGGGATCTAGGGCGGTCATAGTGGACCACAGGCTAAATATAAGTCAACACTGTAACGCTGTTGCAAAAAAAACCAAACATCTTTCTGGGATGTATTAGCAGGAGTGTTGTAAGCAAGACCCGAGAAGTAATTCTTCCGCTCTACTCCGTGCTGATTAGGCCTCAACTGGTGTATTGTGTCCAGTTCTGGACACCACATTTTAGGAAGGATATGGACAAATTGGAGAGTGTCCAGAGAATAGCAAAAAAAAATGATTAAAGGTCTAGAAAACATGACCTAGGAGGGAAGATTGAAAAAAATTGGGTTTGTTTAGTCTGGAAAAGAGAAGACTGAGAGGGGATATGATAGCAGTTTTCATGTACGTAAAAGATTATTATAAGGAGGAGGGAGAAAATTTGTTTTTCTTAACCTCTGAGGGTAGGACAAGAAGCAATGGGCTTAAATTGCAGCAAGGGAGGTTTAGGTTGGACATTAAGAAAAACTTCCTAACTGTTAGAGTGGTTAAGCACTGGAATAAATTGCTCAGAGAGCTTGTGGAGTCTCTATCATTAGAGATTTTTAAGGGCAGGTTAGACAAACAACTGTCAGGGATGGTCTAGATAATACTAAGCCCTGGTCTACACTATGAGTTTAGATCGAATTTTGCAGCATTAGATCGATTTAACCCTGTACCCGTCCACATGACAACGCCATTTTTGTAATCTTAAAGGGCTCCTAAAATTGATTTCTGTACTCCTCCCTGACAAGGGGATTAGCGCTGAAATCGATCCTGATGGGTCAAATTTGGGGTAGTGTGGACGCAATTCGACGGTATTGGCCTCCGGGAACTAGCACAGAGTGCTCCATTGTGACTGCTCTGGACAGCACTCCCAACTCAGATGCACTGGCCAGATAGACAGGAAAAGCCCCACAAACTTTTCAATTTCATTTCCTGTTTGGCCAGCGTAGCGAGCTGATCAGCACAGGTGACCATAGAGTCCCAGAATCACAAAAGAGCTCCAGCATGGACCGAATGGGAGGTCCTGCATCTAATTGCTGTATGGGAAGACAAATCCGTGCTATCTGAACTCTGATCCAAAAGACAAAAGCCAGAATATTTGAAAAAATCTCCAAGGGCACGAAGGACAGGGGTTATAACAGGGACCTTCAGCAATGCCATGTGAAGCCTACCAAAGAATCAGAGAGGCAAACGGCTGCTCCGGGTCAGAGCCGCAGACATGCCGCTTCTATGATGAGCTGCATGCCATTCTAGGGGGTGCCCCTACAACTATCCCACCCCTGAGCTTCCGTCCTCCCCCATCTCTCCCAGGCTACCTTGGCAGTTATCCCCCCCTTTGGGTGACGAATTAATAAAGACTGCATGAATTTGAAACAACACTGACTTTATTGTCTCTGCAAGCAGAGATCAAAGGGGGGAGAGGAGGGCGGTTGGCTTACAGGGAAGTAGAGTGAACCAAGGGGATGGGTTTTTGTCAAGGAGAAACAAACAGAACTTTCACACCATAGCCTGGCCAGTCATTAAACTGGTTTTCAAAGCTTCTCTGATGCACAGCATGCCCTGCTGTGCTCTTCTAACTGCCCTGGTGTCTGGCTGTGCGTAATCAGCGGCCAGGTGATTTGCCTCAACCTCCCACTCTACCATAGACATCTCCCCCTTACTCTCACAGATATTACGGCACACACAGCAAGCAGTTATAATGATGGGAATATTGGTTTTGCTGAGGTCTAACCGAGTCAGTAAACTGTGCCAGCGCACTTTTAAATGTACAAAGGCACATTCTACTACCATTATGCACTTGCTCAGCCTACAGTTGAACTGCTCCTTACCACTGTCCAGGCTTCATGAGCCATGGGAGCAAAGGGTAGTCTAGGGTAGGTGTGACCGCGCAGTGCTGCCGACTGGGAGAGCAGCCTAAGGCAGGAGCCTCCATCTGGCATGATATTCCAGGCAGGACTGAATCTCCATTAGACAAAACTTAAGAAGTGAATGACCTGGAGTCATTCCCATTTTTGTCCAGGCATCCCCGACAGACCGCATCGAGGCCAGCCAGGAGCACCCATGTCTGTCCAGGCATCCCCGACCAACCTAACCAAGGTTGGCCAGGAGCACCCACGGGGGGACGACTACAGCTAGCAGTCGTATTGCACCGTCTGCTGTCTGCAAGACAAGGGGATGCTTCTGTGTAGCACTGCAGTACCATGTCTGACAGCAGCACCCAGGAGACATACAGTGACAGTGAGCTGAGCAGGCTCCATGCTTGCCATGGTATGTCGTCTGCACAGGTAACCCAGGAAAAAAGGCGAAAAAAGATTTTTTTGCCATTGCTTTCACAGAGGCAGCGAAGGGGGGCATGACGACACGTACCCAGGACCACCCATGACAATGTGTTTGTCCCATCAGGCATTGGGAGCTCAACCCAGAAGTCAAATGGGGGGGTGGAGACTGTGGGAACTGTGGGATAGCTACCCACAGTGCAACGCTCCGAAAGTCAATGCTAGCCTAGGTACTGTGGATGCACTCCCCCGACTTAATGCGCTTAGTGGGGACACACACAATCAACTGTATCAAATCGATTTCTAAAAAATCAACTTTTATTAAATCAACCTAATTTCATAGTGTAGACATACCCTTAGGCCTGCCTTGAGTGCAGAAGACTGGACTAGATGACCTCGTGAGGTCCCCTCCGGTTCTATGATTCTATGGAGCAAAGGGGAGCTGGGAACTTCTGTAATGCTGCAAGCAGAGCAGTGAAGCCCAGGTGCGAAAGCAGGGCGGCTGCTGAGCTAACCCTGCAGCGTAGGTCTGAGCCCGGCCCCGGGAGCCGAGGGACCTGGGATGCAGGCTCCTGCTGCAGGCCGATCAGCCGGGGAAGACCAGCACGGAGTGGCAGAGGAGCTGCGAGCCTCCTGGCACAGGCCCATTGTCCCATCAGAATAACACTTCCCTCCTTTCCTTCGCCTGCTGCTCTAGTCGGGCCCCCTGGCGTCCGAGTGAGGCACAAGCTCAGGTCCCGCGTGGCCCGAGCCTGCTGCAGCGAGCTCCGCTCCTGCCCCAGCTCGCCCGCGCCGCACGGAGGCACGGAGGCAAGGGAAATCGCAGCGCCTGTCCCGGGCCCAGCGGCCCCGATCGGGACCTGGCCAGCTCGCAGGGCTCGCGAGCAGCAGGAGACGCCCCCCCCCCCCGCAGCTGGCTGCCCCCCCCCCCCCGGCTCTGCCATCAGGGATGCAGCGCTCTGCTGCTTCTCTGCCCTAAAATCCAGCCTCCCTCCCGGCATGGGCTTGTCCCTCCTCCGCACACAAAGGCTGGTGCGGGAGGCAAAGTCTCGGGAAAGGGTGGGGCCCGGGAGGCCGCAGGAGCTGGGGGCAGCGAGAGCCCACCCGGGGCCGGGAGAGCTCCGCAAAGGAGGCACAACATACACCCCCTGCAGCTGCCATAAGCGCCAGTGAACAAACCGGAGCGCTCCCCCCTTGGTGTGGGACACACTCACCGCCGGGCCGGGCCGGGCCGGGCCGAGCCGAGCCGCTTCCTCCTTCCTCAGCTGCACTCAGGGGCGGGAGGTTTCGGGTTACAGCGCCCGGGACCCCCCACAGCTGCCGCCAAGAGAGAGGCCCGGAGCAACTGCCCCACCCACCTCCCTCCATCCCTCCTCCTAACCTCCTCTCTCCATCCCCCTCAATCCCTCCTCCTAACCTCTTTCCTCCCTCCATCCTCCTTCACATTCCTCCACCTAACCTCCTTCCTCCATCCCCCTTTCCTCCTCTCTCCGTTCACATCCCTTCTCCCCTCCTCCCTCTATGCCCCTTCCACACATTCCTCTTCCTCCCTCCATCCACCCTTTCCTCCTTCCACATTCCTCCTCTGCCTAGCCTAGTCCCTCTATGGGCTTGTCTACATCAGAAAGTTGCAGCGCTGGTGAGGGAGTTACAGCGCTGCAACTTTGAAGGTATACACATCTGCAGGGCATCACCAGCGCTGCAACTCCCTGTTTGCAGCGCTGGCCGTACTCCCGTTTTGTCTCGGGTGTAGAGGATCCAGCGCTGGTGATCCAGCGCTGGTAATCCAATGTAGACACTTACCAGCGCTTTTCTTGACCTCCGTGGAAGGAGGAAGCCTCTGGTAATCAAGCTGGTCTCCTTTCCCGGTTTGCTCTCTCGTTCCCGGAACCCCGAGCAAGCAGGTCTCCTTCCCTGCGGTTTGCAGGGTGGCTCCGGGAACGAGAGAGCAAACCGCGGCGAAGCTGGTCTCCTTTCCCGGTTTGCTCTCTCGTTCCCCGAACCGCCGAGCAAGCGGTTCTCCTTCCCTGCGGTTTGCAGGGTGGCTCCGGGAACGCGAGAGCAAACCGTGGCGAAGCTGGTCTCCTTTCCCGGTTTGCTCTCTCGTTCCCGGAGCCACCCTGCAAACCACAGGGAAGGAGAACCGCTTGCTCGGCGGTTCGGGGAACGAGAGAGCAAACCGGGAAAGGAGACCAGCTTCGCCGCGGTTTGCTCTCTCGTTCCCCGAACCGCCGAGCAAGCGGTTCTCCTTCCCTGCGGTTTGCAGGGTGGCTCCGGGAACGAGAGAGCAAACCGCGGCGAAGCTGGTCTCCTTTCCCGGTTTGCTCTCTCGTTCCCGGAGCCACCCTGCAAACCGCAGGGAAGGAGAACCGCTTGCTCGGCGGTTCGGGGAACGAGAGAGCAAACCGGGAAAGGAGACCAGCTTCGCCGCGGTTTGCTCTCGCGTTCCCGGAGCCACCCTGCAAACCGCAGGGAAGGAGACCTGCTTGCTCGGGGTTCCGGGAACGAGAGAGCAAACCGCGGCGAAGCTGGTCTCCTTTCCCGGTTTGCTCTCTCGTTCCCGGAACCCCGAGCAAGCAGGTCTCCTTCCCTGCAGTTTGCAGGGTGGCTCCGGGAACGAGAGAGCAAACCGCGGCGAAGCTGGTCTCCTTTCCCGGTTTGCTCTCTCGTTCCGGAACCCCGAGCAAGCAGGTCTCCTTCCCTGCGGTTTGCAGGGTGGCTCCGGGAACGCGAGAGCAAACCGCGGCGAAGCTGGTCTCCTTCCCCGGTTTGCTCTCGCGTTCCCGGAACCCCCCTTGAATCCGCCCAACAGCGCTGCAGTGTGGCCACATCTAACACCACTTGCAGCGCTGGTTGCTGTAAGTGTGGCCGCTCTGCAGCGCTGGCCCTATACAGCTGTACTAATACAGCTGTAACAACCAGCGCTGCAAAATTTTAGATGTAGACATGGCCTATGTCAGTGATTCTCAAACTTTTGTACTGGTGACCCCTTTCACATAGCAAGCCTCTGAGTGTGACCCCCCCCTTAAACATATTAAAAAGTGTTTTTAATTAATAACACCATTATAAATGCTGGAGGCAAAGCGGGGTTTGGGGTGGAGGCTGACAGCTCACGACCCCCCATGTAATAACCTCATGACCCCCTGAGGGGTCCCGACCTCTGTGTCAACTTTCACAACCCTCCTCCTAACCTTCTCCTTCTAGCCCCCTTTCCATATCTCCTCCTAATCTCCACCATCCATTTCCCTTTCACATTTTTTCCATCCAGCCTCCTGTCCACATCCTTCTTTTTCCACCACCTCTATTCATCTCTTTCCATCCCCTTCCTCTTCTATCCCTCTTCCCAGATCTTCTCCTCAACATCCTGTTTTCCACGCCCTCGTTCCTCCATTTCTTTTGCGTCCCTCCCTTCTCTTTCCCACCTTCCCTTCTCTCCTCTATCAGTTTCCAATTCTCTTCCCATGTTTCTCCAATCAGCCATCCCCCTGTTCACTTTCTTTCCTGACAGGTATCTTTTCTTTCCACCTCCCCATCTGCCACAACCCCTTTCCTCCTATTCCTTTGACCCTCTGTCTACCCTCTCACCTTCTCTGCGATTCTTTTCTCCCTGTTCCCCTTCATAATCACAGGTCCAAATTCAGAGGAGATATGTAACTTAGATTCCAGTACCCTAATTTAGACTCTTGTAGACATTGGTATAAGTAACTTTAAGTGTGTGTGGGGGGAAGGGGGTATCTATATGAGCATAAAGGAGTCTTGCTGTATGAAAGGGGCTGCCAGTATAAAAAGTTTGAGAACTACTGAATTACAGCACCCCCGCAGGCTGCTCTCACATACTACAGCAGAGGTGGGCAAACTACAGCCTGCGGGCCACATTTGGCCCACAGGACCATCCTGCCCGGCCCCTGAGCTCCCAGCTGGGGAGGCTAGCCTCTGGCCCCTCCCCCGCTGTCTCCCCTCCCCTGCAGCCATGCTCCCGCATAGGCAGCATTCTGGATGTTAGGGTTTCGTGCTCCTGCAGAGCAGCGCGGCAGCGTGTCTGGCTCTGGCTAGGTGATGCAGCTGCCAGACATGCTGCTCTGAGCGGCATGGTAAGGGGGCCAGGCCCGTGGGGTTGGATAAGGGGCAGAGATTTGGTAGGGTGTCAGGGGATGGGAAACTGGGGGGGGGGGAGGTTGGAGAAGCATGGGAGTTCCAAGTGGCCTATGAGGAGGCGGGGGTGTGGATAGGGGTTGGGGGTAGTCAGGGGACTAGGAGAAGGGGGATTGGATAGGGGGTGGGGTTTTGGGGGGCAGTTAAAGGTGGGGGGTCCTGGGAGGGGGCAGTTAGGGGACAAAGAGCAGTGGGGGTTGGATGGGTCAGGGGTCCTGAGGGGGCAGTCAGGAGGCGGGAAGTGAGAGGGGGTGGATGGGGGCAGGGGCCAAGCTATTTGAGGAGGCATAGCCTTTGCTACCCGGCCCTCCATACAGTTTTGCAACCCCACTGTGGCCCTCAGGTCAAAAAGTTTGCCCACCCCTGTACTACAGCCTCATGAAACTATTAGCTGATCTACAGTTTAGAACAGATAGAGCCCTTTGCATTTGGCCACTGCTCCTCTCCCCAAGATGTGCTTTCACCTGTCTCACCCCTACACTATAGTTTGTATGGAAGGACATACAAGGCTGTGCAAACTCTATGCTTCCCTTGTGCTGGAGAATTTCCAGGACGATTCTGGCCCATTTATGCTACAGAGCAGCCTAGAGTGGCCACATTTTGATCCAGCATCTAATCATCTCATTTTATTCAGTTGACGATCTAACATTTTCATCTAATCTTACCAATCCTATCAATCAATATGTTGGCACTGCATATTTTAGGTTCACTACACTATCATAGATATTTTGCTCAACCTTCAAAACAATGTCAGCTTGGGACAGAGTCCAAGTGCCAGATTCTCTGCTGCTGAGATCCATTCAGTGCGTGTGTGTGTGTGTGTGTGTGTGTGTGTGTTTGAGTGAGACAGAGAGAGAGAGAGAGAGTGTGCAAACTGATTAAAGGTTAAATTTGGTTAAAGCTTCCTATGGGGATAGCTATACCAGTATAAGCACTTTTGTACTGGTACAACTTCATCCATTCTAGTCTAGAGGATGTATATTGCTTAATCTATACTGTTATAATTATAGTTAAGGCTATGATTTTAGTGCAGAGGTCACAGTGTTCATGATAATTGTGAACTTGAATCAAGTCGGTGAACCTGCAGCCATGGCTCCTGTCCCATGGACCTGGGCCTCCCCACCCTGGGCATTGTGACATGGCCTGTGTGGTTGCAGCTGTTACAGCTCAGAGCAACTGCACCTTTATTCCCTGCTGTAGAACAGCATGGGCACCTCCTCTAGGCTTCTGGTTCCCCAGCCATTGCCTCTGTTAAGTGGAGACACCCGTCCCTCTCCTTTCTGACTGGAGTATTTCCTGGCTGCACAATCCTGTGATTCTCCTGTGATTTTCTCAGCAAAAGACAGGCTGCTTAAGCAGGCTTCTTTTGCCTTGTCTTTGGAGGTGGGTAACAGTGTACTTGCCACAGTTCTAAGTTACCACACAGCTCTTTCTAAGGAAGTACATTTGTAGAAGCAAGAAGTGTGTGAGGCAAGTGGAAAAGAACTGTGTAAAAAGTTGTTGCAACCTTGTGTAAATAAATATGAAATGTAGACTAAAGTCTAAATAAGTAAGAAAAATAAAATATCAAAATAACCTATGTAAAAACAAAATGCAGCTGTTGCCTATTATTGTATGTAACAAAAGGTATAAATGCTTGCTGTAATTGTTTACCTGAGAGACCTGCCTAGAAGGGGGAAACCCTGTGTTCTAGTGCACTCTCTCCCTCTATGCAATTGCTTGAAAATAAAGTATCTGACTTTGCTGCACCCAACCACAGAGTTGAGAACTATGTTTTTCTCCGACAACATGGAAAAAATATTAAAACAATAAAAGAAACTTTATGCATGCTAATAAATTTACCAAAGATTACGCCAACTCCAACATGGGCTCTGGGAGATGAGCAATCCTTCAGACTCCCACACAGGAATTTACAAGTTTATAACATCCTTTTGCCCAGAACAAAAACATTCATGAATTTGTGAGGCACTCATTTATCCAGTTTGGGCCTTTGAAGAAACCATGAATAGGTAATCTGCCAGACAGAGTTTAAGAGGTGGGTCATTTACATTCCCTCACCCAGGGCTTAAATTCTCAAAAGTTATTTCCCGGAGCTCCCCTCCCCCATTCCAAACTCCAGGCTTTAGCCCCATGGTGCCTCCTGTGGGGCTGAAGCCCTGAACTGCAGTGCATGCCAATGCTGAAGCCCTGAGCCACAGCGCCTCCCGTAGTGGGAAAGCCCTGAGCCCTGGTGCCTCTTGTGGGGCTGAAGCTCTGAGCCCTGGCACACGCCATGGGGCTGACCCTGATGCCATCAATGGGTTTGAAAATATTTAACGGAGCTCTGCTCTGGTGGGCTCCAGCTGAATTTAAGCCCTGCCCTCACCCCTCATGCATTTCCTAGGAAACCTGATCAATTAACAGTTTACACTGTTGCAAAAAGTTCTTTAAAGTTCCTAACCATGATAATCACGGTCCAGACACCCCAAGGGGAGAACACAGGGTTCCCAGCCGCTGGGTGACACAGCAGCTGCGTGGAAATTGTTCAGCTCTGCACTTCTGCGGCAGCCACCTACCGCACCTATAGCCACAAGTATTTTTCAAGTCTCCTCATTACAGTCACAGTTAAAATCATAGCAAAAGGAAAAAGACAGGAGGCCAGCCTAATCCCTGTCTGCTTTTTTCTCTTTCTTGCCCCTTGACCAGCTGCCACTCCATTAGGCTGGGTGATTGTCCTCATGTCCCTGGTCAGAGTATTTCCTTCTATGACTCTGAAATGGGCAGGTCTTGAAGCTGGGCCCAGTGGCAGAAGGTGATGTACAGGCTTTTGCTAGGGCAAGCAGGTGCGGGTGTTGTAGGCTTCTTGTTTCTCTAGAGGTGAAAATCAGCAGTGCGGGGTGTAAATGGAAGTTGCCATAGAGGGAAGAAATGAGCTGGCTGAGTAAAGTATTTTTTTCCTCCCCCCTTTAGAAGGCATTACCCTCCCCACTGGGGAATCAAACCTCAATCTCCTGCGTGATATGTACGGATACTAACCACAATAGCAACAAGGAAGGGGGCATAGTCTTGAACAAGACACCAGCTACAGGCAGCTTACACCACACAGGCCCCACCAAGCAACACCACCCCAGCTCTCTTTTCATTCCTAAAGGCTTTGGCTGCAGCAACAGCCCTGGGAAAAGACCTGGCCCTTCTTACATGCTCTTGCCCAACAGGCCTTTGGGGGCTATACAGCTCCTCCCACAACACCTGTCTCGGACTTTGTCCTCACTGACAAGCTACTCAGCACCTTCTTCCTCTCACAACTGTTTCTTTCTTCCCTCACATAAAAACATGGATTTTTTTATCAGAAAATTTGGGTTTTTTTTACCATAGAAAACTAGGATCCCTGGTTATAAGTTTATTTTACATGTAACCATTAATTTCTGATACTTTGACTTGCTACTTCTACACCAAGGGTTCTCAAACTGGGGGTTGGGACCCCTCAGGGGGTCACAAGGTTCTTACACGGGGGGGGGGTAGTGAGCTGTCAGCCTGCACCCCAAATCCCCCTTTTCCTCCAGTATTTATAATGGTATTAAATATATAAAAAATGTGTTTTTTATTTATAAGGAGGGGTCACACTTAGAGGCTTTCTATGTGAAAGGGGTCACCGGAACAAACGTTTGAGAACCACCACTCTACACTTGTTTTCACAACAGAGAAGTGCCATGTGTGAAACAGAGCGGGCATCTGAAGTGGAACTGGTAAGCTAGCGTGTGCTGCTTCTTTGGGTGCAGCAGATCTATGAATTCTGGATGTCCAGCGGAAGACGGGCTGGTCAGTCCAGGGGGAGGCTGGAGGGTTGAAGCACATGTGATGCCAATGGAGATGGGGAGCTGACCCCTGCCAGCAGGTACAGACAGCGCTAAGGGCAGGTGGTGGCGAGGTGCCTCAGCCTTGGGGACCCCAGGAAGCGCTGCAGTCCCCAGGGAGGGAGGGATGTGCCAACCCGGGGCGGAGCTGCAAGCACCTTGGCCAGGTCACAACACCCGGAGCAGGACCCAGCCCCGCAGGACCGCCCCCGCCTCCCTGCTCTGAGGGTTGGTTGGCACCGCAGAGCCTCGCACCGCCCATAGCGCGCGCGGCTGGGGCAGGGCCCCACCCAGCAGCACAGATTCCCAGCGCGCGCCCAGGTCGCTGGGAGACGTTAGTTCCCGGCTCCCCTGGGCCTTTGTCACGTGACCCGCCCTCTCCCCGCCTCTTTTTCATCTTCCCATCTCCCTTGCTCCGTCCGCGGTGCGAGTTTTCCTGGCACGCAGCCAGGTGAGTGACCCCGGAAGCGGAAGTGCAGGGGGTGGGTTCCGGTTCCGGTGGTGCTGTTGCTGCGGAGAGGCCGGCAACCGCCTTTTCCTTCTCCTCCCGCCCCTTCCCCGGCCCCGCCATGTACCCCGTGTTCCAAAGCACCAGCCGCGACTTCGCCTTCGGGCCCTGGAGACTCAACGCCGCTCGGACCCACATCATGAAATCGGCCCAGGCCGAGAGGTGGGGTCGCGGGGCGGGGGGTCGTGGCCGGTGATTGCGTTTCTGGGCGGGAAGGGGGTTACAGACCCGGCTCGGGTTTCACCAATCGGGCCCTCCCTGGATGGGGACCAGGTCCTGCCTGTGCTCAGTCAGCGGGTCCGGTGGGGCCGGGGAGCGCCTCCGACAGGTCTGCCTTGTAAACCTGGGCTCAGGCTGTGATTTGAGCCCAAATCCCCCTGCTGCCCACACACAAGGAGAGAGCTCGCCCGTTGGTATAATTATACCACTCTCAACCAGCGGCGGTAGCAATGTTGGCGGGAGAGCGTCTCCCGAGGACATAGCGCTGTCCACACTGGCGCTTTTGTTGGTAAAACTTATGTCCGTCATCAGTTCGGATTTTTTTTTATACCTCTGACCGACAAAAGTGCTAATGTACACATAGCCTGAGTCCCCAAGCATGGGTCCTACAAACCTGGGTTTATAATGCTGCGTAGGCTTATCATTACTGAGCAAGAGCTGAGTTTCTGCGAAGGTAATCTCCTAAAGAGGCACTGCAGAAAGAATTATTATTAAAAAAGAACTCCAATAAATGTAAGTCCCAAATGGCCATCAGCTGGGATCAAGAGTTTCTTTTGCATCCCTTGTGTGATACTGTGGAACATCTTTTGGTTTGAGAGGCAGGGATGTTTTTGCTTTCCTCTTCCTAAGGCATTCAGGGCTCTTGTGGACTCCTCAACTCAGGTTTTCTTATAAATGAACCGCTCGCCTGTTCACACGTGGCGACAGTTTCTGTTTCTATAAAGCGATGGGGGAAACTGCTTCCTTCAAACCTAACATTTGGGTTTCAAACAAACTTTAAAGTAAATATAAATATTTCAGACACATCAAGAGCAGATAGAATGAGCAAGGTGCCATTTTTGCAGTCACTCTTCAAAGTAGAAGTGCATTGCATTTGTACGGTGCCCTGCACAATGGGTCTGTACCATGATGCGGTAAATTCTGAGCTTGTTTAGCAGCAGCTGTCTTTGATAGGAGTTGAGATCCACAGATATCAAACTATGGTAAATTAAATGTCAGACTTACTTCAGCTCTTTTCAGTCTCTCGCCAATACGTGACTTTCAGTTTGTGTTGCATTTATTTTTGTGTGATTCATTTGTTTGTCATAAACTTATTTCTTAAAAAGCTCTTTTATATAAGACTGTCATGTTGAAAAAATGTTTGTTTTTTTGTGAAGTCCTGAATGGACTGTTTTGTTTTATTTAAATTTTGTAGCAAAGTGTATATTAAATACAGGCAGATGAAATCATAAAGTTTGGACACTATTTATCATAGTACCTAGGAGCCCTAGTCATAAAGCTGGACCCCATTGTGCAGGGCACTGTACAAATGCAATACCCCTGTACTTTGAAAAGTTACTGCAAAAATGGCACCTGGCTCATTCTATCTGCTCCTGATCTGTCTTAACTTATGGCTGCTTGCTTTAGTGACTAAAATAACTTTTACTGCATTTTTCACCTGATAGCTCTGCTCAATGATCACAATTACAGAAGAGAGAGAGAGATGAATTCTTGTCTTTCTAATCCTTTTGTCTGCAGAGCAGATTCACCAGAGATAGTAGTAGCTTGTCAGCTTGAGTGCTTCAATGTAGACACTTACTAAGGTGACAGGAGGGGTTCTCCAGCCACTATAGTAACCTAAACTGAAAGGCAGTAGTGGTGTCAGTGGAATAATACTTCTGTTGATCTAGCTCTTTCTACACGGGGACTTAGATCAGCTTAAATACGTTGCTCAGGGGTGATGATCTAATTAGATCCAGGGCTTTGGAGCTGTGCTCTGGCTCTGCTCTAGCTCCAGGCAAAAACCTGCAGTTCCACTGCTCCAGAGCTGCTCTGCGCTCCAGGTGCTGCTCCAAAGCCCTGATTAGGCCAATCAGAAGTCGACAGCTATGGCTGGTCTACTGTAGAAAATTTGAACTTCTCCATGTTTAAGAGATCTTCTGACAGTGTTGAGGAAGAGAGGAAACTATTGGAATGTTCTGTAGTGTGAAGGGACAATGATCACTCAAATTAAACTATGCTTTTGGGCACAGTTACAAAGTCCTGCAAATGTACATTGCAACCTTATTGATTTAACTTCTTTGTTCACATGCAGATTAGCTGATGAATTGCACATGCCTTCCCTCCCAGAAATGATGTTTGGAGACAACATCCTAAGAATTCAGCATGATTATGGCTTTGGAATTGAGTTCAATGCAACAGATGCTTTAAAATGTGTAAATAACTATCAAGGTATGATTAAAGTGGCATGTGCAGAGGAATGGCAAGAGAGCAGGTGAGCACTGCAGTATTACCACAATACCAGGGTGAGCATTAATGTGATGGGGGATGGAGTGTGATATGGTGGCTAATACAGAAGACTGGCAGTCAAGGCTCGGTCACTTAAGTTTTCTGTGCTTCAGTCTCCCCATCTGTAAAAGTGGGATAGTTATACTTTCCTGCTTCTCAGGAGTATAGTGGTTTACTTAACACTTGTAAAGGACTTGAGTTTGATTCTGCTTCCATTATAGTCAACAGAAAAATTCCTGTTGTGATTTGAATGTTGCGAGATCATGCCCTTTGACATCTTAAGGTGAAAGGTGCTGTGCAAGTACAAAATGTTGCTATTGGAGGTTCCTTTTTGTAGTGCATTTAGTCTTGAAACAGAATTCTACTGTATATTTAGCAGGTTAGCAGTGATGCTGGCAGTATATGAAGCGAGGCACAGAAGAATCAAAACTGTCCAAATGCCTAAGATGAAGTGGAGTATCGGTTTAATATCAGATATATTCTGCTAGCAGAATCCTTGGGCTGAGTAGGCAAACTTAAACTGTACAACACTTGACAACATTAAACTAAAGACTTCTGTCTAAAATCATATGAACGAAGCACTTATGCTGTGAGAGTTGATGCTTGGAATGGTCTTCAAAATTACTAGATAAGCATGGATATTGTCAACGAGAAGCAGTACTATATCGATGTGGCCTAACACTAGAGTCTTTGCACAGGCAAAACACTATTTCTGGGAAGTTTTGGCTGTTTAAGGACTTCAGTGTTGAGACCAGGGTATATGTCTCTTGTATGTAGTATTGTAATGTTAAACACTTGTTAAAAGTGTGGTGTTTTGTCTTCCTTTGTTGAGGACTGAGGCTGAACACACGAAAGAAGTCGTTAAACCATATGATTGGACCTATACGACAGACTACAAAGGAACACTATTAGGAGATACTGTAAAGTTAAAAGTGAGTCTTATTTCATGAAATGCTCATTGCATCACATTGTGTATAGATTTACTGAAAAACAAAGCATGCCTTCCAAAATAAGATTGCATAATTTTGAAGAAATCTGCTTTCAAAGTATAATTGGGGTTTATTGAGTCTTCAGTATTTTTTTAAGCAAATCACAGTTCACTTTGAGTGATGTAATGTTGAGATTTTCTTTTTTACATTTCTGAATTACATATAAAAATGCCCCCAAAGTCCCTTGTATTTGGAATATACTGCTGTGTGTGGGGGTTCTTAATGCTTATTGGGTTGCCACTGAAGTCCTGAACTCCGCAGATACATGAGGACCGAAGGTCTCATGTAATTCTGTAGTACCCTAAGCATGCAGCGTGCCGGTTGGCTGTGATGTTGTACCCCAGATTTGGCTGTTAATCAGTGGTGCTGTGTTTACATACAGTAATAACTGTGTTCATACCTCATTTGTGACAACCTCTCCCCAGTCATAACTAGCCATTTTAAAGTAGCCCTGAAATATCCAGTGCATCTGCTTGATGTTAACAATTTAAAAAAAAAAATCCCTCAACCCCCTACCTCTACTAGGCAGATGAATTCTAGTTAATCCCCTAGCATTACTATAGTTATTTAAAAACCCTCAAACTCTTAGGTCCCTTTGAAATGAATTGTGCTATATAAATATAAAACTTCTCTTGTTGGCCAAATGGCACTTGGCTGATACCTTTTCAGAGAGGGTAAGAATGATAGCTTTGAGTGTGTTCCTAGAATGAGAGGACCTGGGAAGTGAGAAGGATGCCCAAGTTTTCTGTGCCGTTAAGAAGGAGAAGCATTTTTTATTATCTGTCTATAAAAGATATTGGTGTTCCATATAAATTATGGAAGCTAACAATATTTATAACCAAAATACTATTCAGAAATATTGATTAATACATGTCCCACTATTTGGCCTGGCTATGATTGTGAATGCCAACCTCAGGGCAGACTGACAAAAACAGACCACCATTTTGGGATGTGTGTCATGTTTTATAAATAGATTTCACCAAGCCAGTGACAAGTATGAACTCCTAGATAACTATACCAGTCTTACAATGGAGTCACAGACAGTCCTCTTGGACTCTTCAGTCTATCTTGCCATCCAGTTAAGCTGGACTTAGTGATACATGGTCATTTACACCAAAAATCACAAAATATTCAGTTTGCTTCCAGTCCCAAGAGGCCAGTCATTTACCACAGATCAATTGGTGCCCTAGATCTTACACCAAAGACTAGGCGTGTAGCCAATCCTGTAAAAACTATCTAAAGGTTTAAAAAAAATGAGTTAGTTACAGGTTAAAGCAAGGAAACATACACGCATAAATAAGTTGCAATAAAAATCCCAAGAGTGACAGAGTTGTGATCTGTCAATTCAAAACAGGGCTTTGGAGCGGAGCACGGATCTGGAGCGCGGAGCAGCTCCAGAACAGTGGAGCTGCAGGTTTTTACCTGGAGCTGGAGCGGAGCCGGAGCACAGCTCCAAAGCCCTGGTTCAAAATGTGTTTCAGGGCAGATCTAGAGGTAACCCCTGGTGATCTCTGGCTTCAGTTTAGTGTCCCTGACCCTGTGAGAGTTCAAACAGCAAAGAGATAGAAAGTTTTCATGTGTCTTTGGGCTTGTCTTCATGTATAGTGCTACAGTGACGCAGCTGCAGCGCGTTAGTGAAGATGCTACTGCATTGACAGGAGAGCTTTGCCTATTGGCATAGTTACTTCCTGAGAGACAGTAGCTGTGTCAGTGGGTCGGTATCACTGCATTGCTCAGGGGTTTTTATTGCTAAAGTTATACCATTATAGGTCTGTAGTGTCTACCTGGCCTTTATTTTATTTTATTTCCTTCGTCTGGCCTGCAAGTTCATTGAATGACCTTCCTTGCATATGGCATTTCCAAGATGTGAGAGGGCCATTCACCAATCCTTTGTATTGCAATGTTCCTTGATGGCCCATCTGATTTTGATGGTTCTTCTGGACACACTGGAGGGATCACTCTTCCCATCTGAGTTCACAAGATTAGAGCAAACATTTTCAAAGTTATAAAGCAAAACTTACATACTTCCTGATAGCATGGAATGCAGACATTACAAATATGATGAATTCATGCAGCAACTTACAAACAATCTATAGAATCTAAACACTAAATACATTCTTATAAGACTCATACCTATTTTAAGCAACACTAACACATAAATGAGCTGGTCTTGTCTCCAGCTATGAGTTTTAGTTCTTCGCTAATGCCTGCAGTCTTGGCAAGAGCTGGCAGCTGGTGGCCAGCATCACAAATACACTCAGTACTTCCCTGACTTTGAAATCTAGAACTCCAGTCAAAACTGTTTGCAGATACTTTTTTTTTTTCAAGTGAAATTTAGCAAGACCCATGCTCAGCCAGCCCCAATCTGCAAGATGACAGCTCATGAGAAATCCTAAACTTTGGGTTTCTTGTCTTGTTTGTCCATGTTTCCTCTTGCAATATTTAGCTTTTAGCAATTTTTTTCTATGAGAAGCTCAGAGACCTTTGGCTGAGCAACACAGAAGTAAAGCTGTATTAAACCAGGGAGTTGAAGAGTACAAGGTTTTCAGCAGAAGACATAGTCTGCAGATATCTTATGCCAAATTATGCTAGCGAGATGAGGTGGGTGAGAATATCTTTTGTTTGAACAACTTCTGTTGGTGAGAAGAGCTCTGTGTAAGCTTGAAAGCTTGTCTCTCTCACCAAGAGAAATTGGTCCAGTAAAAGTAGTTACCTCACCCACCTTGTCTCACTAATATCCTGGAACTGACACTGCTACAACAACACTGCCAAATTTTGCTAACTGTTCTTAAACTTAATTTTCCTAGGTTGTTCCTACAACTGATCACATCGATACAGAGAAATTGAAAGCCCGGGAACAGATTATGTTTTTTGAAGAAGTTCTGCTGTTTGAAGATGAGCTTCATGATCATGGCGTTTCAAGCCTGAGTGTAAAAATAGTGAGTTTAATCACTTCCTATGTACATCATCTCCCCCTGCGCCCCCCCCCCCAATCATCTCTAAGTTGAAGTTAAGGTAAAGTAAAAAGCAGACTTAATGTGTTGTTATAGGTTTGGTTAAAACTCATTAAATTGAATTGAGCAGCAGGCCTTCTTTCAGGTTAAATGTAAGACAATTGTGGCCTCCAAGACAAAGGCACCCCCAAGGTCACACAGGAATTCTAACGATGTTGGTGGAGGGGGTTTTTTTTTAAACTGAGTACTGTTTTTGGAGTAAGAGAGGAGTGCTTTGTGGATGCGGGGAGAGGGCGAGACACACACGCAGAAGCAGAGAGAGAGTGGTGAGCAGACATAGCCTGGAACCACATTAGTGTGGCTCTGCGACATGCTGAGAGGAGAGGTTTTGGGTCAGAGTACTGGCTGAAAGTTTGGTTTTGTGAGCAAAGAAGCCGTCTCCTTTCTTGTTTCTGTGGATTTTTTTGTTTTGTTTTTTGTTCCTCCTGCATTTGAAGAAACAGGACTTTGTACATTCTTTGTAAATAAACAAAAATACCAGACTCCATCATGAGTGTTTTCTCCCAACGGGAACAACCCACAGGTCCCTGAACTTTCACAAGCTGTTTGGGTCCAGAGTGGTAATAGTGCAATAAATTAATTTAAAAATTCCTTCAGTGTAAATAATCAAGGTGGTTTTAGTATTACAGGTAAGGAACATTTCTAAAGGGGATTTACCTTGACTCTGTCCCTCTGTAATAACAGCTTGCTTCTGCAGTTTCTCACCTGCTTCACAAGGGGAGTTGAGGATTAATTGGCTGAAATTTGTAAAGCACTTTGTGAATGCTGTAGAAGCGTGTATCGATTACTATCAACATCCTAGTGTTCATTCTTTTGTTACAAAATCCTGGGAGCCCCTTAAATGAATAGAACAGGATCTGTCCCCACTGCTGGTTTCAAGGGGTGTGTCTACACTGCAGTTGGTGGTGTGCTGGCTAGCCCAGGTAGAGAGAGAGACACACTTGCCCACTAAAAACAATAGAATGGCAATGGCAGCATGAGCAGTAGCTTGGGCTAGCCACCAGAGCACGTACTCAGAGGGCTGGGTGTGACTGTACTTGTGTGGCTGGCTCAAACTGCTGTCCATATCACTGCAGCCACACTGCTATTTTTAGCATGCTAATATAAACCGAGCTAGTGCATGTCTCTCTACTGCTGGGAAGCACGCTCACAACTGCAATGTTGAATTACCGTTGGGAGTGAGGCCTGTCTTAGGTGATGGCCAGGATCAGAATATTGAGGAGTTATGTCTGTTTAGGAGACATTTAATGCCCCAACTGGCCAATATATTTAAAATATAAGGTCTTTTTGTATTTCTTTCTGAAAACATAATCTTGTAGAAGAAAAGGATATTGGTATCAGAGGTTACAAGGAACAGTCTTTCCCCATGTTGCTGCACTGGGCAGGGCAGGATCATTATAAATGTTATGTAACAATCTGAGTGATGTTTGTTATGTACATTGGTATTTTCTCAAATCTTTTGAGGCAGCTATAGCAAATCATTAGGCACAGACCTTAACTGCACCATTTAAAAATCACTGGGTCCTATTCAGTTGTGCAGCTCCAGTGGAACTTATACTTTTCACAAGACCATGGCTTGGAACAGTCTGAGTGCTCCTAGCACTAGTGGTTCTGAATTTCTGGGCTAAATAGCTGCATATTTTACAGTAAAATGTCATAATGTGTTCAGTTAAACATCTGGTTTTTTTTTACAGAGAGTAATGCCTTCCAGCTTCTTTGTGTTGTTGAGGTTTTTCTTGCGAGTTGATGGTGTACTTATCAGGATGAATGATACAAGACTTTACCATGAGGTAAATATCCCTGAGGTCTGTTTTCATGTTTCATGTTCCACGTGGCAGAATATGGCCTGTACAGTGTTACTGTCATTGTATGCAGTGATGTTGTAGTGGTGTCCATCCCAGGACATTAGAGAAATCAAGTGGGTGAGGTAATATCTTTTATTGGACCAGTTTATCTTGGTGAGAGGCAAGCTTTTGAGCTTACACAGAGCTCTTCTGCAGGACTGAGAAACTAACTCAGAGTGGCACAGCTAAAATGAGTAAGTTTCCCAGACTTGCAGAAGAGCTCTGTGTGAGCTTAAATGCTTCTCTCTCACCAACAGAAGTTGATATGATGAAAGATATCACCTCACCTACCTTGTCTCTCTAGTGTTACCTTCTGTCGGAAGAATTGCAGAAGTCATAGCAATGCTGCCTGATGTTGGGTTAGGGAAAGTAGAGGCTAGCTGAACTGAATTTCAAATTTATTATTTTATGCATGTTTATTATGGTAATGCCCAAGGACCCACTAGGAGTGGAGCCCCATTGTGCTAGGCACGGTACAAATACAGTAGCAGACAGTCCTTGACCTGAAGAGCTTACAGTCTAAACAGACAAGACAGACAAAGGGTAAGGGAAGGAAGTAGAACATACAAAGTGAATAATATGATTTTGTTCTCTATGCTAATTGCTCCTAACTTCCAGGCATCTCCTGGTGACTTGTTGTGGCTCACAGCAGCATTTACTTATCTCATTTGTTTGTGTATCTTACATACTTTTCCAGTTTTTGAGGAGGGACTAAATTTTAGTGACTTGCATATAGAACTGAGTCAGAATTCCCAGTTCTCTGTCTGACTCATGCTGTGATTTTGGGGAAGTTGGTTTTTTTCTGCTTTAGTTTTCCATCTCTAAAATGTGGATAACTTATCGAATAAATGATATTGAATCTTTATTACTGTCTATAAAGCACTGTGAGGTGCTTGGATAGTATGTGCTTTAGAGGTCTCTTTTTCCTTTACTACTTCGTTAAACCAGGTCGAAAGCTATATGACTACCGGGACTGGCTAGCTCATGGATTCTCAAACTGGGGATCAGGACCCCTCAGGGGGTCGTGAGGTTATTACATGGGGGGTCACGAGTTGTCAGCCTCCACCCCAAACCCCACTTTGCCTCCAGCATTTATAACGGTGTTAAATATAAAAAGTGTTTTTAATGTATAAGGGGGGTCACACTCAGAGGCTTGCTATGTGAAAGGGGTCGCCAGTACAAAAGTTTGAGAACCACTGGGCTAACTGTTGCTGCAAAGGTACTGGTTATATGTGTACTGCTCAGTACAAGACATAATTCAGCATTATTTTGTGCAGCCATTTGAGTCACATGCACATAGTGACTGGGCAGGCAGATCATTTTGGAATAAAAGACAGCCTGCTGTGGAAGTCAAAATCCACTGTACTGTAGCTGCAAATTGAGATATTGCCTTGAAGTCTGAATTTTCTGCTTCTCAAGCCATACAGCTCCTCAGACCTGTAACCATGCATTTGGAGGAGAAGGAAACTTGCGATGGTGAGGCACCTGAGGCATCTAAATTTGACCCCTTCCTCAGTATTTAAAAGTAGGCTGCCATATTCTGCTGCTTCTTCCCTGTCTCTGTTGTTGAAAAATATCCTGTTGCCTTGTTGCTCTATGGCTGACTTCTGGAGAGTGCAATGTTTGTGATGCTGTTGCCAGACCAAGGTGCTCAAAACTCCTAAGATTGCACTTGACCCGCAGCATCCCATGAAACGAGATCAGGGCACTTCTGGGATGAACAGGAGGTATTGTTTGTTCCTCTCTTCAGTGCCATTGATGATGCCAATAATTGGGCTTCAACTGAGCAGAGATTAACAGATATATTAAATCATAGTTCTTGTTTTGCAGATAAATGACTGCTGGGAGATAGATTGAAATGGCTAAATTTCATTTTTTTTCCCCACAGTAAACTTAAATCCTAGTCTCTACACTGAAAAATCTTTAGCCAACAAAATCCAGATGTATTCAAATTCAGTTTATTTACAAGGTTCAGTTCATGGAATAGTAGAGAATATATTTTTTGTAACTGTTTTCTCTCTTATTAGGCTGACAAGCCCTACATGTTACGGGAATACACATCTAAAGAAAGCAAAATTTCAGGCTTAATGGTAATGCATTTTAAACATGTTTTCCATGTATACTAGCTTCAGTGTCTTATGTCTAGTATAGAAAATACCATATCCGGTCAGAGCTCTGCTTGTTTAACCTGGACCTGAAGAGAGGCAATACTCCTCCTGACTATTGTGCAATGCGATTTGGAGGAAGATTGATTCTTGGCCCTTGTCGATAATCAGTGCATAAGGTGACACGTGGTACTAGATTACTCTTCATCTTTGTTTGAATAGTTATAAATATTAGGTTATTAATAGGATTATTCATGCACAATTTAAGACCCCTTGATCTCATGTGGCAATTAATTCTGCTGGCTAGTGGTTGCCTACCCTGCTAGCAATATTTGAGGTCTATTTACTAGCATAGACTGATGCAGACTGGCTGATGCAACTACTATAATTGGCCTTTAAAACTGAAAGGCCTATGGTCTTATGCTACTAAAGTGCATTTGTACAGTAGTATAAGCGTTCAGAGAGAGCTGCAAGACTGAGCTCTTAGAGGCAGGAACTAAGAGTTGGGACTACTGAGTTCTATTCTTGACTCCACCACTGACTCATTGTGGGACCTGGGACAAATCACTTAATGTGTCTCTGCCTCATTTTCCCCATCTGTAAAATGAGGCTAATGCCGCACTAATTTCTGGGGGGATTTCTGGGGCTTTGTTTGTAAAACATTGGATATCCTTAAAAGTAGGGGATTATGCTATAAGAATGACCCTTTTTATTCAGCATACAGTATATGATCCCTGCATATCTGAATTAAATCTGTTTTAATGACAGAATCTTAGTTTGGATTGTAGAGTCCACATAGCTAGCGGACTGAGCTGGATACTGTTCTGCCACATGCTTCAAAATGATCATCTAAGCTACAGAATCTTTATTGCTGGTCATGATAAAGGGACAGAGCACAAATGGATTTCTCTCATTGAGTTTGCAAAGTTATACCTGTTCGGAAAAAATCGGCTTTTGACTTGTAAATTGGGAACATCAGATCTAAAATGCATTCAGAGATAGTATGAACCCCAGCATGTTACATTAAGAGCCAGTTTCAAAATTCAACAGCACTGTGCTTTGATAAAAGCCTGAACAGGTTGCAATGTGGGCTGCATTCTAGCAACTTTTGAGTAATCTTCCCGGTTGTAAGTTACTTTATAAGGCTTGAAGTCAGTGTTCTCAGAATAACTCTTCAAATGTCTGTAAGTAACGAGGCAGTGTAGTCTCTGGAAGCACCTATTGAGAAGAGAGAGTTTGTAAAATGCCCCTTTCGTTGAATTATCTGGTTTTAATTTAAGATGCTTGAATGCAACACTTCTTAACACTTAGAATTAATGCATTTCTACTCTGAAAATGCAGGGGTTTTTGGTAGTTCCGTTTACTGAACAGATAGAATTCTGAATACACACAGGGAATCAATCTGCTGACTTCAGTGTCTAAAACTTTTACTTGTAGCTGTATTGGGCTCTTCAGAGCTAAGAGGAAGTGCATTGACATCAACAGAATTGTTGATGTGCTAGTCTGTTACACCTGAGCTATTCTATTGAAGATGTTGGAGTCATTGGGAGACATTAAACATAGGACTCCACAGTACCATTTTCAGCCACTTTTTGGAGCACAAATTCAATTTAAAAATACAATCAGTTTAAAAAAGTGAAATGTAGTTTTGAGTACCCCGCACTTGCCCCTGACTGTCCCTGCCAATTTTTGTGGTCTTAGTTATATTTTTCTGTTAAATGTTTTTGTTCTGAAAGACTCACAGGGAGAAGGAAAACTGAGTGTACACAACATGCAGTTAAATGCATAAAGTACATTGAATGAATAGCTGTCTGATCTTGTGTGTTTTAACTGTAGTCAGTGAGTATTTCGTACAGATGGGAGTTTAAGTTGACTGGTTCCCTGTAAACGTTGCTTTGAAAATCTTCCTTTGTCTCTTGATTTATTTCTAACTAAAATATTTGCTCCGTAGCATGTTCCACCCTCCCTGTTCACGGAGCCTAATGAGATCGCTCAGTATTTACCTGTAAAGGAGACTGTTTGTGAGAAGCTAGAATTCCCAGAGAAGTTGGATCCTGAACCTACAGCCTCATCAGAAAGCACATGCATGGAATCTAAATAAATGTGACTTTATATGGACTTGAAATGGGCCCTCTTCTGAAGATCATATGATCACTTGACCATTACCACTGGGGTAGTTTCACTATTTATGGGCTAAAGATCATTTGTTTGGCTAATTTTTCTGTAGCCTTGAGGGGGCAAAAAGCTCATTTCAGAAAGATTTCACTAATGTATATATTGTCCTTTTTTTAATTATTATTATTTCAAACCTGTGTTTGGAATTAATGATAGACTGGTAACAAACAGGAGAATTGCCTTGGAGAATAAATCTCTCCCATGAATAGCTGTTTTTGTTCTGTTTTGAGCATTTGGCAGCTATATTGCCTAAACCGTCAACCCACTAGCACCCTGGATCAAGAATTTTGGCTCTTGGTACCTAGAAGCTAGTGTAATCCACAAAACTGAGCAGTTCTTAACAACTCTATGTAGAATTCTTCTACAATAAAAGGTTTTGTTCCCTGTAATGTATATGATGATTGACCTTCTGTTGTACATTAGAAATTTTGCTTGGCTCCCTTTGGTATAAGCTAATATACAAGTTAGGTAATTTCTCTGAATTTTAATTCCAGACATTTTATTGGAGGATATTTATTATTCCCTCATGAATAGCTTTAAAAAGCATTACAATTTCAGACACATTATAAGGATATCACCTTGTTTGGGAGCCATTAACTCAGAGCAGGGAAATGGCTTGAAGTTAACAGAGGCCCACACAATGGTAAGTTTGTTATCAAGTACCAATTCACCTGATATCTAGTGGGGCTGGACTGTCTGACAACACTAATCTGGCTCATACTTGGATTAGGTGTGCTGCTAATGTAGTATCTAGTCATTAAAATGCATTGTACTGCATTCACTTCCCAGCTAGCACCCCATTTCGTTGGTTGTGGCCTGACAATCAAACTGCTAAGTCCCAGGTATTTCAATTCCTAAAGGGTTGAGGTATTGGTTTTTTGAGACTGAAGTTTCCCTAGCTTTAAAGGGACACTGTCAAATATGCTAGGCCTGAAATTTAGGTTTTATTTCTTAAATCCTACAAATCCTAATACATTAAAAGTGTATTAGTGTGTATATTCATGCTTCTGTTCCAACACAATTTACACCTTTGTGGATTTAAACATTTACTCTATGTAGTCATGAAACCTAAACACATCAATGTGATTATAGCATGAGAACCAAGAACCTAAAGTGACAAATCTGGTTTCGTGCCCATATTGAATGAAGTGCAAGAATTAAGTGCAGGTGATAACACTTTTTTGTCAAACTGACTTAATATTCCATGATGGTGGCAATAGTTCAGATGAGGGAAGAAAACTTTTAATCTTATTAAGAAATGTATATATTCTAATTCTTCTCCGCATCAAAATATGCAATTTAGAGTTGATGGATAGTGATAAAGTGTTTTACAAAAAATTACGAAAACTATTGAGACTTGAAAGAATGAAAGCTGTTTTGGTTTAAGATGACACTGAATTTTAGAGAGAGCTTCTGCCATGATAGTGATGGCAGGTGTCTTTCTGAAGACTGGCTTCACTAGTGCAGTGAGGCAGTATGGTCTAATGGAGTGGGTATGGGGCTGAAAGACAGGAACTCCTAAGCAGTAGTCCTGCCTCTGCCACAGATTCACTGTATAACTATGGGTAAGCCACCTAACCTTTCTGTGCCTCTGTTTCCCATCTATAACATGGGGGTAATACATTCCTACCTCACTGGATTTGTGAGGATTCATTTGTAAAGTATTATATCAGTGCAAAGTATTCCTGAATCACCTGCAGCCTTACGTTTGGAAAAGACTAGCATGCAACACAAACATATTAAATGGTTTACTATCAGTTTGATTCAACTAGAGAAGGGGGCTGAGTTTAAAATATAACTAACTACTCAAAGAGCTAGCTAATTTCCAGGTAGATGTTACCCAGAGACATCTAGAGGGTGGGATGACTGAATATGTGACCACCGAGAGGCAGGTAAACCCTCATGCAAAAATGCCAATTTATTCTTTCTCCAGCACCAGGCCCCAGCTACCTCCAAGCTGCTTCTCCCCGCACTTGGTTCCTAGTCAAGCCCCCCATATCTAGATAGAGTGAATCTGGCAGGGAAGGAATTTGACATGGAAGCAGGCACAGTAAATTAATTTGGGGAAACACATTCAGGTCTCATTCAGTGAGGGGGAAAAAGAAAGCAAAAGATGGGAACCACAGCAAGCAAAGAGGGAGGGCCATTGTGCGGGTAAGTAAATCTTACTGCATCCTTTTATTTAAGGCGTATACCATTTTAGATGCCTCTTAAGAGGCTTAAAAAAATCAGACATTTTGGTGTTGTGGTTAGGAGTGATGGAGAGGAGAGTTGGGATGCTGATAACATTGGAAACATACCTGTGTCCTGGCTCAAAATACTATGATTCAGGTTTGGTCAGTGATTATGTTCAGCTCCATCACACTGAGGCAGGATGGAGGAGAAAAATCCACATAGTCCATGTCTAGTATTGAGAAGGGGCGTATTGCATGTTTAGCATATATTGTGTGTTATAGCCCTTCCATTACTGCTTCTAGTGTTTTTGTGATTTGTTTAAAACAGAGCTGTGGAGTTCGCACTTATCTCTGAATATGTACACATCTGAGATCCATCTTTTTTGACTACCATGCATTTAAATGGAACGTGCACCTTGGAGAAATCACAGGATCCTATTAGAAAGTTATACTTCCCTGCAAAATAAAATGCTGTATGGGGTGTTTTTTCTTGTCACTCTAAATGTTATGTTGTGTAAATACACAAAAGGCTGTGAAATCGGTGTATTGGATACTGCTCAGATACAAGCTTCCCAGAGGAAAGAAGCCAGTGCCAGTCTTATGTGATGTGCACAGGTTGTATGCCTCAGAGGGATGGAGGAAGTGCTTCTCTGGCAATTTTGTGGTCAGTTTAATATGTGATGGTCTATATTTGTAGTTGTCTATCACTAAATAAAATGTATGCAACATTTTATAGTTCTGTCTAAGTCTGAGTTTTATTAGAAAAATAAATGTAAAAAGAATAACCATATATTTGGATAATGTATATTAGACCTTTTTTCAGATACTTGTATTTCATGATACACCACTTTAGATATGAAAACAAATAGGGGAGCAATTTCCAAAGTGCTGCTATGTAGGGAGGGGAACCCAAAGGCCTAGTTGGAGGGGCAAGAAAGATGTATAAACTAAGATAGCTAGACCTCTAACAGCCCATGGCGGGTTGAAGGCAGGATGTAATTGGTTTAATTTTTCTAAAGCAAGTGCATGGGCTCAGGTTTCAAAAGTTTGGGAAGTACTGTATTAGAGCATAACTTTCAGAGGTGATGAACACTCCTGGCTTCCTTAGAAATCAGTCTGAGCTGGAATTCTTAGCACATCTGACTCTTTCCACTCTCCAAGAACTGATGCAAATTGTGTATACGTGTTGAAATTTAAAACTCATTTTAGTGCTAAATGTTCAGGGATAACGCTGAAACTAAAGCAGTCTAAAGAATCACAGTACTGCATCTCTCAGTGAATCTTGAAAAAATTAGGGCTGTCAAACAGTTAAAGAAATTAATTGTGAGATTTAAAAAAATGTAATTAATTGCAGTGTTAAACAATAGTAGAATATCATTTATTTAAATGTGGATGTTTTTCTACATTTTCAAATATATTGACTTCAATTACAACAATGCAAAGTGCACAGTGCTCACTTTATTACAAATATTTGTAGCGTAAAACATAAAAGAAATAGTATTTTTCGATTAATCTCATAGAAATACTGTAGTGCAATCTCTTTATGGTGAAAGTGCAATTTACAAATGTAGATTTTTTTTTTACATAACTGCACTTGAAAACAAAATAATGTAAATCTTTAAAGCCTACAAGTCCACTCTGTCCTCTTCCTTGTTCAGCCAATTGCTAGGACAAACAAGTTTGTTTACATCTATGGGAGATAATGCTGCCCGATTATTTACAGTGTCACCTGAAAGTGAGAACAGGCATGTTCAGAATATCTAGCACGTAAATACCTTGCAATGCTGGCCACAAAAGTTCCATACAAACATCTGTTCTCGCTTTCAGGTGAAATAAATAAGAAGTGGGCAGCATTATCGCCCATAAATGTAAACAAACTTGTGTGTCTTAGCGATTGGCTCAACAAAAAGTAGAACTGAGTGGGCTTATTGGCTCTAAAGTTTTACTTTGTTTTGGAGTGCAGTTAGATTACCAAAAATCTACATTTGTAAGTTGCAGTTTCAGAATAAAGAGATTGCACTGAAGTATTTGTATGAGGTGAATAGACAAATACAGTTTTTCATTTTTGCAAATATTTCTAATCACAAATAATATAAAGTGAGCACTGTACACTTTGTATTGTGTTGTAACTGAAATCAATACATTTGAAAATGTAAAAATATCCAAAAATATTTATAATAAATTTAAACTGGTATTCTATTATTGTTTAACAGTGTGATTAAAACTGCAATTGTGATTAATTTTTTTAATTGAGTTAATTTGTTTTGCATTAATCGCCTGAGTTACCTACTGCAATTAGTTAATAACTCTTAAAAAAAAAAAATCCAAACAAAACACTGCCTGTCTACTGCTGGCTTCATGTCTGAAGAAAATTACTGGATGGTAATTAAATTTAAAAAAAAAACAGGAAGTCCATGAGGGCTCTGAAAAAGCAACACAGTACTGAAGATACAGTTCTTGCTTTACATGTCTATGGATGTACTTTCATGTCTGTGCAGATCATGAATGTTTGAAGCTAGTTTGTCTGGCACAATGTTGTCACTTATACATGCCCTGTTTTGTTGCCCTAGTTGAATTTCCCAGTGCCACAAACCATTTTTAGAACGGGTAGAATATCCAATGAGCTGTTTGAAGAATGAGTCCAAAGTCTTGGAAGATAAGGTATAATTGTTTAAAAAATGAAAAATGAATGTTTTCATCAGAATATACCTATACTTACTGCGCAGAAACTGGATCTGCACTTCCATGAGTGTAATCTTACTTATTTCTGTCCAGAGCTATGAAGAAATTGCTTATTGCACTGGTGTTTTGGTGGGTTCTTAAACTGATGTTAGTACAGACCATAAAATAATTTATTTGGTGTAATTGAAGTTATTAAATGCTTTGACATTTTAAAGTCATGTATGTGTTAAAATAGTGCAACTTGACATTTTCAAAGTTTAGCATTGTGGAATATTCTTAATGGAATTTACAGTTCCAAATTGAAGAAATGTTTCCAAATGCATTATTTGCAAAACAGAGAGGAGAGAGCAGTGTCATGAAAGCTTGTATATTGCTGTTCTTGTATTAATAGCTTACAGCAGCATACTTGGTAACTAAGTGCCTGATCTTGTGCTCTTGAAATCAATGGAAATTTTATGATTGACTTCACTGGGTGCAGGAGCTAGCCCTATGTGTTACCATCTTTTGCATACTAGGGCCTGATCCTGCAAACACTTCTGCACATCTATATGCATGTGAATAGTGCATAAAGCATGTACTAAAAATTTTGCTGGAACAGGCCAAGAAGGCAACTATGGTTGCGTATAGTCTCAATGTTTCAAGTCTTCAATGATCTTGCTATATAAAGAATTGATATTCTGGAAGCTCAATAAACAACCTTCTTAAGCATTAGCTAAATGAAAGGAAGGCAAATATGTACCCAAAAAAGTAGTGAAGAAATGACTAACAGAACACTGTTTTTTGGAGTTTTTTAAAGTTGGTTAGAAATAAGACATTATGTACAATGGTGGTTTTTAAACAATAGTGGATCAGGGAGAAAACTAAAAAAGGTGAATATGCTCCATTTTAAGAAAAATAATAAAATAGAACTTGCCTTTATATAGGTACTTGGCATGCTATTTATATTATTTTGTAGTAATAGATCACCTTAAATATGGCTGAAGAAATGTCAGCGGACCCTCTTGTGCAGGAGAATGACTTAAGAAATGTTGCCAAAACCAAGCATTCAAAAATCATGATGCAGGTGCCCTAAACCAGTGAGATTGACTTTAAAAATACGGTATTAAACATAATGAATGTTTGCTGCTTTTTTCATTTGTGTTCTGTTTTTTGAGCCTTTGGATTAGACTTCAGTCCCATTCCCCAGCATTTCTCCACAATGCTAATGTCTAGAAACTTTTTAAATGAAAGTTTAGATTCTCACAATTCCGGGAGCTGGGGCTTTAGGGAAAGCGCCAAATATTGGGAGATTTGCCATATAAGCATGAGCTGGCAATGCTGTGTTGGAGGCTGCTCTGATTGGCACTCTGAGTGTGTAAAAAGGAGCAGCATGCCACAAGTGAAGGCTAATGCCTCGCTACTAGCTGCCTTGACCTAGGAACCAAGTGCCACGGGCGTCTAGCAACACTTTTGAGCAGAGAGGCCAATACAGACTACAGCTCCCAGCACGCACCGCGCGAGCGGGTCGGGACTACATCTCCCATCATGCACTGCGCCGGATGACCCGCGGGGTTGGCTAGAAACCGGTGTCTTCCTGGCCGCGTTGTACGCTGGGAGTTGTAGTCCCGGGGGCGGACGGGGCTCTCCAGCAGTAAGGTAGTCGGGCCACGGACGCTGGTGGTGGGCCGGGCAGGATGGACAAGCTCAAGCGGGTTCTGAACGGGCAGGACGCGGAGGAGCAGGGCGGCCTGAGCGAGGTAACGAGCCCCCCGGTCCCTCCTGCTGGCCGGGCCACCGCGGCTTGTCCCTGCTGCGAGCCCGGGCGGGGTGGGGGCCCCCCGCGGGGTTGGGAGGCTCGTGTCAGGGGCGGGCGAACCCCGCGCCCCCCCCGGGAACGCTCTGGAGGGGGAGCGGTGCCCGGCCTGCCCCGGGGAGCTCGGCAGTGCAGCGCGCTCCGGCTACTGTCCGAGGGGCTGGGAAGCGAGCCCCGATCCCACATGCGAGCTTTACAGGGTCGCTCGCCGCCTAGTCCGGTGGTTCTCAGCCAGGGATAGCGGTACCTCCGGGGGTACCTTAGCTCCTCGGGATAGTTGTCTCGTTTGCAACAGGCTACAGAAAAAGTGCCAGTGAAGTCAGTACAAACTCAAATTTCATACGATGACTTGTTTATGCTGCTCTGTATCCTGAAATGTAATTACAAGATTTATATTCCAATTGATTTATAATTACTCGGTGAAAATGCGAAGGGAGGCAAGGTTTCAGTAACAGTGCGCTGTGACAGTTTTGTATTTTTAGGTCTGATTTTGTGAATAAGTGGTTTTGAAGTGGGGTGACTCTTAGGGGTACACAAATCAGACGCCTGAAAGGGATATATAGCCTGGAAAGGTTGAGAGCACTGACCCAGGGTACGCCTTCACTGCAGAGTAACCCTGAGCTCAGACTCAAACCTAACTCCCGTTCCAGCCACACAGATATTGTGCTAACCAAGATCAGAGCTCATGTTGTAAACAAATGTTATCTGCACTATCAATAACTTTAAACATTGTCAGAGTGTTTAAAGGGAAAGAATTTTAGCCACCTAGTGTATCTCTCACTGTTTGTGCTCTTTGTTGACTCTCTGCATTTCTTTCCTCTTAGACAATGTAAATCAGTTCCTCCTTGGTTTTATGGTTTTGTTTTCAGGTTCTGAGTGCTACATTGTTTGGGTTTCAAACACTGCAAGGGAATGGTTATTTGTTTCTTTTAAACAAATTGGTTTGTTTTTACAAAAATAGTGTAAACATTTTTGTTCTTGAATTTTAGAAAAAGCTACTTCCTGCAAAGCTTAAATCTTGAGCCAAATTTGATGCCATGCAACTTTTAAAATAAAGAGGCTTAATTTTTTAAGAGTGTTTTATATGCGGAAAGTTGACTCAACTCACTAGAAACTAGTCTGGTATCATATATTTAAATGATTTCCAACTGAATGCATGAAAACAACTTCATAGTTGCATCCAACTTCTTTCCCTCACCTTCATCCCATGTCTCTAAAAGTAAATACACTCTAGTGTGTAAAGGGCTAACATCCTCATGTATTCATAAATTTTAGAGTTCAGTAACTTCTTGCTGTTCAGTGTATCCAAATGGATGTTTGTGGGTGGGTAGGAAATATGTTGCAAGGACTTAACTCTAACAAGGATGAAATAGCAGCATTATAGTTCTGGTCCATTTTTTAGATGAATGCAACACAGAAAACAAAACAAATTGTGGTGCTTTTTATAAACTGCTTTTTCTTTGAAAATTTTGAATGCAATCTGCCTGATTTCCCGTCCAGTGAATATCGAAATTAAGGGTGGTAGAGGGGAAATTGATGAATAATAACCAAGAGGATGGCTACATTACAAGTGCTGTAATGTCACAGCTGTGGTGCTGCAACCTCTCTGCTGCTGTGTTGTAGTGTAGACACTTGTTACGGTAATGAGACAGGTTTTTCCACCACTGTAGTAAATCCACCCCCCACAAAAGGCAACAGCTAATTCTATGGAAGAATCTTCTGTCGACCTAGCAGCTTCTGCACCAGAGCTTAGGTCGGCTTAACTACATTTTTCAGGTTGTGGATATTTTTGCACACCTGAGTGAGGTAGTTCGGTTGACCTAACTTTTAGGTGTAGGACCAGGCCTTGATGTGGAGGTGAAGAACCTGTGCTCGCTGAGGGGATATGTGTCTGCTAATAGAAGAGCAGGAAAGGTTAGGTATGTAGGTATGAATATAGCAGAACGAACAGACTATATAGTATTGTGGCAAGCTATTCACTTATCGTAGGTGTCTAGGACTTGATAGGGGCCTCATTCTGTAGGTAATAACATACAGCTCTTGTTTACTTCAGTGGGAATTCTGTTTGCAGTGTAGTTTCAAAACTGAGCTCTCTGTTAGCAATATTGCTGTTGTATACGGATTCATTTTTTATTTATTTTGTGTTCTAATGGAATATTTTTCACATGGTGGTTAAGCTGCTGATGGAAATAGAGCTATAAAGTGTGTTTTGTTATGTTGGGACATAAGTTGATGTGTTAAAACAGAGATTCTCAAACTGGGGGTTGTGACCCCTCAGGGGGTTGCAAGGTTATTACTTGGGGGTCGCGAGCTGTCAGCCTCCACCCCAAATACTGTTTCGCCTTCAGCATTTATAATAGGGTAAATATAAAAAAATGCATTTTTAATTTATAAGAGGTGTCACACTTAGAGGCTTTCTGTGTGAAAGGGGTCATCAGTACAAAAGTTTGAGAATCACTTTGTTAAAGGATATGTGTCTTTATTTGTTTTTGGCTTCCAGATAGTTGATGCAACTTCATTAAGCTGGGGCACAAGAGTGAAAGGCTTCATCGCTTGTTTTGCCCTAGGAGTTCTGTGTTCTGTCCTGGTAAGTTCTTCTTTGTTTGTCAACTTCTGCTCTAGGAGGAGGCTTGTGATTCGAGCACTACAATTACTTTTTATAGCACCCCCAAGGGGATAACAAAATGACTACAAACTGACCCTAGTTCTGCTAATTGCTTGGGATTTTGATTAGGCATCTGGACTGGGAAGGGAACACTTTGAAATGCAGCTATAACATTAAACTAAACATAAACTAAAAATCAAGAAGATGATCAGTTCACTTCCTCTTTGATTTTTGGAGGAGTGGGTGATGTGTGGATCAATATGCAACTTGTATGGAACGTGATTCTCAAGTACCAAGAGGAATGATGTGAAATTGGCTACATAGGATGGGACTGGTAAACTAGTGCTGGGGTTCAGGAAGGGAATAGGATTCAGGCCAGGCAGGAGGACTGAGCCAGGCAATACTAAGGATTCATCTACATAGGTAAGTTGAGGGATTGTGTGGTAATGTGATTTAATCAGTCTATGAAGGTCAGATCAAACTGTTATAACGGAGTCAGAAGGTGCACTTTTGTTATGAACATAGTCCCTGACATGGTAAAACTGGCCTTGTAGATGGAACTACATCCTTTTGTACTATATCCATGTATTGGATATTCCTGCTTTTGCTTAAATAATATTTGCACAAATATGGCAAAATTGCCTATTTGTGCAGAAATTGATTTCAATTTCAGGGATTGTTCCATCTCTGATGAAAGCAAAAAATTCCCAAACCCTTTTTATATAAAAGGAAGCTGGATTCTATCAGAAACTGTAATGCTCTGATCACTATAAAGAATGTGAACAAACACAAACCAACTTTTGTAACTGCCATTTGGGTTTAAACTTTTTAGTGCTTCTTCAGTGCCACTAAAAACACTGTTTGGGGGCTATTTTTGTTTCCACATGAAACGATCTTCATCCAGTCAGGTCTATAAAATCATGACTGGTCTAGAGAAAGTAGATAAGGAAGTGTTCACTACTTCTCATAACACAAGAACTAGGGGTCACCAAATGAAATTACTAGGCAGCAGGTTTAAAACAAACAAAAGGAAGTATTTCTTCGCACAATGCACAGTCAACCTGTGGAACTCCTTGACAGAGGATGTTGTGAAGGCCAAGACCATAACGGGGTTTTAAAAAAAACACAACCCTAGATAAGTACATGGAGGATAGGTCCATAAATGGCTATTAGCCAGGATGGGCAGGAATTGTGTCCCTAGCCTCTGTTTGCCAGAAGCTGGAAATGAGTGACGGGATGGATCACTTGATGATTACCTGTTCTGTTCATTCCCTCTGGGACACCTGACACTGGCCACTGTCAGAAGACTGGATACGGGGCTAGATGGATCTTTGGTCTGACCCAGTATGGTCATTCTTATGTTCTCTTATCTTCCTTTTCAGGGTACTTGCCTGCTATGGGTGCCAAGGAAAGGACTAGTTCTCTTTGCAGTATTTTACACTCTGGGGAATATTGCATCCCTTGGAAGGTAACATTTCTGTAAATTAGCTACCTGATACAAAGGCAGAAAAAGGGAACAGAATGAGGGTGTGTGAATGTATACATGCTTGTCTGAGTGGTGGAAATGATGGGACGTGAGGCTGAATGTTCACTTCTATGTACGGATCTGTAAAATTAAGAAATAATAGAAGAGGAACAAACATGACTGATTTAAACAGTCCAGTTCTTGGGAAATGAAGAGGTTTCAACTGGTATTTTGTCTTTACTCTTTGAATCAAATATTGTCTGGATATACTTGCTGAAATAAGAAGAATCAAATCTCATGCTTCCTGCAGAGGTCAGGAAAACATTGTGGCTTTCTACACTTTCCTCTGAACCGTCAGCTATTAGTCCATGCTGGAGGCATATCTATGTAGCTAGTCTCGCTGGCCTCACAAGAGACCCTGGCCATCATTGGGAAGAGGTCTTCATTGAGCTATTTACAATGTGCAGCTGACATAAAAAACAAACAAGATTTTTAGATATGTAAGGAATGGGGTGGCAAATAATATGGAGACTGCTGTAATGCCATTACATAAATCAAAGGTGCAGCCTCATCTGTGATGCTGTGTGCCATGGTGGTCACCCCATCTCAGACAGCATATTACAAATTCGAGCTAGAACGCTTGGTTTTTTAAAGTGGGACACGAGTTGATATGTTCAAGGATATGTGGGTCCTTAATTTTTTTTAACCTGGACTTTGCAATATTTATTATGTAGAGATTTCTTTTTCATTTAAGAAGAGCTATGAGAATGATCAAAAGCATGGAAAAACTTAAGACTGAAGATTGAAAAGACTGGAATTCTTTACCTTAGAAAGAGAGAATGTGATACAAGTACTAAGTAATGAATTTTCTAGACAGGTTAGCACGGGAAAGCCTGTTCTCCTTGTCTCGTAACATAAGAATCAGAGGACACTTAAGTAAAATTAAAAGTTGGGAAATTCAAAGCCAGTAAAAGGAAGTACTTTTTCATGCAGTGTGTAATTTGACTGTAACTCATTGCCACATGACTGGGAGGGAGGGGAGACTAGTGAAACTCCCATCATCCCTGGCATGCAGTAGAATTAAGCATGCCAATGGCTGTGTGGCTGTCCTGGGTATATGCCATCTGGCTGATCTTCACAGAAATACTCTACTTGACTACTCCTCTCTCATCATCTGTGGCTGGCTTGGGATTGCTTTCTTCTCTCTTCCACCACCCCATCTCCTCCATTATATTGTATCTTGGGCTGCTCTTGACTGAAGCAATGGCAGCCCGTTGTCAGCAACAGGTGGGAGTAGAGGAGTCATCTTAGAACCAGAGAGAAAATGTGTAAATTAGCTGGACCAAACAAGCTAAGATTTAAAATAAATAAATGAAAATTTGATCAATTTAATCTGAGCCTTACTGTTCTACAAAGTCAGCCGAGTCCGATAGCACTTTAAGACTGTGTCTAGCACATTGGTAGGAAGTTAACTCATTGACTTGTCTGTGTAAATGCAGTCCAGGTATCTCAGGGATCACTTTCATCAAATCAGAATGGAGACCTGGAATGGGACCCATTGACCTCCACCAAGCTTGTCCCTACACCCCTTTTGGAATGTTTAGACTCCATCTCTGTTCAAATCCAGATTACAAATGTCAGCAATTGCTTCTTCTCAAGATTCTTAGTTTGTTTGGTGCCCAGTTCTTGGTATGTATCTGCCTCATTGTCAGTAGGAAACTGATTTTTATTTTATAGTACTGCCTGGCTGTCTTTGCTATACAGATAGCACCAATCACCATAATAACATAGGCACTGGTATCTAGTACAGTAGTGACCCTCTATGACAGAACATCAATTTATGACAGCACAGTAAGCATGCTTGATTAGGGCATCTTACAATCTAATTTTGTTGCTGTATGTAGATGTTTTACGTGTCTGTGTTTTGCTTGTTACAGCACTTTTTTCCTTATGGGACCTATGAGACAATTGAAAAGGATGTTTGAGCCTACTCGTTTGATAGCTACTATTGTTATGCTAGTAAGTATCAAAGGATCTTGTTTTAACTAGTCTCATTCAGTGCAAAATTCCAGTACAAAGTCATCAATACTGCTTTGATGTAGTTAGGTTTCACTGTGCTGCTTTTATTCCCGTTTTTATAGCACTGGAGATATATATAGTTATAGAGAAAACTGAAAAAGACAGATCCCCTGTTCTGAAGAGCGTAGCCTAAATCAGGGCAATACAGTACAGGGGGCAGTGGTTTAAGTGCATGAAGAAGTAGAATCATCATCACTGGGGATTGATAGATGTTGCTGAAGTGGTTTTGGAGAAATCTCGCACACACGCAACATGAAAGAAAATGTGAAGGCAGGAGGGGGACTGGGATTTATTTAGAAGAGGGTTTGGGATGAAACAAGTGGAGATGTAGGCAGACAGAAATGTAACGTTAGCGTGTCAGCCCTCTTATTTTTATCTCTTATTTCTACTTACCCTAGCTGCAGGTTTCACTCTTTCTTAAAATGCCTGTAGATGATGTTTCATAACAAGGTACTTGGAGACTCTAGTCATCCTCAGTTGACTTACAGCTTCATGTATAATTGAATTTTTGTGGGATCTTTGCAGCTTAACCTAATGCATCTAGTTAGTGGTGTTCAGCCTTTTTTCATTTGTGGACCCCTAAAAGATTTCAAATGGAGGTGTGGATCCCTTTGGAAATCTTAGGTGTAGTCGGCGGATCCTGAGAGAGTCTGCAGACCACAGGTTGAAAACCACTGTTCTATGGTAATGACAACCTTTTGTGGACCCCTTAGACACAGATTGAAAACCACTGATCTAAGTGGTTACTAGTCTGTAGGCTCTTTCATCTTTGAAGCGCCTCAACAGAGGGCTTATTTTCACGTACAGCGGTGCAGCTGCAGCGCTTTAGCGACGATGCTGTCCCATGGTGTATTAATCCGTCTCCCTGAGGCAGTAGCTCTGTTGACTGGAGAAGCTCTCCCATCTACAGAGCATCATCTACACGGAGGTTTAAGTCAGAATAACTACATCACTCAAGGGTGTGGATTTTTTACACCCCTGAGCCAATGTAGTTGTACCGATTGGCTGGGTCTATACTACAGACCTGTAAGTGAAAGTGTCAGTCTTCAGCTGTAAATTTAAGGAGTCTAGCAAAAAGGCCCTCCAGAAGTGTCATAACCGTGCAGCTCCTATTTTATAGTAGATATAGGTTGTAGGCATTACAGATACCTGAAGTGGATGGATCATTCCTACATTCAGGCCTTGTAACATTTTAAAATAAATAAATATAATAGTAGCTAAAAAGTACTTGAACATTTTTCATAATCTCAATAGATATGAACTGGGTAGCTGTGTAATACCCCAGGGCTGCTGTTTTAGTGATTTCAGCAGGAAGCAGATTCATGGCATGTTCAGAGCTGCAGCCAGAGACAGAGAGCAGCTGGAAAGTTCTATGTTTCTATTTAGATAAGAAAGTGAAGTAGTATACGTGAATGAGTACACTAACTAATAAAACTGGCCTGGGAAAAAGTAGGAACCTACAGAAATTGCCACAAGCTGTGCAAGCCTTCTGCTGTTCCTTGATTGCTGCTGCGATCTTCCTTTTGGGACGTTCACCAGCTTGCTGCTTTATTTCATATTCAGAAATAGTATAGATAGGGCATTTTAAATAGCATTTTTTACATTGGATCAGGTAAAATATTGCATTTCCCTTCAGTCTTCCTTTATATGTGCAAAAAATAAATATATTTTAACTGTGGAGTAATCTCTCTAACTGAAATTTTCTTTTCTCTTCTAGTTGTGTCTCATTCTAACATTATGTTCTGCTTTCTGGGTGAGTATTTGGATCTTGTATATAGCCAGTGCACACTAACAAATATATGTGCTCATTATTTGATTGCATTATTGTCTGTTTTCTTTCAGTGGCACAACAAGGGCCTTGCTCTCATCTTCTGCATTTTGCAATTTTTTGCCTTGGCATGGTAGGTAATCTCTCTCTCTCTCTCTCTCTCTCTCTCTCTCTCTCTCTCTCTCTCTCTCTCTCTCTCTCTCTCTCTCACCCACACCATCTGAATTCAATGGGTATGCTATACTAAACTCTTCTAGGAGATGGATTTTGAGTTATAGTCAAGGGGGCACCAGCCATCTGCAGCAGCACCCTTTCCCCTGGCACTGCAACCGTAATCCTGGCCTGGTGGAGAGGGGTAGGAGAGTGCAAGCCTGCACCACAATAGCAGCTCCGGGGCCTGGCTGCAGTTTCAGGCATTTCAACCTGGCGCACAGGGCTGCAGCGTCACTCGTGTTTGGCACCATTGATTTGATAATTTCTGTGAGTGCAACTGAACCCATGAACCCCTGCTAAAGTTGCCTCCACATCCCCCACCCAGTAACCTGGATTAAAACTATCTTTAGTTGCTAGAATGTCAGAGGACTGTGAAGTTGTACGAATTATGGTAGGGGAGTTCTCCCTTTCCTCTTGCCACCCAAACACTAACCATCTACCCAAATTAATCCTAATAACCTGATCTTCATGAGTGACTGTCCTACAAGGCATTTGACATCAGGTGGCTTGTCCCTGCTCTCTGCTCTAGAGTTCTACTTGGAATAGGCTGGGGAAGAGCACTTCTACTGCAGAATCTCTCGCTGGAACTGCCTCCCAGAGTGTGTCTTGCTCTCTTTGGAACCAGCAGCAAGGTTCCCTTGTTTGGATCAGTTTGCCTTTGCCCATTCAGTCTTCCCTTTTACACTAGCTCTTCCTTTCTGGATTATATTGTTCTTGACTGTTCCCTTTACTTTGTGTGGTTTAGATCAGGATTGCTTAGGGCCAGTTTTCTTTTCATTATTATAACTTTTGTACAACTTCCCAGGTTCATTGCTACAGATGCTATAGAAATAGAAGGTTGACTGGGTGTCCTTATCCAATTCACTCAGTACATGACTAGCCAGATGACCAATCCTACTTGCCCCAGGGCTTGGTGCATGTAGGGTTTCAGAGAGAGGAGGATTATTGTTAATAAACACTTTTATAGTGAGTCATAGCTTTGCTGTGGCTCTTCGTGGATTCCACAAAGTTGTTTTCAGGAGTCTTTTGTCTTTATGTACACTTGGCCCAGGTCTGCATTAGCGGGGGAGGGGGAGTCGACCTAAGATACTCAACTTCAGCTATGCGAATAGTGTAGCTGAAGTTGGCGTATCTTAGGTCGACTTACCTGGCCGTGAGGATGGCAGCGAGTCAACCGCTGCCGCTCCCCAGTCGACTCAGCTTCTGCCTCTCACGAGCTGGAGCTCTGGAGTCGACGGGGGGCACGATTGGGGATCAAGTGTAGATGCGATAAATCAACCCCTGATAGATCGATCGCTTCCCGCCAATCCAGCGGGTTATGAAGACCTGCCCTGAGACACTTCTATCTCTGTTTCAGTATGGTGTGGGGAGGAGTTGTTACTTTTATGTGTGACTCTAATGTAATCTGAAGTAGATGGTAACTCAATTTTGTTTAATGTTCTCTTCCTCTTAGGTACAGCATTTCTTTCATACCGTTTGCAAGGTAAGCTTGATTTTTTTTCCCTTCTTATATTAGTGAATATCTATTAAACTCTATCTTACAATTAACTCCCCCATAAACTGTATGACTTCAAAATGGTTATGTGCTGCCATTTTTTCTGAATAACCTTAGAGTTGATTACAAACTAAACACCTAAGAATTTTTTATCTGTGACTGAAATGCAGCTGTTTCTGGGGTGGGACATGGCAGCAGGGGGTTAGGAGTTCTTACCATCCCCCTCCTTCCTCTTTTCTCCTCCTCCCAGTAAATTCTTCAGGGAACATCAGAGTTCCCAGCATGTTTGCTGGCTTTTTTGCTGAAACTCATCCACTACATTTTTTTTTCAAATGTTGCGTGCACTGAAAGGCACACTGCATTCTGAGGCATGTAAAATGCATGGAACTGTATGAATATGCTGTCAAATAAATCTCACAAGTTTATTAAACTCCCGCATGTCCTCAAACACTGTTGCCCTCCAGAATATTGATGACAAGCTTGTCCTGTCAGTTGCCAAATCCCCCCTGGTCCCCTGTGACAAACTCAATGGCCTTCACACCTGCAGAAATCATCCCACGCTGCCCAATGAAATGTAGGCCCATCACTTGAGAGAGATGTCCTTTGTCCTCCAACCGCAGAGGTGTTAAATATCTGCTTCACCTGGAATGATCTCTTGCAACATTTCCTAGCTCCTATGCTTACCAATCTGTTCTACTTAGTGCATGTCTACACGTAAAACGCTGCATCGGCACAGCTGCAGCACTTTAATGATGACACTCTAAGCCAACAGGGGAGAGCTCTCCCATCGGTGTAGTTAATCCACCTTCCTGAGAGGCACTAGCTATGTTGGCAGGAGAAGCTCTCCCGTTGACCTAACCGCTTGTGTAGAAAGCATTAGGTTGGTGGATTTTTCACACCCCCGAGCGACAGTTATACCAATATAGGCCTGTGGTGCAGAGCTGGCCTTCATCTCAGTGAACTAAAGCCACTTTACCCCTGAATGAGAGCATCCACACGGGTGTTTAGCATGGTTTCATTTCTGTGCATTTACTTCACACCTTTAGTTGATTTGCCATAACTTTGCTGAGTGTTCCCAAGTAGTCAAGTCCTTAGCTATGTGGTACATAATCTGCAATGAAATCCTAAGAATTGCCTTTTGAAAACATAAGCAATAATCCAAATTATTGCAGACGAACAGTGGAGCTAAATTAACTGTCCTGTGGGAACCTTAATTTAGATTTTCTTGTATGCATTTAAGATTTATTTTAATACTTTTTTTAGTGTATATGCATACAAACGTGTGTCCAATTCTGGCATCCTTCCCTCCTTCCCCACCCCCTGACAAGTACATAGGTGCATCTCATTTAAACAAAACTTAAAGTTGTCTCCACTATGTACATATCATCACACAGGTTGCATACACATATGTTATGCAGGGGGAATGCTGCAGCCTTATATATGGAAATGTACATTGTGCAGGAATAAATGTCTAAGTCTTCAAGCAGTGTTACTGCAATGAAATCTTTGGGGAAGCAGCCCAGTCACGTCAGTATTTCTCTCTCTCCACAGGGATGCTGTGAAGAAATGCTTTACTGTTTGTCTGTCATAACAGGTATATGTGCTGTTTTGTGACACTCTAGGAAGTACAGTGGAATTACGCTAACCATTTTGTATGTACCTTCCTACTTGTGTCTTAAATATATGCCTTGCAACTTGTAGTGGTTGGCTTGTATTAAAATCCAGCATATGTGGTTATTTGTAAACAATAATAGCAGAATAATGAAGTGGTGCTTTCTGTAACATTTAGCCCAGCTGGACTGACATCTAGAATTCAGTTTTTTTGTTGTAGATAAATTACAGAAGTCACGCAGAATGAAACAAAAATAACATTTAAAGAGACACTGTTAGCCTAAAAATATTAGAGTAGATCCTACACTGGTGTAAAACAGCACAGTTCGATTGTCTTCAATGGAATTATGTCAGTTTACACCAGCTGAGGATCTGTTGCATAGTAAGACACCAAGCCTGCGCTTTCTGACCTCCTCCTAGCTTTGAAATAACTCTTAAAGCCCTAATGTCTCACCATTTAGATTTGTTTAATTTTTTCACTGGACAATGAAACTCTCCTGGTCCATTCTTACTTCCAGGCTCTCTTGCAAGAGCTCAGTGCTGCATGGTGGGATTTATAACCCTACCAGGGAAGGTTTCAGTCTAAACGGGAAAACTGTTTTGGTTGAATATTTTAAAAAGTTTCATTTCTTTACTCCACTACTAACTTTTGGGTTTAAACTACTGACAGTGTCTCTGTAAAATAATAACTCAAAAAGAGCATTGATCACCATGGGGAAAAGTGCTAGGAATTCAGTGCAACCAAGGTAAATTAAGGGGCCCTTTACCGTCTATGGACCTGATTTCTGCAACTTGCCTGCAGCAGCTAGCAGTGTCACAGGGCAGGAAGCTGCATTCCTCACATCAGGTTAGGTGCCCATCCTGTTCCCAGCTCTAGTATGGGAGAAACACAGAACCCAGGGCTTGATAGGTAAGCAAAGGAAAAACTAAGCTTCAGTTAGTTTTCTGGGCACAGATTCTATCAGAGATTCTTTCTAAATGGTCCATGTGTCTTTCTTTAAAGTAGGAAAGCATTTCTATACACCCTTTAAAATGAAAAATCCTCTACAGAGGGTGGCAGAATTAGTGTTCAAAAAGGAAGAGACACTATTCTTCTGACTTACTGCTCTCATCGGTTCATAACATTTCTCACTTCTCTGCACAGAGGTGAGAGATCGTTAAATCCCCCTACTGTTCAAATATCAGTCTGTGGACCAGAAGAAATTCACAAGCGTATGATCTTTAAGTGTCTATATTCTGAGAAGAGTGATAGTAAGCTGTACTTGCTATTGCTAAGGAAATGTATGCAGGATTAAGTTGCCAACTTTGAACAAATTCTACCTAGTGGCTGGGATTTTTATGATGCCCACAAGTTCCAAGGACCACCTTAGCATCCTCTTTCTCTGAATCCTTAGCCAAGTTCTTGTGTGAGCTCAATACAGAGTCATCCGGCTCCAAGTTGTACAGGCTCATTGGCAAACTTGGTATAAGTTCAGCCCTTGCACACTCTTATGCTGTGTGAGATACTGCTTTACCGCTTCTCCTTTTAATGCATCTTTACCTTACTAGTACAAATGGTTATCTTTCCCATTATGGGCTAGGACCAAAGTCTGGTAAGATGATAATCAGTGAGGCTTTGTAGACGAGCGTTTGCAAAATCTTGGTGTTTTTTGCAGGTTCATCCTTTGTTCTTTAAGGCCCTACCTGCCTCCCAAAGACTACCACATCAGGGAGCCCGGTCACAACTTGTAACCTAGGGGCAAACGTGGTTCCGATTTGTAGCATAGCTGGGACCTTACCCATGGCTCATAACCAAACTAGGCCAGCAACAAAACAGTGCATCAGTTGCACAGTTTCCTTTTCAGATTCTAATAAACTTTCTGGATGCCATGAGTTATTTAAAAAACAAACCTTTTTGTCCTTCAGTCGTTCTAGATCGCTTAGTGCATTCCATTGTCACAGGATTCTTTTCAAAGCCCATCATCCAGTTTAACAGGATATCTATGGGCTTCTTGTGGCTAAAGTTACTTCCTTAGAAATTCATTAGGAACAGAACTGACCTTAAAAATATGCTCCAGGTATGCTTGAAAGTGTGGGAGAGCTATAGAGAACAGGTTCCTCCATAAAATAATCTGTGTTTGTGAATGAAAGGGAATGGGGGAATTAACATTGAAATTAATATGCTGACGCCATTATTTTTTCCACGCTTATTCCTTGAAAGGAAGGAGCAGTGAAGGACCCAAGAGACACTTTCCTGTTTGTACCTCCATGGTTTTTAAAATCCGATTTCATGATACCTTAAAGCAGTAGCCTCCCTGGGCCACCTAGGTTTTAACAAATAGCGTTCATCTCTCTCCTTCCCCAGGAAGAGGCTCTGCAGCCTGGGCAGATGCCCTGATCTGTTGTCTTACTCTGTGTTGCAGTCCTGTTGGGTGGAGACTGTGGAACATTCCTCTAACAACAACCTTGCTGCTGTCCTCTATATGCACACCAGCTCTCCAGGGGTCCTGGCCACAAGATATTACTAAACTATTCCACTTCCACTATGAAAGCAATTCTGGCTTCAGCTCTATGCTACTAAGGTCCTGAAGCCTCTGTTCCACCACCTGAAGTCTAGATCCTAGGGACTAGAGGGGTGTAGAAGTGCGACTGCTGACTTTTCGAACCACAGTAGCCTCCTGATTTGATCCAGAATCTATACATAACTGTAACCTCTGACTGTAGTCTCTAGTTAGTGGGCAGTGTGGTGCTGAGCAGACAGCCTCTCAGGGTTGAAGCAGATTCCCGTAGACACTGAGAGATGCAGCAGCAGGCACTCATTAAATATCCATCGGGGATGGCAAGTGTAATCTTCCAGGCTCTGTTCAGTTAGGGTCCCCCCTCACAAATCATGTGCAAGTGGAGAGCTTGGGGAAAACTAGGGACAGTTGCCCCATTCACATTGTCTCCTGTTGGTGTTCTTGAAGCTGCTGCTTGACTGGTCGTTTTGTAACTCTGTTAGAATGCCAAGTTCCCCCTCTTTGGAGGTGATGAAATCCCACTTTTCATATGATTTGCAGACAGGTGGACACCAGTCATTGTCCAGCAGTTGAGTTTTCTCTGGGGAGATGATTCTCAATTGCTTTCAGGCTGCAAGAAAGCCTAACTCTGTTTACACACATACAAAGCCTTGTCCGTCTCTCACAAATGCATCACATTTTGGTTTGAGCAGTTTGGCTTCCTTTGGTGGCTTTGTTATTTCAGCTGCTTCTGAGCTCTGGTTTCCAGGGAGCTGCATTTTTTAATATGGCTCTCTGGTTTATTATGCCTCCTTAAGGCTGCATGATATAGTGGTTAAGGTTTTTTTTTGTTTTGTTTTTTTTCCTGGCTAGGACAAGTCACTTACACTGAGGCACACAGGTTAACTGGGGACTGAGCCACCTCCCAGTCTATATCCTGCTAAAGGATCCTATCCAGGTTTTTTGTAAGAGTCTTTGCAATGTTTACAAAATGCCTCTGTAAGAGGCGCAATTAGAAAATCTATCCCTTAATGCCTTGCTCAAGCCCAAGTTTATATTAGCACTAGCATCTCTGTGGGAATTCTTGGAAAGCTCTATGTAAGTAGCATATGCTTCCTTTCCCCCCCAAAAGTGCTGTTAACCAAGTCCATCATTGTAGGAGCGTAAGCAATTAAATCCTGCCATTCTGGATTGCTTGTTCCTGTACTTCAGATCACTCATTTCTTGACTGTCACTGTCTTCATAAAGGGCTAGCACTTGCACTGGAATGTTGCACCAGAGCACACAGCTTTCTAAGCCAATCAGAAGCACTAGAATCAAACCTCAGCTTTATACACTGGATAGAACTTTTGTATCTGCATATTAGCTACTTAGAACCTTCATGCTAACTTTTTGGCAGAATGGTTAATTTTATAAATAGGGAATTTAGGGTTTGGAGCTGTACAGTAATTTTTTGCCAGCACACAAATTGTCTGGGTGTCTTAAATTTCAGGTCCACAAGCTAATTATTTTAAATGGCCAGTTTCAGCCCTACAGTTCTCGAGTCAATAAGTTTAGTAAACTGTATTTCATATAGGGTTGTTGAATGTCCTTAATGGAGGGAGGTATGGGAGGGGGACTCAGAACTTTGAAAGAAAGGGGAGGGCAGAGGGAATGGAGGCATAATAACTACTTTAGTGACAATAGTGTTCATATTATCCTCCAGCATTGCAAAAATTTTCCATGAATGAATCATACTCTTGTGGTTGGGGGGCTAACTGGGTAGGAAAGACTCCACCCAGACTGTCTCCAATATGAGAAACACTCAGGTTTGTGGGTTCACCTCCAAATGGCTTTGCCTAATAAAACCACTTCATTCTACTGAAACAAAGGCTTGTGACTTCTACTTGCTCGTTAGCACCTCTGTTCAGATTGCTGCTATGTTTGATTGCAACTGAACACTTGCCTTGTTACTGAAATATGTCGCATTCCCATATTTGTGCCTGTAATTCACCTGTCCTCTTTGTATGCCTGCGTATTACAGTAGTCACTGTATTCTACCTGCCTTGCATACACACCTCATCCACTATGGTATCAAACAACATAATAGTGTAGTTAATGTGGAAATAATGAAACTGGACAGTAGAATACATTCCATGTGAACTCATTTGCACTGAAAAGGCAGTTATTTTTGTAGTGAAACAAGCTTCCTTGTGTTTTCTGTTCTGGTGGCTGGTTACTTATTGATGGGTGGGTAGGTAAGTAGGTGACTTAAAGCCACCAGATTCCTGTATACAATTCCCCACATTCAGCACCTTTCTGCTGAGTGTGTAGTACATCAAGAACACATAGAAAATAGTCTTTCATTCATTTAAAAAAAAATCATGTGTTGGATCTCAAAGCTTCTTCCCCTTGCCAAGCTCCTTCCTAACTTTACAGAACACACAACCACAAGGGCTGAGATTTTCAAAGAAGCTTAAGGGACATGGGTACCATACTCAATGGGATTCAAGCATCTAGCTCCCTTAGGCAGGCTTGAAAGTCTCAAACCAGCTTGTCTTTCATTTGCTGAAGCTGCCGTACATGTTAATGCAATGCTACTTTAACCAAAAAAGGCCTTAAAATGCAATTCTAGCCTGGAAAATAACTTAAAAAAAAAATGCCTGACTTGTCAGATTCAGTAGGAACAGAAATTAGAAAAACCTTTTCGCCTGGAAAGAAAGCACATTAGTTCTGGAGTGTCTGGGGCACATTAAATAGAAAAGGCTATATGCAATTTTTAATCACTCTTCTGAGTGGAACCTGACTTTAATGACACATAATGAAGTGCACTTTGAATACTGACACTGCCTGAGGCTTTTTTAGTGATAACAGCATTTTAGAAAAAGAAGCAAAATATCCAGTCTTGTTAGTAATTTTATTATTATTGAATATTAAAGACAAGTTGGATGGGCAATCTTGAAAACCAAGGAGGTGTGTTTTGTACTCTGTACCAGGTCTTAGATACAGAAAGTATCTTGTGAAAATTACTTTTTAAATTTCACATGATGTCGGTATAGATATTCCTGGAGAATACTGCAAAGCTACCAGAATTCTTCGCTGCATCCTGGGGCAGGTTTCGTTCAGGGAATTGAAGCTCTGTGCCAAATTTGTGCAAATTGGGAGCAGATTGCGTTTATTTTATTTTATCTTTAATGCAGATGTATGACCCACTGTTCCCAGCATGCAGTTTACTATGGTCCACATTTTTCTATTAAAAATCATGGCCATAAACTGTATTGTAGAACTCTAGCGGAGGAACGCATTTGGCTAATCTTCATGTACTAAGAGATGACACTTCCTTGTATGTGATTGCAATCTGTCATTTTAACTAGTTTAATTTCTAAAAATAGTTTGCAATCAGTTCAGTTGCCTTATTTTCATCATGTTAATACCTTCTTTTCAAGATCAACACCATTGGTATCTGTAATATTCTTGTTATAGGGTCTAAAAACTATTCAGTAAAAAACTCATGTTTTTGTCCTAAAGGCAAATGTGTCCATGTTAAGACCATAGTAAATCTTAACCAGATTGTGAAGGGAAGCAAAGCCGCTAAATATGGGGGTATTCCATTTTTAAAATCTCGTGCCGAGCTTTGAAATGTAAATGTGATTTTTTTTAAAAAATAGCTTTATCAACTGAGGGAGTTTTGTAAAACAAACAAACATTTTTGTGAAATTCTCCACTACAATAACTGTTTTGTATTATATGCTGCTTCTGGACATTTTATATATATATCCTGGTTGCTTTGTCTGACTTCATAATTGTTCAGTAAATGTTTTTAACTTATTGCAAAAAATTTCTGTAATGAAGCTAGATCCTAAAATGTGTGAACATAATTGTTTTTCAGTAAAGTTGACACTGCAGTAAATGATCTGTTGCTTTTAATTTTTAATTTAAATGATGCAGAGTTTTCAGGTGAAACTAGAAAACAGAACAGTACAAAAGGGCTTCTTTTATTTTAAAGTCAGCTTGTGTGTGTGTGTGTGTGTGTGTGTGTGTGTGTGTGTGTGTGTGTGAGAGAGAGAGAGAGAGAAAAATATAATAGGGGAATATCAGGTGAGGTGCTATAGAGTGAATATAGACCTGGGAGCCAGGAACATTTGGTCTAATCCTCTGACACTTTCTTTCTCTGATTTTGGTCAAATCCCTTGATCAAAAAGCAGAGACCGTTTTTGAAAATGCTGATATGCCCTCATATTTTGGTCTGCTTGTAGTTACTCACACTCTTAAAGAATTGTATACAATTCTTTAGAATAAAAGAAACAGTTACATGTCTGGTTGCACCCACAATGTTCTAGGCTCTATTCTGTATAGGTTCTTGTACTGCATACTGTAATATGAGTGCATTTCAGTAGTATATTAAGCAAGATGGCTAATATGTCGTATGTGTTCTCTCATCTCTCCCCAGGGGGAGAATTGTATGCAGTAAAGTGTTTTGTTTTATATTGACTAATATACGCTGGTTAGCATACCTGTGTATTAATCTGATAATACTATCTGCAACATATATTCCAAGCATTTAAGTTTATATTATTAAGCATTAGTACAGAAGTTATAGAGGCCAAATTGGCCTGTACCTTTTGTTATAGTCCTGTACACACATGCTAAGTATCCCATAACACCTTGAAGTGAGCTTGGCCTCGAGTAGATAAGAAAACTGTCGGTATCAGTACATACAATTATTTCCTCACGGCAACAGGAAAGGCATTACCCACAGAAACCTAGAAGGTGTCTTCATGCCTCTTAGTACTTGGAATGCATGTGCTCAGAAGAAAGATAGGGGTGCATAATGACCTGGAATGCGTGGGCTCAGAACAAAAGATAAACTGGTTACATCATAGTGCCAGAAACAAACAAGGTAAACAGTGATTGATTAAATTCAGTTTCAGGAGACAAATGTAGTACCTTTTTTACTGGTAAACAAGTAGTGTATAAAATGATGGCTTTAGAAATGTAGCTTCTTGGAGCACACTTGTGTAAGGTGAATGTAACATCATTTCACAGGATTGCTGTTCAGAGACTGGTGTATAGAACCTTTTTCCTGTACTGTTTTAATAAATCTGATTGACATTGACATTGATTATTGGGTCTCCTGAGTATATTTCACAACAAACCACCATGTGCTCAAGCAAGTGACTACAATTGATCCACATTTAGCATTTTTAATATATACACATGTGGCTATGTTGGATAAGGCAATGTCAAAGAAATGCACCTTGCACTTACAGCAGAAGGTGGTGAGGTTTGTGATGGTCCTTAGTTCCTGGAGGAATTCATTCCACAGTCTTTTTGGTGAGCCCTTGAACCCTGGTAACTAGAATTCCCGTGCTGTGGGAAATTCTGAAATTTCAAAAAATATTTTTTTTCCAAAATGAACAAAAAATGGAAATTTCCTGCAGTACACGAACTCTGTTATTTGGTTTCAACATTTTCAAAATGTTTCTGAGGGTCCCTGCGCTGCCAGGAGCCCTGGGAGGTAGGTTGAGGAGCTGGAAGCCCTGGCAGTCCCCAGTCTGGGACAATCAGCCTGGAAGACTGCCCTGGAGCCAAAGAGCCTGCAAACCCGAGCTCCCCAGCATCCCTCTAGGCAGGCTGCCAAGCAGCAGGGGAGCTGCAGAGCTGAGAACAATTTTTCCAGTGGAAAATCAGAGATTTCCAACAGCATTGACATTTTTCTGCAGAAAATGTTGATTTGTCCAGAAAGTGAATTTTTCTTGTTGGAAAATCAGACAGCTAGGGCCCAAACAACTCTGTCTCTAAGTGTTATCTCAACACACATGAAGACCCAGGCCTAAAGAATTTACTGTCTGTCAAGTCCCTAGATTAAGTACAGAAGGGTCCAATATGATCATCTAGTCTGATTTCCTACATAACACAGTCCAGAGAACATCACCAAGCAATTCCTGCATCAAGCCTATGATGTCTGGTTGAGCAGGAGCATGTTTTCTGAAAATGTATCTAGTCTTAATGTCAAGACTTTGAGCTATGGAGACTCAAACACATCCCTAGGTAAGTTTGTTTCAATGGTTAATTACCCTCACTGTTAAATTGAAGGCTAGACATGAGCAAATTATCTAGCTTCAGCTTCCAGTCAGTGGAATCTTGTTATGCCTTTCTTAAGTTCTGGGGCAGAGACTGTGTCTCCTTTTTATAGATGGTGGGCTGGTAGCATATTTCCTGTTGAGGATGACAGACTCAGAGAAGAGTGATTTGCCTCTGTCCCCAACTCCCTCTGCGCCCTCCCCCTTGTGTTTTTTTTTGTTAAGATTTTGATTTACTCAAGGGGAGTTCCATGTGGTGTGAGAAATTCAGTGTCAGGGAGAGGTTAGGATCTGAGAGGTTTAATTTCTGTGTGTGCCTTCTTCATTGTTCCAGTCTGTGTAGCAGCAGCCCGAGGTTTAGTGTATGATGGTGATTGCCCATCCAACAAGTACAGGAGATGCTTAAGAAATAGGGTTCTGCTCCTTTTTTCTTTCTACTCCCGGGAGACTTTATCATGTGAGAGAGGGAGTGAATACACTGAGAACTGGAGCACTTGCTGTAGGTATGATTGAGGGGAAGATTTGGAATGGGGATATTTTAGTTCTTTTGGCAGCCTGCTGGAGGTGCTCTCTCAGGCAGGTGGATGAAGGGGTAGCTTTGAGGACTTGGGCTTTTGATTTTTGTGGTAGCAAGCATTGGACGATGATGACATGGCAGAAATAAAGTGCATAAGAGTTGTAGGCTGGAGCAGCTGTTTCAAGACTGTCCCTGTGGCTTTGTCTTAGCTACCTCTCCGGATGACAGGATTGTAGGGGGACAAAAGCTCTGGCTTTCTTTCATGCTTTTTAGTGCAAGGTTGGAGCTTAAGGTACCTACTATACACAATTTATTGAAAACTGACCCCTCAACTTTGTAAGTTCACCATGATGGATGCTGCTGGGCCTATTTTGCATAGTCGTTTCTGGCGTAATCTTTGGTGCAGGGTAAAACAAAGGTGCAGGATGTGCACCTGTGATTGCATTTGGGTTTAAATGTACAAGGGCTCCTACACGCATCCCCCTATCTCTTCAGACTGCATCTAATACAATATTGTCCACCTTGCCTAGCCAGGGTGTGGGTCCGTCTCCTATAGGAGGCATCATGAGGTGGATTCTCTTCCACTGCTGCTAAACCACCATCAGCACCTGCTAATTCTCCACATCCTGCCTGAACAGGATCCGACTCTTATGAGGAGGGCATTTTCCAAAGCTTCTGAGTCTGCCATATTGGGATAGGGGCAAGAAGTAAAAATGATTATTTTTCAAAGATGATGCTCTCCTGCAGCTTCTGTTTGCTTTGAATAGGATTTGGGGGACTCAGTCCTTCTGCAGAATCAGTCCACTTCAATTTAAGTGCCCCGCGTATGGATTTAGTGCCTTAACTGTATCCAGGCCAAAATCCAAACTCTTCTTTCCCAGTGTAAAAGATCCCACCGACTTTCACTTCTCAGAAGGCTCTGAAATCTAAGGGTTAAAAAAAATCCTTTAAAAAAGTAATTTTTAACCTCCGTTCCTCAGCTTTCCCATTGTAAAAGTGGGGCAATAATATAAATCCACCACAGAAGCGAGGTTGTGGAGAAAAATTCATGATTGTTTTAGAGCTTGGGGATCCTCAAAGCTAAAGAAGGGAGGGAAAGTACAATGATTACCTTACAAAATATTTTTAATCAGTCTAGTCAAATCAGATCTGTTTTCAATTTTCTTTTTCCCTCTCAAAATAGAAATAAGTAGTTCCATTTTCCTGTTGCCTGTGATCTCCACTGAAATTCCAGACAATCAGGTCCCAACAGCACAAGTTGTCTACATAGATATACTAGAAACACATTTGTTTGGCATTGCATGGGAACTAACCCCTCCCCAACAATAATGAAAAGACTAATCTTTCCTAAATCTCTTGTAGTCCAATAATCTCCTAGGGTGCTAGATTCATGATTAAAAACACAGCTGAAAGCAGCTGTCTTGTTCTTTTTTTAATTATAACTCCATACTTGGTGGGTGTTGATTTCCTGCTAGTGTCATGGCAAATGAGGTGTTCAATTTCCCGTGGCTGCTGGGACTGAATGTTCAGAGAGGCTTACTTATTCAGGTGGTTCAATGGATACTGGGGAGATGGAAAGAGTGACTCTCGTTCTCGTGGATTTCATTTTATCAAGAAGGGTTCTCTTTTATTTGCAAGCGTGGGCCTGAAGACAAAAACTAGCTATCGAATGTCAGATGGAGAACAAGCCTTGTTAATTATTTTTTCCTTCTATGTCTCAGCAGCTGTTGGCCAAAAAGGGTTTGAGTTTGAGTTTAATCAGACCGTCAAAGAAATAATCCAAGCAATGCCTAGGCGAGCATGCTTATTGTTGGAGCTCAGCAAAAAAAAGTCCTAGTGAATGTCTTTTTGTTTTTTTTAATGGATTTAGCCTCTTTCCCCTTTCTGTTTTTCCTGACTTTCTTGGGTCTATTCATTTAAAATTATTCACCAAATAATTATATAAATAAATTTTTGACTTGGCATTAGCTGTTCACTAGGACTGTCCAATAATTTGACATTTGAGCTGCATTGGTTAGTTTTTGATTGGATGCAAGTCACACAATATTGTTTCTGCTCCCTGGTTGGATGAATATAACTCCTAGAATTGGGTTTTCAATGCAGACTCAAATTTATAAGCTAAATATTAGCTTTTTGTGCATAGTCATTGTTTTGCCAAATATCTCTGGTGGTAAATTTGTGCACTGAAGTATTTACAGGAAATAAATGCAAAAAGTGTATGAATGTCACTCCTGCAGCCATCCTTTCCCTATGAATACATGAGGAAGATGGAGTTGACCAGTTTTATGTGTTTGATTGATGAACACAAATAATCAGTGTTCTGTGTTCCCTTACCAAGGAAGCTTCATATAGAAGCAAATACCAGGCATGGGGCCATTTTCATAGGTTTCCAGAGTTGGAAGGGACCTCAGGAGATCATCTAGTCCAACCCCCTGCTCAAAGCAGGACCAATCCCCAACTATTTTTTTTGCCCCAATCCCTAAATGGCCCCCTCAAAGTTGAGCTCACAACCCTGGTTTTAGCAGGCTTGTGATCTAACCACTGAGCTACTCCCCCCTAGAAATAAGACTCAGCAGAGGTTTGGAACAGGTCAGGGAATCAGTAATTCCTACATTCAGTCTCTGACTCCCCAGCATCCTGGAAATCCAAAATGATGACGGTTCTACCTTTTTTTCTTTTAAGTAAAAGAACATAAGAATGGCTGTACTGGGTCAGACCAAAGATCCATCTAGCCCAGTATCCTGTCTATCAACAGTGGCCAATGCCAGGTATCCCAGAGAGAGTGAACCTAACAGGTAATGATCAAGTGATCTCTCTCCCGCCATCCATCTCCACCTTCTGACAAACAGAGGCAGAGGTGTAGCGAGCGCCCTCTGTACCCTCCGACCGGAGGGAACCCCGCAAGGAAGGGGGCCCCTAAAAGTGGCAAAAAAAATGTAAGGTATAACTAGGTAAGTGACATTTATTGACGCTATTGCACAATCCATGTCGGTTTTACTGACAAAACCGTGAAGTCATTATGATACATCGTAATGCTATTGGCTACATCAGTTGTCTGTCGGTCAGTTTCGAATTTTAGTTGGACTCATTCAAGAATGTGTATTTGCGTTCATAATGGCGGTCGGCAGATAAATGTTATTAATTTAGTTGTTTAGTTTTTTATTGTTTCCAACGCAGAAGCGTGCTTTGTGATGTCTAAGAGAATGTATAAGAGCGGAGCTAGTAAACAAAAGGCAGCAAAAGATGCCGAGAAGGAACTTGAGAAAATTCCAAAGTTGTCAACGTATTTTGTGCTGCAATCCAATGTACAGGTACAGGCACATGAAACGGACAGCGCTAGCAGCGACAAATCATATCCAGAAGTATCCAGAAGTGCTTCAAGTGAGGTTGAAGGTGAAGCCAGTTGTTCTACCAAACAAACTGTGACAGATATTCCAGCTGCTGCCGGGAAAGAAGTACCTGAATCTGAACCACTGACTGATGATCAAGGAGATTGGCCGTCTATAATATCGGACAGGCAAGTGTGTGACATTGTTGCATGTGGCCCACCGCAGCAGAATGAAAGTTATGAATTTCCATTTAATGAGGAAAGACGGAGGTTCACAAGTACTCATTTCTATCGAACCATGGCAAATGGCGTGAAAATAAGACGTTCATGGTTAATGTACTCAGTTCAGAAAGATGCCATTTTTTGTTTTTGTTGTAAATTATTTGGCACTGGCAACATACCGCTACGTCGTGGAACATCTGCTTGGAAAGCACTGTCAACAAGACTTCAGCAGCATGAAACAGGCAAAGGTCATCAAGACTGTATGATGAAATGGTTTGACCTTCGGTCAGGCATAGTAAACCATACATCTATTGACCAACTCGAATTGCAGGCTTTTCTGAAAGAAAGAGATTTCCGGAGAAATGTTGTCAAATGCATGGTTGATGTCGTTATTTTCTTGTGCGAAAGAAACTTGGCATTTCGAGGAAGTAATGAAAAGTTCGGCGATCCTTCGAATGGCAACTTTTTGGGACTGTTTGAATTGCTTGCAAAGTATGATACTGTCCTCAGTGAACTTTTACAGAGGATTAAGAAGACAGAGACACATGTTCAGTACCTCAGTCCACAGATCCAAAACAAGCTGATTCAACTTGTTGCCAGTAACATTCAAGAGGCCAACATAGCGCAGCTTAAAAAAGCAAAATATTATTCAGTTATTTTGGACTGTACTCCCGACGTGTCACATGAAGAACAGATGTCTGTGGTGTTATGCTTTGTTGAATGCAACGGTGAAGATGGTGTCAATATTCGTGAAGCGTTTGTTGGTTTTCTTAATGTTCATGATACAACTGGCGAGGGCTTATTGGAAGCGTTTCTTGAAAAGGCAAACAACTTAGGAATAGATGTTGCTGACATGAGAGGCTAAGCTTATGATAACGGCGCAAAGATGAGAGGAAAGAATAAAGGAGTTCAAGCCCGCATGCTAGAAATAAATGACCGTGCCTTGTATGTACCATGTGGAGCTCACACTAGGAATCTTGTGATCTCAGATGCAGCAAAGTCATTGAAATATGCCGTTGACTTCTTCGGTCTGATTAACAGAATATACGTTATCTTTTCTTCTTCATCTTCACGTTGGGATATACTTTAAGAACATATGTCAATATCTGTTAAAGGGTTATCGGACACTCGTTGGGAGCCGAGAATTGATGCTGTGAAGCCATTGCATTATCACCTTGAAGAATTGTGCAACGCTTTGTCATCTTTGCGAGAATATGCGCTCGAAAAGAAAGATGGCAATACAGCAACAGAAGCCGGTGCGCTTTTAGACCATGTTACTACGTGGCCTTTTGTTCTGACTGTGTACACATGGTATGATATACTATTTCACGTCAATAAAACCAGCAAATTAATTCAGTCAGCAGATGTGTCAACTGACGTACTGCAGGCAGAAGTTGGTGCTACAGTGAAGTTTTTGGAAGACTATCGAAATACAGGATATAACTCTGTGGTCACAAATGCACGGGAAATAGCAGAGCATATGGGTATTGAGCAGGTGTTTCCAGAAACCAGGGTGCGATGTAAGAAGAGAATGTTTGATTATGATTGTGCTGCTGATTTGAGTAGTCTTTCTACCAAAGAAAAATTCAAATCACAGTTCTTTCTTGTTCTCACTGATCAGGCCATATCTTCTGTTTCGTCGTGATTTGACCAACTCGTGGAGTGGTATAAGTTGTTTGGATTTCTGTACAATGCTAACAGCCTGAAGCAGTGTCACAGAGAAAATGAACTGGAGAATCACAGCAAAAGTTTTGAAAGAAAAATGGGAGACATTGATGCCAACGAACTCATAATGGAATTGAATCGTTTTATTTATGTCATCGAGAAAGAGAGAGGACTTGTCATGGCAAACAATTTTTTAATGTACATATACAAAACAGCCTTCAGGAGATATATCCATATCTTTGCATTTGCATCAGAATTCTTCTGACCACACCAGTTACTGTCGCTGGTGCTGAAAGGAACTTCAGCAGAATGAAACTGATCAAGAATATCCTGCGCTCAACCATGACAGATAACAGGCTTTCTGCGCTTGCAGTTATCTCAATCGAAAACAAGATTGCCAGATCTCTGGACTATGACGCATTGATTACCAATTTGCGGAGAACAAGGCTCAAAAGAAGCGCTTTGCATAAATACGGAATACATGTACACTGTAGGCCTATGTATACATAATATGAACCCTGTATATTGTATAAAATAAATACCGCATTCCAGTTTCTGCATTGTAAGGGGCCCCGGACATATGTTCGGAGGGGGCCATTTTCTTTGTTGCTACAGCCCTGAACAGAGGCTAGGGACACCATTCCTTACCCATCCTGGCTAATAGCCATTAATGGACTTACCCTCCATGAATTTATCCAGTTCTCTTATAAACACTGTTAAAGTGGAAAGACAAAATTAAATTTCCCCAAACAACTCTGTTCACTAGTCTATTATCTGCTTCCTGGCCTACAACTCATTCCATCCGGGCAGCTAGATCATGCAGATGTTTTGTGTCTTCCCGAAAGGCTTTATAAAGTGGGTCTTGGGGCATGCAGATTTTGTAAAGCATGAAGAAGCTGGAGCAAGATGACGCTTGAGATACAGATTTTAAATGGATCATCTTTGGCCTGAGTGCTCTGCTATATTTTTGGCATGCAGCCTAGGTGTGTCTTCAGGTGTTTGTTTTTTCCAAACCTAGAATAGTGACCAGTGCAGATCACCGCACTTAGGATGGACTGTCACAATGAGCATGAGTCACTATCTAGTCATTTTAAAAATGAGCCCCATTAGCTCGCATCCAAAAACCCAGCTGACCAATTATTTGAACAAAATGAGCATTTTTCCCATTTCAATAATTCACATAGATTTAGATCCATTTAGTTCCAACTTCACTGATAAACAAATTCTCCGTTGGGCAGAGCTGTGGTCTGAAACATTTTGGCCTCAAAGCTATTTTCATGGGATAATGACTGGTGACAAGGGGCTCTAGAACAGAATGGCCAATGTTGTTCTTTGTTTGAGGCATTGCTCTTGCTTCCCATACAGGATGCTGGAGCCCCAATGAGGGGTTGCTGTTGCATCTCTCGATGGCTGTGAGAACAGTTGTTACATGATGGGAGAATGAGAAAGTTGCAGGAGGACCAGATACAGAAGAAAAATGTTCTATTTTTGCCTTGAATGCAGCATTTGCCAAACTTCTAAAAGTTGAGCTCTGCTTCACAAAAATGAAACTGATCACCACCCCACCCAGAAACCTTATGTTGTTAAAGGCCATCCATCTTAATACATCCTCGTTGCCCCTGCTCTGGCTTGTCCTTTGGGCCCTTCCACACCTTGGTGTAGATCTTCCTACCATGGCCCTGCAGCTCCTTTCTTATATACATTGATGAGCCATGAAATAATTAACAGCATTGACATTTAAAGTACCATTGCTGGTATCTGAGTCTGATCCCTGAATTCACACCTCAGAGCTATTTTTCAGGCTGTCTGCAAACTCAGGCAGACTTGCTAGCTCAGTTACACTCACTCCACAGTTTGATGGGTTTGTTGTTGTTTTTATTTTCTGCAACCACAACAGCTGGAGACTAATTTTTAAAAGGTAAAATAAAAGCTGGGACTCTGGAGGCTAACTGAGAGGTTTGTCTGTCCCACTTCAACCCCTCCAACTAGTCAGGGAGGGACACACCCTGCATTTTGGAAAATGCTGATGGTTCAATAACCCTAAAGCTATATTAATGCAGCTATAAGACTGAGATTCTACTTATGCAAATGTTTGGACAGTTGAGCACCTGAAGTGTATTTCCCTTTGCTGACATTTTCAAATGTGGGTACTAAAAGTTTGGCACCTCGATCCATCTTGGGGGTCCATTTAAAGTGCTTGCTATGGAAGTGTTCAGCACCCACAACTTCTATTGTTTTCAGTGGAAGTGTTGGATGCTGAAGATCTCAGAAAATCAGGCCACTGGTTTAGTTGGCCTAAAAATGGATCTAGGTGCTGGCTCTCGACATCTGAGTTTGCATTACTGTATGTGGTGCTCACTTTAATATAACACACCAAAGAAAGTTGCTTAAACTAACTTGCTGCATCCAAAAAACAAAAACAAATGAACACCCCCTCCAACCCATCCTCGTGCCCCCTGAATTGTTCCAGTGTCACAAATAAGCCTGCTAAACATTAATCAAATCCATCATCTGCCTGTGACCAGCAAACAACTGGCCTCTAGAGATTCAGCGACAGTATCCCCTACTGCTGTCCTGCTTCCTTCCCTTTCCAACCACTGTGGTCTGTTATTTCTGTGTGTACATTGATTTGCCTTGAGATCTAAGCAACCTGATGCTGGGAGTTTGGATTGATTTTCAGAGGTGCAGCTGAGCAGGTACCACTCCAGTTGAAATCAGTGGGCCTGATGGGCAGTCAGTATCTCTGAACATCAAGTCCCGTGTCATCTTATTTATCCATCAAAGGAACATGCCAAACTACAGCTATAGAAATAATACCGTCGTTACGTGGCTGAGTCATCACTGCTGCAGGTCCCCATCTTTGACACTCCTGAGTTCTGAGCAACTGAATTCCTAACATTAAGGTTGCATCTAAATAATGTTTGCATTTCATCTCCTTGGCATGAAGTAAGAAAAATTTTAAAAAATGGTAGGAAATCTGTATATATGTATTTAGAGCTGGTTGAAAAACTGAGGATTTTTCCGAAAAACTTTGTATCAATGTTGAATTTTCAAAAGATTTCAACTAGTTTTAATTTATTTTTTGTATTTTTCCATGTTTATATATAAAGAACTAAAAGCCACCTGCCCCGTCCTCTAGGTGCTTGTTACAACATTTGACATTGTGCAGTGCATACAAAAAGAACAACTTATCCTCTTCATGCAGCAGAAACAACCAGCTGAAATATTAATTTATAAATACCCTACCCTACACAAATTCATTAACCGTCATCACCACCCATCTCATCAAAAGCCTCCTGGCTTGATTTTCAGAGGGAGCTGAGCACCCCAAAATCCTGTTGACTTCAACATGCATTGCAGGAATCCAGCATGCTGAAAATCAGGATATAGTGGGTAGTATTAACTGCAGGAATGAGCCCTAATATTGCAACTGAGAAAGGAAGCTGACTTCTTGGAACTGACAAGGTAACCTAACTCACTTCTTTATTACGGGAAAGCTGATCAGAATATGGTACATTAAGGCTGAAAAGCATCTCTGGGGGAGGGATAGCTCAGTGGTTTGAGCATTGGCCTGCTAAACCCAGGGTTGTGAGTTCAATCATTGAGGGGGCCATTTAGGGAACTGGGGTAAAAATCTGTCTGGGGATTGGTCCTGTTTTGAACAGGAGGTTGGACTAGATGACCTCCTGAGGTCCCCAACCCTGATATTCTATGATTCTATAGGAAGCAAAATACTTTACAAAACCAAGGTTTGGAAATAGCAGGGCTAAGTAGCACAGTGGCAAAAACATTTGAGCCTTGTCTAAATTACAGCTTCCTCTGTTGCTACCGCTGCTGGGAATTGAGAGTCCTAATTTGTTCTAGTGTAAACAAGTCTCTTCAGTCTGGTACAGCATGAAATCTTTGCAAGACTGGAGCTCCCCACCTTTGAGGCTAAATTCCAATAGCCTCATTCTGTGCATGGCTCTACTGGAATCAAAGGGACTACTTGCAGAATTCAACACAAAAGGGTGCAAAATCCAGCCCTTTGTGCTTAGGAGCACGACACCAATCAGGCTTCTTGTCCTGTAAAGTCTGGTGGACTTTGTAAACATACCATGGGTCTGATGGACCTTGTTAAATTCTGCAAACTGTCGAAAGTCTGCCAGACCCTTAACACTCATTATGAAGTGCACCAGACTTTTATCAATGCAGGAGCTGAATATGTTTTTTACAATGAAACAAATAACTCCAAAAATGTGCCCTTCCAACTTCTCAGAAAAAATCGGAAGCATAAAAGCACATCAAGGGCTGTTGAATTAAACAAGCTTGAAGTTCTCTGTCATGTCATTTTTGAGTGACCAGAAATTATTAGTATACTTTCCAAAAAGAGAACTGTACCTTTTAAAAAATCCCATAGATCTGAACCGCAGCTTGTCCTAGACTCCTGACATTTTGAACATGCACTAAATTGTCCTCTAGGCACAAGACCACATGGGCAAAATTTAGGTGCAGAGGGGCCTTTTTTTATTGTTGTTCTATTTTAAGAAAAAGGGGAGCAGGGTGAGCACATTGCAATTTCTGATGGAAAGCTCGCAAGACTAGCATCTCTCCACCCCGATCTTGAATGTTACTAGCTGACTCTTACCCCTTTGGCTGGGGTTTGCATCAGCACAAGCACAATTTCCATGCATTGTTTCAGTCTGGAAATGAAACAATTTTCATTAATGGAAACCTGGTTCTCAAACAGAACAATTAGACCCACTTCAGATTGATAAAAGATAAAAGCCCATTAATTTGGATGGAGAACTCTTCTTCCGAGGCAGCCAATTGCATAATCAGGCTGCCTCCCACCTGACTTGATGAGTAATTAGGAGATAGTCCTCTTTTTGCATGTGCATGTGTGTCAACCTTAACATGCTGGTGTCATTGTCCCATTGGGACTTCCAGGGGGGAGGAACAAATAGGTGGCCAAAGATCAGGGAGAGCAGATTTGTTAGTGTGGCTAATTAATTGGCTTAGGTTGAGGTATGCTTAGAGTTTGTTTGTTTTTTGAGCCAGCTGAGAAGTTTGAGACAGTACACCATGACTGATCTGGGATGTAAAAAGCCCAGTGACTGCACCGTCTCCAGACTGCTCAATGTTGTGGAGAGCGAACTCCAAGCTGGCAGAGACAAAGGGGACCCGACTGAAAAACAACTCCAGCTTGTCTTGGAGGAGGCTGCGCTGTGGCAGAGGTTCAGGGAAGTCACTAACGAGATGATCGTGACCAAGAACGGCAGGTGAGTGCTGTACTGTCCCCAGTGTAATTAGCGTATCCTACAGTATATGGGGAATATTAGCAACTGCTGTTTACATAGGCTAAAGAAAATTGTAGCCAGGGTATAATGTTGTTAGTGCTGTGTGTGCATCCACATATCCTGTGCAGGGAGGGAAAGGCAGTGTCAGAGACAGCCTACAAATTAAGAAGGGTGTTCATGTTCCTTTCTGAATACTGACAATCATTTCTCTTCCCTTTTATCCCTGATGGTAAGAGACACTGCAAGAAAATATTTATTGCCTTGGGACTGAACAAAATAGTAAAGAACATTTCCAAGGGGAAGGATAGTTCCACCTCCCAATCCCACTGCAAGGGCGTTGCAAATGATTCCCTCTCAACACTGCTTATTATAACAATACTTACTCAGTGCTTAGATGATAGCTTTTCATCTGTAGGGCTGAATGTGCTTTACAAAGGCAGAGCAGTGTCATTATCCCCATTTTACAGCTGAGGAAAATGAGTCACCTACCAGAGATCACACAAGTCAAAGTAGGTCTCAGACTAGAACCCAAGTCTCTCAGCCTGTTGGCCCAGTCACACACTGTCCTGTCTCTGTTGCCCTGATACGCAGTCCTGTACAAACAATTTGTGCTACAAATGGGTGCAAGACAAGCCCGTTGGTAGCATATAGGTGTGGTGCAGATTTAACAGTGCTGCTGCTCCATCGCCTTTGGCAGAGAACTTGGAAACTTGGATGGAACTTTGGTAAATGATTTATTCACAAGATCTAAAGAAGTCAAAATGTCCTCTGCATTGCTCATGATTCTTCCTAGTGCTGGGCACAATCAGTGTGTGGGGGCACTCTACAAAATGCAAAGGAGGAGACAGTGCTAAAGCTGGAGCCTTACTGAGTGGAAAAGTCTAGCATTCTGCTGAGCTGGGAGTGAGAACTGTCCACTCAAGGTGCTCCCACTCGAAACTGGGCAGACCGTGCCATTAGATCTGTAACACACGGGGTGATTAGAGGAAGGTCCAGTCACAAAGCAGAGCAGAAATTTCAGTTTTTAAAAGCACACAGTTCTTCCTTTGCTGGATTGTTGCTGGGAGATTTCATAGAAGATGTGCATATTAAGGAAAGATTGCAACAAAGAGGGGGAGAGAGCCAAATGAAAGGGCTGACGTGTGTCAATCTTGCAGAAAGAGGTTAAGGCCAGCAGTTTTCTGATGCAGAACAGGGGACATCGGCTGAACTGTGGTACTAGCTGCTAGCACCTTTCATGGATTATAGCAGTTAGAGATCAAAAAAATCTATTCACTCAGGAAGCCTACTCCCCTGCAAAAACAGCTGATATTTCTGAGTTATCAGCTATTGAACTGATACCTCACTAGTATTGTGTTCATTCCCAATATAGGCGAGTCTCATGTACATTTAACATGCGCAAATTCAGATTTGCACGGTCAGCCAAAAAAAAAAAAGAGAGAAAAAGAGAAAAATAACAATTTAAACACTGTATCTGTGGTGCGGGCAATTCCGCCCGCCATTACACTCAATCTAATTTGGACTATACACGATTTTCGCTTTATGCACTGACAGCGGAACGTAACCCCAGAGTAAGATGAGACTCGCCAGCATAAGATGAGACTCGCCTGTAGTGACCTGTATGGAGAAACAGACATCTGTTTCTTCTAAAGGCCTCGTCTACCTTCAGAAGTTGTTCCTGTTTAAATTCAATTGGTTTTTAAATGAATGTCGTTAACGCAGAGCCAACTCCTGTGTGGGCATTTGTTTTGCTGTAAGCATGGCTTATTTCAGCTTGGCTTAAGCTGATTCCTAATCAATTTAAGCCAAACCCAGGCAAGCCTGTTTAAACTCAGATAAAAGGGCTTTGCATTGATTTAACTAAACTGGTTACAAATCACACCCTTAGGTAAACCAATGCAACTTCCTTTGTAGACCAGTCGGTAAACAATCAATGTAGACTATACTGCCTATCCCTACACAGAATAATGCTTTACCAGAGGTAAAGCGTACAAGTAAGTATGTGTGGATAATGATTTTTGCCATGGGGAGGAGGGAGTTTGATGGGTCTGTTATCAGGTGTTTGTGATTACTTTTGGGTGGGCTATGGATAGCTTTCCACTGATCAAATTCTCAATATTTTTGCTTTGTTCTAAACTCTGCCTTCAATATCAACCTGATCCTGCCCCCCCTGAAGTCAATGAGAGTTGTCACTAACATCAGTGGAAGCAGGACTGGGTCCTTTCTATAATAGAAAACATAAGTTGTTTGAATAGTAGGTTGAAGTATAATAGTCTCTGGTTTATGGTCCTAAGCACAGTTATGTTGTTAGAGGGTTTGGGGCTGTTACTATAAAATGTAGGCCAGGGGTAGGCAACCTATGGCACATGTGCCGAAGGCGGCATGCGAGCTGATTTTCAGTGGCACTCACGCTGCCCGGGTCTTGGCCACCAGTCTAGGGGGCTCTGCATTTTAATTAAATTTTAAATGAAGCTTCTTAAACATTTTAAATACCTTATTTACTTTACATACAACAATAGTTTAGTTATATATTATAGACTTATAGAAAGAGACCTTCTACAAACATTAAAATGTATTACTGGCACATGAAACCTTAAATTAGAGTGAATAAATGAAGACTTGACACATCACTTCTGACAGGTTGCTGACCCTTGATGTAGGCTTTTGTAAAAAGGCCTCTCTTTGAATTTCTAAAAGTATATTTTAATTAAAACCAGAGTACAGGCTGGGGAAACATAGACAACGCCCTGCAGAATCCAACAGGGCTGTCCAGAGGATTCAGAGGCCCCTGGGGCAAAGCAATTTCAGGGGCTTCTTCCATTAAAAAAAAAGTTGCAATACTATAGAATACTATATTCTCATGACACTGGCCTAACCCTGCTCCCACTGAAGTTTGTTAAAACCCCCATTGACTTCAAAGGGAGGAACGCGGAGCAATTTTGAAAATCCCATCCTAAGAACTTTATGAACACCCAGGAATTAATCCTGACAACACATTATCAAATCAGTAAGTGTTGTTATCTGGGGAAACTGAAGCCCAGTGGGTTGAAGTGACTTGGCCAAAGTTATCTACCAAATCGAAGGCAGTGCTACAAATAGAACCAGAAAAATGTAAGGCTGCATAGCCTTAAAGTTTAGGACTTAGCAGCGCAAGTATAACATGTACAATGTAACAATTTCTAATAGATTAGTCTCCAGTAGGCACTGATGTTTCCCTAAATGTGCTTGCATCATAGTGACTCCAAGTGCCCACAGTGAATATCAAGTCAGAATTAGAGACTTTGATACTATAGCTGATATATGTGGTGCTCTATTATAATAATGTAACTGGTATAATAGGATATAGAGACTCACAGAAGTTAGAGGTGGATACATGTGATGTTTTGGGGATCATGCAGCCCAGGAAGGAGTTCTGTCACTGCTTACTCTGTACCCTGGGGTGCCTTTATGCTGTGATGTGATGGCTCAGACCCCTGATGCCAGTCGCCTGCCCACAAGCACAAGGTCTCACCCTGGCTTCCACCAGCCTCGTTCCTCCCTGCAGGGTGACATGAACGGTCCTTCCAGTCCTGAGACTCCCCAAATCCATCCTTCATGAATTCCAGGCACTTGGGCTTTCCCCTCTGGCTCCTCCCCACGGAAGGCATGAAACCAGCCCTCAGACAGCAATTTACTTTGGCACACACACTCCACATGGTTTGCACATCATAGACTTGTTTGGGGTAAAACTAAACAAAAGGTTTATTTAATAGAAAAGCCACAGATCCAAAGATGGAGGAGGAAGGGAAACAAACATGCAAGTTACATGGAAAATAAACAGGAAGATGCAATCTCAGGCTTTCCATTTCCATATTGGATAAAGTCTCTTGTGTAATACAAGATTCCTTGTGCCTTGGAACAGTTTTCCTGTGTACACCCTAGCCATAAGGAGCAACCAGTGTTTCATGGACAGCACCTGCCAACCAGCTGTCCTTGTTTCTGGATGAAAAATTCAGTTTCAAGCCGCCTTTTTAAAAGGCTTCCCTTCCCCCCACTTCCTGTTTTTTCTGTCAGACTAGGTAATTCATGGTTACTCAGACTGGGGAAATCCCCAGTCATAGGGGGTGGAACTACGGGTGCTGAGGGTGCGGCAGCACCCCTTGGGCTTGAAGTGGTTCCTGTCATACACAGGGTTTACACTTCGATTCAGTGGCTCTCAACACCCCCACTATACAAATTGTTCTCGCTCCTCTGTCTCCAGTTGTCTCAAAGTCTTTCCATTAGCTTTAATGGTTCACCATTGTCCTTTTCTGGGCTGGATAACGGCTGGGTACTTGAAGCTGGAATCATGTACACAACTGGCTTGGGAGGTAGCCCCTCCCAGCCTAATTAGCATCACCTCACAACAGGGCCTAGAAGTAAAGTTGCATCACAGTTACAATTTACAGCTTCCTATCTATACTCATACATACATTCCTAACCTTTGTGTGTACACATCTCCTAATGACCATCAAGTTCAGAACATTGCAAGCTTTCATAAAAGACCTTACTCGATATGTTACAGAGTAGCAGCTGTTAGTCTGTATCCGCAAAAGGAACAGGAGTACTTGTGGCCTTAGAGATGAACATTTATTTGAGCATATGTATTCAATATGTTTTTATAGTACAATATCATTGTCTACAATCAGTTAAATCAACCATTCATTTCTGGAGTTTAATCCATCTGTTCTGTCCTTGGGGCATCTGCACTCTGATTGCCACAAGAAGGGCTGGACATACCAGTTATTAAACTGATATACCACTGAATCCTAGTTCGCGATAGTATGAAACGCATCTGAGCTGTGATGCTGATGCAGTGAGATTCACCACTGTTTTTATTCTGTGCTGTTTGTTAGAGCTGTTTCCATATCCTAAGCATAACGTAACTCCTGATTTAAAAAGTTTTATCTAAGGTATAGCCCCCAAATCACTGTAGTATCTGAGTGTCTCAGAATCACTAAAGCATTTCTCTTCATATCACCCCTGCGAGGTAGGGAAGTGCTATCATCCTCATTTTATGGCTGGGAAACTGAGGCACAGAGAGACTAAGGTCTGGTCTATGTTGAAAATTTACATTGGCATAGCTACATCTCTCAGGTATGTGAAAAATCCCCATGCCTGAGAAGTGCAGCTATGCTGACCTAACCACCGGTGCAGACAGTGCTAGGTCAACAGAAGAATTCTTCCATCAACCTAGCCACTGCATACTAGGGAGGTGAATTTACTACAACAGTGGTAGAACCCCTCCCGCTAACCCCATAGATCACCCTGTCATACAGCTTTTCCTAAACATAACAAAAGCAGAGTCTGCACCGCTGTTTTCAACCTCACTGCATGCTTTCTAAGGCTTTCAGTTGTAGGACATAGCGGTCTAGCAACCTGTTCTCAGTGAAAACTGGGGGTGGGGAGGAGGAGGTTGTGTGCCTTTCCCAGGTTTTCAATTAATATGGATCAACATGGAGAATCATTCCCATGGACAGCTATCAGTAGGTGCCACCAGACTCCTTGCTGTTATCCCTACAGAAACTTGAGTTCTCTCCCCCAAACCGTCTACCCCCAGACTCACTTCCCCTCCTGATCATTTTCAGAACAGCACTTCGCCACCAGGCCACTTTTCCATGGACAGGCCAGAGTGCTGCCCCCAAACCCTCTTTTCCCCATCTCTGCACTCTTCCAATCACCCCCAGGCTTACTCTCCAACATGCTCCCTGCACAGCCCCTCCCCACCCCAGCCTCCCTGCTTGCCTACCACCTGCAGCTTTTAAATGTTATGTATCACTGACATGGCTAACAGCTGGTGCATCTCATAGCTTGCAAGTTGAATGAGAGAAGTGTGGGCCTCAAGGGGGAGTGACGATGTAGGTGTGGGGAGTGATGTTAATGAGTGGGGCTGTGGTGAAACCAAGGGGGTAACGTGTTGGGGGCACCATGGCAAGAGTAGGCTTATTTACAGCATGGATAGTGTGTGTGTGTGTGTGTGTGTGTGTGTGTGTGTGTGTGTGTGTGTGTGTGTGTGTAAAAATAAAACTGTATGATATATACAATGTAAAAAAACAAAAGTCTCCACATACAAAACAAGAAAACAAAAATTCCACAATGCAAAGCTATTTGCTAGACATCAGTAGAACGAATTCCCGCTCAAGATGCACACGCAACAAGTGTGCATTTTTGTGCACTAAGGGCCTGATCCAAAGCCCACCAGTGTCAATGGGAGTCTTTCCATTGACTTCAATGAGCTTTGGATCAGGCCCTTTGAAATGATCTTCTTCATTCACTGTGCACATTAATCAACCATATAGATATGCAGGTGGCTTTAAAGCCCAGCTTTATTTCATATAACAGGATTCAAAAAAGAACTAGGTAAGTTCATGGCAGATAGGTCCATCAATGGCTAATAGCCAGGATGGGCAGGGATGGTGTCCCTAGCCTCTGTTTGCCAGAAGCTAGGAAGTATTTTTTCACACAACGTACAGTCAACCTGTGGAACTCCTTGCTAGATGATGTTGTGAAGGCCATGACTATAACACGGTTCAAAAAAGCACTAAATAAATTCATGGAGGATAGGTCCATCAGCGGCTATGAGCCAGGATGGGTGGGGATCATGTCCCTAGCCTCTGTTTGCCAGAAGCTGGGAATGGGCAACGGGATGGATCACTTGATGATTATCTGTTCTGTTCATTCCCTCTGGGGCACCTGGCATTAGCCACTGTTGGAAGGCAGGATGCTGGACTGGATGGACCTTTGGTCTGACCCAGTGAGGCTGTTCTTATGTATGTATGTTCCATATGTGCCTTCAAGCATCCTATATAATTCATAGATTCCAAGGCCAGAAAGGCCACTTTGAATATCTAGTCTGACCTCCTGTATAACACAGGCCATAGAACGTCCCCAAATAATTCCTAGAGCAGATCTTTCAGAAAAGCACCCAGTCATGATTTAAAAATTTGTTAGTGATGGAGAATCCAGCACAACCCTTGGTCAATTATTCCAATGGTTAATTACTCTCCCCATTAAAGATGTACATCTTATTTCCAGTCTGAATTTGTCTAGCTTCAACTTCCAGCCATTGGATCGTGTTACACCTTTCTCTGCTGAATTGAACAACTCCTCCCATCTTAGTGAATTTTCCAAAATGTCTATGTAGTGAAGGAAGAATTTCAATCTGCCTGTGTTGATATATCTTGTTTACAGTCAGAGTTGTGGTTCCCCATTGGCTGATCAGGGATAAAAGTGGGGACATGTGAATGATTTTTTAATAGTTTTCTAGAAATTGAGATGTTACAATTGTAAGATCTGAATTCTCGCTGTCTTCTAGCTCTGTACTACTGAGGCATAGGGATTTCCAACCACCTCTCCGGTGGAATAAAGCTGGTAGCCCTAAGAGTGTGACTAGTGCAGGACAATATTACCAGTTCTGGTCCCATCAATTAGGGTGATTTTGGGGTGAAATTCCATGTTTCAGGTGAAACATAAAAGCATTTTGTGACTGCTTCTGACTGATCAACAGGAAATGAAAACAGAGTGATGGCAGCCCTTTAACATCATCTCTGGTTCAGCCAAAGTGAGGGTAATTTGTTCTTTGAGCAACTCAGGGAGCGTCTTTGCAGAAACATACTAACAAGCCTCTTTTATAGCAGGATTAATGATGCTTCTCCCACTCCTGCCTTCTGTTTCCACTACAGACGGATGTTCCCGGTTTTAAAGATTAGCGTGTCAGGTTTGGATCCCAACGCCATGTACTCCTTCCTGTTGGACTTTGCCCCGACCGACGGCCACCGCTGGAAGTATGTGAACGGTGAATGGGTGCCTGCTGGGAAACCAGAGCCACCAAGCCACAGCTGCGTCTACATTCACCCAGACTCTCCCAACTTCGGGGCACACTGGATGAAAGCCTCTGTTTCCTTCAGCAAAGTAAAACTTACCAACAAGCTCAATGGAAGCGGGCAGGTACAGGACAATGTTTCCCATACACCTCTTGTCTTCCATCGCAAGCACCTACCAATCAAGAAATATCAAGGGTGCATTTATGCAATTAGAGGGGCCCTATGCACCCACGGATGCCAATTATTCTCTGGAGCCCAAACGTAAACAGGTCTTAATTGGCACTTTCAGATTTTAATGGACTTCTTGATGTTAAGAGAGACAGAGAGTGCTGTGGGTTATTTAATCATCGGGGGCTTTTCATAGTTTGTCTTGTGTGCTGGGTTTTTTACATAGAACTTTAGAGAGAGGGGAAAAATGGTTGTGGGTATTAGGTTTTTGTTGTTTTTCCCCATGTTGTTTGGTGTAAGTGGAATGTTGGCAAGAGTCAGATACCAGAATAAAAGGCTGCTCCTAAATGAAATAATTGCTATGTCTGCTTCTGCCTCATGATAATTATCAATATTCTATTGAGTCAGCTTTGGCCTTTGGAAGGAAACTGCATGTACTAGAAATAAGTGACATTCACTTTGAGCCCCTTAAAAATACAAACAGAAAAATTGGTTTGGACTGTTTTTTTTTTTTAAAGATGTATCTGAAAGTAAAATTTTGCATAAGATCTTTTTGTTTGCTTGTTTGTTTTTGTACAAAACTCCTATATTGGAAGCTACTTGTCAGCCAGGAATCAATTCCTTTCAAGTAAATATTTAGGCTTGGAAGGATTTGATTTTTATCAGTAAATGTCAATTTTACTAGGTATACGCACAAGCCAACAAAAAATATTTCAGTTGATGATAATCAAAATGTACAGATAGGCAAAGTAAGTAAAATGCTGCTTGAAAACATATTAGAGTTTGATTTAAGGGTATTGATTTAAGCATGGTTTGACATGATGTTGACAATTCATGTTTTAACAATTATAAAGCTTTAATTTTTCAAATCTTAACATCTACTGTCATTAAATAATAATCATCTGACCCGCCTCCCGTTGTCTGTCATGCCCATAATTTTGTGCAACTGTGAACTTTATATATATATATATATATATATATATATATAAAAATAGAAAAAATGTTTAAAAATAAACATCAATATTATCTGTCAAAATTATATATATGTATAAAAATTGAATTCTGCCAAACCTATAAATATTTTCTTTACTTTAACCTTAGTCCTGAGTACTATCTCCTTATTGTAGTATTTCTAATTTGTTTGTTGTCATTTCTATTATGCTCACCAAGTCACCTCACAAGCCTTAAAATTTAGCCTCAGAGCACTCTTATGAGGTAGGGAAGTGTTTATATCCATTTGATGGATGGGGAAACAGAAGCATAGACAAGTGACATGCTTTGCCCATGGTAATACAAGGCGTCAGTAGCAGAGCTTTGAATGGAATCCAATGGCTGCCACGTTCTGGTTCAGCATCTTAATTATAAGACCATCCTTCCTTCCTAACCCCCAGAAGGGAGGATATTTTTGAAGGGTAGGAAAAAATGATAGACAAACAAATCTGTCTGAGGCTCTGCTTCCTCTTCTTAATCACAATGTGATACCTGGAGGGAAGTATTTTATAACAACAAATAATTGTATTATTCCCTGAGGACCCCTAGTTTGTTCAGCACTGTGCAAAACACAGAAAAAGAGTATGGTCCCAGTGCTTTTTAGGCCATACACACCTCTGAGTGGGGATTGTCTCATCTGTTTGTACAGCTTCCAGCACAGTTGTGCCTCAGATCTGACTGGGGTCTTCTTTGGGCACTATCATAATATAAATATTTACTGCTGCATTAGAAGCATCTAATGTAATTCAGCTGGAGTTGGTCCCTGTCCATACCCACAGCTCGGACAGAGGGAGGAGAGAAGAAATCCTTCTCTCTCTCCTTAAGCAACCAGGAATTGGGGAGGGGACAGAGTGTAGTGTGGAATCACAGAGAGGATGACCCTGGAGAGCTGTGCTGACATTGGGCTTGCACTGTGATGTTGGTACATGATGTCCCCTCAATATGGGACTGACAACGAGTATCGATGACATGATGCAAATACCACAAGGCCAAGGTCAGGTCATTTCTCGTAATTCCTCTGTGGCTCTGTTTGGTGACAAACATAGCTCTTCAGTTGTTTCAGGCTGGGTATTACTGATGGAGCTGTGACAGTCCATGAGAATGTCCATACTGAGTCAGACCAAAGGTCCATCTATCCCAGTATCCTGTCTTCTGACAGTGACCAATGCCAGGTTTCCCAGAGGGAATGAACAGAATAGGGCAATTATCAAGTGATCCATCCCCTATCATCTAGTCCCAGCTTCTGGCAAACAGAGGCTAGGGACACCATCCCTGCCTGTCCTGGCTCATAGCTAGTGATGGACCTATCCTCCACAAACTTATCTAGTTCTTTTTTGAGCCCTGTTATAGTCTTGACCTTCACAACATCTTCCGGCAAGGAGTTCCACAGGTTGACTGTGTGCTATGTGAAGAAATACTTCCTTTTGTTTGTTTTAAGCTTGCTGCCTATTAATTCCATCTCTCTTCCTTCTTGTTTTCTGCAGATAATGCTGAATTCCTTGCATAAATATGAGCCTCAGGTTCACATTGTTCGTGTGGGAGGCCCACACAGGATGGTGATGAACTGCTCCTTTCCAGAAACTCAGTTCATAGCTGTCACTGCTTATCAAAATGAAGAGGTAGGTGGGTAATAATGTCACACAATTTGATCATTGCGAGTGAGAAATATTAAAAACCTAAGACCTGCCAGATCAGCACACACCAATGGTGAAAATAATCCAGTATCCTGTCTCCCTGTCAGTCCAGAGTGGACTGAAGGCCCATCTAATCGAATACTCTGTCTCCTTGCTGGAACAAAATATACCCGTGGTCCACCTTGTCTAGAATCTGACTGCAGTACCAAAACAGGTGAATAGTCAGGCTAGTCTGATATTCTGCGTGCTGCCATACTAGATTGTTCTATCTGTATCAGTAGCCCATCTCCTTACCACGCTGGAACAAACTGACTTTCTGTCTTGTCCAGTATCTGTCTCTAACACTGGCCAGTGCTAGATATTTTAGTGGAAGTATAACCCCTTCACTCTTCCTATAATCCACCCAGACTATTGTACTGTACCATGGGGAAATTTCTTCCTGACCCCAAGCTATAACCAGGCTGTGCCCTGAAGCATGAGGGTTGGTGGCCCTTGTCCCTTTTTTCCTAGTTAATGTCACTACAGATATTCATATTTCTATGCAATTCAGCAGCTTTGGGAGAAGTTTTCACAGTAATACAGAATTTGCCATACTGAATTGGACCATTAGTTCATCAGTTCTGGTTTCCTGCCTTTGGCAGTGACCAATGTCTGATGCTTCAGAGGAGAGCAATGCTCCCACACAATGCACCTGGCTGACATATAGCCACATGGTAGATAAAATGCCTGTCTTTTGTTTCACTAACTGAGGCAGAACTCAGTCCATTCAGCGTATTCCGGACAATGCTGTGTCAAGTCTCTGTTAAAATTACCTTCACTAACATGCCTTGTTTTTTGTAAACCCAAGATAACAGCTCTCAAAATCAAGTATAATCCCTTTGCCAAAGCCTTCCTGGATGCAAAGGAAAGGTGAGTTTGGCTTTTACACAGCTTGATGACTTTTGCTGCTGTTACAGTTAAAATTGTAACAATACTCTGAGAAATATAAGAGGCAAATCCTAACCTCCTTTCCAGTGCTATAAATCCAGAGTATCTCCATTGAGGTCAGTGGTCTTAATGCCAGATTTGTCATCACATTGTATTTGTCATCACATTTTGGTCCTACATGGGTGAATACACTGCTGATACAAAATGCTGAAATATCATTTATTGGTCATATTTTATAAGACTACTATAATTACAGTATAGTTACATTACGGTTATCTTTAGTTTTGCTTTTCAGTATATAATTACCACTAATTCATAGAAATAGAAGTTTAACACACTGACTGTTTATGCTTCTTATTAACCCTTTAATGTTGCATTTCATACATATAGTGTTAGATTTTAGGTATGTAAGCTCCATTGTATTTACCCTTTAATTATTCTCAGATATTCTCATTTCATGTAACTATCCAGTTATATGAATCAGTAGTAATCACAGATATCAACCTAACTACAGTCAAATTGCAATGTTACTACACTGTAATTACTATACCTTTATGGTAAAGTGTGACCCATTTCATTAAAATAGTCTTCATAGGAGATCACTGTATTTAAGAAGTTAGAGAGACATGCACTGTCAGAAAATAAATGTATTTATTTGTCATCTTTAAATGGTTTGTATGTGCCACCCATGCTAAGAAAATATGGCTCTTTGTCCCCCTCCGGTGGCTGGGCCATGTATAGAGGTGCATGAGTCTGCTACTGCCTTGAAGTTAATGGGCTTGGTCCTTTCACTCAAGCAAAAAAGGTTCATGTACTTAGATCCAGAGCACTAGGGTTCGATCCCCAAAAATGACAGAGCCAGGGGCATTGTTGCACATGGAATGAGGCTGGGGCTCCTGTCTTCTTGACTGCACCTCCTGCATAGTGCAGAGCTGTCTATAGTTCTCTAGTGATCAGTTGAAGATGGCGGACTTCCTTTTTTCTCGTCATTTTTCTTTGTTGATAAAACCTAAAATTGAACAATTTTCAGTTTTTATTTTTTTCAATTTCCATTTCCCTAACCCTTTCACCTTCCTTTGAATACAGCACAACATAACCACTCGTTCTCTCTTTCAGAAACCATCCCCGGGACACTCCCGAAAATGTTTTGGAAGGTCAACATATGACATATTCTCACTGTAAGGTTTCTCAACATCATTTTTCTCATGGGAACTTGAAGTATTATGTAATATAATAGGTATTGTGGACACAGGATGTGCTAGACTAGATGGCCGCTATAGAATCCTGTCACTGATGGAAGCCAGTACTAGAAATACTTCCGAGGGAGGTTCAAGAAACCATGTAGTAGGCAGCTACGGGATAATCTACCTACAAGGACATTTTCTTTATAATCCTCGATATTTAGAGGTTTGCTTGAGCCCAGCAGTTTGAGACTTATAACTTTTCCAAAGCTGTGTTCATTTTTTGTTTGTTTAGTATTATAACTCTGGAAACTCTTCTTATCCCTACAAATGTCCCATCATTATCGCTGGCTGAATGATTCATAAAAAATGGGGGCTGGTGGTGGTTATTGTTTTATTCAAATTTGGCTTTTCTTCCATTCATAAACTCTGATATTTGTGAAAAATGTTTTCTTTCCAGATTTGTACTGACATATTTCACTTCTTGCCCATTCCACAAACTATTTTGATTTCATTTCCCATTATTATTTCTAATTGCCACCATGTATTTTATAATCAGTCACACTGGCAATTCTGTTCCCACCTATAAATGAACTTTGGATTGCCCATCTTGTTTTGTTCCCGAATGAAATTAAGTTTGTACAAATGCCCATGAACAGACTGCATTATGAAGTCCCAACCACAGCAAACAACAACAAGATATTTAATTTGCTCAATAGTTCACAAGAAAATCATAGCTATCTGCTCAGTATTATTAATACTGGGTGTTTGTGCATCACGGCCCTCCAGTGTCCGGAGGCCTACAGAGTACAACTCTTCTATTTCAGTCTGGTTGAAGAAAAGCCTCTTTATTTCCAGTAGTAGGTACTTCTGTTTGTGTGCCAGAAGGCCCCGGGTTCGTGGTCTCCCTTATCATACATATGGGTAGCTGGCAACTGTGGCATCTGTATGTACAGCACATGGTGGGTGTTACAGAATATGTAGCCCATGGATGTGCAGCATACGGAATTGCTTGAGAGGCAGTGAGCTCAGCATTGTGGATAGGCATAAAGGCTTCAAGTTACACTGTTCTTTAGAGAAATGCCAAACTCAGGTGCAGTTTGGGTGGATTCCAGAAGGAGGCACAGCCAGCTCTGTTTGGACAGAGGAATAGATGAGTCTTCTGTGGGGCTTTTGAGGGAAGTGAAAGTTGGAGTGAGGGGTTAGGAAGCAATCCTAGAAGACAACTCTATTCAATATAGTTACTGATTTGTTTGACTAAAACTACCTTGCCTGTTAATTATAATTAACAGGCAATAGTGTCATTTAAAAAAACTGACAAATGAAACCCAACTCCTGATGTGTATCCTGGGGATTAAATTTGATTTGTAGCCTGTCTGAATTTTGCTCATAACACTTAATGTACAACTAACATAGGGTACATGCTTCTGTTTGGGCTGTTTGAACTCCATGGGATGAAAAAGTCTCTGCGTTAGCAAGTGTTTTGCACCCCTCTAAAATCTGAGTGGACAATCAATACATGAAAGTGCCAGGTTAATAGCCAAGATCTCTCATTCTGTAATCTTGGCAGACCTTGTTAGGGGTTGGTACCTTGCTCCCATCTTTTGAATTAGAGGGCAAACTGAGGTCCTGACCATTTGTGCTCATTAAAGATCCTATGGTACTTTTCATAACAGTAAGGGTATCACCTCTGTGTGCTGGCCACATTACACTGCTAGGAAACTAACTTTGTTTTCCTAAATCTGCCCCTCTTCATTTGAATACTGTAGTATTCTTCACATCCTGCCTTAAGCTGTTGTGTAGTACTAAGAATTGAAAACATTATCTAAAAGTTGTAGTTGCTCTGTGCTGATAAGAAGCTGCCATGTTCCACCCTCCGCTGCATTTCACTGGGGGAGTAAATGGCTTCCTCTCTAAAATTTGTGAAGTGCTGGGGGATCATTTGGGATGAAGATGCTATCTAAGCCTTAGCGATATTGTTATCTGGGGTCTAAATGTCTTTTTTGTGGCTTAGAACTAATTCTTTGGTACAAAACAAATGCTAGGCAACAAGCAGGTTTCCTACTGTCTGTAATTCTTGTGATCTGGCTGGATACATTATTAGGAAGCCTGGTTACTTTCCTCATTCAGATTTTATTAATTTTGCTTGCTGTTTCTTCCTTTCCCCTTGCAGTAGGTGGCTGGTTGATTTCCAACCCAGATGCAGTGTGCACAGCAGGAAACCCTAATTATCAGTATGGAGGAGCTTTGTCTCTGCCTGCCCCGCATTCCCACCAGGGCTGTGAGCATTATGCGGCCCTTCGAGGGCATCGGGCTGCACCATATCCTGCTTCGTACATGCAGAGAAATCATTCCCCAACAGGTAAGGCTGCAATGTCTCCTCACACATAGCCTGCACAATTCTTCCTTACATTAAAAGAAACAGCAAAGCAAGAAAAAACAGAAGTCTGTGGAGAGAGCATAGTGTGTCTCTCTTCTGTATCAGTCTGCACTGAACTCTAAGAATAAAATAGCTCCTGAACTCCATACATGAGGAGAGTATTCAGAAATTTAATGGTGTAGTTTACAGAAAACAAAAGTATAAAAAGTTACAGAGGTAGATATGTCACAAAGGCTAAGTATGTGAAGATAGATGAGAATGGGAGAATAGCAATTGTGTTTAAATTACTTCTTATTAATTATACCAAAACTCCCAGAACCATTTCAGACCTTCCTTTCACTCCAAGTAATGAAACAGTATTCCTCCAGAGTCTAAAGCAGCCCTTAAGGGAATATTAAGAGCTGATTTGGGAATAGGTTTTTGTATTGTCAGTGTGTCTTTAAAGCCCCCTCTGTCTCTAAATTCTCTGAGGTGCTCTACTGTGTCCCATTCAGTCCTTCATCTTCCTGTCGTGACTGCCAATTAATACCAATCATGGTGGCAGTTTCTCTGGTATGGATACATGTTCACCAGGAACAGGACTGAGAGCATCAGTTTGTTTCACATAGGTCATTTAACAATCAGCAACTGGTAGTAACTTTGCTCATTGTCGGCTGAGGCTGGATTTGAACCGACAATGCTAGAGATGAAAGGTTCTACATTCCATTTAGAGCGGGTCAGAACCCAGAATTTCTGTTCCACAGGAAATGCTGACATTTCCAAATTTGGTTTGTTCTGAATCAGAAAGAAAAACAAAAATAAATTTAAAAGTTTCCACAAAACAAAATTTTTGATATTTTTGTTTGTTTTTGTTTTGAGTCAGCCAAAATGGTAATTTTTTGATAAAATTAAAAATTTCATTGAGATTTTGACTTTTTAAATTCTAATATTAGTCATAAGTAGAGCTGGTTGAAAATTTTCCATTGAAACTTGGCTTTTTTGGAAAATGCCAATTGTCTGGACCAAAATTTTCACCGAATCTCTTGCAATTTGCCAAAACACAAGCAAGCTTTCATTGGAAACCAGCTGGTGTTCCATTGTCCACAGTTCTGTGCCTGGGAGCCCACCAGCCCTGGCGGGCTGGCTGGAGCTGGATCTCTTGGGCAGGTGGGTTTCCGCTTTATGGCTTTGGGGCAGACCCACCTGCCAGACTGCCCCGGGGTCAGGGTGCATAGCCCCACCAAGCTTCCCCTGTGGAAACAGGAGCCTGGAAGCCCTGGGACACCCAGCTATTAACTCAACTCTATTTATAATATAAAATACATTTCTAAGCAAACAATCATTTTGAAATGAAAATTTGAACCGTTCTGTTGTGATAAGGGCACAGAACACATCAACCTTTTCAGAACGCTCACCATTTTTTTCCAAACAAAATTTAGTCCAAATAGACATGTTCCCATGGAAAGTTTTGATATCAACAGTACGGCATTTTCCAATTGAAAAATGTTCTGTTCGAAATCAGTCAACCAGCTCTGGTCCTGTTACCATTCCTCTGCCGTCCAGACTAGTGTCACGAGTCACCTTTTGAGTGAAAAAACCATCAGTAAAGTAAGTTTGTTCTTCCCTGTGTGCTTGTTGTCGCAAGCCCATGGGGAGGAGCCTTAATTAGCCAATTAAATTCTCTCTCAGTCCTGCCTGTTTTCTACATTCTTTTATTGCCTTGCAATAACTTGGTATAGTCACCAAACTTTTGTGTTCCCTCCAAAGTGAATTTGATCGAGAGCTCAAGCAATCATCTGCAGATGTTTCCAGGACACGATAGCTGGGCTTCTTTACCATCCACACCACATGCCAACTTGCTTTCAGTACCACATGCCAAGGGAACTGCCACTGCGGGTCCTAGGTAAGGTTACAGTGGAACCATAGATATTAGAGAACGGACAAGTCCAGAAGTTTCTCCTTCACTGTGGTTAGGCAGCATGGCTTGGAAGCATGTGCACAGGTTTAGAACTCAGGACTTTCTGACCACGCCTCATTGCATGGCCTTGCCCAAATCACTTTACCTCAGTTTCCCAATCTGTAAAATGAAGACAATAATGTGTACCAGCAGAGTTTTGTGAGGCTTAAATAGTTAATCTTTGTGCTGTTCTTTGAAATGGAGAGCACTAAATAAATGGTAATTAGTATTAGCCCCACCCTTTAGTTAGTGCACAGTTAGTCTTTTCAAAGCAGCAAAGAGTAGTTTAGGAGTTTGGATGCGGATTTTAATTTTAAAATTCTGAAAGTCACTGGAGAAAACATTTCAAAAAAAATGTCCTCTCCTTGGCTGATCAGCTTCAGAGCTGGTGGACCTATTTTCAAAATTTAGAACTATAAACCTTTTCAGATTTCAAAATTAGCTTCACATTTCCTCCCCTTTCCCCCGTTGCCCCAAACCAGCCCTAGCTCTTATTGGGTTTTCACATAGGAGCTGCCAGTTGAGACCAGGGGCCGGTTGAATCTGGAATGCTATCACGGACAGTAGCCAATACTGGGTAATGCACTTTACTTTGCTACATTGTGCCATGGGAGCGGGAGGGGCTGTAAGTGTTAATCTACTTTGAAATACCTGTTTAAGTTCTATTGTGGTTTACACTGCTTTGTTCCAGCCCCTATCCCTGTCTGTGGACAGTCAGCAACAGTGCCCTTAATGTTGCCAACCCGGGGAGTGACATGAATGGCAGCGCTCCAGGCACGTTCCTACGAGGTAACATCCCTTTGCCCACCACTTCTGCCTCGATTCCTCTACAGGGAGCAGCCGCCAGCAACATGGAAACACCAGGGGAACCCGCTCTAGCCAGACTAGCTGATTCTGCCTGGACGTCCTTGCATTCATTTTAACGGGCGGGAAGCTCTTTAGGAATGTTCCACAGGTTCCAAGCAAGCCTGATAGGACAAGAACGCCTCCTACGATCACAGTTCAGAGTGGGGAGGGGACATGTGCACAAGGAACCTATTTCAGCGATGCACCAGATTCCATGATAAACCTTGCACCTCTCCATTTCCAAATAGGCAATGAAAGATTGTGTCAAGAGGCCTAGTGCAAAGGAGGAGGAAGAGTTAGAGAGGAGCTGGCCTCTTGTTGTACCATTCAGCACTACAGCAGACAGATGACTATCCAAGTCTTTAGAGTCATCTTTGCTTCCATGTCAAAGCAAAGGGGCCAGAGATTCAGGTCCCAGTGGAGGCTTCTGGGTATTTTAATGGGATTTCAAAGGCATAAGTATTGTAACTTAGGCCAGACACAATTAGATTGCTGGCAGGGACTTCATAACAACCAGAAACCATGACATCCTCATACAGTCCCTGAGCAGTGTTTTAAAGTGGAAATGCTGCCCGTAAATGCCCTAATGTTTTTAAATACTTGTTTTGTGAAGTTCTTAAAATTCTTGAAGCTAACTTCCAGCTTGGAGGAAATTGCCTTCTGTCTCCCTAAGACACTCCCCTCTAGTTTCACCTGCATAGGGTGGTATTCTTCCCTTCCTCTCCTACAGCTGTTGTGTAATCTTTGTGTGCTATAAGAAAACCTAGCAAGGCTGCCAAAAAATTGGCTGCATTTCAGCGTTGAAGTGGTTCCTATACAGAGTTCGTAAAGTGATGTAAGTTCTTTAAGTGGCATATATTTATTATTATTTTTGAGCAAATAGTTACAAAAGAGAATATTAGAATCTTGCATTTCCATTTTGCTTCAGGGTGCAGACAGAGTAAAAATAAACCACAAATGAAATGATTTGACTTAGTTTCACTGTCTTACCAAAATAATAATAATAAAGCACCTCTCTTACTGTAGAGGCTTCAGACAAAGTTCAAAATAATTCAACCAGCAGCAAATCTCAACCCAGAAAGGAACTGTCTGTTCCCAGCTCTGCCACTGACCTGCTGTATAACCTTGGGGCAGTCCCTTCCCTTCTCTTGCCTACGTCCTCATTTTGCCTGTCGTGTCTATTTAGATTGTAACTTCTTCAGGGCAGGGATTGTCTTACTGAGTCTATGTACAGTGCCTAGCAAAATGGGGCTGTGATCTCACGTGGGACATCTAACTGCTAGTGTAATACCACTACTACTACTAGCTTCCCGCCCCCAGCAGACCATCTCCACCCATTTCCCAAACACCAGCTTCCATCAAGTTTCTTCATACCCCAAAGCCTGCCTAAGGCCTTGCTCCACCATGATATCAGCCACTGGTGTAGCTAGGGAAAGCCACAGCTCATGCTGTGCTGTTTATCCTGCTTTCAAGCATCAGTAAACTGCACCATACTGAACTGCAACGTCCTTGAGTACAGGAGGTGACTGTATTTGTGCAGCTGTAGCGATGCCAGTGGATGGCTATCCAAGGCATATACCCGCTGTAGACAAGGCCTAAGAAGACAGGCCTTGCAGCCTTCCCTGAAGGTCAGCAAATCTGAGATACACAGAGAAGAGTGTCGTTAGTTGACTGTTGCTTTAGAGGTGACCATCTGTACTATGGTAAAAGGAAAGCACGACAGTTCTTAAATTCTCTTTAAAACCAGTAATCAATTCTTGTTGACTAATGAGAGGTACTGGATTAACAGCACGACAGGCTTAAGTCCCCACTGTAGTTACATAAGAGGCCAGGGCAGACCAGGCTTCCCCATGACTACTCCACATTGTTGTGTCTGCACAAGTGTTTCAACTGGTGTCAAATATGATTGTGGGTCTTCTCTTGACCGTGAACTGGACTGATACCAGTCTCATTCAGGCACCCCAGGGCAACTGTCAGACTGGAAGCATTTTCAGTCAGGCTGGCTGGTGTACAACTGACTAAGCTAAAGATGAAACACTCTGGTACCAACACCCCTGTGCTGTCCCCTCCAGATTCTCTCAGTATTGTTGAGACACGTCATTTCCTCTCAGGACACGTGTTCCAGTCAAAGCCACGTCCCCACCTGACTCAGCACTGCCATTAGTTTATTTGAGGTGGACCCCTTTGCCCTCAGAACTGAAACCACCAGGTTGCTTCACTGCCACAAGCCAGCCATCGGCTAATGACTCTTCATTACAAGACACTTGGTCAAACGGGAGCTAATGACTTTGGTAAAAAGTGATGAAGTCTGTCACCCCACTCTAGTTTCCTGCAATTATCTGCACTTGAAGTGCCGATGAATGTTAGTTTTCATCTTTGTTTTTCAAATCCTCTTCAAAGCGTGATAATTAAGTTTCTCAGTGTTGGTCTCTTCTGGTTTGTAGACACAGATTTTAAACAAGTGGTTCTGAGCCCTTCTGATCACTGCAGCAGTCTCCTCTAGGAATAGGTTTATTGACTAACTTGTGCTACCCTCTGCTGGCTGTTCAGCTCCCCTTTCACAGCACAAAAGCTGCATTGTGTACTTATGGATATTGCAGAGGGTAGGGTGACCAGACAGCAAATGTGAAAAATCAGGATAGGAGGGTGGGGATTAATAGGAGCCTATATAAGAAAAAGACCCAAAAATCAGGACTGTCCCTATAAAATCAGGACATCTGGTCACCCTAGCAGAGGGTAACCAGTGACTCCACAGTGTTACAGGATGTGCTGTTCTCCCCAAATAGTTAGATGACAAAGGATGAGTTAACACATCTTCTAACTTGCTCTTTTTGCCAGATCCACATACTGGCTCTTGAGTCATTGAGCTGTGCTTTGGCTATGCTGTTACCATCACAAGAAGATATGCAAACTGCGGTTTTATTTCATTGATGTGGAAGCGGGGACAGAATGCAGCGAACTTCCCCATAGGTGTGTTAGCTCTACTGGACCGAGAGGAGAAAAAAATGGATCAGGGTGATTACGTACATAGGCCCACATCCACAAAAGGTACTTGGGCATCTAAGTCCCAGGGCTGGCTGCACTGTGATCCACAAAACTCCCACCAAATCCTGTAGGAGCCTAAACTTACTCAGGCCTTGGCTACACTTGAGAGTTACAGCACTGGTGGTGGCTTTACAGTGCTGTAACTCACTCCCTGTCCACATTGGCAAGGCACATACAGTGCTGTATCTCCCTGGCTACAGCGCTGCTTATATTCCACCTCCACGAGAGGAATAAAGAGAATAGCGCTGGTGCTGCAGCGCTGGGGTGCCAGTGTAAACAGGGAATAATCTTAATACGCTGTAACTGACCTCTGGAACCTTCCCATAATCCTTTTAAGTAAAGAGAACTCTCTTTGTTATGTTTTGATGCCTCTGTTTGGTTTGTTGTGAAATTGGGACTCCTGGAGCTGCTTATCAAAAAACCAAACACAGCTACTGTTTGCTGTGAATGAGTGAACAGGCAGGGGGCTCCCTTTGGAAGGCCCACAGCTAGTGTTTGCTTGAAGAGAGGGGACTTGAGGGGAGAAGCAGCACGGCGAGCGGGAAGGACGGAGGGGGGGTCCGTTTCGGGGAGGCTGCTTATCTGGTCTGTGAGGAAAAAAACAAAGAGGGCTAATTGCTTTCAGTGAGTGAGAGAGGGGTAGGGGAGGGGTTGGAACTTGCAAGGCAGCTGCTGATACACAGTGTCGGCTCCAAAAATCCACTCTCTCTCTCCCCCACACTCCCTGTCACACTCCATCCCACCCCCCTCTTTTGAAAAGCACGTGACAGCCTCTGGAACGCTGGGATAGCTGCCCACAATGCACCGCTCCCAATGCCGCTGCAGGTGCTGCCAATGTGGCCACGACCGTGCGCTGGCAGCTGTCAGTGTGGACAGACTGCAGCGCTTTCCCTACTCAGCTGTAAGAAGACAGCTTTAACTCCCAGCGTTGTACAGCTGCAAGTGTAGCCATACCCTCAGCCCTTAAATTGCTGCCTCTGGGCACGAACATGGCTGCTTCCTTATCTCCCATCTAAGCCCCTAGGACTCTGCAAGGTGGAAGGGTCCCAGTCAAACATCTACATCACAACTAAACAAACAATTAGCCTGAGCTCCACAACCCTGAATCAGCTAGCATCATAAAACTGAGGTGCCATTTTCTAAAAAAGTAATATTTGGTGGAAGATAAGACCTGAGCCAAGCAGGGGGTATCCCTCTTTCACTTGGGAGATCTGAACAGTTTGTGTAAGGACATCCGTTTCCCACAGAATGGATTTCCATAGTAGTACCAGCTGGGTTAAATGTGCCAGCAGGCGAGGTGTGTTATTCCTCAGGGAAATGTTGTGCAAATGGGGAGAGGATTTTGAAGTGGCACTTGCTCTTAAAGGCAACTCAAGAGGAGAGTATGAACAGCCACAATTGGTCAGGACCTCAGTTCTACATCTTGCCAAGTGTTGCTGATGCGTGTGTGTGTGTGTGTGTGTGCGTGCGTGCATGTGTGCATGTTCTGCAGACATTCTGTCTTCTGCTGAGGTACAATGGGATGGTGCCCAGATTTTCCCAGAATGCATTCATCAAACATAGGCAGGCACGGCAGCATGGATATGGAGCCATGACTGACACATAGCTCTGTTGTGGGAACAGCTATGTGGTGGCACAGTTCAGCCATGCTTGTTGTAATTGGCTTAGATGAGCAAGTCAGGGCCTGGTTCCAGAAACGTGGTTGTGTGGCATATTGAGGACTCCGTTGAAATTGCAAGCTATCACTTTGAGAGCAGGGGAGTTTCCTGGTCCTGTATCCAGCCTAAGGAGCTCTGTAGGGAAGCTTGCAACTAGCAATCCGTCTGTGGCCAGCCAGCCTAGAATAAGGTGGAGTGAGTTGTGCCTCTGTTTTACGGAGCAGCCTGCCTCGTCTCTCTGCTCTGGTTTTGGCTTTTGTATGTCATTGTTCTGAATTCTAAGAAATAAAGTAGTGTTACATTGCAACTTCCAGTGAGAACATTTGATGTTTTATCCAACTTCTCTGTCCAGGTGCTGTGAACAGAACAGGTTGCGCTTGTATTATAGCTGGGGCTACAGAGGGAAGGGCGCACCTAAAAAATCATCTTTATTTAGCTGCACGGTGCTCTCCACACCATCCTGGGTCATATCCTAAGTACTGACCAAGATGGAAAAGCACCAGCTGTTGAGTCACCAGCATCACTTCTAGCAGCACCTTGCTCTCCCCACAGCCTGTGACTCATTCCGAGTCCTTGTTTGTATCAGTTTGTAGTGTGTGCCCTGTGCAAGTATTAACACAACCATTGGTGATTCCTTGTTGCAGCCCTCTACCCCTTTTCCCACTATTGAGAGACATGGCTCATTAAACGCACACCATAAGACATTCAGTTCCTAAGTTCTCATGTTGATCATTTATTTTCCAAGCCTAAACATTTTTTGGGGGCTGAGACGGTTGAAGCACATGCTTCCATGGGCAGATGATTATTTGCTTAGAGTCAGGGTTACCATGTTTATTGCAAGTGAGATGTTTATTTTATTCTCCCAGTGTGGAAATCTCCTAATTATGGATGGAGGACACGTAGAAGGAAACAAAGAGTAGCTAGGAACTCTGCAGTGCCGAAGTGCAGGCAGTACTCTGTCTGCCCTTAGAAAGTCCCATTTTTTTACTTTATATTATTCAACAGTCTCTCAGCTTACAGTGGTTCTGTGATGTTTTGGATTTGCCCATGACAAACAGGATACAGAATGTGCATGGAAACCAAAAGGCATCCTTGGCACAGCTGGAACACCAAAACACCTTGAATCAGACACTGAGGGAAGCCCTTCCAAAAAGCACTTGTGTTCTCTTTTTACTATATCATCTAAAACTCTAGGTGGTGCTCTGGCTCTAACAAACTGAATGGCCCTTTTAAAAATGCTTTTGAAATGTTGCTTACTGATTGCTATGATTTGTAACAGCCATTTGTTTATGTGTTTTTCCTGTTGCAAGATTTCTTTTTAGAAAGGGATGAACATGGCCTGGACAAAAAGTAGAATTTTAACTTCCCGATGATGAGAGGTTAGCAGAAATCACATTGAAATATTGTGGCTTATGATTTAATATGGCATAAACTAACCATCTGCTCTACCTATTTATTTATACCATATTTGTCCCTGTGGTAAGTGAGCACCTACACAATGCATTCCTAGTGCTGTTCTGAATAACTTCATGCTTGTCTGTCTGTACATATGTACAGAAAGGTTAATTGGGCCTTCAGAATGGCCAGACTTTAAATTGTCCTTGATTATGACATACAGGGAGAAGATGATGCTCAAATCACATGTAATTGGAGTGGTAGGATCATAATAGATATAGAGAAGGCCCATTACATGATGAAATCCATCCCCTGCTCAAGAAGATGACTGTTCCCCAAATCAATTTCATCATGACTTATAAGATGTGGAATTTGCACTGTGCCTTCGGTGGAGAGTCTCAGAAGAGCTAGGTTCTCTTTCTGGCTCCACACTGACCTGCAATGGAACTGTGGATAGGCCTTTGCCTCTACTCCCACACCATTAGTCTGCCACGGATATTTAGACTATAAATTCATCAGGACAGGGACTGTCTCTTACTGTGTGTCTGTACAGTGCCTAGTGCAGTAGGACTGTGATCTCAAGTGGGGCCTCTAGGCAGCTCACAGCAAATTAATAATGTAATAAGTTATTAACTGTCTCCTTATACTGGTAGTATGTGTGGAAAATAGTGTGTGTATGTATATATATAGAGAGCTAGAATTGTATTAATGTATTGATAAGGATAAAATCAATTAGTAGAACTCCATTTCTAAAATGTAAATTACTTTCCCACTGACTATATATCTATTCATTGAGTAGGAAGATGATTTGTAAAATTTTTAAAAATAGGTTTTTGTGGGGAGTTAGAGGCATAACTCCTTTCTATTGACTGTGGAATGAACAACAGAAAAAATGTTTAGAGACTTTCACACTGCAGCAACTTTGAAAGGAATGACAGCAGTTTCAAAGCCACTAACTAAATTACACAGTCAGTCATTTTCTGGGAGCCAAATGCAAATATTTGTGCACAGGTAAGAGAGGTTCCCCCTTCCTGCCGCCCCGCCTCTACTTGGGTTGTGTATGTAGCTGTGTAACAGATATGGTTTTGATTTCTGTGTTGCGCATCTTTGCATTTCTTGGGGCCTGATTTTCTATTGCCCTGGATCTCGTGCAGTCATTTACACTGTTGCCAAGTGGGTGTAAATTTCTTCCACATCAGAATGGTAGCATTTTACATCCGTTCTGCCATCACTTTGCACCATTGTAAATAATATGCAATGTGCAGCGCAACAGAGAATCAGGCCCCTAGAATCTGGAGACAGATGTTACTTTGGGACCTCTGTGAGGTTCTTGCCCTTTAACCCACTGAAGACCAAAAAGTTAAGTGTGCGCGTGCGTGTGTATAATCTGTCCTCCTAACCATTCACTTAGCTATAGCTGGCAGTTTGGAAAATGGCCCAGTTCCAAGTCTGATGTGATTAACTGTCCCCCATTCTCTCTCTGCCCCTTCCTATGAAAGTCCCTCTGTGTATAACCAAATACCAGGACAGAAAATCAATTTCTGTAACATATGCTGCTGTACGTCTATTAGTTCTGTGCTGAACAGCCAATCCTACAGACAGGGCTGGCTCTAGCCATTTTGCCGCCCAAGCATGGCGGCACACCATGGTGGGTGCTCTGCCACTCTCCGGAGCTGCCTGCCACCCTCCTGGCAACCGGCAGAGTGCCCCCGGCGGCATGCTGCCCCAAGCACGTTCTTGGTGCACTGGGGCCTGGAGCCGGTCCTGCCTACAGAGAGGAGACATATTGCTCTAGGTACCTCATGTCAGCGTACAGTGAAATGCCTTGTCTGTATCCATTTAAATTCAAGACTTCAGCAACCTGGAGCAGATTTTCTCAAGGTTGCCCATAGCAAGAACTGTAGTTCTGGGAGCCTGTATGTCTCTTCAATGACTTGTCTGTTAAAAGAGTTGATTTAAGTGGACAACTTTACCAGCGTGTGCCCTTTACATGGGGATTGCTGGAAAGCAGTGTGTCTGGCTCTGCCACTGATTCTGTAATCTTGGACAAGTCTGGTGATAGAGGAACTATGCCTGTAAAATGGGAATAAAAAGGGGATATTGATCTCCCTCTCAGAGGTATTGAGGGGCTTTAATTGGTATTAGTAAAGTGTTTTGCTGGTGGTAAATGCAATATAATAAATGTACTGAGCGTTACTAACATTATTGTCCTTGTATTATACTGCTTGGGAAACACTGTTTCTTTTTAAAATTGTTTCTGTCAAATTAGTACAGCCCAAAATGAAAGTATAGTCATTGTGTATATATAGTATTTTCGTGACATGAAAAAAAATAACCACCCATCTTCATGAAAACAAGATTATTTGAGCTGAACTTTCCCCTGTGTGCTGGTAACCACTGGAGTTAATGGATACTGACTTCTGTCACGTAACAGGGCCCTGATTCAACAAGGTACTAAAGCGCATTCCTAACTTTAAGTATTTGAGTAGAAGATAGGCATGTGCTTCAGTTAGGCAGGTGAGTACCTTGCTGAAAAGGGGCGGAGGGGGGCTCACTTTGTAACCCTGATCCAAATCATATAACTGGATACAGGAAATAAAAGTTCAGCCTCTCACCAGCATGTCTATTACACCCTGCAGTGCTGGAAGCACAAGCCTATTAAATATGGGGGTGAGTGAATGAAACTGACTAGAAGCAACAGTGAAACCGAGCAATCTAGCTAGCACCGTTGTCCAAGATGAGTAGGATTACTGAGATCAGATTTACTCATGCCAGTCATCGCACTGGTGTGTGCGTGTGTGTGTGTGTGTGTCTCTCTCTCTCTCTCTCTCTCTCTCTAAGGACTGCTCCTGTGAGTTTGCCAGCTTGGCCTCCTAGCTAATGCTCACTTCATGGAGCTATAAGCAGTGGTGAGCTGGAGCCAGTTCGCGTGAACTGGTTGTTAAATTTTAAAGCAGTTTTTGAACCGCTTGTTAACCCGCTTCCCTAGGAGGAGGTGCTGTGGCTTTGATGGGCTGCGGCTGGGAGGTGATGGAATTCCTCCTCCGGCCGCTGTGGAACCTATGTGGGCTGCCGCCTGGCCCTGTGCACTGGCCCTGTTGCTGCTGCTGCTCCCCTGGCCCTGGGGCTCCCACTGCTGCTGGGTGGGTCCCCGGGTGCTCTGCTGGGCCTGGGCTGGGTCCTGCTGCTCCGAGCTGCTCTCCCCGTGAGTACCCACCACCCTGCCTGCAGCCAGCCCCTGCCCTATCTCCAGCCAGCCTCCAACCAGCCAGCCAGCCCTGCACTCCTCTGTCTCCAGCCAACCCCTGCGGTACCCCCCTGCGGCCCTGCCCAAAGCCAGCCAGTCCCACACCTCCCTGTCTCCAGCCAGCTCTACACCCCTCTGCTCTGCCTGCAGCCAGCCCCACACCCCCCATCTCCAGCCAACCTCACACCTCCTTGCCTCCAGCCAACCCCACACCCTCCTGTTTCCAGCCAGCTCTGCACCCCCTGCATGGCCAGCAGCCAGCCTCGCACTCCCTGTCTCCAGCTAACCCTGCTCCGTACCCCTGTATGCAGCTGGCCCCATGTCCAGTGGTGCCCTGCAGTTCCCAGGGTAGTAACCCTGCACACCTGCTTCAATGAGGGGGGAGGGAGCAGCTGGGACCCACACATATGCACACCCTAGGGTGACCAGACAGCAAGTGTGAAAAATCAGGACGGGGTGGAGGGTAATAGGAACCTATATAAGAAAGAGACCCAGAAATCGGGACTGTCCCTATAAAATCAGCACATCTGGTCACTCTAGTACACCCCCAGGGAGTGGTGGGGCCCCACACATGTGAAACGGAGCTCATTTCTAGTTCAGGCCCAACTTTTTAAAAATGAACTTTAGGTAGAGTTAACAAACATCCGTATTTTCCCGGACATGTCAGGCTTTTTGGTTCTTAAATCGCTGGCCAGGAGGAACTTTAAATTTCAAAAAATCTTCCCAGGAAAATATGGACGTTTGGTAACCCTAACCCTGTACAAAAAGTACATACTGTGGCACGTCCCTTAAATCAGAACTTTTTATAGGGAACCAGTTGTTAAGATTTTGGCAGCTCATCACTGGCTATAAGGTACTGCATGTGGGAGGAAGCACTAGTTCTTCAATTTGTTTTGATGAAACATTTCAGCTTTCAACATTTGTTTTAAACTAATTGTGGATTTTTTTAAAAGAAGTTGCTACAGTGCCTGGCAATTTGGTAATGTGTGTTGCGTGCAAAGCCAAGTATCCTGCTAGGCTGAAAGCTCTCTAATGAGGCTCTAGCCTGCTATCTTTTGATTCCTCATCCCTTTAGGATCCTTTGACAAGGGGGCGGGGCTAACTCATGGAGAACAGGGGTTAAAAAGCCAGTTTCTAATCAACCCGAGGAGCTAGCATCCAGGGGAGTTTTGCAAGGGAGTTTAGAGAGGGAGTTTGAGCAGTGGCATAGCCAGGTTTTCAGGGTAGGGGGAGCAAAAAACATAAAAAAGGCACCCCCCCCTCAGCTCCCCCCCGGCTATGCCCCCTTGGCTCCCCCCCTCTGGCCATGCCCCCAGACCGGCCCCCATCCCCCCTGCTCACCTTAGCTCCTGCGCTTCTGTGCTGGCCTGCCGCCCTGCGGCTCCTCCAGCCGTGCAGTGGGCAGTGTGGCCTCGGTGCCAGGCTGCCGCTGCCGCCCTGCGGCTCCTCTGGCCATGTGGCTAACAGGCGCCGCTTCTGCGCCTGCTAGCCTGAGCGGAAGCAGCTGCTTGCGCTGAATCCCACCAGCTACGCTACTGAGCTTGAGAGCCATATATACCAAGCAAACTTATCCTAAACTTAGGCCAATAACCACCCCTTCAAAAATACCCCTCAAAGGACAAATGAATGCACACAAAACCCCCGTCCCCCTGCAAGAGTAAAGAAAATAATGCAGGCAGAAGTCCACAGCGGAGTGGGAGCTAATCCAGTTTATTGCACTGTATGCAGCATGTACGATTACCTGCCCTGTGGGCAGGTGGCATGTGTATGCATTCGGTGCAAGCAAGTCATGGCCCTCAGAGATTGCATATGGGCTCTTGAGACCAGAGCGGGTCTATTATAGGAGCTAAGGGAGATGGGGAGGTACATGGACAAGATTTTCAGAGACACACTAGAGCAGTTCCACTCCAACTTGACAGCCTCTGTGATGTTCAGGAGGATGGAATTCCGAGGGACGGAGAACTTCAAGCCAGAGTGAAGGGAAACAATCCCATAGTTGGGAACCTCCTTCCAGATGATGTCACGGTATCCTGTCACACTGAGGATATGGGGACCCCAATTATTAGGAAGATACCCAAGTAATAGTAATGGGGGATTCAGTTTTTAGAAAGAGAGTTGGGTTTGTGGTGACTGCTGGGTGTGAAGGTTGAGAACCTATTGAGACATCTAGATAGACTTATGTGCAGTGCGGGAAGGGGAGGGGTATAGGAGGGATGATGGTGGTCATGGTCATTACATTGGGAAAGGTAGGAGAGAGGTTCTGGATACCAAATTTAGGCTGCAACATAAGAGATTAAAGTCCAGGACTTCCATGGAAGCATTTCAGAGAATGCTACCATTTCCATGTGCAGGGCCAGTTAGGCAGAACTGCAGGGTCTCAATGTGTGGATGAGACAATGGTGTTCAGAAGAGGGATTTAGTGTATTAGGAGCTGAGGAACCTTTTGGGAAAGGAGGAGCCTATGCAGGAAGGAGGAGCTCCACCTAAACCAGAACAGAACCAGATAGCTAGCATGTAAAATTAACAAGGTTGTAGAGGAGTTTTTAAACTAAAGTCTGCGGGAAAGCCAACGGGTTCGGACAGACACATTCCTTAGGAGAGGATTAATTAAAGGGGATACTCTCTCAACTTCTGTCTTCTCCTGTTTACTATGATATAAAGTACAAGTACGAACTGAAGAGAAACACTCAAATGAAAGAGAGTCTCATTCAGTGACACCCTACATGAAGGCAGACAACTAAATACTGACAAATTTTATAAGTGCTTGTATACAAATGCAAGCAGTCTAAATACTAAGATGGATCAACTTGAGTGCCTGGTATTAAGGATGGTAAGAGGATATTGATATAATAGGCGTCATGCCCCTTGGTATTTCAAGACCCCGAGTTTCACTTCAGGGCCCACTGTTCAATAACAGGGAAGTTAACCCAGTACCAGCTGTGACTTTAATGCCTTAGAGATACCAGCTATCCGCATTGCTTATTAACTCCCAAGGCTTTGGCCAGCCTTAATATAGATTTTAAACAATCCCCTTGAAAGCCCCCGTCCCTCTTGAAACCAACTAAGTGGATGCCTGTGATAGTAGGCCCTATTCACCCTAATATCAAGGAAACTCCAAGTTCCTCTGTTTTGAAAGGACCAGACACATGCCATAGGTCAGTTTCTTCTTTGATCTCCCGCCTTTATATGATTATTCAATGCTCAGTCTGATCCTGTAATCATCTTTGTTAAGCATTATTACTTAAATGAAAATGAAGCGAGAAATATTTGCACAATTCTAAGCGTACTAAAGGCACAGACAGAAAAAGACAAACTTAGGTTACTATCTTATCAAACTTCTGTTCAAAGTAACAAAGTTCTTATACAGTTGACTTTGGAGACTTATCCTAGCTGTAGCAGCTAGGGGTCCTTTACCTGGCAGAAAAAGTCCTTGCCTCTTTGGATCCAATCTGGTAAAAAAAAGAACCCTGTTTCTTTCTAGGGAGCTTTTATCTGAAAACCCTGCCATGTGACTGTTTTGACCCTATGACTCACAGGTGCAAAAGGTGATAGAGATGGCTGGGGAGTGGGGAAGTCCAGGAAGTATTTATTCAGTGAAGTCATCCTGTGTGACTCATCTCTGGGTGGGAGTTCCCCCTTCTGAATTGTCCCCTGTACTGGTTTCTATCTACTATATTGAGAATCGAGGAGAGTTTCCTCTGGACATGTTGCTTTTTAATGAGTATCAGCTGACCACTTTCTCCCCAAGGGTTGTAGCTGCTTTTATGGGTGAAACTCAGCAATGATTAATGAGCCTAGTCGTTATGGAGTCTGTCCCAACCATGTGAGGGTTATGTAACACACGTGTACAGATATTCTTCTGAACATGAGAAATACAGAGATTAGCATCTGAGTGTTACTGTCACCCATTCACTAGCATTTAGGAAAGTCCAAACACTACATATTTAACTGTAATTTTAACAAGTTAATTTTAATAGCATTCCACCTGCATACAGACTCTCAGCTGATACATATGCCTGAAGTTGGCTTAAGCCTCCATGGTCACAGTAGGCATCACAGAAACATGACTGAATGATGATAATCAATCGGGGACAGTAATACCAGGGTACAAAATATGTAGGAATGACAGAGTAGGTCGTACTGGTGTGGAGTGGCACTATATATGAAAGAAAGCATAATAAAATAAATGTAGTAAAAATCTTAAATGAATCAAGCAGTACCAGAGAATCTCTATGGATAAAAATTCCATGCTGGAATAATATGAGTGTAGCAGTAGGAATATATGACCAACCATCTGGCCTGCTCAAAACAGAAACAAAAAATGCAGTAATAATTGGGGATTTCACAGATAGCCATATTCACTGGGTACATGTCACCTCAGGACAGGGTACAGAGATAAAATTTGTAGACACCGTTAATGGCTGCTTCTTGGAGCAGTTAGTTCTGGAACTGCAGGGGAGAGGCAATTCTTGATTTAGTCCTAAGTGAAGCACAGGATCTGGTCCAAGGGGTAATTATAGCTGACCTGCTTGGTAATAGCAACTACAATACAATTAAATTTAACATCCTGGTAGGGGGTAAAATACCAAAGAAACCCACCACTGCAGCATTTAACTTCAAAAAGAGGAACTACACAAAAAAGAGGAAGTGAGTTAAAGAGAAATTAAAGGGAACAGTTATAAGAGTGAAATGCCTTCAGGCTGCATGGAGACTATTTAAAAACACCCCAATAGAAATGTCAAACTAAAAATAAATCCCAAATTAAAAAAAAATAGTAAAAGGGCCAAAAAATGCCACTATGGCTAAACAGCAGAGTAAAAGAGGCAGTTAGAGGCAAAAAGGCATCCTTTAAAACTTGGAAGTCAAATCCTACCAAGAAAAGTAGAAAGGCACATACACGCTGGCAAGTCAAGTGTAAAAGTATAATAACGCAGGTCAAAAAAGAATTTAAAGAGCAACTAGAAAAAGAGACAAAAATTAACAGCAAAAGTTTTTTTTGTGCATCAGCAGCAGGCAGCCTGTCAAACCATCAGTGGGTACACTGGACGATCAAGGTGTTAAAATGGGGAGACAGAGGACATACAGAGCCCCTGGCATCGGGTTAACAGACCCAGCAGATGCAACCAGAGCTATAGTTCTCTACTGATCAAATAATTGCTTGATGGCAGTCATTAACACCTTCCAGCATAACAATCCCCCACTGCTCAGCTCTGCCCATTGTCCTAATGGAGTTTCAAATGGTGATACCCTGAATGGCTTATTTCCCAGACAGAAAGAAAAGAAATAATAAGGGGGAGGGGGGAGATGGATATGTGAGAGAAGGGGAGATCAGCCCACACAGACACCCTGGCATGGGAGAGGAGCAGAGAATGTGGGACACACTGAGCCATTGGCCTGGGAAAGAAGGGGGAATGGTGGACACAGAGCCCCTGGCATGGGAGGAAAGAGTATACACTAAGCTCCTGGCATACAGGATTTGGGGGTTTCAGGCAGTCCCTGAAACAGAAGGGGATGGGAGTGTGGGACACAGGGAGCTTGTGGGGTGGAATGGAGGGATGGAAGGAGCCCCTGGCATGTGCAATGAACTCGACCTCTAGAATCTATGAAGGGTGAGCCCCTCTAATTTAAATAACATAATAAACCTGCTGCCTGGTGGCAGGTATCCAAGTGGATGTTAAAGATCCTCTGGTACTCTTTGGCAAGAGAGAGAGAGAGTGTTGGGAAAAAGAACCTAGGTATTTTGACCCACATCCTCCACAAAATACACAATGCAGAGAGAGAGAGAGAGAGTGTGTGTGTGTGTGTGAATACCCACATCCTCCACAAAACACAATGCAGAGAGAGAGAGTGTTTTGGGGAAAAGAACCTGCATGTTTTGACCCACATCCTCCACAAAATACACAATGCAGATTGGGCCTAATGTGTAAGCTATTGCTGAACATATAATGGCCGCTTCCTTTGCCTACGCAGTGGCTGACTCATCACTGCTCTGAGGTCCTGTATTTTAAAACCCAGCTCCCTTCTCTGCCATTGCTACTGGAATTCGAACCTGACATTGCAGGAGGCTGGTTTTAACTGTTTTCTTCTCCCTTTGTCGCCCTGGAAAGGGAAAAACAGCATATGTTTGGCTCACCACTTAAACTCTTGCTTTGAAGCATAATTACATTGACTGTATCCTCCCCCTCCTCAATTTGCACTATCCAATGCAAAGGAATGATTGCCGTCGACAGCGAATGTATGCCAAATCCCACAGCCTAAATCATTGTTCAATTGCGGGTGGGGGGGAACCCCTCCCATTTTATTTCTTTTCTCCTTGGCAGCCAGTTGCGGGCACTTCTTTCCTCTCGGTCCAGCAGATGGTGTCAGACGGCTGTTTAATGACTCACACAGAGCTCAAAAAGGAAAAGGGATCATTCTGCTGATAGAGCTGAAAGATGTTAGAGGAAAGCTGCCAGTTTTCAAGGATGTGCGTGGAATTTGAAAGCCCAGACATGCTGTTGCTTCAATTGTGTTGTGTATGTGCATCCTACTAGCCTAGCTATTTTGGGTGGTTGCTTCTTAGTTTTGCTATTCATCACACCCAGAGCCTGGCTCTGTGTATTTTATGTCTCTTTCCCAAGAGGTTAACAGAACACTCTTTCAGCTTGATTATGTTACTCTTGAGCCACTGAATTCATGTAACCTTAATTTGGACTGTGATTTTTTTATTTGTCCACTACCATTTCTCATTGCCATAGTCCTTGTTCTGATTCCTAACAGTAACTAATAAAATAGGAGCAAGAAATAAAAAATCCCTGTTTGCTTTTCTAGTTGTCCGACCCTGCAGCAAGGAGAGTGACACAGCAAGACAGCCTCCGCAGCGTGCTGCTGTGAGTGAGAAATGCACATTTCACGCTCCCAAAGAAAAGAGGTGGGACAGGGCTGAGTGATAGACTATGAACCTCTCACCCTGAGGTCAACAGTTCAGATGTGGGCTTGGCTAAAATGTAACTCAGTACTGTCAGCCTCAGGATGCTTCTCATACAGGCCTTATAGATTCATAAATTCATAGATTCTAGGGTCAGAAGAGACCAATGTGATCATCTAGTCCCACCCCGTGCACAAAGCAGGTCACAGAACCCTACCCATCCACTTCTATAACAAACCCTAACCTATGCCTGAGTTATTGAAGTCTTCAAATTGTGGTCTGAAGACCTCAAGCTGCAGAGAATCCACCAGCAAGTGACCCATGCCCCACGCTGCAGGGGAAGGTGAAAAACCTCCAGGGCCTCTGCCAATGTGCCCTGGAGGAAAATTCCTTCCCGATCCCAAATATGGTGATCAGCTAAACCCTGAGCATGTGGGCAAGACTCACCAGCCAGCACTCAGGAAAGAATTCTCTGCAGTAACTCAGATCCCATCCCATCCAACATCCCATCACCAAACACTGGGTATACTTATCTGGCGATAATCAAAGATCAGTTGCCAAAATTAGGCTCTCCCATCATACCATCCCTTCCATAAACTTATCAAGCTTAATCTTAAAGCCAGATATGTCTTTTGCCCCCACTACTCCCCTTGGAAGGCTGTTCCAGAACTTCACTCCTCTAATGGTTAGAAACCTTCGTCTAATTTCAAGTCTAAACTTCCTAATGTCCAGTTTATACCCATTCGTCTTGTGTCTACATTGGTACTAAGCTTAAATAATTCCTCTCCCTCCCTAATATTAATCCCTCTGATATATTTATAAAGAGCAAGCATATCCCCCCTCAGCCTTCTTTTGGCTAGACTAAACAAGCCAAGCTCTTTGAGTCTCCTTTCATATGACAGGTTTTCCATTCCTTGGATCATCCTAGTAGCCCGTCTCTGAACCTGTTCCAGTTTGAATTCATCCTTCTTAAACATGGGAGACCAGAACTGCACACAGTATTCCAGGTGGGGTCTCACCAGCGCCTTATATAACGGTACTAACATCTCCTTATCTTTGCTGGAAATACCTCGCCTAATGCATCCTAAAACTGCATTAGCTTTTTTCACAGCCATATCACATTGGCGGCTCATAGTCATCCTGTGATCTACCAATACCCCAAGGTCCTTCTCCTTCTCTGTTGCTTCCAACTGATAAGTCCCCAATCTATATCTAAAGTTCTTATTATTAATCCCTAAGTGCATGACCTTGCACTTTTCACTATTAAATTTCATCCTATTATTATTACTCCAGTTTACAAGGTTGTCCAGATCTTCCTGTATGATATCCCGGTCCTTCTCTGTGTTAGCAATACCCCCCAGCTTCGTGTCATCCGCGAACTTTATTAGCACATTCCCGCTTTTTGTGCCAAGGTCGGTAATAAAAAGGTTAAATAAGATTGGTCCCAGAACAGATCCTTGAGGAACTCCACTAGTAACCTCCTTCCAGCCTGACAGTTCACCCTTCAGTATGACCTATTGTAGTATCTCCTTTAACCAGTTCCTTATCCACCATTCAATTCTCATTTTGATCCCCATCTTTTCCAGTTTGACTAATAATTCCGCATGTGGAACCGTGTCAAAAGCCTTATTGAAATCTAGGTAAATTAGGTCTACCACATTTCCTTTGTCTAAATAGTCTGTCACCTTCTCAAAGAAGGAGATCAGGTTGGTTTGGCACGATCTACCTTTAGTAAAACCATGTTGTACTTTGTCCCAATTACCATTGACCTCAATGTCCTTAACTACTTTCTCCTTCAAAATTTTTTCCAAGACCTTACATACTACAGATGTCAAACTAACAGGCCTATAGTTACTCGGATCACTCTTTCTCCCTTTCTTAAAGATAGGAACTACATTAGCAATTCCCCAGTCGTACAGTACAACCCCTGAGTTTACTGATTCATTAAAAATTCTCGCTAACGGGCTTGCAATTTCATGCTCCAGTTCCTTTAATATTCTTGGATGAAGATTGTCCGGGCCCTCCGATTTTGTCCCATTAAGCTGTTCAAGTATGGCTTCTACCTCAGATGTGGTAATATCCACCTCCATATCCTCATTCCTGTTTGTCATCCTTCCATTAGCCCTAAGCTCCCCATTAGCCTTATTAAAGACTGAGGCAAAGTACTTATTTAGATATTGGGCCATGCCTAGGTTATCCTTAACCTCCTTTCCATCCTCAGTGTGTAGCAGTCTCACTTCTTCTTTCTTTATTTTCTTCTTATTTATATGGCTATAGAACCTTTTACTATTGGTTTTAATTCCCTTTGCAAGGTTCAACTCTACTTGGCTTTTAGCCTTTCTCACTTTATCCCTACATGTTCTGACCTCACTAAGATAGCTTTCCTTGCTTATCCCACCCTTCTTCCACTCCTTGTAGGCTTCCTGCTTTTTCTTAATCACCTCTCTGAGATGCTTGCTCATCCAGCTTGGTCTACAACTCCTGCCTATGGTTTTTTTCCCCTTTCTTGGGATGCAGGCTTCCGATAGTTTCTGCAGCTGCGACTTAAAGTAATTCCAGGCCTCTTCTGCATTTGGATCCACAAGTTCTTCAGTCCAATCCACTTCCCTAACTAATTTCCTTAATTCTTTAAAGTTAGCCCTTTTGAAATAAAAAACCCTAGTCCCAGATCTATTTTTGTTTATCCTTCCATCTAGTTTGAACTGAATTAGCTCATGATCACTCGAACCAAGGTTGTCCCCTACAACCATTTCTTCTATGAGGTCCTCACTACTCACCAAAACCAACTCTAAAATGGCATCCCCTCTTGTCGGTTCTTCAACTACTTGGTGAAGGAATCCATCAGCTATCACATCCAGAAAAATCTGAGCCCTACTATTCTTGCTAGCACTTGTACTCCAGTCTATATCTGGGAAGTTAAAGTCTTCCATGATCACACATTTCCCATTAGTGTTTACTTCCTTAAAAACATTAAAAAGGTCTCTATCCATATCCAAATCAGATCCCGGTGGTCTGTAGCACACCCCAAGCACTGTCTCAGGGGAGGTTCTAGTAGCTTTCTTTCCCAGTGAGATTTTTGCCCAGACAGACTCTGTCTTGTCCATTCCATAACTTATTTCTTTACAGTTAACCTCCTCATTGATGTACAATGCTACTCCACCACCTTTGCCTTTATTTCTATCTTTCCTAAACAGCACATAGCCTTCAATACCTGTACTCCAGTCATGACTACTATTCCACCACGTTTCTGTTATCCCTATAATATCTGGTTTCACTTCCTGCACCAATAGCTCTAGTTCCTCCATTTTGTTCCCTAGGCTCCTTGCATTAGTGTAGAGACATCTCAATTTTTGCCGTTTGGCTTCACTCACATTCTGTACCCTGTACCCTGTTAGGCACGGACATTCTACCATCAACATCAACTTCAATAGGGTTGGATCACAGGATGCAGATGCTTCGTAGCAAAGAGCCCCCATTAAGTGAATCTGATTGCCACTGGAAGTTCCAGGTAGATTGCCCCTGGATGACTGTGCTACGCCCACCCTTATGTGCTGGGGTAGTTAATAGGTGGACCACGGGCCAAATCCAGATTGTCAGACACTTTTGAGCGGACCCCGAAATCTTTTTATTTACTTATGATTATTATCATTATTGTTATTATTTTAAAAAATATTTTCTCTGGAGTCTGGACCTTGACCAAGAAATTTGAAAAAAATAATTGACTACCCCTGTTATGTGTCATTGGTTTCAAAGGGTTGAATAGGAATGACCGCAGCGTGGTAGGTCATGTGATGGATTGATCTAAAAAGCAGAGAGAGAGACAAGCTGCAATATTTGAGTGCAGATTTCAACCTTCGCCCCCGCCAGCATCACCATCGCCAACATTTTCTTCAAGGGGTATTAGGGTCTTTAGATATGGGATGACAAGTAGAGCAGAGCAAATAACTGAGTTTTGTTTTCAGTGGCTGAACCAAAAAATCCGCAAAAAAAATGTGTTTAATTTTGAACCTAAACTGAATTTTTGTTTTCTTGCTGAAATGAAATACAGCAAAAATTTCATTCAAGTCAAAGGCAATGTTGCAAATGCCAACTCAAAATGACATTTTGAAACCAAGTATTGATTTGAATCAACATTTCAAAACAAAATATTATTTGGATCAATATTTTTGAAATGAAACATTTTGACGTTCAGTTTTTGGGAGGTTGAAAGTATTCACCGAATTTGACCCAAATTTGGAAATAATTTTGGAATTATAAATTTTTTTGGTTAATTTACTACTAGCTGAATTTTTTTTTTGCCCAGCTCTAGCTACAAGCCTATAATGGGACTCCTTTCATGATATGCTATGACAGGATTTTCAGTTGTAGTTAATGGGTCAGGTGCAGCCCACCTGTTTCCCAGCCCATTGTCCAAATGGGGTCCTTTGTAAAACTAGGGTCTAGGTGTTGATGTATGGATTTTGAATGCCCCACATTCACTTAGGGTGGGGTTAGATGCAGGCAGGGATTGTCCAAATTCATCTCTGTGCTAAATGGTTAATAAAATGGAAAACATTAGCTGAGCCGCCCTGATATGATAGTCAAAGGCATAATTTTTGCAACACCAAGAAATTTGTTTTATAAAGTGACAGCTTTTCATGATGGCATAATGTATTCCCTTTGATATATTTATTCTTGAGCAGTCCCTAAGAATAGCACAAGGGGTATATAAATGTCCTGGCCTGAGGCACAGAAAAGGAGGGAACTGCAGAACAGTTCTCCTTAGTGACTGAAGTACTGCTGCTTTGCCTTGCTATCATGGTCCTTTGACTGGACAAGAGATTTTAATTCTCCTGTACGCTATGAAGGATATTACATAAAATCCACACCCAGGAGTGAGAATGACTGATGTTTAGATAGCACCTTTCACCCCCGAGGGACCCAAAGCTCCCTACAAACTGTTAGGTTGTGCAGGTTCCATTCTGGCCCCTCTAGGGGCAGTGTGGTTCTGTGCTGCTCCAGGGTCAACTCATGCCAGGATTGTGCCTCAGGAGGCACAATTTATCCTGGAGCACCATACAGGGAAAGCTGTGCTATCCCCTCTGTTGGTGTACAGTGCCCTCCTTTCCTTGGCTGGCCAATTTGCCTGTCTGGAATGGAGAGGGGGCAGGGCTATGACCACGCTCCTCCTTGCTGATCCCTGGGTCCTTGGGATGGTTTGCATCTCTGCCATGCTAGGAAGGGGCTGTCTCCATGCTCTCCCCAACAGAGTGACTGTGATTTTTGCCTTGTCCTTGATTGAGTGTGCGTGGGGGGGAGAGGGAGAACATAGAAGGAAAGATTGCTTCTACCCTCTCCCCCATTCTGCACACCTACAGTCAAGCACTTAGTTACAGGAGATGGGTTAGTCACCTGAGCAGCAGCTTTGTAGTACCTTCGTTCCCTTGAGCTACTGGTTCAAATGCTGTTCATGGCAATTTAGCTCTTCACCCTTCCAAGGTAGCTAGGTTGAGTATCCTGTAGTTCACTATATGGGCTGAGGGCGACTGGAGCCTTCTGAAATGGTTCCTAAGCCTCGACAGCAAAAAAAGTTATGATGACCCTTTAACTGTTGTCATGGTAACAAAGCAACCCAGGCTGTGGTTTAGATTTTCAACAATAGGTGCTAATCTCCCAGATTATCAATTTCAGAGGGAGCTGCCTTCATGACAGAATGTTACAAGATAGTAGAGATGGGTTTAACCAGTTGAGCTGTGTCAGGCCAGCCGCCTAGTGTGTCCCTTTCGATGTGCTGGATTTCTGCTTATTGCGTCCCAGGGATCTGAAGGACTAGATGGCGCTAGGGACTTGCAAAGGGATACAAAGCCTTTAAGGGACCTTAAAACTGTACCATCACCAATTCAGCACTAGCTTGGGTTGACTGATACCAAGGTCACACTGACTGTTCCATGGCCTATGTGAAAAGTGTGCTGATCTCAGGCCATATGTTCGAGGACAAAAGACCACCCTCAGTATTTGGCCTCCTTGTTGGCAGTCTCAGCAAAGAGGCTAAGGACTGATAAGGAATGGACATCCTTTTCACCCTGAAGGGCATGTCTGCTCTTAAAATATTACATGGTAGTGCTGCAGCTGTGCCACCGTAGTGCTTCAGTGTTGTGCATCAGCGGCTAATGCACTTATTCCTGTTGTCTAAAGCTCCTGTCTCTAATCACGTGTCCTGTTTAGATGGGAGGGATTCTCCTGTCAGCGAAGGTAATTCACCTCCCCGGGAAGTGGTAGCTCGGTCAATAGAAGAATTCTTCTGTCAACCTAGTGTTGGGACTTAGGACATTTTTCGCACACCCCTGACCGACGCAGTTAAACCGACCTAAGTTTCTAGTGTAGACCCCGCCTTAAAATGGCCTCCTTTAATTGCTGATGGATCTTGACAGGGCAATGCAGGAAGCTTGTATTGCTGCTGCCTAGGCCACATCTACTCGGTTGGTGGATTGCTTCAGTCTCCAGGCCATCGTTCACCAGCACTAAACTCCCTTTAAAAATACTATCAAATGTAGATATTGCTCAGGCATCCGAATGATATTTGTAATTCTTCCTGTCTATACGTTAGAGAGACTCTTTCAAGATAAAAGCCAATATTCTTAAAAAAATTAAAAATTCTTCCACAGTCACTTTAATAACAATTTCTATTATTCAGATATGTTTTCACCATTCATGCTGTTTATTTTATTTTTTTGCTCTTCACTCAATGTGGCCAGTGAATCTAGTCTGGTTAGTTTTACTCTCTGTTTATAGTGACTTTCACTTTCTGATTCCCATGCACTAGCCCTATGCTCTTGTGCTGGGTTCTCAAGAACATAAGATCAGGTTTGAACTGACAAAACTTGCTTCCCTTGGAGTTTTGTTTCAGATTTAAGAAAATGTTTCTTTTTTATTTGCATAACAATGCTGGCCCTTTAAAGGTCCAGCTCTCATTGAAGGGAATTTCCTTTCTTCAGAGTGAATTCAGCAGAATATTATTGGATTCCTGTAGGAAAGAAACTCCCTTCCAGTGCTAGAAGTGGATTTTTAAGGCTCAGGGAGTATTGGTTTATTATCCCTTCCTACAACAATTCTGTTCTTGCAAAATGTAAGTAATGTTCCAAAACTTCTAGATGTTGTTTCTTTAAATGTTTACTTCTTTTGCAATGTGACTGAAGCATCCCGATAATGGGCCACAAATGACCAGTTTTTGCTCAGTAAAAGGCTTTGAAAGGCTCCAGGTATGGCAGGCATTACATGAAATCAGACCCTGCTTTATTTTTAGACAGGATTGTTGATCTTCATTGTACTTTCAGCATCAGCAACTTTTGTCTTGAAGGAATCAAGATGTTTTCTGGTTGCTCCAGGTATGCAGCCATTTCCTATATTATTCAATAGTATGCATGTCTTGACCGTAACCTAAATGCTGCTATTTCCCATATTTTGAAGCATTATCTTCAAAGGCAGCAGTCAGTCAGCCTTTGGTGGCGTTTCAGCAGGAGGTCTGCCGGTCCCGCTGTTTCGGTAGTAATTTGGTGGCGGGTACGTTGAAAGCGCGAGACCAGCGGACCTCCCGCAGGAAAGCCGCCGAATCCATGTGACCGGGATGGACCTCCCGCAGAAACGCTGCCAAAGGCTGCCTGACTGCTGTGCTTTGGGCAGCAAAAACATAGAGTCACCCCTGTCAGTCCTGCCTAGAATATCATGCCAGCTGGAGGCTTTTGTCTCAGGCTGCTCTCCCAGCCGGCAGCACTGCGCACCTGTCCCAGCCTACCCCTTGCTCCCATGGCTCACAAAGCTTGGACAGTAGTAAGGAGCAGTTCAATTATAGGCTGAGCAAGTGCAGAATGGTGGTAGAATGTGCCTTTGGACATTTAAAATCTTGCTGGTGCTGTTTGCTGACTAGGCGGTTTGCGATTAGAAGAGCCAGGCTTCGGTGTGACATTTGTGTGTGTTTCTCTTTGATGCAAATCTGCCCCCTTTGTTGATTTTAATTCCTTGTAAGTCAACCCTGTAAGCCATGTTGTCAGTTGCCCCTCCCTCTGTGAAAGCCATGGCAGACAATTGTTTCGCACCTTTCTTCCACGCAGACGTCATACCACAGCAGGCATGGAGCCAGCTCAGATCACCTTGGCAGTTATGAGCACTGTAAACACCACGTGCATTATCCTGCAGTGTATGTAGCACCAGAAACTTCAAAAGCAGGCGAGGAGGCGACAACAGCGCAGTGATGAGAGCGATGAGGACATGGACACAGACTTATCTCAAAGCCCGGGCCCTGGCAATCTGGATATCATGGTAGTAATGGCGCAGGTTCATGCCATGGAACGCCGATTCTGGGCCCAGGAAACAAGTGCAGACTGGTGGGACTGCATAGTGTTGCAGGTCTGGGATGATTTCCAGTGGCTGCAAAACTTTCGCATGCATAAGGGCACTTTCATGGAACTTTGTGACTCGCTTTCCCATGCCCTGAATCGCAAGAATACTAAGATGAGAGCAGCCCTCACAGTTCACAAACAAGTGGCAATAGCCCTCTGGAAGCTTGCAATGCCAGACAGCTACCGGTCAGTCAGCAATCAATTTTGAGTGGGAAAATCTGTGGGGGCTGCTGTGATCCAAGTAGCCAATGTGATCACTGAGCTGCTGCTATCAAGGGTAGTGACTCTGGGAAATGTGCAGGTCATAGTGGATGGCTTTGCTGCAATGGGATTCCCTAATTCTGATGGGGTGATAGACGGAACGCATACCCCTATCTTGGCACCGGACCACCAAGGCAGCCAGTACATAAACTGAAAGGGATACTTTTCAATGGTGCTGCAAGCACTGGTGGATGACAAGGGACATTTCACCAACATCAACATGGGATGGCCGGGAAAGGTACATGACTCTTGCATCTTCAGGAACTCTGGTCTGTTTGAACAGCTGGAGAAAGGGACTTACTTTCCAGACCAGAAAATAACCATTGGGGTTGTTGAAATGCCTATAGTTATCGTTGGAGACCCAGCCTACCCCTCAATGCCAGGGCTTATGAAGCCATACACAGGCAACCTGGACAGTAGTCAGGAGCTGTTCAACTATAGGCTGGGCAAGTACAGAATGGTGGTAGAATGTGCATTTGGACATTTAAAAGCGCACTGGCGCAGTTTACTGACTCAGTTAGACCTCAACGAAACCAACATTCCCATCATTATTACTGCTTGCTGTGTGCTCCACAATATCTGTGAGAGTAAGGGGGAAAAGTTTATGGTGGGGTGGGAGGTTGAGGCAAATTTCCTGGCCGCTGATTATGCGCAGCCAGATACCAGGGCAGTTAGAAGAGCACAGCAGGGTGCACTGTGCATCAGAGAAGTTTGAAAACCAGTTTAACGACTGGCCAGGCTATGGTGTGAAAGTTCTGTTTGTTTCTCTTTGATGAAAACCCGCCCCCTTGGTTCACTCTACTTCCCTGTAAGCCAACGGCCCTCCCCTCCTCCCCTTTGATCACTGCTTGCAGTGGCAATAAAGTCATTGTTGTTTCAAGTTCATGCATTCGTTATTAATTCGTCACACAAATGGGGTGGTAGAGGAGGGGAGGAGGGAAGGACAAGGCCACACTGCACTTCAAAACTTATTTATTGAATGCCAGCTTTCTGTTGCTTGGGCAATCCTCTAGGGTGGAGTGGTTGGGTGCCCGGAGGCCCCCCCACCGCCTTCTTGGATGTCTGGGTGAGAAGGCTATGGTACTTGGGGAGAAAGGCGATTGGTTACACAGGGGCTGCAGCTGCGGTCTGTGTTCATGCTGCCTTTCCTGCACCTCAACCATACACCGGAGCATATCAGTTTGATCTTCTAGTAGTCTAAGCATTGCTTCCTGCCTCTTCTCACCACACTGATGTCATCTATCATCTTGATCCCACCACCTCTCCTCTTGCTCCTGCCATCTGTCCTCTTGCACGTCCCTCCTGTCCTCACATTCATTTTGTGCTTTCCTGCACTCTGACATTGTCTGCTTCCATGCATTCTGCTGGGCTCTTTCAGTGTGGGAGGACTGCATGAGCTCAGAGAACATTTCATCGTGAGTGCATTTTTTTGCCTTCTAATCTTTGCTAGCCTCTGGGATGGAGATGATACGGGGAGCGTTGAAACATTTGCAGCTGCAGGAGGAAAAAAATGGGAGAGTAGTCTTTAAAGAGACACATTTTAGAGAACAATGGGTAGACTCTTTCACAGTGAACCAAGCTGTTAACATTACATAGCACGTGTGCTTTCTTTACAAGGTCGCATTTTGCCTCTTATATTGAGGGCCTTCCAGTTTGGTGTGAGAGATCACACATGCAGGGCTGGCAGGCAACAGAATTTGACTTGCAGGCAGCCATGGTAAGCCACAGTCTTTTGGCTTCTTTAACATTCATAATATGTGGGAATGGTTTCAAACAGCAGCACCCTCATTTCACATACCAAGCACCCATTGGGTTGGCCATTTAAAACGAGTTGGCCATTTAAAAGCGGGGACTGTGGTTTTCAGGTTAACATGCAGCACAAACCCAACTACCCCTCCCCCCACAATTATCTGGGATGATCGTTTCACCCCTCCCCCCACCATGTGGCTAACAGGCTTTGAGAGTACATTCAGGAGAGCTTCATTGAGATGTCCCTGGAGGATTTCCGCTCCATCCCCATACACGTTAACAGACTTTTCCAGTAGCTGCACTGACCGCGAATGCATGCCAAGTCTTCAGGGCAAATTAATCATTAAACACCCTTGCTTTTAAACCATGTATTATATTTACAAAGGTATACTCATCAGAGTCCCTTCTCCGTCTTCTAGGTTTGGGAGCCCGCCTTCAGTGGGTTGGGAGGATACTAGATTCAGGGTGAAAAAAGGTTCCTGGATATTGGGGAAAACGGTTTCTCCGCTTGCTTGCTGTGCACTATCTTCAACCTCCTCCTCCTCCTCCTCATCTTCCTCACCCCCAAAATCCACATCCCTGTTGTGTGAGAATCCATTGATGGAGTCCATGCACAGGGCTGGGCTAGTTGTAGGGGCACCCCCTAGAATGGCATGCAACTCATCATAGAGGCGGCATGTCTGGGGCTCTGACTTGGAGCGGCCGTTTGCGTCTCTGGCTCTTTGGTAGGCTTGCCTGAGCTCCTTAAGTTTCACGTGGCACTGCTGTGAGTCTCTGTTATAGCCTCCACCCTTCATGCTCTTGGAGATTTTTTCAAATGTCTTGGCATTTTGTCTTTTGGAATGGGGTTCGGATAGCACGGATTCCTCTCCCCATACAGCGATCAGATCCAGTACCTCCCATTCAGTCCCAGGGCCACCCAGATGGTTCAGGGGGCCTGGGGCAGAGCGAGGGAGCTGCGGCGCTTGTACTCATCCAGCAGCGGTACGGGTCTTTGGTGGCATTTCGGCAGCGAGGGCCCTTCAGTCGCTTCACGTCTTCAGTAACACTGAAGGGCCCCCGCCGCCGAAATGCCGCTGAAGACCCAGACTGCTGCTGGACCAGGGCTTGCGGGGCCCCTGTGGGGCCTGAGGCCTGGGGCAAATTGCCCCACTTGCCCCCCCTCTCCAGCGGCCCTGTTCGGTCTATGCTGGAGCTCTTTTGCGATTCTGGGACTCCATGGTCAGCTGTGCTGATGAGAGCTGCATGGTCACCTCTGAGCTTGCCACGCTGGCCAAACAGGAAATGAAATTTAAAAGTTTGCGGGGCTTTTCCTGTCTACCTGGCCAGTGCATCTGAGTTGAGAGTGCTGTCCAGAGCAGTCACAATGGAGCACTCTGGGATAGCTCCCGGAGGCCAATACTATCAAATTGCAACCACATTACCCAAAATTAGACCCTGCAAGGTCGATTTCAGTGCTAATCCCCTTGTCGAGGAGGAGTACAAAAATCAATTTAAAGAGCCCTTTAAGTTGACAAAAATGGCTTTGTCGTGTGGACGAGTGCAGGGTTAAATCGATCTAACACTGCTAAATTCGACCTAAACTTGTAGTGTAGAGACCAGAGCTAAGGTACTAGCTATCTTCCCCACCCCTTCCCTCAAGTGGACTTAACTGGGAGATGGCAGGATGCTCAATAGTCTAATTAGGCAATGGTTGATGAGCTAATGACTGCAATCATAAATGACAGGAAGGAAGTACAAAGGAAAAGGCTGATGGGGGATGGAATCTGAAGAGGAGAAGATCTTTCCTTCTTTCCTCAGGAGTGGGTGAAGGGGAAGTTACTTCCACTTGTATGATGCTGCACAAGGCTGTACTGGTAAAGGGGGACTCAGTAAATAACACTGTGGTGCCTACAAATGTGTGTCTGGACTGTTTGAAGTAGGCCAGAGGATGAAGAAGATACAGTAGGGTTGTCACAAAACCCATGGCTCGACTGTCAAAAGTGCAGAACACCTATAGCGCCACTTGACCTCAATGGGATTTAACTCCTAAAAATTGGACCATTCACTGATCAATATTGTACTAAGGATTCAAAACCAGGCAATGTAAACCCGTAATGGGAGCTGTGCAAAAAAAAATGATTTTTCAGTTCGCTGGGCAAAAAAATCACACATAAAAATTGTTTTGGGTCAAACAAAATGTTTCATTTCATTTTTGAGTTTTTAAAATCTTTTAAAAATAAAATGGTATAAAAGTATAAAATTGTATAAAAATAAAATAAAAAGTCATTTTGAATTGAAAAATCTAAACATTTAATTTCTAAAATATCAAAACAAAACTTTTAGATTCTTTCCTACTTTTTTTTGACTGAAACAATCTGGCAAATTTACCACAAATTTGCAAAATGTTTCAGTCTCCTGAATCTGCACTTTTCAGCAAAGAAAAGTTTTGCCTGAAAAATTTCACCCAGCTCTACCAATAACACTTACGTATGCCCATTATACAGGATTTATGAACATCAATGTTCCACCTATAGTCTGAATCTCCTTTATCATGACCTGTTAGCTAAGTTCTGTCTTCATTCAAAAAGCCAAAGATAATAATACTTAACATCTTTCATCTTCAAAGTTCCTTATAAGCCTTAACCAATTAACCCTCACAAGATCCCAGTGAGATAGATAGGCAAGAGTTGCCACTGCCACTTCACAGATGCACTGAAATGTTAAGTGATTTGCTTGGAGCCACAGAAGCGTGTAGTGTCCGAGCTGAAACTCAGCTCAGCGCACTTACATTTGTGCAGCGCTGGGAGTTACAGCTGTGTTCGTACAGCTGTGTAGGGACAGCGCTGCAGTGTGGCCACACTGACAGCTACCAGCGCTGCAGTGTGGCCACATTTGCAGCATTTGCAGCGCTGTTGGGAGTGGTGCGTTGAGGGCAGCTATCCCACAGAGCACCTTGTCCCATTTTGGGGCTGTGGGTTGTGAGAAGGGGACGGAAGGGTGCGGGTCATTCCGCTTCCTGTCCCTACGCCCCGTGGTGCATCGCTACAGATCCCAGCAGTTTGGCGCCATTGTGAGTCTGCAGCGCAATTTCTGTTAGAAATGGAGCCCAAGCTGCTGAGGACCTTGCTGATGAATGTTGCCATCACATCACGTTTGGTAGTTGAGCTATTCCTTCAGCTCCAAAGTGACAGTGAGGAGTCAGACGATTATATTGATTCGCCTGACGCGCAAGACACTAAATTGCTTGTGGCAGTAACGGACGTGCTCAGCACCGTGGAACGCCGCCTTTGGGCTCGGGAAACAAGCACTGAGTGGTGGGATCACATTGTCCTGCAAGTCTGGGATGATGAGCAGTGGCTGCAGAACTTTCGGATGAGAAGAGCTACTTTCATGGGACTGTGTGAGGAGCTCGCCCCCACCCTGTGGCACAAGGACACGAGATTGAGAGCTGCCCTGCCAGTGGGGAAGCGGGTGGCTATTGCAATCTGGAAGATGGCAACTCCAGACAGCTACCGATCGATCACGAACCAGTTTGGAGTGGGAAAGTTGACCGTTGGAATAGCGTTGATGCAAGTTTGCAGGGCCATTAATCACATCCTACTGAGAAGAACTGTGACTCTGGGGAATGTGCAGGACATTGTGGATGGCTTTGCACAAATGGGTTTCCCTAACTGTGGAGGGGCGATAGATGGGACACATATTCCTATTCTGGCATCACCCCACCTGGCATCCGAGTACATTAATCGGAAGGGGTATTTCTCTGTAGTTCTCCAAGCGCTTGTGGATCACCGTGGGTGTTTCACTGACATTTACACAGGATGGCCTGGAAAGGTGCATGATGCACGCATCTTTTGGAACAGTGTCCTGTTCAGGAAGCTGCAGGCCGGGACTTTTTTCCCAGACCGCAAGATCACAGTAGGGGGGCTCGAAATGTCCATTGTGATCCTTGGAGACCCCTCTTACCCCTTAATGCCATGGCTCATGAAACCATATGCAGGGAAGCTTGACCGGAGCAAGGAGCAAGGACCGGTTCAACTACAGGCTAAGCCGGTGCAGAATGACTGTGGAGTGTGCTTTCGGCCGTTTAAAGAGACGCTGGAGGTGTCTTTATGGGAAGCTAGACTTGGGGGAAAGCAGCATCCCCGCTGTTATATCCGCGTGCTGTACCCTCCATAATATTTGTGAAGGGAAGGGTGAAACATTCAGTGAGGAATGGACCTCTGAGGTTCAACGCCTACAGGCTGAATTTGCACAGCCAGAGAGCAGGGCTACTAGAGAGGCCCAGCACAGGGCTTCCAGGATTAGGGATGCCTTAAGGGAGCAATCTGAGGCTGAAAGCCAACAGTAATGTTTGGTGCCTTGCATGGGTGTGAAGTGCAGTGGTTACAATGATTTGCAGTGCCTGTTTTTCCCTTGGGGTACAATATTTTTCACTTTCTGCAATAATAAAAAATGTTTTAAAAGACAAGAAATCATTTATTCAAAATACAGTACATAAAAGGGCAGGGGGATAGGGTGCTGAACTGTACATTCAGAGGTTTGAATATGTCCTGCCTGGATTGCTGTGCAATGCCTGCTGCACTTCAGGATTAATATGCTGCATGGTGATGGGGGTTGAGTGCATAGGGTAAGGGTCGTAGTTCTCAGGGCTGGTAGGTGAACGTACAGGTGTTGGGGGCAGCTGGTGTAAGAACCAGGCTGCTGGAGAAAGGGGTTTTGAGCAAACACTGGGGCACAAGGGAGAGAGCTTTTTTGTGAGGGGCGTTTAGCACAGTACTGATCTGCCTGCATGGCTACGAGAGACTGCATACAGTCTGTTTGGCGCGCCAGGAGGCTTATCAGCTGCTTTGTGCTTTTCTTGGTAGCCAATTCCTTTCTCCTGCTTTCTGTTTCCCTCCACTCATGCCTTTTCTGTCTCCAGTCCTGCAGCCTCTTATTCTCTCTGGCATACTGATTCATAACTGCTTTCACCAAATCTTCTTTGCTTTCCCTTGGTTTACCCCTCAAGTTCTGTAGTCTTTCAGCAGGCTGTGATAGGGCTGGAGGATTCAAGGACACTTAAAAAAAACAGAAATAGAAACATTTAATACAGAGGCTGCATTGTTTATAATCACAGTGAAGGAGTTTGTAGATTATTTGTAGCATCATTTACACATAGCAAACATAGCACAGAGAGGCCACAGCAGCAAAGACATGGTGAGTAATGGGGTGAGTGTTTCTGCCACGACTCACCTGGGAAGGGGTGCTTCTTGAGTCAGGGCTCACTGGGGTTTCTGTGCATTGGGGAAAGCAGAGAGCAGCTGGGGGGGACCTGCACTGAATACTATGCCTACATTTTCAACAGGATTTTCTACTGCCAGATATATCACTGCTGCGTGTTACCTGGGAAGAGAGGGAGGGTCTTCTACAGCAATGTGGATTCGGCCCTGGTCCCTATGCAGCTTGCCTGTGTGCAGCAATGGTCCCCCCACCCCTGGCGGCACAGTGGCGCGGACGCGTTAGCCTGACTGGGTCAAGGACCATGGAGGCTATCCCTATAAACTTGCGCCAGCACATTGCCCACACTCTGGCTGAAAATTTTGAAGAGATTACCGAGGCCGATTACCGCGACGTGATAGACCACATCAATGGACTATTCCACATCTAGGCATGCATGCATGCAGCCATAACCCCCACCTCTTCCTCCTCTCCCAAAACATTTCCTTCCTTAAAATAAAAGCTGCTTACCAGGAATCCGCTCCTCTGCTTCTTCTTCACCAACAAGTTCCAGCTTCTGCGACTGGCTAGCTTCCTCCTGGCTTGAGAAGAGCTCCTGGCTGCATGCCTCCTGGGACTCCTGGGTGTCTCCCTCCACCCCAGTAGCTTCACTCTTGGCTTCCTCTACACCCTCCCCCTCTTCTCCCTGCTCTGAACTCTCCATCGTGATCCTTGGATTGGCAGTGGGGTCACACCCAAGTATGGCATCCAGCTCCTTGTAAAAATGGCAGGTTGTGGGGGCAGCTCCTGAGCTGCGGTTTCCCTCACGGGCTTTGCAATAGACACTCCGCAGCTCCTTTACTTTAACCCTGCACAGCAACGTGTCCCGTTCATGGCCCCTTTTCAGCATGGACTTTGATATCTGCCCATAGGTGTCATAATTTCTACGGCTGGAGCGCAGCTGTGACTGCACAGCTTCCTCACCCCAAACACTGATGAGGTCCTGCAGCTCGCAAGTGTTCCATGCTAGGGCTCGTTTGGGGCGTGGCGGCATGGTCAGTGATTGATTGATTGACTGATTGCACTCCACACCTGGCTGAGCAAACAGGAAGGGGATTTTTAAAATTCCCGGGGCATTTAAAGGGCGGGTCACCTGAGCCCAGGGCAGTGGAGTGCGAAACGATGAGCAGAGTGGCTGAAAAGGTATGCTGGGATACCTCCTAATACCCTGGAGGCCAATAACAGTGCTTTTGGTGGCCACACTTGATGAGCAGCGCTGCATCACCAGTGCTGGAATCGCTACACCCCAAGCAGACCAGGTGTACAGCCAGCGCTGCAGCCAGGGAGTTGCAGCACTGGCTGTGCTTTGCAAGTGTGGACACAGAGTGAGTTGCAGCGCTGTAACCCCATCACCAGTGCTGCAACTCTCCTGTGTAGCCAAGCCCTCAGACAATGGGTGAAATCCTGGGTCCATTGACAAAACTCCAATTGACCTCAATGAGGTCAGGGTTTCACGCCACATTTCTCTTGCCTTGCCTTACAGGCAACTTTTAATTGTCACAAGCACCTTGTGAGATAGGCAAATCGGTATTACCTCACTGCACAGGTAGGGAAACTGAAGCAGACAGTGAAGATGCTTTTCCCCAAGTCAGAAAGATGAGATTAGAAGTCAGGACTTTCTGTCTCCAAGTGCTGTGCACTCAGACCACAAATCCATGCTGCCTCTTGTGTAGTCTCTAATCACAGGGTATCTTTGACTCTGGGTCCCAGTTCTTGGTTACACCCACATGATTCCTCTCAAGGAAATTGCACAGATTTATTTTAGGGTATTGTGGTTGCCTTAAAGGAATGGTTTACAGTCTTCCTTGGACTGCAGACCATTTCTTAAGACAAAGATCCTATTGTGGACATTTTCCCTCCTAACCTCCTGGTTCAGCATCTTCCCTGGAGCAGCTGTTGTATTAAGTTACTGTAGAGAAGATGAAAACAAGTCTCTTTATTGGGATGGGTGAAACTATGGTACATCCCATCCATTTTGTTGTACCTGTGCTCTTTATTTCCTCTCATGATACAGGTTTCAGAGCGGCAGCTGTGTTAGTCTGTATCCACAAAAAGAACAGGAGTACTTGTGGCACCTTAGAGACTAACACATTGATTTGAGCATAAGCTTTTGTGGTTTTAGTCTCTAAGGTGCCTCTAAGTACTCCTGTTCTTTTTTCTTGTGATATTGGAACTTTATATAATAAGTAAAGAATCTCCCTTTGTTACAAAAATTATCTATTGCTCTGGTCTCTCCGGGGTCACTTTGCTGTTGGGTCCTTTCCCTTTGTGTGTTTTATGTTCCTTCGGTTTTGGGCGCGTCTGAAAATTTGGTGATGTTTATATTTGCACCAAATAGACACTCAAGAAAGGAATACGTGAATAAGTATGCAAGATGCAAAGAGGCTTGGGTAGGTGTTTTGTGATAATTTAGTTGGAAAAGCCTTAGGAAACTAACAGATTTCCAGACCAGGCTACAACTATCTGCTGGCATCACTGCATAGAGACCGACAGGTGGTTCACCATAGGCATAGAAGCAGCTCTGTGAACCACAGACTCCAATTTCAGGACCTCTGCCTTTGGGCCTGTCAGGGTTCCTTCCCCACTCTGAACTTTAGGGTACAGATATGGGGACCTGCATGAAAGACCCCCTAAGCTTATTTACCAGTTTAGGTTAACAGTAAGCTGCCACCACCAAGTGTGTTTCAAATCTTAGGGGAGAGCCACTTGAAACTTTGCCTTCCCCCAACTATTTCCCAAGTCCCTAACCCCCACTTTCCTGGGCAGATTTGAGACTAATTCCTCCCCCCCCCCAGGTCCTTACACCCTTTTCCTGGGTAGGCTTGAGAGTATACTCTCACCAATTAGTCCTGGTGAACCCAGATCCAAAACCCTTGGCTCTTAAAAGAACGAAAAATCATTCAGGTTCTTAAAAGAAGAAGTTTATTAAAAGAAAAGGTAAAGTTCATCTCTGTAAAATCAGGATGGAGATAACTTTACAGGGTAATCAGATTCAAAGAGCCCAGAAGAACCCCCTCAAGCCTTAGGTTTAAAGTTACAGCAAACAGAGGTAAACCCTCTAGCAAAAGGAACCTTTACAAGTTGAGAAAATAAAGATAAAACTAACACACCTTGCCTGGCTGTTACTTACAAGTTTGAAATATGAGAGACTTGTGCAGAAAGATTTGGCAAACATGGATTGATATTCGGTCCCTCTTAATCCCAAAAGCAAACACCACCAAAACAAAGAGCACAAAAAAAGCCCCTCCTCCCCAAGATTTGAAAGTATCTTGTCCCCTTATTGGTCCTTTGGGTCAGGTGTCAGCCAGGTTACCTGAGCTTCTTAACCCTTTACAGATAAAAGGATTTTGGTGCCGGTGGCCAGGAGGAATTTTATAGAATTGTATACAGGAGGGTTGTTACCCTTCTCTTTATAGTTATGACAGAGCCAAATCCAAAATCCATTAGAGTCAATGGGAGTTTTTCCATTGACTCAACTGGAAAGAGGGTGACAAACTTTAATGTACTATGGTACTAATTTAGAAAAGCATTTAGCACATGCTTAAATCCATTTTTATTCAACAAAGTGTTTCACCATGTGCTTACCTTTACGCAGACACTTGAGTTCTGAGAGAGACTCTTAGGACTTATACCGATATAATTATATTGCTGTAGTTGTACCAGTATAACTCCCTTTGTGGATACTGTTATTCTGGTATGAGAGTGCCTTTTTCCAGTACATCTTATACCACTTTCAAAGTGACATAACCTATATTGGAAAAAAACACTCATACTCCAGAATAAGAGTGTCTGCACTATGAGTCATACAGGTATAACTGTAACACTATAATTATACAAGTATATTTTTGCTGGCAAATGTCCCCATGTAGAGAAGCCGTTCAAATTTTGTATTCCTGAGCTGAATCCAATGAGGCTTACTTGTTCTGGCAGTCTGGATGAGTCAGCAGAATAGATCTGTGCCTTCATACAAGGTCCTAAGGCCTGACAGTCCATCTCTAATTTTAGTCAGTGGAGTCTTACATCTTCATCCCAGAGTGCTATGCACACTGTAGACCAAATCTTGCTTTGTGTTCTGCAAGTACCCCCCCGTCATGTCCTCTTTCCCCTGGCCATAATCACTATGCGGGGGATCAGCATGGGGTGTAGCACCTGATAACTGCCCTATGCCAGAGGTTCTCAACCTTTCCCACACCACAATCCCCTTTTACCTACCAAGACCACCTCGGGGATCCTACCTGGATCCCCCTCCTATGTAGCAGGAGGTCACAATCCCCAGGTTGAAAACTCCTGCCCCATGCTGAGTGACTTGTAAGGGGAGCAAGGTTCCTTAACTTCAGGTCTGCTTTGCTCCATCAGTGATACAAAGCAACCTGATCAAGGCCTAGAGAAGGAACTGCTTTCCTGGTTTCATATAGTAGACTTGTACTCTTGTGCTGTGCTGATCCAGGTTTCTTTATCAAACCCTAGAGTGGACCTGACCAGACCCATGCACTTCTGAGTGGCAATGAGTTCACTGGTTTTGCATAACTTTGCTGCACCAATACTTAATATTAGAGCTTAATATTGTAAAGCATTTCAGAAAACAAAAATTCAATTTGCTGTTTTCTGGCCCCTTCTGATTAGCATTATATGCAACAGAATCCCCCAGGTTAACACAAGAAGAGAAGAGAATTTCAGTCTTTTGTGCTGTCGTATTCTAAGGATAACAGCTGGGAGATAGTCATGGCAAGTTACTGGTTTACAATCTTCCCATGGCCAAAAACCTACACAAAATCTTTACACTGTTGCTGTTTGCTTTGTTATTTCAAAGCGGTCTTTTACAGCTGCCATTATCTTAAATGCTTGTCACCAAATGTTTATGAGTCCAAGAGAGAATTCTGTAAGCCTTCCTCATCCTCATGCAATAGGATATTTCATGATCTGCTTATTTTTCACTATAAATTAGGTAGTATCTTGTAAACACAGATCAGAATATGAAGCTGAATCATATAAAGACAGAACACATGGCAAAAGTCCCTGTGTTCAGTAGAAGATACCACCCACTTGGGTTATGATCTTGGGATGCAAAAGACAATCAAGTGAGAGAGTCAGTGCAGTATAAAAGGAAACTTTATTTCATTCATTTGTGGTGGTGCCTGGTGTCTTGTGTGTGTGTGCATGTGTGCGTGTGTGTCTTCATAAAACACACTCTGTATTCCACCTCCAACACAAATACAGAATCAAATTTAAAATTAAATGAGATATATTTCAGAGATAAGGTGGGGGAGGTTATATCTTTTATTGGACCAATTTGTGTTGGTGAGAGAGAGATGCTTTTGAGCTTACACAGAGCTTTTCTTTTGATCTGGGAAAGGTACTCAGATTGTCACAGCTAAATACAAGGTGGAAGAGATTATTTAGCATAAGTAGTTAACAAATATTCTAAGGTGCTATTCAAGGCAAAGTGGCCCGTTAAGACCCCGGCAGTCATAGGACAAAAAAAGGGGGGTTAGTGGGTTATGAACTGTTGTAATAAACTATAAATGAACTCACACAGAAAAATGATAAAAGATAAAAATGTCATATCACCCCTGGGCGAACACTTTTCACAAAGCAATCATTTCATATCTGACCTCTCAGTCCTCATCCTCAAAGGAAATCTGCACATTTTCAAAAGATGAACCTTGAAGCTTAAATTCATTACTTTGCTAGGCACTCAAAATCATGGTCTAAATAAAGACACTAGATTTCTGCAGTGTTGTTGTAGCTGTGTAGGTTCCAGCATATTAGAAAGATAAGGTGGGCGAGGTAAAATTTTTTTATTGGACCCACTTCTGTTGAGAAGAGAGACAAGCTTTTGAGCTTTTCAAAGAGCTTTGTAAGCTCAAAAGCTTATCTCTCTCCCCAACAGAAGTGAGTCCAATAAAAGATATTATCTCACCTATCTTTTCACACTGGATTTATGGCATATTATAAATCTGTAACCCACTAATCCTCATCTTCAGTCCTATGACTGCAGGGGTATTAACAGGCCACTTCACCTTGAATGGTCCCTTAGAATCTGTGTTAACTACTTATGCTAAACTATCTGCTCCACCTTGTTTTTAACTGTGACACCCTGAGCACCTTTCCTAGACCTGAAAAAGAGCTCTGTGCAGGGGCAGTGAGTTATATTGGCCCATGGTGCCTGCGCTCCAGCAATATTCAGGGCCGGGGGCTCGGCTCCACCAATGTTCGGGGCCGGGTCTCGCCCCTGGCCCTACGTGCCTGCCTCGGGCCCTGGAGCGTCCCTGCCTCAAGTGGACGGCTGCCCCTTGCATTTCCCCACTGCCTCCGCTCTGCTGGTTCCCGGCATCAACTGCCGCTGCAGATTCCTAGTGCCTCCTCCACTAATGCCCGGGCAGGCTGACCCTGCCCTTCCACCTCGGACCCTTGCTTTTCCCAGTGGGAACCTCCACCAGCACAGGGCCCCTCCCGCACCTCCAGTCACTGCTCATGCCCCATGTTGGGCAAGGGGCAGCCCCACCCCCAGTGAGGCTACAGTGAGGGACAGCAGCAGTGGAGGAGATGCACATGTGATGACTGCCCCCCCCCCCGCACCTACCACAGGGGGACGAGGGGGCTTCCTGGACCTGAGAGGGGTCCTAAGAGCATGTGTAGTGACAGTGGTGTGAGGTGAGTGTGCTGTCGGCGGGGAGAGCACTGGGGGGAGTCCTTCTCTCTGGCCCAAGCCCCGGGGCAGCCTGACTGCACCGCAAGCTCCTCATTCCAAACCATAGCCCTCATCTCCCCACACCCTAATCCTCTGCCCCAGCCCTGAGCCCCCTCCTCCACTGTGAATCCCTTATCCATGGCCCCACCCTGCAGCCCTCACTCCTGCACCCCAACCTTCTCATAGACTCATAGACTCTAGGACTGGAAGGGACCTCGAGAGGTCATCGAGTCCAGTCCCCTGCCCTCAGCAGGACCAAATACTGTCTAGACTATCCCTAATAGACATTTATCTAACCTACTCTTAAATATCGCCAGAGATGGAGATTCCACAACTTCCCTAGGCAATCTATTCCAGTGTTTAACTACCCTGACAGTTAGGAACTTTTTCCTAATGTCCAACCTAAATCTCCCTTGCTGCAGTTTAAGCCCATTGCTTCTTGTTCTATCAGTGGAGGCTAAGGTGAACAAGTTTTCTCCCTCCTCCTGATGACACCCTTTTAGATACCTGAAAACTGCTATCATGTCCCCTCTCAGTCTTCCCTTTTCCAAACTAAACAAACCCAATTCCTTCATCCTTCCTTCATAGGTCATGTTCTCAAGACCTTTAATCATTCTTGTTGCTCTTCTCTGGACCCTCTCCAATTTCTCCACATCTTTCTTGAAATGCGGTGCCCAGAACTGAACACAATACTCCAGTTGAGGCCTAACCAGTGCAGAGTAAAGTGGAAGAATGATTTCTCGTGTCTTGTTTACAACACACCTGTTAATGCATCCCAGAATCACGTTTGCTTTTTTTGCAACAGTATCACACTGTTGACTCATATTAAGCTTGTGGTCTACTATGACCCCTAGATCTCTTTCTGCCATACTCCTTCCTAGACAGTCTCTTCCCATTCTGTATGTGTGAAACTGATTGTTCCTTCCTAGGTGGAGCACTTTGCATTTATCTTTATTGAACTTCATCCTGTTTAGCTCAGACCATTTCTCCAATTTGTCCAGATCATTTTGAATTTTGACCTTGTCCTCCAAAGCAGTTGCAATCCCTCCCAGTTTGGTATCGTCCTCAAACTTAACAAGCGTACTTTCTATGCCAACATCTAAATCGTTGATGAAGATATTGAACAGAACCGGTCCCATAACAGACCCCTGCGGAACCCCACTTGTTATACCTTTCCAGCAGGATTGGGAGCCATTAACAACTACTCTCTGAGTACGGTTATCCAGCCAGTTATGCACCCACCTTATAGTAGCCCCATCTAAATTGTACTTTCCGAGTTTATCTATAAGAATATCATGCAAGACCGTATCAAATGCCTTACTAAAGTCTAGGTATATCACATCCACCGCTTCTCCCTTATCCACAAGGCTCGTTATCCTATCAAAGAACGCTATCAGATTAGTTTGACACGATTTGTTCTTTACAAATCCATGCTGGCTATTCCCTATCACCTTACCATCTTCCAAGTGTTTGCAGATCATTTCTTTGATTACCTGCTCCATTATCTTCCCTGGCACAGAAGTTAAACTAACTGCCTGAGCCCCTCCTATACCCCAAACACCTCTCCACTAGCCCCACCCCTGGGCCCTGACATTTTTACATTATTGTAAAATATATATATTGGCTTACAAGGCAGGTGCAGAGGGGCAGGACTTGGACCCGTTCTGGGCACCACCAAAAATTATACAAATGTACTGCCCCGGCTCTGTGTGAGCTCGAAAGCTTGTCTCTCTCACCAACAGAAGTGGGTCCAATATCAGCATGGTGGGTTGTCACTCCTGGGGTGCAGTGTGCGAGCTGTGAGAACCGCTACACTCCTTTAAGACACACACCTGGGCTGTTCCTGCCCACACTGCTATTCTGGAATGACAGCCAGCCTCATCAGGCCTTGGTAACACCCAACACAACAGTCAGGGCCGTCCTTAGGATTTATGGTGTCCTAGGCGGGATTATTAAACTGGTGCCCCTGTGCCTGTCTTGCTCTTAGCAACACAAACATAAGCTTACACTATTGGAAAACTTGCCACATGCATGTTATTAAAACCAGTTTAACTTAATGAAGCCCACTGTTGTGGCCAGGTCCACACTACAGCGTTAAATCGATTTAAACAGCGTTAAATCGATTTAACGCTGTACCCGTCCACACTACAAGGCACTTAAAATCGATTTTAAGGGGTCTTAAAATCAATTTCTGTACTCCAGCTAAACGAAAGGAGTAAACCTAAAATCGATATTACTAAATCGATTTAGGGTTAGTGTGGATGGAAATCGAAGTTAATGGCCTCCGGGAGGTATCCCACAGTGCACCAGTGGCCGCTCTGGACAGGTAAAGGAACTCTACTGCACTGGCCAGGTATACAGGAAAAGCCCCGGGAACTTTTGAATTGCATTTCCTGTTTGGCCAGCGTGGAGCTCTCAGCAGCACAGGTAACAATGCAGTCTCCTGAGAATAGGAAAAGAGCTCCAGCGTGGAACACACAGGAGTTATTGGATCTGATCGCAGTATGGGGAGAAGATTCTGTGCTATCAGAACTGCATTCCAGTAGACGAAATGAAAAAACTTGGCAGAGAGGCCATACCAGGGACTCGGTGCAGTGCAGAGTTAAAGTGAAGGAGTTCAGACAAGCGTAGCAGAAAGCCAAAGCAGCAAATGGCAGATCCGGATCTTGGCCAAAAACATGCTGCTTCTACGCGGAGCTGCATGCAATTTTAGGGGGCTGTGCCACGACAAGCCCCCCCTTGTCTGTGGATTCCGAGATGGGGGTAATAATCTCAGCCATTGCTGATGATTCTGCGGAGGGTGAAGATGAGGAGGAGGAAGAACTGGAGGACGAGATGGCAGAGACCACACAGCACTCCATTCTCCCCAACAGCCAGGAGCTTTTTCTCACCCAGACAGAATTACCCTCCCAGCCCTCCCAAGCCACTAGCCCAGACAATGAAGCCATGGAAGTGACCTCTGGTGAGTGTACTTTTTTAAATATAAAACATAGTTTAAAAGCAAGCGTTTTTTAATGATTGATTTGCCATGAGGGTTTGCATGCATTAGCTGGCATTAAAGTTACTGGAAAAGTCTGTTAACATGTCTGGGGATGGAGCGGAAATCCTCCAGGGACATCTCTATGAAGCACTCCTGTAGGTACCCCAAAAGCCTTTTCAGAAAGTTTCTGGGCAGGGCCACCATGGTACGAAACTTTACCACGCCATGCCTGGACCACGTAATCGTGTATCATTGCATGACAAAGCCTAGCTGCGTATGGTCCCAGGGATTGCTGGCATTCAAGAAGCATAATTTCTTTTTCTCTGTCTGTAATCCTCAGGAGAGTGATATCGTTCATGGTCACCTGGTAAAAATTAATGTATTTTATTAAGGGGACAGAGATGACCATTCCTTCGGTGATGCTTTCCTGCGGCTTAAAAGAAATCCTTCCCTTGCAGTTAGCCATGCGGGGGGAAGGGAAAAAGCAGCCCATTCCTACGGGGAGGTGTCTCTAAAGGCGCTGACCTTTTTCGCATTTGGGCAGCAGGAATTTTCTCTGCTAATTGCCAAGGGAGGGGGGGTAGGAGGAGGGGGTAAGGTTTCAGTGACCTGCCATTACAGCAGACATGCAGAGTGGGGGGGAAAACCATTCACAATTTTCCTCTAGTGCTTAACCTTTCTGATGGCATAAGAAAAAAAGCAAAAGGTGTGCTTTTTAGCAGTTTGGCTGCCCAGCATGAATTTTACCTGCTAATAGCCACGGGTGGGGGGAAAGAAGGAGGTTGTACGGTTAACTGCCATTAGATGTATGCCTTACCATGTCCGCCTACAAGCTGATTTGTAATCCCCGGACCTGCGTCTGTGTTGATCTGTTACACCACAGCCTCAAGCACTAAATACTAAAAGAATCCAAAGGCGACCTTGTAGTGAAGTGACATGTGCTACGTACGGTGAATAGTGTAGTTCACTGTGAAAGAGTATAACCATTGTTCTGTGAAATGTATCTCTTATGATCCTTCTGTCACTCTTTTCCCCCACTCATGCAGCTGCACATTTTTCAAGCCTCCCTACTCCAGTCCGAAGGATAGGTCAGATAAGGAGGCTGAGGAAGAAGAGGACACGGGAGGAGATGTTCACAGAAATCATGGCAGTAACCCGCAGTGAAAGAGCTCATCTGGGGGAGTGGAAAGACGTGGTAGCAAAGTACAGGAAAGCTGCCAGTGAACGTGAGGACAGGAGGGACCAACGTGAGGACAGGAGGGACCAACGTGAGGACAGGAGGGACGCTTGAGATGAGATGTGGCGGCAGGAAGATCAGCGGTGGCGGAATGGAATGCTGGAGCTGCTGCGTGATCAAACTGACATCCTCCAAAGTCTGGTGGGAGAGCTGCGGGGTCACAGAGTGCCACTCCAGCCCATGTTTAACCTCCCTCAGTACTCACCATGTCCATATCTTCCACACCCAGACGTGTAAGAACGCGTGGGGAAGGCTTTCTGCACCTGCCCACTCCACCCCCGTGGACAGTCCAACCAAAAGGCTGTCATTACATTGAAATGTCCTTAATGGCCTTTTTCTTTCCTCCTATACTCCTCCCAAACCACTCCCGGGGTACCTTTTTATTTCTCTTACTCTTCTTATAATGACATGCTATTCAAAGCAATTGGGAGAGTGGGTTGGTTACAGGGAATGACTTTATTTCCATAAGCAAGCTGTTAGGGAAGGGTGGAGGATAGCTTGCTTGCAGCAGGAGTCAATACGGTGGGGGAGGTTCATGAAGGGGAAAGAAACACAGCAGTCACACCGAACCCTGGCCCATGATGAAACTCGTTTTCAAGGCTTCCTTAATGGCCTTTTTCTTCCCTCCCATCCTCCTCCAAAACCACTACCGGTGTACCTTGCTATTTCTCTGTAATCTATTTTTAATTACATGTTTTTTAAAGCAAAAGGGAGGGTGGGTTGCTTACAGGGACTGACTTTTAATAAAGAATACAAGGTTTTTAAAACATAGTAACTTTATTTCCATAAGCAAGCTGTTAGGGAAGGGTGCAGGGTAGGTTGCTTGCAGCAGGAGTCAATACGGGGGGGGAGGTTCATGAAGGGGAAAGAAACACAGCAGTCACACCGTACCCTGGCCCATGATGAAACTCGTTTTCAAGGCTTCTCTGATGTGCACCGCTTCCTGGTGTGATCTTCTAATTGCCTTGGTGTCTGGCTGTGCGTAATCAGCGGCCAGGTGATTTGCCTCAGCCTCCCACCCCGCCATAAAGGTCTCCCCCTTACTCTCACAGAGATTGTGGAGCACACAGCAAGCAGCAATAACAAAGGGGACATTGGTTTGGCTGAGGTCTGAGCGAGTAAGTAAACTTCTCCAGCGACCTTTGAGACGCCCAAATGCACAAATGCATGATGGGAATGTTGGTTTCGTTGAGGTCTAACTGAGTCAGTAAACTGCGCCAGTGCGCTTTTAAACGTCCAAATGCACATTCTACCACCATTCTGTACTTGCCTAGCCTATAGTTGAACAGCTCCTGACTACTGTCCAGGCTGCCTGTGTATGGCTTCATGAGCCATGGCATCAAGGGGTAGGCTGGGTCCCCCAGGATAACTACAGGCATTTCAACATCCCCAACTGTAATTTTCTGGTCTGGGAAGTAAGTCCCTTGCTGCAGCCGTTTAAACAGAGTAGCACTTCTGAAGACACGAGCGTCATGAACCCTTCCTGGCCATCCCACATGGATGTTGGTGAAACGTCCCTTGTGATCCACCAGTGCTTGCAGCACCATTGAAAAGTACCCCTTGCAGTTTATGTACTGGGTGCCCTGGTGCTCTGGTGCCAAGATAGGGATATGGGTTCCATCTATGGCCCCCCCACAGTTAGGGAATCCCATTGCAGCAAAGCCATCCACTATGACCTGCACGTTTCCCAGAGTCACAACCTTTCGTAGCAGCAGCTTAATGATTGCTTTGGCTACTTGCAGCACAGCAGCCCCCACAGTAGATTTTCCCACTTGAAATTGATTCCTGACTGAACGGTAGCTGTCTGGCATTGCAAGCTTCCAGAGGGCTATTGCCACTCGCTTCTCCACTGTGAGGGCTGCTCTCATCCTGGTATTATGGCGTTTCAGGACAGGGGAAAGCAAGTCACAAAGTTCAAAGAAAGTGCTCTTACGCATGCGAAAGTTCCGCAGCCACTGCGAATCGTCCCACACCTGTAAAACTATGCGGTCCCACCAGTCTGTGCTTGTTTCCCGGGCCCAAAATCGGTGAGCAATAGGTAGAACCTCCCCCATTACCATCAGGAGCTCCAAAGCGCGGGGGCCCGCGGTTTCGGAGAAATTAGTCTCCAGGTCCTCATCACTCTCGTCGCCGTGCTGCCGTAGCTGTAGCCTCCTCTCCTGCTTTTGCTGTTCATGGTTCAGCATAGACAGCACGAGAATGCGTGAACTGTTTACAACGTCCACGATCAAGGTACTGATCAGACCAGGGTCTATGCTTGCTGTAAAATGGCGTTTGCTCACTTCACCGAGTAAAAAACGCGTGAAATGGCTGTCTGCTGCTTTCAGGAAGGGAGGGGGTGAGGCTGTACCCAGAACCACCCACGACAGTGATTTTTGCCCCATCAGGCACTGGGGTAGTAACCCATAATTCCAAGGGTCAGGGAACACTGCAGGAACTATGGGATAGGTACCCACAGTGCAACGCTCCGGAAATCGATGGACGCCTGGGACCATGGACGCACACCACCGACGAATTGTGCCCTAGTGTGGATGCGTAAAATCGATTTTATAAACCCTGTTTTATAAAATCGATTTTACTAATATCGATTTTAATCTGTAGTGTGGACGTGGCCTGTAATGCTGATCGACTAGCACTAAAGTAGCACTATAGAAAAAATTCTGATTTGACAGAATGATGCAAATAATATAATTTTTTTAATTTGTCAACATTTTATTGGAAATTTATATGAAGAGGTATTGAAACAAGGATTTGTTTTTAATTAAAAGCAATCTTTCTGGCTTTTTTGGCTGCAAAATGAGGAATAATGTCATGGTATGACACAGACAAAGTGATGTCTTGTTCGATTGCAAGAATAGCAAGACCAGTCAAGAGTTCCTGACTCCTTGTAGAGCGGAGATAGTTTTTAATGAGCTTTAGTTCAGAGAAACTCTGTTCTCCTGATGCTACTGTTACAGGAATTGTCAGTAGAATACGAGTGGCAATGTACACATTAGGATATATGTCAACAAGTTTTGCTGGTATGAGTAAACTGTACAATGTCCATCGTCGATTTTGCATATGTCAACACGGATGACGGTATACTCAATTCTTCATACAGTTCAAGTCCATTTAAATCAAAACGATCGCCGTGCTTCAGGAGGCTTTCTAAGTCAGGGGTCCCCAGCGTGGTGCCCGTGGGTGCCATGGCGCCCGCAAGGGCCTCTCAGTGCACCTGCTTACTGGCCGGCGGACAAGCATCTGCTGAAATGCCAGCAAAATTCAGCAGCATTTTGGCGGCAATGCCTCTGGATGACGCTGCTTGCTGCTGATAAGCAGCGTCATCCAGAGGGGTCACCGCTGAAATGCCGCCGAATTTTGGTGGCATTTTGGCAGATGCTCATCCACTGCCACAGTCCTTTGTCAGTCAACATTTTTGGTTTCTCTGATTAAAACTAGCCCACTCCCTTCTCCATACCAAACTTGTCACAAATAATTGTCAACTTAATTTTCTGTTTTTGGTTAAGATATTGATTAAAAAAAATATATTGAAGTTGAATGCAGGATTGTTAGCAAACATTTTTTGGGGACCAAATTTGTTAAATGACAATCTAAATGGCAACACAGTACTGCTTTCATGCTTGGCCCACCCCGCAGTCTGCTGATCCAACAGCTACAGTAGAGGAGGAGATAGGTGGAAAACTGCAGGACCACCAAAATCCACCTCTTGGGGTACAGAGTGGCAACAGCAGCAGCAAACCCTCAGGTCCGATCACATACCAATGGGCACCACTACCAGCCTTACGGACCATGGTGAAATTAGCACAGCATCTGATCTCAGGGATGGGGCATCCATGAAGCCACAGCAGCTCATCCTGCCCTGTGCAGCTCCCCCCAGATGAGATGGCCAGCTCGGGGGAGAGACACGCTTTCCAGCTAGGGTGTCCAGATCCAGATATCCTGATTTTATAGGGCCAGTCCCGATATTTGGGGCTTTGTCTTATAGAGGTAGCAATTGCCACCAGCTAGGGTGACCTGACAGCAAGTGTGAAAAACCGGGACGGGGGTGGGGGAGAATAGGAGCCTATATAAGAAAAAGACCCCAAAATTGGGACTGTCCCTATAAAATCAGGACATCTGGTCACCCTACAGGTGAGTTCCTTCCCTTACCCCTTCCCAGAGACCCCAGCAGCCAATCCCCTCCCTCAGACTGTGCTGCATTCATCTCTCTCTAGGACCCAGCAACCCTGCTCTTACATGCTCCACTGCTTCCCATCTGTCCAGGCTCCCAGCAGAGCGGTGCCCCCAGACCTTGTGGTGCCCTAGGCGGCTGCCTGTTCTGCCTATGGCTAAGGATGGCCCTGGCAACAGTAGGTGGTACCACACACCTAAACTGAGCTAGCTGAGTGCTGCTATACTTAAGCACTCAAAGACAGGCAGGAGACACCAGCCAGTTTCCCAGCTCCCTAGGCGCATCCCTTCATTGGGAGTATAAACCCAAAATTATACCGTCTTGCGTTGCACAGGGATCTGTAAAATGTAAGCTCATAAATAGTGCACCATTCCCTCAATGTGGAGAGGAATATACCACAAGCCCGTGTTAACCAAGCTGTGATTTTTCCCAAGACACTTCACTCAAAGGCACACTGGTTTAGATAAAGCAAAAACCATAGTTTATTAACTACAACAAGATAGATTTAAGTGACTATAAGTGATAGCAAACAGATCAAAGCAGATTACTTTGCAAGTAAACAAAACCGCAAACTAAGCCTAAAATACTAGAAAGTTGGATCTGAATTAGCAATTTATCACCCTGGCTGATGATGCAAGCAGTCCACCAGATTTCCATACACAAGCTAGAAATCCTTTAGCCAGGGACTAGCACTTCCCCCAGTTCAGTCTTTGGTCCTTGGGTGTTTCCAGGAGTGTTCTTGTGTGGAGAGTGAGGCCACTAGATGATGTCACACCCCACCTTATCTAACTTTAACATATGGCAGGAACCCTTTGTTCTAGAAACAGTTCCCATCCTAGTTTGTGGAAAAATATAGATACCGAAATGGAGTTCAGTATCAGGTGGTCTGGTCACATGCTCTTGATGAGTCATAGCAGTGATTACTTACAGCAGGGATCGACAACCTTTGACACACGGACTGTCAGGAAAGCCACTGATGGGCCGGGCTGGTTTGTTTACCTGCCGCATCCGCAGGTTCGGCCGATTGCAGCTCCCACTGGCCGTGGTTTGCCGTCCCAGGCCAATGGGGGCTGCGGAAAGGGCGGCCAGCACATCTCTCGGCCTGCAGCACTTCCTGCAGCTCCCATTGGCTTGAAATGGCGAACTGTGTTATGGGAGCTGCAATCGGCCAAACCTGCGGATGCGGCAGGTAAACAACCAGCCTGGCCCATCAGTGGCTTCCCTGACGGGCCGCGTGCCAAAGGTTGCTGATCCCTGAGTTGCAGGCTGTCTGAAATATTTACAGAAAGGCTAAACCATATCATAGTCCATTGTCTTTGCTGAAGAGCCATTAGAACTGTCTAGCTTCACTATAGTTGTATCTGAAAGGCTAGCTGCAGGTGTTTTCCAAAGTAAGCACATTCGAAATACAGATACAAAGTCAGTATTCCTAACTTAAGATACAAAAATGATTCATGCATACAAATAGGATAATCATGTTAAGCAAATCATAACTTTTCCAGTGACATCTCACATGACCCATCTTGTACAAAATGCATCATAACTATGTAATAATTATATCATAATAATATAACTATGAGGAATATGGGGGTGCAGTAGATATTACCTCACCTACCTTGTCGCTCTCATAGCCTGAGACCAACACAACTTCAACACCACTGCATATAGTATTTCACATATATAGAGCAAACTGAAATGCACATTCCACCCTCCACCAAAACAAAGACTGAAAAACGGTCCATCCACTCTACCCAAATGTAGGCAAATGCCTAAGACGTGTTTTACATCATTCCCTTAAGGTCCCCGGACTTGGGCTGTTTCAGGCCAGTTTGGGAAGCAACTGCAGAACAGACTGCCTTCCATTGAAATAGCAATCATGCCTAGTAGGTAGCTTGTATGAATTAAAGGTTCCTATATGTTTCAGCTTCAGGTCTTTCATCGGGTCACCTCCATTCTTTATAGTAATTAAAATCCACACAGACAAAACAAAATTCCTGTTCCAAAGAGTTTACTTACAATTGGATACTGAGGGTCAATGTGGATGTTGTCAGTGGTAGGCTTCACAAAATTGGTGGGTGAAACGGTCCTTTATGTCAGGGTTTCTCAGCCTCTGGATTGGGACCCAAAATTGGTCACCAGAATGTTTCAAAGGGTTGTGTGGCAGCTCCTGTAGCTCCTGTCCCGCAGGGCTGGCTGGGCTCGCCTCCCTGCTCCAGGTACTTCAGCCTCTGGGGTCCCAGCACCATGCAGCTTTGGCCCAGCCGTCATGAAGATGGGAGCCCGGGTAGGCCAAATTTGAGTGAGTGGCACTGCAACCCCATGCACCAGCTCACAACTGAACTCACCAAATTTGGTCCAGTCAGGGGACGGGGGCTAAATCTGAGTGGCACTGCAGTCCTGGAGGTTGCAACACCCAGAGTGGAGAGCCCAGCCCAGCCATCCCCATAGCACAGGAGCTGCAGGAGCCACCACTGTGGGGTGAGTGCCAGGCAGGACCCAAGCCCTGTGGTTGGCAGGACCCAATCAAAACCACCCCCAGAATATTTACTGGGTGCGACAAGGCCATAAAGGTAGAGAATCACTGCCTTAGGCAACCAATTTCTAAACCAATTTAGGGCTCCATAGGCCCATCACAATACTTTGAACCCAAGTGGGAAGCTAAAAGTCAGCCAGAAAAGTCCCTAGAACACTGACGTAAGGGTACCCCTGAGTGATGAACAATGCAGTGCACAACGCAGCTGCTTGGCTTCAGTTTCTGAATGGTGCCAAGAAGCAGCCCACACAGAATGCATTACAATAGCACAGTCTCAAGATGACAAGTACATGGATGACTGTAGCAAGGTCTGTATTTGGGGAGAATTGGTCACACTCTTCTCAGCAGGCTTAGGTAGAAAATAGTTGTTCTGGACCAGAGCGGCTACCCGAGCACGCAGGAGCAGCTCGGGATCCAATAAGACCCCCTTGGTGTAAACTGTGTGACAGATGGCTGCCATGATCCTCAGGCAGGGTGTGGATATCATTCCTACTGACTTGTCAGGCTGTTTTCCCCACCAGGGCCTCATTTTTGTTTGCAGTGAGCTCTTGCCACCTTTCCCTCTTCCAAATTCCAATCACATGTCTAGCTTCACTCAAATACCAGCAGAGGTTAGTGTTTTCAGCTACCTCTGGGGTGCAGGTTAGAATCCAGGCTCATGGCAAAATGAAAAAAAATAGCCAGGGACACTGGGGTGAACCCCTAACCTTATGAAAGTGTTTGGTGGGGTCTTGAATATCCATGCAGAAACAGACAGGAATTCAGGCTTTCAGGTTTTATGTGAAACTACACAGCATTCCATGCATCTACTGCAGAAAGATAAGAAAGAGGGAAAACCCTGTTAGGATGCAAAACTGTAGTTCCAAGGAGTCTCATATTGTTTAGCACTTAGCCCTTTTCATCACTAGTTTAAAAGCACGTAAAAAGATGGTTCCTAAGTATCATCTTCCTCCATGTAGGTTAGATTTCACAGAGGGAGGAACTGAAGTGCAGTGACTTACCCAAGGTCTTATGATCTGTCAGTGGCAGAAGCAGGCGTAGAACCCAGGATTCCTGACTCCCTGTCCACCAGCGGTTTATGCACTGGACCATTAAACATCCAGTATTGATGCTGCCAAACTTAATTTAGTTTCTAGGATGAGACGTTTGAATTCCATTTCCAGACCAGGTCTCTGGAGGTTGTCATTAAAAAGCCTGTGTGTTACGTCTCCACTGTTACATGCCCTGGGGGGATGCAGCCTGGATAAAAATGAGTATAATCCCCAGAAGTGGTGTTTTTATGTTTGTTTTTCAAAGAGCCCATGGCTTGGCACACTCAGAATGCAAACATTGTGGAGCAGGGGCAGGGGCCATGGGGAAGAGGCAGAGCAGGGACTGGAGCAGCACGCAGTTGAGTAGGGCGCCAGGAATTTGGTGCCTGAAATTTCCTGGTGCCCTATGCAGCTGCGTACTTTGCATATGGATAGGGATGGCCCTGCCAGGTTGGGACCAGGGTTCAACAATTTCTAACCTGGGGTTACAAATGAGTTCAGGTGCTCAAGCCGTAGGTTAACAGAGCCAGGATCTGCTAACTCGAGTTCTACTAACTCTGTGCTTACATTGCAGGGAAGACATTCCCTCGATTACATTGTCTTCACAGCTCACGGTTTCACGGGACCTTTGTGCAAACCAAATTGATCAGCAGGAGGAAAATAGCCGTTGCCTAGACAACCGGCAGATGACTCATCCTGGGTAGCAAGCAGCAAAAGCTGTGAGGCTGCAGTAATTTTCCAGATGCTTAATCCAGCTCTTTATTCTTTCTTTATTTTTCTCACTCTGAAAGGCAGAAATCCTCCTCTCACCCTGCCCCCCTTTGCAGCTCTATGCACACTGCAGCCTTACGTGATGCAGAGAACAGGTCTCCACAGGGCTTACCCCGGATGGCGTCACAGGGACAGCTCGGAATAATGCTGATAACCACTCGATGGAGTGAAACAGAGCCTCCAAAGAGAGTAAAAATAGAACTAGAAATTGCAAGCTGCAAAAGCCAAACTCAGCCCCCACTGGCATCACATTTCTTATACTAACCCTGGACTGGCTTCTCTATGTTATGACTATGTCACCCTCACCTGATTTCTTTGTAGCGATTATCAGGGCTGTGCAACCTTCGGATGTAATCTGTATTCAGCACAGGCAGTTAACCAGGACAAAGTGATCTATATTCAACAAATGCACTTCAACAAGGTAGTCTCCCTTTTTCATCGCTTATGCATATTTTTTTGTTATATGGTGTGAGTTTTAGTGCTGATTAAAGGTATCTGGGAGTCGAGAAGGAATTTTCCCCCCAGTCACGTTGACAGAAACCCTGGTTTGTTTGTTTTTTTGCTTTCCTCTGCAGCATGGAACACGGGTCACTTGCAGGTTTAAACTAGTGTAAATGGTGGATTCTCTGTAATTTGAAGTCTTTCAACCATGATTTGAGGACTACAGTAACTCTGCCAGAGGTTAGGGGTGGGTGAGGTTCCGTGGCCTGCAATGTGCGGGAGGTCAGACTAAATTATCATGATGGTCCATTCTGACCTTAAAGTCTATGAGTATCAGATTAACCACTCTGAAGACTGATGTCCTCTTTGCCCCAGAACAGATACAACATAGGCAGCGGAAGTGTCAGCTTCCCTCTCACTCCAACTTGATGTAGAGCAGGGTTCTCAAACTGGGGGTTGTTAACCCTCGGGGGTCATGAGGTTATTACGTGAGGGGTTGCGAGCTGTCAACCTGCACCTCAAACCCCGCTTTGCCTCCAGCATTTATAATGGTGTTAAATGTATTTAAAAAGTGTTTTTAATTTATAAGTGGGCTTGCACTCAGAGACTTGCTATGTGAAAGGGGTTGCCAGTACAAAAATTTGAGAACCACTGACGTAGAGGATCCATCACTAGGGGTAGGAATGCAGTTCTTTGTTCCTTCGGTGGAGCGGAGTCCCATTCAATCCGTTACCCTGCCGTTGAGACTAACAATGATGAGGCCGAGCGGAAGGCTGGTCTTGTAGTTCCGGCACTAGATAGGGACTTGGCAGACCTTGGTTTGCTTTCTGTCTCTGTCACAGATGTCCTGTGTGAACTTAGGTAAATTATTCTCTTTGTGCCTCAATTTCCCATCTTTAAAATAGAGATAATACTGCCTTTCTCTTGTGTTTTAACTGCTTAGATTGACGGCTTTTGGACATAGGGAGAGTCTCTTACAATGTGTGGGTACAGCGGCTATCACAGTGAGCCCCCGTTCTCTACAGGGTTTTCTAGGCATTGCTGCAATACTAGTAGTACATAAGAATGATTACAAAGGATAGCAGTTAATGTCATTTGTGGTTTCTGAAATGTTGACATCTGTCCACTGGGAACTGGAGGGAGCCACCAACTTTTGCCACAAAATACAGCCTTGCACCTGGTTGTTTAACTTTGGCAGGTCATTCAATAGTTAGGAGCTACTGACAGTTGACCTGGCTGTACAGATTAATGAACTGATGACTAACCCCATCAGAGACCACCAAGATCATGTACATCAGGAAGACGTTCATCATGTTTGTTTTCTACCTCTATCTGGGATGGTTACCAGTTAATGAATATATGATGTGGTGGGGCCTAGCAGGCCTTCTCTGCCCCTTACTGGCTGCATCAGCATCCTAACACCCCCCTGTTTAAGGAAAATCTGCTCAGGCCAAGCTACTAAAAAGACTTAGTCCTCCAGAGGCCTAGAAGGGCCATGAGGAGACACTGAACAATTGGGAACTAGCAGGCCAGTTAAGAAGGCTGGCCTGCTTTCTCTGAAAGGGAAATGCTGGGTGACGCTGGGACAGAGGAGAACCCATCAGTGTTAGCCCAGAACCTTGGCTTAAAGTGCTGTGGCTAAATAGTTACTTTTATATTTGTGTGCAGGCTAGGGGAACAGATACCCAAGTTCTGAGTCTGTTTATTGTTTAACTGTGTAAAGATTGAAGCAGAGCCCATGGCATAGGCCATTCTTCTCCAGGCTGGCTGCCACAATAATCCTCATTACCCTTGTATGGGTCTAGCCCTTTTGGTGGCTGGACCACAAAAGAACTTAATGAGGATGCTATGGCTGCCAGCCAGGAGAGTTACTCTTTTAACTCAAGCAATCCAGGCTCAGGCTTTTACTGAACAAGGTCCTGGGGTACAATCCCTATGCAACTGTCCTATGTCACTGGTATGTTTTGAGTGTCTGATATAACTGGTATGTGCAATGTTGCAAACTCTACTGGAGTTTCAGAAGATAATTACTTCTGGTGCTGTGACTGTTCCAGGTGATATTCCTCTGCAAGGACTAAAGTTAAATGACAGGATGGTCAATAAGTAGGATCTTCCAGCAGCAAAGTGCAATTTGTTGGTGCCACAAAGCTCCAAGGACGGAGTAAAAGGAGAGGATCCAAAGGTTTGGGTTCATCCATCTTGAAATCAAGGATAGGGCTCTTTTGCTGCCAGACTAGTGTGACTAGTCTCCTAGAGAAAGAGAGAGTGGCTTGCTCCATCAGATTCATGCTGGAAACATTGCCACTGAAACTTACTAATAGCTCCATTGATTTTTAGTTATGAAAAAAGTCTGCACAGCAAAAAATAACGATCCTTAGAGGCATCAAAGGAGCACATGCATTTCACAGTTCCCAGAAAAGGGATGGAGTGCTTTCTGGTTTGGATGCTAAAAAAAGGACTTGAACCCATGCAGCAATGAGCCTGTAATATTAATTGCAAATTACTATTAGTACAGATCTGCTGACTTTCTCCTGTACAGTACAATGCATGGGTACACCCTTTTCATTGTCTGAAACCTGGTTGAGAAGGATGTAGGATCCTGGCTGTGGATGGAATTATTTGGAAGCAACTCTATACTAGCTTCTCAATTAGCTTTCTTGGGAAAGGGTGTTTTGACTTTGGGCAAGAACTGGCAAGGTCCATAGCATCCAGTGAAGGACTCTTTAGGACTGGCTGGACAATAGCATGCTTTTAAGGAGGGACCAGAACACAGCAGTCCTGACTCCCACTGACTTCATATCTGTTCTTGTAAGAAGGAGGAGTTATTAGTAAGTGGAATTCCATGAAAAATGATGAATGATTAATAAAAATGCCTCCTTCCTCATCCACAAGACCTTTGGAGTGCTTCACAAATGACAATCAATCACATTTGCCTCTATTTCCCCTCAAAGTATATAACAGGATTTTATTTTATTTGTTCCCTGGGGGAAAAAAATTTTCTGAGCCCCTTTCAGTGCACCATCCTAACAGTTTACACCCTTCCAGTATCCCTGGATTTGATTATTCTGCAACACGGCAGGCCCAGGGCATAGGATTGGTGACAATGATGACCCCCTTCAAAGCCCATCCGAGCAATTCTTGCATCAGCCAGAGGGGTCACTGCAGAGTGACACAAGGTATTTCATCTCCCCTCTACGCCCCAGGGATTGCATAGTCTTGCTTCCTAGCCAATCCTGGTATGGAGCGAAGGATCAAGCCCTCAGCTCAGACTCTGAACTCTGTCCCACCCATAGTCACAAACCGTGCAAATTAACATTACATTGCACACTCATTGCGGATATGAATTGAGTCTGATTGTTATCAGATTTACAGAGAACCAAGCTTGTTTGTGGTGGCACAATAGTGTGAGAGAAGTGTGACGAGGGATCGCTCTGAGCCGTAAGCAGTTTCGTTCAGTATGTGCGTGATTCCCCAGCCAGCTGGCAGGTGGAAGCTGGCAGATAGAAGCCTCATCCATCACGGCTGCTAGCGAAGGTGACATTCCACTGAGCTGGCCCGTTCTGCAGCACAGCGAGGAGCTGGCAAAGCATCTTTTGGGTAGTGAACATGATCTGCAGCCGCCCATGACACTACAGAGCTCCAGCCTCCTTGGTCTCCTCAGAGAACACTGCAGAATAGGCACAGAGAAGCTATTATTCTCTTATCTGAAACTGACACAAATGAAATATGTCCTGGTTTAAATAACGTGAGAGCTGTGAGATGGGCCTAAACCAAACCCCTGGGGGCTAAGTGGCGCTTGGAAGCCAAGCCTAGAGCTAGAAATGAATCTCAGAAATGTCCCCTCTCTTTATAATGGGCCAAACCTCCCTCCCCAGCCCTGAACGGTCACATAGTTTGGAGTATTTTAAATTCAGATATAGTTGGAATTCTGTAGTTCAAGCCATCCCTGTGGTTCTGTAAACACTCAGGACTCATTTCAGAGATGTGTTCAGTATACTACCAGTGGTAGCAAAATAGGGTGCTGAAGGTTCCTACATTCAGTCAGAAGATTCAGCCCTCTCTGGCTGCACCTGCCGCTTCCTAGTACCAGAACTGATTTAAGATAAAAGACAAAGCAATGTGAACCTCATGCGTCCACACCCCTCTTCCCCCACTGTAGGTGTCTTAAACCCCAGCTGCAGGGACTACCTCTAGCCATCAACGCTCTTCGGTACAGTTCTGGCACCACTCTGCCGAGACTGCCAAGGAGAAAGTGGTCAATTCTAAATGCTTGTTGCCATGTGGATGCCTGCCACTGAGAACTGGACTAAGATTGTAGGCTCTGAAGCGAAAGAGCATGGCAGTGTGATTAATAATACTTAAACGTCTTATAATAAAAACACCCGTTTCCCCTGTGGTATTTCCTGACAGAGGGATGTATTGATCTGTGCCATAGTTTGCTAAGGAAAATAGTGGAAGCCCGGTTGCTTGGGACTGAAAACCATTTATTAGAGGCTCTCAGGCTATGTTTACACCGTGATAGAAAAGCCATAGCACCCAGTGTCAGAGCCTGGGTCAGCTGATTCGGGCTTTCAGGGCTTGGGCTCCAGGAATCAAAATAGCAGTGTAGACATTTGGGCTTAGGCTGGAGCCTGGGCTCTGAGAACCTCCCCCCTCATGGAGCCTGGCTCCAGCTTGACCCTGAATGTCTACACTACAGTTTCATGGCCTGAACTCCCTGAGTCCGAGGTCAACTGAGCTGGGCCAGCTGGGTGTGCAATGGGGTCTTTTATTGCAGTGTAGCTAGACACACCCTTGGGTCGGACCTGTACCTACCTGTGTGTTTGTACAGTGCCTGGCGCCAATGGGGTCCCAATCCTGACTGGGGCATTTGGGTCCTGCTGCAACACCAATTAATAACAGAAAATAATAATAGACAGAACAAACCACTAGAAAGTATTGTCTCCAGGGATCAATCCTGCAGTGTGAGGGAGCTAGATTAGGTTCTTGATCCAGCCGCAGTGAAGTCAATAAGTGCTTTACCTTTGATTTCAATAGACACATGATCAAGCAGTAGGCCCAGCAATGGACTGTTTCATTAGAATTTCAATGAATCTATGGGATTTATTTCTCCATTTAATTTAGATTTATATGTAAAAGGTACTAGTATTTCAGGGGCTGTTTCTTTCTGGAGGAGACATAACACTGAAGACCCTATTCACTGTAGTCAAGATTCCCTGGTATTTGGGGTTCTAAGATCCTAGAAAGTGAAATGATGCTAGGGATCAGTTTTTGCTGCTCTTTTTGAGGTCCCTCCAGTTTATCCAGACTTTTCTGGTCCTGAGGTGCATGGAATGGAATGCTGTATTTCAGGTGCAGTCACACCAGAACTTTATGCTTCTCTCTGCAGTGGTGTTTGCATGCCAAAAGCACACCAGCATTTTGGCTACAAAGTTACATGGTAAATTCATGTCTAATTTTCTCTCTGCAGTAAGTGCTCAATGCCCCACTGTTCTGAGGCATTGGTTCAGTACCGATTTAGATGTAAGAATGCCACCTACTGAATCCCCAACACAACTTCCTGAAACACAGTGGGATTTCCTTGGAGGTCTGCCATTGAAGTTCTAGCAAAACCTGACCCTGCTTATCTTGTGGGAGGTGACTAGCGGTACCTGCAGAAAGATGTGAAATGGAGACATGCCACAGAAGCAGTGGATTTAAGGTCTTCCCACATATTTTGCTGCATTCTTCAGAATCTAAGCTTTCATAGGGAGAAAATGTGACCTTAGGACTTCTGGTTGAACAGATTAGTTTTCCTTATTGTGACAGGCCCTACATGTTCCACTCAAGGTTCATGGCCCGACTGTACTTGGTGCTTCTCAGTAAGTGAAACAAAGACAGTTCCTGCCTCCAAGAACTCACAATATAGGAACATGACAAGTTGTAACAGGTGGACAAATGCGTAAAGGCTCATTGGGGAACAAGATAATAGTAAGGATGTAACCAATCTTACTGCAGGGTGTCCCCTTGAGTGCAGCAGTAAACCTGTCCCCTTTAGATGTCTGCTAGAGTGCTCTGTCTATCACAAGCTCAAAGGCAGGTGTTGTAGGCATTCCAAACAGTAGGCTACCGAGCTGCTAGACCTCTGTGGATTCCCATAAACACTCACATGCTCTGAGGAAGTAGCACCCTTTTTAGGGTGGCCTGAAACTAGACACAGTTCCTTTGTTACAAAAACAATGAAGATCAAAACCACAGTCCCTAGCCCAAACCCTAGGGACAGTCCAGCAGAGGGGGTAATGGTAGGAGTCTCCGTCAAACCTCTTCATGCTATTCTTCTGTCTGCCCACTGCTGCCCTGTGTCCTGCCTGCAGCAGGGAGTGTCTCTGGCCAACTCTCAGCTGCTGTTCTCAGACTGCCTGCTGCACCTGCTCTCACTCAGCCTCTGTTGAGCCTGGTCCCCTCTGACCTCAGACTAGAACTTCCTTTACATGTATGGAGATTCTGGAGCCGTCCACTGGCTGGGCGCGGTGGAGTGAGGGCATTTCCCGGCAATGGGCCAGCAGCTACATCATTTATGGTCACAAGAGTAAATAGCCTCTGTGGGGTATGCAGTCATCTTTAGCTCTCTTCCTGTGCTGAGAACAAATTGTCCCCATGAGTGTGGTGAGCTTTCCGCTGTTTAACAGGGTGTTAACTATGAAGCTGGGTGCTGACCATCATGGCTAAGTGGTTGCCTGCTGAATAGAGGCAGAAAAGGCATCCAGGAAGCTCAGTGAAGATGGGTGTTGGTTTTTTTAAACTGTGACAGCTGTTATTTTTGACTGTGACACTGAGCACTCATGAAAAGCCCTCACTCACCCGTCCATCCATCTCTCTCTTCCACCCCAATGGTGACTGAAGCGGCCTGTCATTGTGAAGCACTAAGGTGTAAGAACATATGTATTTTGGAATGTCCATTTTGAACCCTTTTCATCTCGATTGAATGTGTCGAAACTGGACATCAATGGAAGTAATAGCTTGTTTGCACCTTGGCAGGGAGAGAGCGTGAGGAAAACCTCTCTGCTGTTGCCCTTCTCTGTGCCTTCCATTTCCAAGGCTCTTAGTCCAGCACCTTTCACCAGCACTAAATTAGCCATAATGAACATTGGAAAAAAAATAGCACTCAAATGTACTAGCCAAATAAAAATCATACATGATCACTGAGAACCACTGAACAGGCGCAGAATATTTTTCCAGAATTATTCAGATCTGAACTTTGTTCCAGCTCCATAATTTGCTGAACTAGGATCTTGAATGTGGAAACTCTCCCCCCACTCCCCACTTTGGGAAATTTGGTAAACCAGATCTGAATTTTGAACTCTCCTTTCTAATTAAGGGGCCTGGGTCTCTAAGGCCCATCTCTAATTAAGAGGATGTCCGGGAAATGCACATTACAGTATAAGGGCTTGCTCCTGCAGAGTACTAGGCAGCTTCAGTTTCCTATGAAGTCTGTGAGAGCAGAGGCCACACAGCACCTTGCAAGGTCAGGTCCTAAAGCAGCCTGCAGACTCCTAAACTGCAGAATTCATTTTCAAGCTTTCCCTTTTGGTTTGGTAGAAATCCTCCCAGAAGTTGCAGCCCTATTCACCCTGCTCCTTTGCAGGTGCGGTGACAACTCAGCATATCAGAGATGCGAAATATATAACAGCATCAAGTCTTGCTGTTGTCTGATGGCCCAGATTGATCTAACCTAGATTTCCCTCTTTGCAGGTAATCACTTTACAACTGAGCTACAGATGCAGCCTCTCATCCTGCTGGGAGTGCATGAGATTATTACAGAAGCCCCTTTAGAATTAAGTCAGAAAAGGCTTTTTCATTTAACTTTATTAATATTGTTCTCCAGCCATATCAAATGTTCTTGTGAGTGCCATCTTTAGAATATTTATAACATATTCTTTGTATTGATTTTGGAATGAAGGGGGTTTGTGTGGGTGTGGGTGTTGTTTTGTAAGAATTTTGTAAGAATTTATCTGAAATGTTGCATTTATCCCTTTTTTATTTTAAAATTAAATTAAAAATGGTCAAGTCACTCAGATTTGAGGAGCTATTACTGCTGCACAGTGTGGTTTCCAGACTCCATTTTGCTCCAAATCACATAGAAAGCAGAAGCCAGCCACACATAAAGTAAGGCCATAAAAATGCAGCACTCGCCAGCTGTTTCCACATGGTTACTAAGGTATCTCCTAGTCTAAGGATAGCTGTGAAGATCTCAGATACCACTGCATGATAGCTGTGGGCAAATGCTGATAATCAGTGTTAACACAGTGCACCAGGCCACACTACAGTAACCGGAAATTCCACGTTGACAAACTATGTCTCAATGCCTGGAATGGAGCTGACAGCATTTCATGCCAGCGTTTCTTACATATGCAGGGTGAGGCTGTGGCTGATTCTGCCCAGGATGATGGGGAGAGGACTCAGTGAGTGCCACCACCTTGCACCGGGGGCTGCTGCAGTCTGAGTGGGGAGTGCACAGCCTGTGCATACTAGTTAGCACCGGTGGTGGCACTAAAAGATGCAGAGTGAGCCTCACCACATTGGTCCATGGAGCTGGCTGGACATGAAGTGAGCACAAGTGCCACCCTTCCCCAAGATGGTTGGAGCGCCACCTTTGGTAGCAGGAAGAATTCTGGTGCCTGGCGTACTGAACAAAAATCCCTCCTGGGCCGGGCGGAGGGTAGGTGGTTGGCTGATGAGATACAGTATCTTCACACCTCCTTCATGAGCAACTGTAGCTGCAATGATCTAGGCCAGAGCAAAGGGGCTGGAAGGGTCGAAGGCCTCTTACCACCCAGTTACTGGCAGGAGCAGCTCTAGCTGTTTTGTTGGCTAGAGAGGAAAATGTTTGTGGTTCCCCCCCCACCCTCCAAGTGGGTCAAGAAACGCCCTCTCCCTCCCCCCCCAAAAAAACAGCCATCCAATCAATGAAGCAAAAACGGCCTGCCAACCAGAGCATGAAGGGTTAAAAAAGCTGAATGGAACAGCAGTGTGGTACCCCCTGGAAGGTGGCACCCCCACGCCGAGTGCCCCTGCTCATCTCCCCTTGGTTACTGGTTCAAATCCAGCCAACCAGCATCACTTTTCAGGCCTTCCTGACACACCTTAAAGAAGCAAACAGGGCACAACCCCATTTCCCCCTGCTAAGCTGCTTTGCCTAGGACCTGACATAGGTGTCTGTCAGCAAGGGATGGCAGCGTCCCAAAACCTGCCCCCTAATGCTGTTCCCACCATTAACAAATACAGTCTGGGAACATACTGCATCTCAGGTCCCTTGCGCCATGAGAAATAACCGTTTTGTGCCTTGCAAATGAAACACAAATGAACTCACTCCGCTGGGAATGCAGCACTCAAGGACAAGCCTTGATAAGCAAAAGCCAGGCTCCAGGCAACTGCTTGGAAGGTAACCAACTCCCCCATCCTGCTTCAAAGGGCCCAAGCATTTACTGACAAAGCGAAGTGGCTGTGGTGTGAGTTAAGGGGATGGTTGCCAAGGAATTTTACCTCCAAGACTTAATATTATGCTTTTTGGCTTCAAAATATTTGAACACTAAGGAGCTCTAAGGGCTATTCATAAGGGTGAAGTAGGCACCTAACTGCCCCTTTAGGGGCCTGTGACACTCTGTACCTCAAAGTAGCCTCCTGGAACCCTCATATTCACCACTGTCATATGGTTATGATATGTTTTGTACAAAGTATGCCTTGTGGGGTATCATTTTAAAAGTCGTGATTGGTTGAGCTTTAATATTCTGTTGGATCATATGTGCTATAATTGTATGTGAAGTTATGAAGTTTTGCTATGTGTGTGTTACTGTAATATCTTGTGAGGTTGGGAGACACCCACAGCCAGCTTTTCAGCTGCAACAAAGGAGTAGCCATCCAGGCCTTAATGGCTCCTCAATGACTATCCACTATCAGACTAACACATGTCACAGCAAGAATCTTTCTGGCAGCTGGAAGAAAGTATAAAAGAGGGAGAGTAACATCATCACTTGGTCTCCCCCTCACACCTCACTCAACCCCTGGAAGAACATCTGGAAGACAAAGACTTTGAACTGGGGAAGTTTGGTACTGAGGAACTGTAACCTGCTTGTGCCATCCGTAATGGTGAGACACTGCTTGATTCAAATCTTGCTTAGTCTGTTTAAGTGAGAATTTAGATTGCAAATTTATTTTTAATTTCTTGGGTAATAAACATTGATTCCTATGCTTGCTACTTATAATAACTTAAAATCTATCTTTCTGTAGTTGATAAATCTGTTTTATATTTTACCTAAAATGGTGTAGTTTTGGCCGAAATGCTAAGGCAATCTCAGCTCAGGTTAAAAAGGCTGCTGCATGTCCACTTTCTATGAAGAAGCGGCAAATTTATTGAGTTTGCACTGTCCAAGGGAACCTTAAGCAATGCAAGATGGTACATTTCTAGATGCAAGGCTGGAGAGCGGGGGGGAATTGGCTGGAGCCTCTCTGCTGACAGTTCATGCGTGGCTGGGAGGTCATTTATGTAGCTCGGTTGGGTGTGTGCCTGCCTGTGGATGGCTATGGAAGTGCAGTTCTTGTCAGAGGTTTGTAGCTTGTCACAGTGTGAAAGGCAGCCCAGGTTGGTGCATTTGAAGGGCTCAGCAGTCCCACAGTCCCGGTTGCACCGGAGAAGTCCCATTATAGTGCCTAAATGCAGCATTTAGATATTGCTGGCATTCACAAAACCCCTGATGAGCTTCTGCCAACCCTCTAGGTGCCTAAGTTTCCACCAGTGACATCCTCTGATGCTACCAAGCTGCTCAGAGGCCTGGAAGGATTCACAAACAAGGTGTTCCCTCTCTATCTTGCCTTTGGGGCCTGATCTGGAAGGCATGCCCAAGGCACGCCTACCCCACATAACAGGCAACAGGGCTGGTACCTGCAAGCCCAGTGGCTAGGGTTCTCCTTTAAGATGTGGCCTATCTACTGGCCAATTGGTTCCAGTCCCTGCTGTGCCTGATTTGGAGCAGAGACTTGAAGCAAGCTCTCCTACTTTGCAGGTGAGTGCCCTCACCACCGGACTACTGTGTATAAGGGAAAGGGGGTTGCCTCCTTGTTTTGTTTTTTTGCTAGAAAGAGCTGACCTGACTTAAGTGCCCAACTCCTGGAGAGGGTTCATTGCTTCGAATTAAGTGCAGCTGATTCCCTCTGGCTCAGAGCTAGGTGCTAACTCCCTTTGAGGGTGGGGCCTAAACATAAGCCTCACCCTTCTCCTCAGTATTTCTGACAGGCAGGGGTGGGTCTAGGTATTTTGCCGCCCCAAGCATGGCAGGCAGACTGCCTTCGGCGGTTTGCCTGCAGAGGGTCCGTTGGTCCTGTGGCTTCGGCTGACCTCCCACAGGCGTGCCTGCGGGAGGTCCACAAAGCCGCGGGACCAGCGGACCCTCCGCAGGCAAGTCGCTGAAAGCAACCTGCCTGCCACCCTCACGGCAACCGGCAGAGCACCCCCCATGGCTTGCCACCCCAAGCAGGCGCTTGGTGTGCTGGAGCCTGGAGCTGACCCTGCTGATAGGCTAGCTTGGGCAGCTCCCCACTCAGAGTGCTGGCTTCTGCGAATCCAATTCTTAGGTGCCTAACTTTCACCATGCATTCTTCAGGAAGCCATGGCATTCCACTTGGTTATGGATTTCACTCAGCAGGAGGGCACTGTAGTGGTGTGAACACCCACTCCAGCCCTGAAGGGGTTGGAGAAGCCCTGCAGAGGGCTGGTGCTGCAGAAGAGAACAAAACCCCGGCTGACTGGCGGAAGTGGCTGCAGCTGGGGCCATGCCCCAAACTGAGCAACTAGGCCAGGGCAGCCAGAAGCTAAGGAGTCTCACTCTGACTGGAGAGAGAGATGGGTCTGGCTGTTGGGGAACTCACCCGGGGACCTAGAGTGAGGCAGGGCTGCGGAAAGGCCTTGAGGGCTGTGAAGTCTTAGGCCAGCAACTCCCCAGGCTGCAGGACCTGGTCCTAGGCCCACATAGGTATTGGGGTTGCAGAGTGGCAGGCTGAAGGTGGGTAAAGACAGGCAGTCCCAACCCCTTGTTGCCTGTGATGACTGGCTGATAGACTGCAGTCCACCCTAGGGTGCAGGGGCTAGATGGTGACTGGCAGTAACCATGACTGAGGCGATGTGGGGAGAGGGGGTGGGGGTTCGCCTGGGTGGGGAGACTAAGAAAGAATGGGGTACTGCTGGTGGGGCAGCACCCAAGACAAGGGCACTGGGGTCCGGGAGGGACACGGAGGCCAATGACAGGTGGGACACCTGGCCTGCAGAGGGCACTCCAACGACTGGTGAGCTAATTCCTGAGAGGACCAGCAGGAGCTGCTGAGTGAGTTTGCACCTGTTTACGAGCACCTAAAAGTTAGGCCCTTAGAGTCAGCCCAGATTTCTTTGCTTCTCATGCATCATCACCAATAATAATGAAGGCTCTACTGGTCACATGTGACACCCATTGTTGTCAAAGGTTTTCAACAGGTGTAATTGATTGGGACTCATTAAACAAATCTGTTGATGAGGAATACACTCCAGCTGGGTTGCATCTGCAGGGCTGACAGGAGTAGTAAGCAGTAAACATTTAAGTTTTGCCATAAAGCAGCTAATCATAATCTGAGTCTCACAAGGAGCAGATTTGTGGCGTTGGAAGGGGCCATTTTTACATGTTCGCTTTTCAGAGCAGAGCCGCTTTTCAATAGTATCATCTCCGCAGCTGAGCTACGGCTCTTGGAACTTTAACCTTTAATTTTCTGACTCTTGTGTGTTTACATTGTCAGCCTGTCCTTTCCATTTGCATAGCTTTTTGTACTGAATTTTCTGCATCAGTACTGATGGAGAGGGAAGACTTCCATCTTCTGAATCTTCAATCCTATTTTCCTGCTGCACCAAACTATTTACCATGAAATCACTGACCTTACCAGCCTTGCTTAGTGAGTTCAAGCCTAAACTGATATTACTGCTAGCATAAATAAATAGGGGGCAGTGGGGTTGACGGTGTGACAGTGCTGTTGTGCAGTAGGGAAGAGAAGAGAGAGCAATAAAAGAAGAGACCGAGACGCAGAGAGCCAGTCATTGCTGCAAGCAGAGAGATATGTCTGCATTAAAAGAATGTGAAGAAACGATCAAGAAGAAAGTGAAGTGAAAGTGAAAAGTGGGTGAGAAACAACTCATGTTAGATCTAGGTAAACAACTGAAATGATCATTTGTGGCTCCTGTGAGCTTGCAGCACATCTGACCATTGTGGGTGTGACTTCGTGCTCCGTCTCTTAGTGATGAACCAGATAACTTAAAATATCCCCCCACCTTCCGCCAAGTTAGAAGTGTGAAAACCTACGAGTACATTTAAGGCACCGCAAACAAGAAACCCATGATCGACTCAAGCAGCTTTATCTGGACTTTTGCATATTGGTTTCAGAAAATTAACTCTTAGAATGTCCCGTTATATGATCAGGGAAACCTTTCTTTGGTTTTTTATAACCACGGTCACCACAAATCTTCCACTAGTTTGATGCAGCCCCCCTTCTTCTATCCTGGAGTGGCTGAAGCTTTGTCATAATTCAGTTGGATTCTTGGTTTCCATCACAAGACTGATTTAGGAAGTCCCACCATTGAAGTTCCCAAGAAAAGTCTTTCCAGCTTCAAACCTAGTCTGTGTGCAGCAGGGAGTTTTCACCAACTTTGTGGTGAGCTGTTTCTAAAAGGACTTTTAGAAAAAAAGCCAAGCGTTCCCCATAGCTAGAAAACGTGACTGGGCTTCTTGCCAGATTCTACCCTTTGGATGGAAAGTGGGAAAGGATTAAAACAAGTTTTCTTGGACCCCCCCTATAGGGGCAGAGAACAAGCACTGAATCTTCACATCAGATTTTAAATGGTTATTAAATGCTGAACTAGCAATGTCACATGGAGCATGTTGGACTCTGGAGGCCTCTGTGAGAGGCATTGGGGCTCTGAAGATGCTTAGAAAATTAGGTGGAGTACTAGGGAGCATCACTGCATTTGCTAGACCACAAGCCTAGTGGCAGCAAACCAGAGCACTCAACCACACGAAATCCTCACATATGCAAAGTTCTGTAGGCCTGGGTTTACCTCCTGCAGAGCTTATAAGGCACTGTAGGGACTGATGAGCCTCCTGAGACTCTCTAGGGGCCCAAAAGCCTCCTACAAGATGCCAGGGTATGATCTACTTCCCCAGGTACTGAAGGCACTGATAAGCCCTGCAAGGCACAGGATACATTAACCCAGACACTCAGGGCACCAATGATGCTCTAGTCACTTGGGCTCAGATTTTCAAAGCTATTTTAGCATCTAACTCCCACTGAGATCAAGGGGTCTAAATATCTTTGTGGATTTGGACCTTGGTGTGCCAACAGGGTGACAGATGCTTGAAGTAATGACATGGATCTCGGTGCTTGGAATGCTGAGGACAGCTTCACTTGATAGACCTTACTGTCTCCTGCACCCTTCCTACCAGTGTCTCCCCTTTAGGTCATTAGGCTTTCTCCTCTTGTGTATGCACATTATAGCCTTTTGCAGCACCTCTTGCTGGGGAAGGAAAGCTCTGTCCATACCCTTCTGACCAAGATGAGGTGGAGGGCTAGGTTCCAGACACACCTTTTTCCTTCTTTACCTCTCCTTAGAGGTTGAAGGACTTTGCTCTTTCTGGGAATGGACTTAGTCTTCTTAGCGTATGCGCAACGTGCCTCAAGTGGCACGTGATCATGATTCATCACCGAATTTAATCAGCTTGTTGGATCATTAGCTTCCCTGGCTTGGGCTGGGTACTGATGGGAAGTGCAACAAGAACATTGATCATACTCCCTGGTATTACATTGAGTGGATTCAGTGAAACACCCGCACATGAATAGCTTCCTTACAACAAGATGCATTTTAAAAAAGAGAGTCAGATTAAGAAGAAATAGTTTACATATCATACCTCATCTGAATACTTAGCCAAGCCCAGAGAGGCAGGGTCCCCTTCACTTAGGTATAGAGGAGAGAGGTAAATCTTTCATGGTCTAAAAAGCAAATCCTATCTCTGAATAATAATGCCCATTTCTGGTAAATGTTTTTCATCAATAGCTCTCAAGGTATTTCATAACCTTTCACAACACCCCTGTGAGCTAGGGAAGTGCTGTTCTCCTCATTTTCCAGAGGGAGAACGGGGATACAGAGAGACTAAGTGACTTGGCCAGGGTGACACAGGAAGTTCATGGCAGACCAGGGGACTGAACCCAGTCACCTAGGCCAATGCCCTAACCACTGGGCAAGCCTTCCTCTGGCCTGCCTTGCCTGTGTGACATTCTCATGCCATTGTATGCAGAGAGAGCACACTCTTGTCCCTCCTCCAAACTGCACACCGAGTCCTCTGTATGAGTGTCCATTACAATATTATCAGGATGATGATAACTCAGTGTTTTCCCAGAATGAGCAGGAGCCACATTGCAGGAGGTAGTCTCGATCCAAAATACTGGATTTTATAAAGCAGTTATGAAGGGAAGATGGGAGTTGGTGTTGCTAAGGCGGGCGGAGAGCTGTAGCCTTACCTGTAATTTCCATACTTTCAAAATTTTGGGGTTCTTTTCCATGGAGCCTTCACTCTGAATTACCCAGCTTTCTACAACTTTTTTTATGGTGACTACAATGTTTTGATGATGTTTTATTTACTGATATGCGCTTAGCACTAGCTTAAAGTGTTTGGCTGGGTATAAGGGTATGGCTACACTTGCAGCAGTACAGCGCTGCCGCAGGAGCACTCCCGCAGCAGCGCTTTGAAGTGCGAGTGTGGTCGTGACACTCGCTGGCTGCAGGTACTCCACCTCCCTGAGGGGATTAGCTTGCAGCGCTGGGAGCCGTGCTCCCAGCGCTGGGGCACTGTTTACACTGGCACTTTACAAGCGCTGTAACTTGCTGTGCTCAGAAGTGTGAGCCAGAAAGTTGCAGTGCATGTTAAAGTGCCAGGTGTAGCCAAGGCCTAAGATTGTATGTGTCCCTGCATAGCCTGTGGCCATAACACCTCCGCATGTGAAACTGAGAGATCTCATCAGCTCAGCTAGGTAGGGCTGGTGCACGACAGGAGATCTCCCAGGAAAACCTGGTATGCTGAAAGAAGCAGTTTAGGTGATTTAGCAGATGGGGTTCTTCACCTTGAGCAACTACTGAACCAATCCCAACATAAAAGAGATTGATAGCGGAATATGGGCAGTGGGAGGTCGCTAAGGTTGAGAAGAGGAATTGATATGAGGAATGTTAATTGGGTATTGAATAACTTAACTGCTTATTAACTTGCTTTCAGGAGTCGTGTTGGTGGGCTATGCAGTCTATCTTCTTTAGCTGTAAGTGAACTCATCGTGCATGTGTGTAACTATAGAGATCGAGGTGGGCAAACTTTTTGGCCTGAGGGGCGCATTGGGGAATAGAAATTGTATGGCAGGCCATGAATGCTCACAAAATTGGGATTTGGGTATGGGAGGGGGTGAGGGCTCTGCCTGGGGGTGTGGGCTCTGGAGTGGGGCTGGAGATGAGGTGTTTGGGGTGTAGGAGGGTGCTCTGGACTGGGATCGAGGGGTTTGGAGAGCAGGAGGGGGATCAGGGATGGGGCAGGGGGGCTTGGTGTGTGGGGAAAGGCTCAGGGGGTGCTGGCTCCAAGCAGCGCTTACCTCAAGCAGCTCCTGGAAGCAGTGGCATGTCCCTTCTCTGGCTCCTATGTGAAGATACTGCCAGGCAGCTCTGCACGCTGCCCCACCCATAGGCACCACCCCTGCGGCTCCCATTGGAGTGCGTAGGAGCTGGAGCGGGTGCTGGCACCAACCCAGACCCCCCCCGCCGGAGTGCCAGCGCGGGGCCGAGCCATGTGGTGCGGCTTGCGGGCTGTAGTTTTCCCACCCCTGATATAGATAATGACTGGATTCTCCAGTCTGCTAAGTTCTCTGCACATGGGAGCAGCCAGTGTAAAGCTGGTGGAGGGAGCTTTGTTGCCTCCTGTATCAAGTCTGCCACTTGCTGCTTCTTTTGCCACCTGGTGTATGGGTACAGGGGCATGTTGGGGGCAGGGAGAGGAGGCAGAGGTAGCTCAGGGGAAAGAGAGAGATGCCTGAGGAGGAGGAAGAGTGGGCATGGTGCAGCAAAGCTGATCCTCAGCTGACGTAAGAGCTTATGACTGTGGCAAAAGTAAGAGCTGCATCCCTAGTGCTTTAGCTTCCACCTGGGTTGGATAGCTAACAATCAGGGAGCCACAGTCAATTCCCTTTCAGCTCCATTCCCTCCCAAGTTCCATACGGGCCCCCAGTGGAGAATTGAGCCCAATATGTTTCTGAACTGGGGGGAGCATAGTTGTGGGAGGATTGGTGGGTACCTATGAATATCTACATCTGCATGGAAACCTATGTACTCTGATAGCAATATGTATTTATGTCTCTGTGTCTATATAGAGATATGGGAACTGCATATGTGTGTTCTCTGTCTATGAATCTAAGCAAGATTGAATATGTGTATAGCCAAGCAAGGCAGCTGGGATGCTGTGACCACTGCTGTTCAGAGTCATCTCACTGTTTCCTTGTGCTTTCCCCATCTGTTGAATTCACCACTTGCCTCTTATCTTATGTTTAGGGTTTGGCTACACTTGCAGGTGTGCAGCGCTGGGAGTTAAAGCTGTCTTAGTACAGCTGTGTAGGGAAAGCGGTGGAGTGTGGCCACGCTGACAGCTACCAGGGCTTCAATGTGGCCACATTTGCAGCATTTGCAGCGGTGTTGGGAGTGGTGCATTATGGGCAGCTATCCCACAGAGCACCTTGTCCCATTTTGGTGCCATTTTGGTGCCGTGAGTTCTGGGAAGGGGGCATAGGGTGTGGGTCATTCTGCTTCCTGTCCCAATGCCCAGTGATGCATCTCTTCACATCCCAGCAATCCCTGTTTTTCTGTCCATGTTTGGCGCCATCTTGACTCTCTCAATGGTTTCTGTGCAGCGCAATTTCTGTGGGAAATAGAGCCAGAACTGCTGAGGAGTATGCTGACGAGTCTCGCCAGCACATCACATTTGGCAGTTGAGCTATTCCTTAAGATACAAAGTGATGAGGAGTCTGACGATGATAGTGAGTTGCCTGATGCGTATGACATTAAATTGCTTCTGGCATTCACGGAAATACTCAGCACCATGGAAGGCCGCATTTGGGCTCAAGAAATAAGCACTGAATGGTGGGATCACATCTTTATGGAAGTCTGGGATGACGAGCAGTGGCTGCAGAACTTTCGGAAGAGAAAAGCCACTTTCATGGGACTGTGTGCTGAGCTCGCCCCAACCCTGCGGCGCAAGGACGCGAGATTGAGAGTTGCCCTGATGGTGGAGAAGCGGGTGGCTATTGCAGTCTGGAAGCTGGCAACTCCAGACAGGTACCGGTCTGTCGGAAGCCAGTTTGGAGTGGGAAAATCAACCGTTGGAATCGTGTTGATGCAAGTTTGCAGGGCCATTAATCGTGTCCTGCTAAGAAGAACCGTGACTCTGGGGAACGTGCAGGACATTGTGGATGGCTTCGCACAAATGGGTTTCCCTAACTGTGGAGGGGCAATAGATGGGACGCATATTTCTATTCTGGCACCACCCCACCTAGCATCCGAGTACGTTATTCAGAAGGGGTATTTCTCTATAGTTCTCCAGGCACTTGTGGATCACCGTGGGCATTTCATTGACATTAACACAGGCTGGCCTGGAAAGGTGCATGATGCATGCATCTTTCGGAACACTGGCCTGTTCAGGAAGCTGCAGGCAGGGACTTTTTTCCCAGACCGGAAGATCACAGTAGGGGACATCGAAATGCCCATTGTGATCCTTGGAGACGCCGCTTACCCGTTAATGCCTTGGCTCATGAAACCTTATACAGGGAAGCTTGACAGGAGCAAGGATCGGTTCAACTACAGGCTGAGCCGGTGCCGAATGACTGTGGAGTGTGCTTTTGGCCGTTTAAAGGGACGCTGGAGATCTCTGTATGGGAAGCTAGACTTGGGGGAAAGCAGCATCCCTGCGGTTATATCCGCGTGCTGTACCCTCCATAATATTTGTGAAGGGAAGGGTAAAAGATTCAGTCAGGCATGGACCTCCGAGGTTCAGTGCCTGGAGGCTGAATTTGCACAGCCAGAGAGCAGGACTACTAGAGAGGCCCAGCACAGGGCTTCAAGGATTAGGGATGCCTTGAGGGAGGAATTTGAGGCTGAAAATCAACAGTAATGTTTGGTGCCTTGCATGGGAGTGAAGTGCAGTGGTTACAACGTTAGTAGGAATCTGTTTTTCCTAAGCTGATTTGCAGTGCCTGCTTCTTTCCTGGGCTAAGGTATCTTTAACTTTCTACAATAATAAAGACTGTTTTCAAAGCCAAGAATTCATTTATTGAAAAGAAAATAACTTTATTGACAGATACACAACATTTTGGGAACCTAAAAGGGCAGGGGTGTGGGGTGGGGAACTGTACAGTCACAGTTTTGAATATGTCCTGTCTGGAGTGCTGTGCAATGACTGCTGCACTTCAGGATGCCTATACTGCATGGTGATGGGGGATGAGTGGGGGTAAGAGTCGTAGTTCTCAGGGCTGGCTGGTGAACATACAGGTATTGTAGGCAGCTGGTGGTGGTAAGAACCTGGATGCTGGGGAAGGGGGTTTGGAGCTGACATTGGCGCACAAGGGAAAGAGCTTTGGGATGTGGGGGGGGGGGTGGCACAGTAGTGCTTTGCCTGCTGGCTACGAGCGCCTGGATAGAGTCCGCTTGGCGCGCCAGGATGCTTATCAGCTGCTTTGTGCTTTTCTTCCTGGCTGCTGCGTTTTTCTGGCGGATCCTGCTTTCCCTTTCTCTCCAGTCCTGCACTTTTTGATTCTCTGTGGCAGAGTGATCCATAACTGCTTGCAGGAGGTCTTCTTTGCTTTTTCGCAGCTTCTTCTGGAGGTTTTGGAGTCTTTGAGCTGTTGATAACATGGGCAGCCGAGAACTCAAGGTTGCTTGTGGAAAGGCATAAAAGGCAACACTTAACAGAGGCAGCATTGTTTATATCTCAGACAGTTATTCCCACAGTGAAGGAGTAACATTCTTCACAATAGCATAATTTTCCCACACCAAAGAGAGCGCACATAACCCACAGGAGCCCCAAAATGGTGAGTAAGGGGGACTGATTGCTTCAGGGCTGTACTGTCCTCGCGGTTTCTGTGCTTTGGGGAAAGCAAACAGCTGCAGGGGGCACCTACGCTAAACACTCTCCCAACATTTTCCACAGGAGTTGATCCTGGAAGATATCTCGCTGCTGCGGGTCACTTGAGAAGAGCGGGAGGGTCTTCTACAGTAATGCAGATTCCGCCCTGGCCCCTATGCAGCTTGCCTGTGTGCAGCAATGGTCCCCCCACCCCTTGCTATTCCACATCTAGGCATGCATGCAGAACCCTCCCTCCTCTTCTGAAAAATTTCCATCCTGAAAATAAAAGCTGCTTACTGGGAACCTGTTCCTCTGTTCTCCACCAAGAATCGGCTGCTGCGACTGGCTACCTTCCTCCTGGCTTGAGAAGAGATCCTGGCTGCATGCCTCCAGGGACTCTGGGGTGTCTCCCCTCACCCCAGTACCCTCACTCTCAGTTTCCTCCTCCCTCCGCTCCTCCTCCACCCACTCTGAGGTGTCTATCGCGGTCCTCAGATTGGCAGTGGGGTCACTCCCAAGTATCGCGTCCAGCTCCTTGTAAAAATGACAGGTCGTGGGGGCAGCAACAGAGTGGCAGTTTCTCTCACAGGCTTTGCAATAGACACTCCGCAGCTCCTTCACTTTAACCCTGCAGTGCAGCGCGTCCCGGTCATGGCCCCTTTCCAGCATGGCCCTTGATACCTGCCCAAAGGTATCGTAATTCCTACGGCTGGAGCGCAGCTGGGACTGCACAATTTCCTCCCCACAAACACTGATGAGGTCCAGCAACTCACCATTGCTCCATGCTGAGGCTCGTTTGGCGCATGGAGGCATGGTCATCTGGAAAGACTCACTGATTGCACTCCACACCTGGCTGAGCAAACAGGAAGGGGATTTTTAAAATTCCTGGGGCATTTAAAGGGTGGGTCACCTGAGGCCAGGGCAGTAGAGTTCGAACTGATGAGCAGAGTGGTTGAACTGGCATTCTGGGATACCTCCGAATACCTCTGGAGGCCAATAACAGTGCTTTTGGTGGCTATACTGGCGGAGCAGTGCTGCATCACCAGTGCTATAGTCACTATTCCCCAGGCCGAGGTGGAGTACAGCCAGCGCTGTAGCCAGGGACATACAGCACTGTATGTGCCTTGCAAGTGTGGACGGTGAGTGAGTTGCAGCACTGTAAAGCCACCACCTACGCTGCAACTCTCCAGTGTAGCCAAGCCCTTAGATTGTGAGCTCTTGGGGACAGGGACCATCTTTTTGTGATGGGTTAGTGCAGTGCCTGGCACGAGGGGGCTGGGGACACTAAATGTTATCACCAGACCAATAAATAATAATGTGTAGATCAGATTCTGATACTGTCACTCATGTTGAGTAACTGACTTCAGTAGTGCCAAAGTGATCAATAGGACTATCATGGAGTAAGATACTACTCAGTGGAAGAAAGGGTATTAGCATCTGTCTCACAGTGAAATGCTCAGCGTCATTTGTTGTATTCGTGTGTGAGAGAAGGTTCAAGAATAGTTACGCTCATGTGCGGACAGCAATGACTGCATGTTTTGCATGATCTATATAGTATTCAGCAATGAGGATGTTGCCTGAGCATGGATATTAATGAGTGTAATACACTGCTTTTCATCCAGTGTGTGGTTCTTCGACAAATTCTTATGAACAATGTTGCCTTTCTTGTTAGGTGTGTTTTTAACCATTGAACAGATTGTCGTAGTCTATTGGCTTGTCAAGAATGTCTAACTGAATGTTTCTAATTAGGCTTTTGGGAAAGGTCATTAGTGACCATTTATAGTGAATAGAGGCTAACAATACCTTCATCAGTATGGAGAAATAACACTGTATGTGTTAATAAGCATGCTCTATGCACAGGGATTGATGTCCTGGCAGCCTGCCTTTCAAAGTATGGTTGCTTTTTTGCACTACAGTGGTTGGGACTTGCAGTACTCAGGGACCATTCTAGTCTTTTAGATGCATAACACACCTGCCATATGTTCGTATGTGTCCACAGCTGAAATAGTGCAATATATGAACTATATTATGTGTTGCATGAAGTTAATATGCTGTTTTATGGTGAGGAACATTTATGATCGGCAACAGGCTTGAGTCAATCTGATAAGAACTGCAATGAAAATGGTGTGATGATCCATGGAATGAAATATTTGCATGGATTAGTGAAATTGCTCATGGTATGCTAGATTTTCAGCGCGGCATTATTCCATCTAGTAGGGGCATGTCTACTCTGCCCAGCCGTTTGCACTGTGGAGATGTGAGCTGCAGTGCACCCCAAAGTGCTGTGCTGTAACTCCCCTGTGTGGACACTGCGGGCGTGAACTTAAAGGTCCCAAGTTACAGCTGAACACTTTGGTGTGCACTGTGGGTCACACCCTCGTAGTCCAAATGGTGGGGCAGTGTAGTTGTGCCCTAAGTCTTTTGCTGGTATAAAGTCTGTCAACAGTGCCACGCGGTGGCTTTACATGATGTGTGCCGATTTGGCAGCACAGATGGCAGAGAAGGGAATGTGATGCACCTCTGATGCACGTCAGGTGAATGCATTAGAGCATTGGATCTGCCAGACACAAGGCATATCCAAAATTCCACCAGAAGAGACAGAATAACCTTGATGCAACAGCAGCCTTGCGTGGGAATTGGGAGCTGGGGTCGAGTCAACTCCATGCACTGCCTGCTTTACAGGAATGATTGGCCTTGTTAGAGAGACAAGGTGGGTGAGGTAATATCTTGTATTGGACCAACTACTGTGGGTGAGAGAGACAAGCTTTCGAGCTGACACAGAGCTCTTCTTTTGGTCTTCTTAGTCATTCTGGATCTGGAGTGGTTCCAGAGGATGTCAGTGTACTGCTTGGGAGGGGTAGGCTGACCAGAAGTCCCTATTTTATAGGGACAGTCCCGATATTTGGGGCTTTTTTTATATGGGCTCCTATTATCCCACACACCCTGTCCCGGTTTTTCACACTTGCTGTCTGGTCACCCTAGGAAGAGGGGATGGAGGGGAATCACTCCTTCACAAAACTCTTCAATGCCATGGAGAACCATATGGCAGCCTATATGTATTCTTCAGAAACAGCACAGCAGGGTTCCTTTATGTCATCACTGCCATTGGTTGCACTATAACTGCTTCTAGTTAGCTCGAGGAAATGTATAGGAATAAGAAGAGTTCTCATGCTATGAATATGCAGATAACTTTTGATGCTATTTTTGTCATATAGAATATATAGGCAGAATAGCCAGAAGCATCCTATGATTCATACATCTCTGACACATCACCACTCAAGAAGCCATTGGATCAGCAGCTGCTGTATCTTGTTTAGCTAGTCTATAGGCATTTTCCTTTCTGTCACAGTGATACGTGTTTGAGCAGGAATGCAATGGCAGCCTGCTGTCTGTCCTGCTATCTTGCTGATTGGGCAACTTTGCATTCACTAATTTAAGGCACTGAACAGGAATTTTCAAAGCTTTTCAGGGGCATGAGTAGATAGATGGGTGCATAATTTTTCTGCTTTTGGGGAGGGAATGCTGCCTGCAAATGAATTTTAGGAAGGGTGGGGGAATTTCTCTGTATTTTATGCACAGGATGGCAGATGTGGTTATTCCTGTTTTGTCAGGCTGTTGCTATTTCTTTTGTTTATAGTAATTGTACTAAATGTGGTTTTAACTACTTGTAAGAGGTGGCTAAACTGCAGCGTTTCTCAAATGAGGCTACCAGGGGCTTTTCTTGCGGTCAGAGCCTCATGGACTGTGATTGGGTGTGGGAGGAGGGGTAAAGTAGTGGCTCCTCCCCTTCCTGTTGCTCCTGGATACGCTATCTTGGTGTTGGTTGCTGGGGCCACCACCAGGGGTTGGGCCTTGCCCCCCTCTGTAGACATCTGGGGCACAGTGCTGAAGGAGTAGGCAGCCAGTGATTTCCCCACCTTCCCAAGGGCAGTGGGGCTCAGGCTTTGGGCTTCAGCCCTAGGGTGGCAGGGAAGCAGGCTCTAGCCACGGGGCTCTGGGCTCCATCCCCTGACTCTGGCTGCACAGCAGCAGGTCCCAGGCTCCAGCCACATGGCTTCGGGCTCCATCCCCAGGCCCCGTCCCCCGGCCATGGGGCTTCAGGCTCTGGCTGTGGGGCTTCAGGCTGCAGCCCCCTGCTACTTCCGTGACCCCCCGCCCACCCATCCCCTTGTCCCTGGCCCCTGCTTCCTCCCCCAACCCCCATCCGGGGCTTAATTTGTCCCCAGACTTGCCAGGGCTGAGTAAGTTGGCTGTGAAAAGTGATACTTGTATGTTTGTTAATATCAATTGTCACAACAGACTTACTAGCTAGCAATAAATACATTACAATGATTAGGACGTGTGTATGGGCATTTTTTTTGTTTTTCCTAAAGCTGATTAACTATTTTAGGAAAAAATGTGAGAGCAGCCGCACTCTGAGGCCACCAAAAAATTTGTCCTGAGAACCCCTGGGCTAGAGTATGTGACGGTGCCTCTTATGATTTTGTTAACCCAGTAACCAGCCTCATTAGTGGAATTTAAGCACCTACCTGTTACTTAATGCCCAGCATCTTACCGTTTAGGCAATTTTTTAAAGTGTATGTGATATGTACATGGCCACTACCATCAAAGGACCTGAGCACCTCAGAATCTTTAAGGTTTTTACCCACCCAGTGCCCTGGGAAGTAGAGAAGTACTATGATCCCCATTATACAGATGGAGAACTCAGGCACAGAAAGACTATGGGCCAGATGTACAAAGGTAACTACGCACAGAGGCAGATAGGTGTCTTGAATTGAAACCAATGGAAGTTAGGAACCAAGGCATTTTTGAAAATATCACTAGGGCCAGATTCACAAAGGCACTTAGGCACCAAACTGCCTCTTCAGGCACCTAAATCCAATATTCAGGCAGCAGTGGCATTCTCAAAACCACTACTAAGCTGCTGCCTAACTGAGGAGGGGCATAAGTTTCTGCTGATGGGTGTGCACAGAACTGCCTAAATCCTTATGCCATGCCACAGCTAATGAGCTCCTCAGAGCCTGGTTGCCCTGGTGGCCCTGAAGCGGGATTCTCAAACTTTGTGTTCCCCTGTCTGTCTTGCCAGCAGGGCCTAATCCTGTAGGTGTGCTCTGAATGTACCTACAGGCTGGGGCCCTGCACAAGGGACTGCTGGCCTCTAGCTTTAGGTGGGCCTAGACCCATCTGTCCCAGTACCTGCAAATAGTACAAGGGACTGCTGGCAGGCAGGCCCTCAGCCTGCCCAACAGTGCTTAAGGCATTCACTGGGGATGTGTGAGAGCCAGTTTTGAATCTCTCCTCTGCCTCAGAGCAGGAACTAGAACACAGATCTTCCACAGCACAGGGGAGTACCCCAACCCCCCGCCTATTGGCTAGAAGAGGGCATTGCCCTTCTCTACCTAACTCCAGAAAAGGGTTTGCAGCTGAGAATCCCAAGCAGAGGGAGGTGCCTCCCTCTGGCCCATCAGTCAGAGGAGAGGGCTAAAGCCCAGATCAGTGGGAGTTAGGCACCTAATTGACTTTGCAGAGCTGAGACTGAGCCCCACTTCTTTTCTCTGGATTTCACTCTTAGCTACTTTAGGCAGCTCCCTGGCTTCTGAGAACCCCTTTTTTAGGCACCTAAATCTCCCAGGCCAGATGATGCATTGGGAGCTTGGCTGCTGAGAAATCCACAAGGCAGCCTGGCACCTAGGTGCAGTGCCTAAGAACCGTTGTGAATCTAGCCCTCATCTGCAGTTTAATCCCTTTGAAAATCTGGTACTAAGCGACTTGCCCCAGGTCACCCAGGAAGTCTGTGGTAGAGCAAGGAATTGAATCTGAGGGCTTGGCTACACTGGAGAGTTGCAGCGCTGGTGGTGGGTTTACAGTGCTGCAACTTAGTAACTGTCCACACCTGCAAGGCACATCCAGCGCTGCAACTCCCTGGCTGCAGCGCTGGCTGTACACCTGGTCTGCTTGGGATGTAACTATTGCAGCGCTGGTGATGCAGCGCTGCTCATCAAGTGTGGCCACCAAAAGCGCTGTTATTGGCCTCCAGGGTATTAGGAGGTATCCCAGAATTCCTGTCTACAACAAACCGGAAGAATGGCTGAACTCCGAGCTTCCTGGAGCTACATATCTAAAAAACAAACACAGCTGCTCTTTGCTCCAGCGAGTGAGCGGAGGCAGGGGAATTGCTTTGGAATGTTCACAGCTGTTTGCTTGAGAAGAGAGGGGAGTCTGTGTTGAGCAGCTGCTTATGAGGTCTGAAGGCTGTTTAGGAGTGCATAATTTGCATTGAGTGAGTAAGAGAGGGGTGGGGAAAGGGCTCGAAACTTTTAAAATGATTGAAGGTAGGTGCTGTGTATCTTCCAGTCCTTAGAACTTGCAAAGCAGGGAGCTGAGAACAGTGTCAGCTCCAAAAATCCACTCTCTCTATCTCCCCCACGCTCCCTGTCACACTCTACCACACTCCCCTGTTTTGAAAAGCACGTTGCAGCCACTTGAACGCTGGGATAGCTGCCCACAATGCACCACTCCCAACAGCGCTGCAAATGCTGCAAATGTGGCCACAGTGCAGCGCTGGTAGCTGTCAGTGTGGCCACACTCCAGCGCTTTCCCTACACAGCTGTACGAAGACAGCTGTAACTCCCAGCGCTGTACAACTGTAAGTGTAGCCATACCCCAAGTCTCCCAACTTGTAGACTAGTGCCCTAACCACTGGATCGTCCTTCCATGGCTGGCAATTTTCTAATGTAAAGACAGGGGAATTTGTGGTCATCATTTTCTGGTACGTTTTGTGGTTCACTTTTGTGCTCGATGGCGACCTGTGAACAACACAGTGATCCAGTAGTATGTATGTGGTCCGCTGTGGATCCTACTGATGATTAGTACCTCTGTGTAGCACACGTTCTGGGAGATAAAGCTAGGGAAAGCAGGAGCCATTTTAAAAAAAGTATTTTTCTCTCTACAGCTGTGTGCCCAGCCCAGATGATTTGCTTCATGGGCATATACCTAGCAGATAGCAAAGACACTACTCATATCGCCTGCTGTCATTTAAGCTTGATGTTATTGTTGCTTTTTTGTTATGTTTACAATAAAATTGTTTTTACCCAACATAAATGGCAGAGCACCTTGATAAATACATTCAACAGACTGCAATGCTGCCGGGCATCAGCAATTGCCCTTCTGTTTCCAGACGCGGCATCACTTTGATTAAATAAAGCTCTCTTTGCTTTCTGGGTTGTACATAAGGCTGATTGTGCACAGACACTAGTAACCACTGCTGTGTGCTGAGGTGCGCGTAAGCCGAGCAATAATGTGTCTGTCTGCTCAGTGGAAGGTGTTGCATTTTGTAGATGCTAAGACAACCTGAGACCTTATTGTACTATGTGCACTTGATAGCATGAGTAACACGTCAGATGGCAAATTGCTATTTTGCTTGATTTCTGGGTAATTTTTTCCCACTGAGACAGACTGAAGTTCTGGTTATGCATTAGGGGTGTATGAACATTAGGCAAAGCAGACCATTGCTTATATGGCTGTACCATTTGGTGGTCTTATCTCACATGCGCAGGATCTTTGGCACAGGGAATGAATCTCGCCACATGACTGCCTAGCTAACCAGGAAGATGGTGGTCCGCGGATGTGGGGTTTGTGCATAGGTCTGTTGCTGTTCCTTCTCCTTCGGTTGTACTACTACTATTTTGTTTGCTGGATATAGGTCAAGAGGGGGAGCCTCACTCTAGCAGGGGCAGGAGTAGATCAGCACAGAGGGCACTGAGGGCAGGGGCACAACTGCAGACTTCTTGCCTCTATAACCCTTTCACTGCCTCTGGTGGGCCCTGTGTTCACCTTGCACATAAGCTGTGCTGTGCCAGGGCAGAGTGACAGCCCTCTGTAGCTCAGATCACAGCCCCGGCAGCACAACCTCTGGTGCAGTGACTCTTAGGGCTTGGTCACACTACCTCTTATGTCGGTAAAACATATGTGGCTCAGGGGTGTGAATTAGCCACCACCCTGAGCGACGTAAGTTACACTGGCCTAAGTGCTGTCGGCATATAGCGCCTTCACCAGATGTGCAGCATCGGTGCAGCTGCACTGCTGTAGCGGTTCTAGTGTAGGCGGACCCTTAGTTTTTCTGTGCCTCACTCTGTCACAGGGAATGATAATATCTGACCTGCTTCCTGGGGAGAGGGGGCTGTTGGGAGGAATTCACAGTTGTAAAGTGCTTTGCGATCCTTTGCAATAGAGGTACCTATTAGCATTCTACAGTTGTAGAAGGAAAAACACAACAGTTACGAGATGCTCTCGGATTTAAGAAAAGGGTGTCCTTTGAGACACATCAGTCTGGAGATGTAATAAATACGAAAGGAATTGGTTGCAGGAGGAGACCCCAAACAGGAAAAAAGTTTGCTTATCATGGCTCATAGGCATCAAAGTGCAGACAGGAAGTATGTGAGTGCAAAGGGCTGCAGCACTAGCACAAGGTACCTCAGGCTAGACAGTTTGCACTGCAGTTTTTAGCACCTATCAGCTGGCATGTGCTGCTCCTGACATTGCAATGCACAGCGTAGCACAGCAATGCAGCACGTCGAATTGCATTTGCCAGAACAGCACCAGCAAGGAAAACCCGCTGAAGGCATTTAACACCAATGAAAGGAGAAACTCCTCCAGCCCACAGCAGAGTCATTTGATAATGCTAGCAAGAGAGGAGAATTTGGAATACGGGAATTGTCTCATCGTTCCAGAGCAATGGGCCATCTAAACCAGTGGATCTCAAACTTTTGTAGTGGTGACCCCTTTCACAAAGCAAGCCTCTGAGTGCGATCCCCCTCCTTATAAGTTAAAACACTTTTTTATATATTTAACACCATTATAAATGCTGGAGGCAAAGCGGGGTTTGGGGTGGAGGCTGACAGCTCGCGACCCCCCCATATAATAAGCTCATGACCCCCTGAGGGGTCCCGACCCCCAGTTTGAGAACCCCTGATCTAATCTGTTTTCCTGTCACTCTGCTACACCACAACACACTGGTGGTTCAAGTAGCCAGGCATCCTGCCTTCCTGACATGTCATAGCAAAATAATACATCTGCAGGTGTTATTCTTATCTGCACATATCAGTACAATGGTTAGGGTTTTTCTTTTAAATATTGCCCAGTTAGTCGCTCAATAAGCTGCAAAACTGACAACCACAGGATAGCTCTTATGACAAAAAGATTTCTCATGCGTTTCTCATGCATGTAGAGTGTCTCCATGGCCACATGTGTTGTGCAGGGGTAAAAAAGGGCTGAATGAATAGCAGAATCCTAGCCCTTGAGAGCAACAAATCTAAAGGCCCAAGTCAGTAAAACACAGTTCGATACGATACAGAACAAGATGGTGTGTAGCCATAGCTGGAATGCTTCATGGAATAGGTGGGACTTTACTCAGGAGGTTTGAAAGAGGTTACCTGGGGATCTGGGAATGTTCTCAGATTATGGGAGTGTCCAGTTGATCATCTCTGTTTTCAGTGCTCAGAAGAGCTGGCCAGAAAACTGACTTTCTTCTGTGGAAATCTTTTAACTGAAAAACTGAACATTTTTGGCCCAAGCCCCAAAGTTTTTGATAAATACTTGAAATTTTCCATGGCAAATAGACACTTCTCAGTAAAAAAAACAACAACATTTAGCCAACAACCCAATTCTCCGTCAAAAATCAATTTTGATGGAACATTTTTGCCCAGCCCTATTGCTCAGTCTCTAGTCCTACTAGAAGATGTAGAGCCAGGTTTTCAAAATGGATCAGCTCCCATTCAGGAGCTAAATTAAATGGCCAGATTTTTATGAGTGAGCAACACCCAGCCAGGGGCGCTGGACCAATATGTATAGTGGGGTTGTTTAGAGCCAATGAACCAAACTGTAAACCCTGGATATAATGGAAATCACTTAAAGCCAGGGGGTGCAGCAGCACCCCCAGTACCCCAGTTGTAGCACCTGTGCACCCAGCAGCTCTCAGTGTTCTTGATGGGAATGTTTTGGTCGGGTGATGAGCTCTTCTGAACATCACACTTGGAACTAGAAGCAAAACGGGGCAGAATCTGTCAATAGCATGGGACTGAAACATGAGTGATCACTCTGCCATACTGACTAAACTAATCTTTTGACACCAGCTATTTGTTATGATGCTAGGTACAAGAAAAAGTGTCCTTGATGCCAGAAAATCTTTTTAAGGCAGAATTTAAAGTTACAGAACAGGCACAGATGGACTGTTATTTTCAAAACCTGGTCTCAGTTACATGGTAGTCATAGGAGCTAGTCTAGAGATTTGTTTGGGGTAACTGAAGGCAGAATCAAATTAACAATGGCTGAATCAAGCATAATATCTTATAGTAAACTGGGGGAAGCAACTAAATATTTCAATGTCCTAGCTCCTGAAGGGCAAGAGGCTGCTTTCATTGATGTTGGTAGAAATCCAGAATGCATTACTCTGAATTTACACTGTAGTAAACAAGGGCTGAATCTGACTCAAAAGCATTGTTCCCACTGCCCTTTGGAGGAAGGCGAGTGTCTTGTTTGTGCATACAAATCTTACTTAATATGCTGGGCATCTTAACAGAGTACAATGCTAGTAAATATCAACCTCTTCTCTTCTACCATATCAGCTAAAACTTGTGTGTCAGCATGGAACATGATAGCCTTCTCCAATACAATATTTGCCAATTTAGCTGGAGCATACTAAATTGACAGAATTGGATCTATCTATCTTAAGTACTTCTATGACAATCTCATTACTACCGCATCTGAACGCTCCATAGTCTTTAATTCACTTCTTCTCACAATACTTCCTGTCAAGAAGAGAAGTGTCATTATCGATGTGTGAAACTGAGGCACAGAGCAATCCTGTGATGAGAGCTCAAGGAAGCCAGTGGCAATGCAGGGAACTGAATGTAGGTCTCCAAAATCTCAGACTCGCACTAACCAATGTCCCATTCTTCTTCTTTGACATGTGTTTTGCCTCAACCACTTGATACATGAGCTACCACTGAAACCAATAAATTGCAAATGATAAAATGTTCTGCACTGAAATTCATCCATCCTGCTGCTTGCATGCTCATGGATAAAGCCAAGAAGGTTTAATTATCTCTCGACTGTAGTTAAAAACACACCGGCGAACTCTTGGAAAGGGAGGGTGGTTTAGCTTTTGGTGCAAGTGCTGTGCTCATTATAGGTTACATTGAATGGTACTGCTGCAGTGCATGGTGGAGTGTTACTTTTCATGTGGCTATTTCTAAATTATGTCAAGGGTGCCAAGAGCTTGTGGAGAGGTGCCCTTTTTGGTGTGTGCTTATAAATCTAAATAAATATACTTGGACTGTTGCACTGGCTCCGCTACCTGTTTTCTACAAATAACACAATGGCTAAAGAGAGACCCAGGTGGGTGAGGTAATATCTCTTACTGGACCAGCTTCTGTGGTGAGAGTTGGTCCAATAAAAGATATTACCACCTTGTCTCTCTAATATCCTGGGACTGGCACGGCTACAACAACGCTGCAGACAACAATGGCTATAGCCTATTTGGAGTAGTTTTTCTGTCCCATAATAGTTCTTCTCTTCTATGTGGGATGCAAGCATAGTGAGTGTTAGGCGAACATCACTAGCCTGTTTTATCTGTGTTTGTATATCACCTAGCACAATGCAACGCCAGTCATGACTGGGACCTTTGGATGCTGCCATAATAGACGTATCTTAACCATAATCAGTTGTTGATTTTCCATCTCTGGGTATTCATACCCTCCACATCCAGAGAAATGGCTTATGAAGCTAGTTGCCAGCCAGCCATTCTCCAGTCTCCACTCATTATTGCTTGATGGAAGGCCATTCCGCTCTCACGGTGAAGTACCAAGAAGGGAAGGAATGCCCGCACATTTGCTGTTCAACTCCATGAGAGACAAATGGCACCCCATAGCAGTGGTGAATATTTAAAGCTGGTTAGGTCTGCTACGGAGCCATGCAGCTGCAGAAGATGGGTATCTGAATGAGGCTCCCCAGCATTCTGTGGGTAGAATTCTACCAAGTGCGATGCTGGAAGTGCTCTGACTCTTTTCAGCACCTGTAGAAAGTTCCAATATCACTAGCAACTGATGCCTTTGGATACCTTTCTCCTCCCCATGTATGCCTGGACTGAAATGCACTGCTGCTGTGACACTGTGAGAGGAACCATATTAATATGATTTAATCTGATGGCGTTTTAAAAAGGTGAACTTTTTAACATGGTCAGCTGGCAGCAAGTTATGACAGAGCTATTCATCTGGCCAGGCCACTCTTAGAATGTTAATGAGGGAATATTGCATTCTGTTCTGGGCACCAAGTGACCTGAAAGCTATTGACAAACTGGAAGGAGTTCAGAGGTGAGCAAGAAAAGTAATCAGGAGGATGGAAGGTTTGATTTAAGAGGAATGATTAGAAGAGCTAACTGTGTGCGCTTGGATAAATGACAGCCAAGGAGGGACGTGACAACAATCTACAAGTATCTGAATGGGATTAGCATAGGAAGGGAAAGGAATTATTGAGACTATGTCTACACTAGGAGCTCCGGGTGCGATTCTCTGCCTGAGGGGACAGACTTGTGCTAGACCTCATTGAGCCAGCATGTTGTTAATAAGAGCGTGGCTGTGGTAGCATGGGCAGTGCTGAGTGGTGGCTCGCATACAAACCTGCCTGGATCCCATGGATACATACTCGGGGCGGTGAGCCTGCACCACTGCTTGCTACCGCCCATGTTACCATGGTTACACTGCTATTTGTAGCACATTAGCTTGATGAGAGCTAGCCTGAGTATGTCAGTGTGAGCTGGGAATCACACCCCTAGCTCCAAGTGTAGCAGTAGCCGTAGTGTGGTACATGAGGCTATAGCTGGGAAGACTGTGATGAAATTAAGTTAGGGAAAATGTAGGCTGAGCATGTCTGTATAATATAATGCCTAGAGAGATACAGTTCCTTCTCATCAGGGATTTTTATTCATTTCCCCCATAGTTCAAGCTGATCGGATGGGTCTAGCTGCAAATGTTTCCTCTTCATGGGTGATGGGGGGAACAATCACCAAAGTCTTTTGGCCACTGATGTTACACAACGGCTTGTCTGGTGTCTACGGGCCTTCTTTTGTTGGGCAAGAAATGACACCTCTTGTGGAAAACTAGTATTTCACACTTAGTAATGCTTCTCTCCTGACTGGGTGTGTGTGTTGCAGTTTCAGAGCAAACATTTAATATAATCTCATAACGTGGGTCACAGACGTTGTGAGATGAATGCATGCAGCATCCTACAAGCATTTCATAAAGTCTAAACACTAAACACATTTTTATAAATGTTCACAATACTAACACACAGGTGTGCCAGACTGGTTTCCAGCTATGTATTCATCAGTGTTCAGTTGGGACCTACGGGCTTTGCAGTGAGCTGGCACCTGGTCGGCCAGAGACAGGACACTGGGCTAGATGGGTCATTGGGTCTGACCCCGTATGGAAGTTCTTATGTTCTTAATACCAGGGAAGATTTCTAGACAATTACATGTGTTTAGGTGTGGAATACATGGTGGTAGTCCCATCTCTTGGAAATTTTACATTTAAACAGGTCTAAACACTAATAATTGTAGGGAACAATCCTGCATTAGCTCCCAAGGCAATGGGCTGGCTGAAGATTATTAGTCATGTTCCAGTAGCACCTAGAAGCCTAACCAAGATCAAGACCTCTTGTGCGAGGCAGTGTTCAATCATAAAGTAAAAGAGTGCACACCTTAACGAGCTTACAGCCTACGTAGATAAAATGATCAAAAGTAAGAGGGAAACCAAGATGTAGAGAGGAAGTGACTTGCCTCGCCTCACTCATACCAGAGGTTTGGAGCAGCGCTAAGAATAGAATGCAGCTCTTTTGCCAACCACAGTGTCAGTACTAATGGATGAACTAACAGGGCTTTTCTAGTGTTCTGTGAGGTTGGGATGCCACAGGCAGCATTGCTTGAGATTAGTGGGTGGCACTCTTCCCCCTGAGTCAGTCCAGAACCAACGCCCTCGCTCTCAAACACTACAGACAACAATTTCACTTCCTCACTTGGGCCCTGTATTGTACCTGTTTGTTTATTTGGTTCCCCCCCCTTGTCTTTTGTTTTCATCTCTGTCTTACGATCATGCCTTTACACTCTTGCTTCAGGTGCCTGTCTTCCAGCAGCCATGACCCTGAGCTGGCTGTCTTTCTATTTACCAGCACAATTTTAATCTGTAGTAGCATTGAGACACTTGAATAGTTAAGAGCTGAATGTAATAGGTATATAGAAGATATACTGAGGTGCAGCGGGGGGGGGGAGGGGAAACAGGACTGTGCAGGGTGGGATGCATGGGTCCAATCTGTTGTATGGTGGGACACAGGGAAAGAGTACAGCTCCCCAGGGGCCAGGGAAGAAATCAGGGCTCTGCAGGTAGCAAAGGGATGATACATATCAACAAGAGCTATTCATGTGAATAACCACCAGCCTGTAGCTGCACTTCTTAAAAACAACCTAGGAAATTGTCATCCAAACTCTTTAACAATTTAGGCTTTGATTACTTCAGGAAAGGTGGTTGAGGTCTGAGGTGGGCTTGGCACACTAGCTAAGCCTGATCTAAACTCAACCACTTTGCCTAGCATAGATGCAGGGTAGCAGTTTTCGCTCCATTTTAGAAAGGTCAAGTTATAGGTTTTTGGTTTTTCCATTTTTCCTTCCTTTCTTCCTCCCATCCCTCCCTTAACCCTCCCCCCCGTTTTGCCACTAGAAAAGGGGAGGAAAAGAGAAAGGTGTTAATAAAAAGAAAAGGAGGAAGGCAGGGAAATGAGTTGACAACAATGACCATTTGTCGGACAGCTGTACATAGAACCCACAAACAGGCCTGAGTTTAAGGGCTGGTGAGGGTGAGGGTGGGGATCTGAGAGCAGAAGGGCGACTGATGAGTGGAATGTAGATGGAGGTGTAGAACGACTCTGCTGCATATTTCTTTGGTTTTTAGGGTTTATGTCAGTAAGATGCAGTCTAGCAACTTTACCTCTCAGTTTAGAGTTTTCTGTGTGGGGATTTATTACTCAGTGGAAAACAGCTGTCCTGTGATTCACACAAAGCGCTTCAGCCATGCCACATTTATCAAGACCCTCTAGGCTATTGCTCAGTTTAGTGGTGACGTGCCCAGGGTCCTTAATTGCCATTTCCACTGCTGGGGCTGGATGCTAGTGAAGCTTCTTGACAGCTGAATTCAGGGATGCAGATGTCCTTTTGCACTCTGCTAGGATTTATGCTCTGAATGCTGCAGTAAGGTTTTGCTGGAAAAAGCAGATATTGGAGGCAGAAAGCTGCTGAGCAACAGCCTCCCCAGTGATGATTACAAAAGACATGAGAGCACTGAGTGCACAGTGGGAGTTGTTGCCATAAGCTTTGCATTCATCTCTGTTGTTAACAATTTACATTTCTGCAGCACCTCTCAGCCAGAAGGATCCCAAAGCTCCCTACAGTCTACATGAAAGGCTAATTTCACCCTCCAGTAAATGCAGCCAACTCTGGGACAGAGCACAGTTGGTGCTTAACAGTGCGTAGCAACCCAAGCCCACAATTTGGAACAGGCAGTGAAGTGAACATGCAGGATAATAACAATAATTAGCATGTACCATTTTCAGATCATTATGCAAATATTAACTGGAGTGAATTCTGACTGTGTATTATGGTAGCACCTAGAGACGCTAGCTGAGACCAGAGCCCCATTGTGCTGTGAGCCGTCCAAACGCTTGATAAGACATAGTCCCTGCTCCTAAGAGCTTATAACCTAAAGAGACAAGGCAGATACAGGTTGGGACAATGGAACTGTTATTAGTTCTGTTTTACAGATGAGGAACAGAAAGATGAATTGATTTACCCAACTTCCCACAGGAAGTTTGCAGTGGAGTCAAAAACCGAACCCATATCATCTGAGTCTCAATCCACTGCCCTGACTAAAAGACCTCCCTTTCTCCTGTTAAGTCATAATAATCCTCCCAACACTCCTAGGGTGTAGATAAACAACTATTGTGTCCCATTTTACAGAAGGAAAAACTGATGCAGTTTGGTTAATTATTGTGATCTGTATTGCAGTAGCACCTAGGAACTCCAGTCAAGGATCAATGCCCCATTGTACTAGGCACTGTACAGAGGCTTCCAGAGTAGGGCTCTCCCTGAGCCTTGACTGGAGGTTTTAAGTAACTTGCCCAAGGCCACATAGCAAATTAGTTGCAGGACTGAGATTAGAATTCAGTCATTCCTCGCTCTTTGCCCCTAGCACACTCCATTAGATCACAGCCAAAAGAAACTTCAGGCTGACTTTAGGTGTGCAGAATGTAATTACTTGAATTGGAATTTAACCAGTAGCTGGCGTAAGTACCCATTTCCTTACTGAATTTTGTTAAAGGACAAGATCTTGTTCTGTTCACCTGTTATTTCCTTCTTTCCCCTGGTGAGAGTAACCTTGTAAGTGACTCCTATTAGCACAGGGGGCTGTGTCTCCTTTATTTCAGCCCTCCCAGTAGTGCTGGCTCTGATCTCAACGGCTGGAGTGTATGCAGCACTTCAGCATTAGTAACTGCAGAGGTCATGCATGCGCTTGCTGGAAACTGCTGACTGAGTCACTAAAATATGTCTGGGTTTCCTCTGTTGAAAACATTAATGTGGAGATTCACCGTAAAGGGCAAAAATAAATAAATAAATAAATGTGAAGCAGGGGAAATAATGGTGGCTCCCTGTGTGGAAAAGGCAAGCAACCAATCCATGGAGATTGATTGATGAGGAAAAATGAAAAAGAAGAAATCTGCATGGCTCAGTTAAATGATGACAACTAAGATGGGACAAGGAGGGTGAGGCGTTATTCAGAATGATACAAGGAGCATAGCTAGGAGTGATGGGATGAAAGTGATCCAAGGAAAATGTAGGCAGAACGTAACAGGAACATTCCTGACCAGGAGATCTGTCTAGTTTTATTAAACTTTGTAGCAACTCCTCTCCCATCACTGCAGTAACTGAGCAGTGCAATCGTCTCCAAAAGGAAGCGGTAGATGCACCATCACTTTTCTCATTTAGAATTGGACTGGGCAAAACACCTAAGGCTAGATTGTGCCTTGGATGTGAAGAGAAGTTAGATCTGCTGCTCACGGGCTACCTGGACCTAGAACCCAGATGGTCAAGAGTAAGGCGGGACACTTTGCACTCACTACTCTGCCCTGGAGCAGGTGAATGGTGGGTGGGCAGGTAGTCAGCAGAGCCCTGGCTCTATCCCACAATGGGCCAGCCAGTGCAGCCAAGCCAGGGGTGTCTCATTTGCTGCTGGCATAGGCTAGCACAAATAATTACCCACTCAGTGCAAGGAGGGATTGTACCTCCTACGTCTACACTGGATGCTTCTTTCTGCAGTGGATAGCGTATGTGTAGCTATAGGTAGCAGTGAAAAGCAAGCTGTGTCCACACTGCAGTGTTCCCCTTCTGCCTCTCTGCTGCCAGAGCCTTTCCCTGATGCCTTCCCCCTACCAGAGTCTCTCTTTTCAGTGGGGAAGGCTCCAGCCATGGGGAGCTGCTGGAGTCTTTCCTCGCTCCCTCCTCACTGCCAGAGCCGTTCTCTGCTGCTGGAGTCTTTCCCCAATGCCTTCCCGCTGCTAAAGTCTTTCCCCGCTGCTGGAGTCCTTTCCTGCAGCAGGGAAAGGCTTCAGCAGTTGGGAGGCAGCGGGACTCTACATGGCTAAAAATAGCTGTGCACATGGGAAGGCACAGTTTGGGTGAGTAGAGAATCATGTAAGGTACGTATTCAGATACGTACCAGCATCCTTCAGATGTGTCTGTGCTCTACTCAGCATGTCTCACCATCTACACTGCTACTTAAATGCTAGTTAGGGTGGCCAGCGGAGTATGTACTCTACACACCACTGATAGAAGCATGCAAAGAAGCCTTTGGCGCACAAATTCTTCCCTGTGCAGCTACATGCTACCCTGTCAGACAGGGCTTGTGGCAAAGCCATAGAAATGTAGAGGGGTCAAAAGTGGAAGTTGTTATCTCTAGCCAGCAGAATCTGGGGTGTCTGACAGGTGTGAGGATTTCATGTTAGAGGGGCGGGGTGAATTGGGTGTTTGTTACCCTACAATCCTGGCACTCACTGTGTCCTCCTTATACTCGCCACTTTCCCTGTCCCAGCAATTTGGAGCCAACCCCACCGTCTCTTTCCTTATATGTATCCTAGAGTTCCCTTGTTACCTGTCGCAAACAAAAGGAGAGAGCCTCAGTTTTCTTGCAGGGGTTCAGTCAATATTCCTTACCATAGTGTAACTACAACAGTCATTTCTGATTGGCCAAGTGAAATAGGCTTGCGACATCAACTAGTTGACAATCAGAAAAAATAGAATGGCCCCCACTTGTGATCTAAGTCACATGAGTGTAAATCAGCAGAAATGTCACAGAAGTCAGTGGAGTTATGTCAAAGTAAAACTAGCGTGAGAGGAGAATCAGCCTCTGCCCCTTCATTTTAACAATATTTTTGTTATTAAAGTGAAGCATTCAGGGGATTGTACAGCATAGTTAAAAAAATAGCAAAGTACCCTAGAACATGAGGGCCAAATTCTACTGTCCGATGCACCTGTGTGACCCCATTCAATGTAGAACAAACAGTACAAACCACGAGATTATCATTACTTATTTAGATTTTGCTGCTGTTTGCCAGTGGCCCTGAACCAACACCTGCGTGTTGCTTATAACAAAGTCAAGTATACTCTTTTCACACATATGCCATTCAAAGAAAGCTTGGTAACTCTGTTGAGAAACACTAGCAAAACACCCCAGGAAAAGCTGCTCTTAGAGACAGCCCAAGGCTATCCAGCTATTGTGAGATTTCAAAATCAAAGAGGTTTGCATAAGCATTCAGGCTTTGGATGCTCCTCTGAACCAAACTGAACTTTCTGATGATAGTTCATTACTACAGATTACACTATAACTTTAATAAACGTCATCTGATCACTATTAAAAGGGATACTGTTGAAGATCGGTTGTAGATCTAAATTCTGCTCTCAGTTATATCCAAGGAGTCATTTGGGTTGCATGGGGGCAACTGGTGGAAGAAATGGAAAAAGGACTCTATAAAAATGGAATGATGAAGTCCCAGTTCTATTCTATTTCAAAGATTCCCCCTCTAAAGTGCTCTGTTTGAGTCAAAAGCTGTTTATTTTATTGTTTCTGAATGGCGCCTGAGGCTTGACCCCACCACAGGCTCTTCTGTTGCTTAAGTTGCCACCAGCAGCACAAATTCTGCCACAGGAACTTGGTTGACAATTCCGCTGATGACAAATAAACCATAACAGAATTCAGCTCCCTCTCCCACAGCTGTATTATGCAGATCCTCTGGGCTAGGTGGAGTATATCAGGCTAGTGTTCTGCTGTCTGCACTGGCTCCCCTTTGAGCATAGTGAAATCCAAGGTCTTGTCCCTCATTGTTGTGTCTTTACTCTTTACACAACGGTAAGGATATGTGATAACCAAATGGATGTAGCTGGGTTCCAAATTGCCTTGTTTACTATGTACAACTCACAAGGCTTAGCTACATTGCTGTTCTGTTAGGTTCTCATGGCTTCAGCAACAGACTATCGGGCTAGAGGGCTCCCAAGCTATTTAAAGGGATACTACCCACTTTCTATACAATACATTAATATTCAAAACCCGTCAGGGATCTGACCTTAGATAGCTGAGATCACCACTCCCTTCCTAACCATGAGCGCCCCCCATAACAGCGCCATTCCAAGGTAACAATGAAGCAGTGGACCACTAGGGGGAGCCCTGTGAGTGCAGGAGATGGAACTTTCACTAGGTCACTATTCTGTGTGAGGGACAAGGGTGAAGATAAAACTTCAGGGCTTTCAGAACTAAATGCAAAGCTCATTTCTTCCACTTAGCTTCCCCGCCATAATTTTTTTCCCAGTTAAAAGGGGGATAAAACCCCTCACAACCTCTAATCAGAAGAAGAATTTCTCCCAACTACAGGCAAAGAGAGAAACTTACTTCAATTGGTTATAAAAACTCATGAGATGCTCAGCTGCTTGTGGTGATGGAGGCAGTATACAAAGCTAGATAATGAGCCCATGTTTGGTCAGTACAGTGTGCCAATGTGACTTGAAGAGGCACAGGGACTCAGGGAGAGCCTGATGATATCTGAAAGTGGGAAGGCAAAACTGACACACAAAACTGTGATCGGAGCCAGTTTACAGCATCGGGTAAAGATCAAGCTGTACCAGACTCAACGCAGGACAGGAAAAGCTCCGAGGAGCCTCCAACCTAGGCATCAGATATGTTGAGTAAGAGGCTATTCCTACATGTCAGGTTTCTGAGATAGGTGCACTCAGGCTGGAATATTTAAAGGAGGCTAAGGGTATGTCTACACTGCACAAGAAATCCTGCGGTGCCAAGTCTCAGAGCCTGGGTCAATTGATTCAGGCTCATGGGGCTCAGCTCAGCGCAGCAGGTTTGCAGTGTAGACATACCTTACATGACTTGGCCGCCCAAATCCCACATGGGAATTGGATGCCTCACTCCCTCAGTCAGGCTCCTTTGAAAATCCCAGCCCAGATAGTAGCTGAGAGATTCATACCCTCCGTTGTTTGTGATTCTTTAGAAGCTTGAAAAGAACAATGTGCCCCTACTTTTGGTTTGTCCTTTTCATTTGGACAAAGAAATTAACGGGAGCGCCCTCTACTGACAGGATAGCTGCCTTGACTGAGCAAAACCAATGCAATGTCCTGTTGCCTTAATGGGGGCGAGTCCATGTCAAGGCATGTATCCTGATTTCTGTGTGACAGGGAGCCAAAGGGCATGTGGGGCTGCTCAGCAAGAGGAAGCTAGATATGAAAAAACACAGTCATTTCCATTCACTTTAATTCACTGAGACTTTATTGGCAGCACAAGCTATATGAGTGTAGGCAAAGGGTAAGGAAAAGACAGACCCCTGGGGTATCTATTGAGGGCAGGTACCACTCACCCATGATAGCTTACGCACTGTGTCTGGGGTTTGATCCCCCTTTGTCATTAGTGCCCACTCCTGATCTGGAGGCATGATGCCATGTTTGGCATCTCTCTCCTATCTCCCAGGGTCAGGGACTGGTTTTTCTAATAACTTTTTGGTGAGCACTCTTCTTTTAAGATTCTTGATAATTGGAGAGAATTCCTCCTATTAGGGACACTGGAGTAGAAAGTGTCTCTTTCTCTACATTGGCTGCACAGTCTCTCCTCTGTTTTCTGTACCTGCCAGTTTCCACCTCAGCATCTACAGATACTTACAATCTGTGGGTTGTTCTGCACAAGACCTTAATAGTTTGAAGGCAGGTCAATTTTTTGTGCCTACACTATTTACCAAATCCCCCTAAGGCTATGTCTACACTTGGAGCTAGGACCGTGATTCTCAGCTTATGTAAACCTTCTTGCATTAGTTCTCGTCAAAGCTAGCACACTAAAAATAGCAGTGTATTCACAGTATTGCAAGCAGTAGTGAGCAGTGGCACAAGCTAGCCACCCTGAGTACATGTCCAAGGAGTCCAGCTGTAAGTGCAGACGTGGCTTAAATGCACTCTGCTCAGCCTTTTATGCCTTTGCTTCTCTCTCTTTCTCTGTGTGATTGATCTCCACAGGCATTTTTAGTACTCAGGAAAGTGAAAGACATTTTAACAGTTAAAGATGAACAGATTTTGAATTCCACCAAATCAGGACACTTTTCTTATGATTGTCAGGATTGGGGTGGAAGCCCCTGGTGGCAGGAGGGAGGGATTGGCAATTATAGGGGAGTCAGGTGGTGGATCTGTCCCTGAGGCATGGGAAATAAGGGGACATGTGACCAGGTGAATGGAGGTGGTGGTGTTGAGGCAATGTGTCATAGAGGAGTGCGAGGGGAAGGTGACTAGGGTGGCTGTGTGGGTGTAAGAAAGTTGTTTTAAAGTGATGGGGTAGCTTGAGGACGGGGGTGTACATCTGGCAGTGAAAGAGAATGTCATGTGGGGAGAGAAGGTGATGGGGTGGGAGACGAATGGCCGGGGGAACAGGTCTTTGGAGGTGGAAGGGTGATGTGACTCAAGGTGGGGAGGAATGCTCAGGTGGGAGTGGGGTGAGGTGGAAGGGATGTGGCCAAAATATAACAACTAGTTAAGTCTTGTTAAATTAAGTGGTGAGATCCTAATAATAACAATAAGACATGCTAGGGTGGGCATGAGGCAGTTACTTGGACACTTCATAGATGGCTACAGGCATTTAACCTCACCTAGCTGTCGTGGTCTGCCAGGAAACACCTCCCCTCGTTGACCATTATTGCTTAAATATCCTACAGCCTGTGAAGATGGCACCATGTAGAAATGCCCAAGTACTTGAGTGAAGCTGAAGAATGCTTGACACAGCAATGGTGGTGCATCTCAGCCTGAGCTGCAAGCTACCTGCCATGGTGTTGCAGGTTGGGCATCTCTGAAAATGTTGACTCGGAGCTAAGCGAATGGCTTGCTCACAGCACCAGGTTAAGATTGTGTGTTCCCGACTCAGGAAAGGAACAGCTCAAATGCTTGCCTCTCTTGCCAACAGAAATTGGTTCCATACAAAATAGGACCTCATCCACCTTGTCTCTCAGAGTGGGATAGGCAGGCCTGCCTGGAAGAAGCATGACTTGCGTTATCTCATCAAACATGGTGAACTGAATGAGGGAACCTCCTGAGCTAAAAATGAGCCTCTGCAGCTTGAACTAAAAGACCACTTCTTGTAGCTGACTGCTGCAACAGACACATTGCCTGTGGGTTGGCTATGAAGGGGGACAAATAACACACGATAACTGGCATACAGCTCTATTGCTCTTCATTCCTGCCAATGGCAGCCACTGCAGCTCCTGCAAAGGCTGTGTGGGTGTGCTGGGTTAGGGACAAGATGTCCACTTGCACTCGGGAGAGGTCTGCTTACAAGTAACCAGGCTTTCAGGAATGATACTGCAGATGAGCGTGGAGCCTCTTTCATAGCTAGTTTGTTGGAACACAGGTTATTAACATAGGGGAGGGATAGCTCAGTGGTTTGAGCATTGGCCTACTAAACCCAGGGTTATGAGTTCAATCCTTGAGGGGGCCACTTAGGGATCTGGGGCAAAAATTGGTCCTGCTAGTGAAGGCATGGGGCTGGACTTGATGACCTTTCAAGGTCCCTTTCAGTTCTAGGAGATTGGTGTATCTCCTATTATTAATGAATGAGGAAGTGCCAGGGTGTCTAATGACAGCCTAACAAAACAGTGAGGTATCGGATCAGCCAAAGGACAGCTTAAAAGCATTGCAATTTAATGGTGAGCCAAGTATTGAAATAACACCAACTACTGCACCCACCTCCTCTGTGCATATTATATTGCTGCTGTGGGGCTGCCACAAACCTAGCTTACTATCCAAATCCAGCTGCAAAAAATTCCATGGGCCTCACTTCTTGGTCAACAAGCACTAAAACAACATTTAGTGCCTGAAAGGCAAGTAGCTGAATATTGATCAATTGAGCCTTTTACCCAGGATGGATTAAAGTGAAATGTGGCATGGATCAGTCAGAAATTCTGGGCCCCCAAACCATGCTGGGCTTGAGTTACTGCTGGAAGATAATTTCCAACCAGAATTGAGGAACAGCCAGTTTCCCCAGGGTCCCGGAGAGACTCCTGACGAGAACCTATGGCGCATGGTGTATGATGCTCAGGTAGACGTGTAGCCCAGGAGTCGTGGACACAGGACCTGGGCAAACACAGACTGAGGCAGAATAGTGAGTTGAGTTACAGCTACTATGGCAAAGGGCTTAGTTTCATTCCTGTGTGCATGAGGAGGCCCAGGTACATCCTGCCTATACAAGGAGGCCAGACTGCCCAGAGGAGCTAACCCAGATCATTAGGGGAACAGCTTATTGAAACTGGAGGGAAGGGTGTGCTTGCCCCATCCTCTCTATCAACAGCTCCTGGTAGGCCCTCATCATGTCAGGGAAATGACTGCTTCTCTGTTTCTATTGCATCTCGCTTGGCCTCAGCCCTGAGCGTGTAGAGTGCTTGCCGGGCTGCGAACCCACAGCTCACCTGCATAGGGTAGGCAGAGCTCCTCTGATTGCTGCCTTTAAGAATCTGGGCTAGGAGAAGAGAAGTGACAAGAAATGAGCAGGAAGGAACAGCTCTTGTTTTTTATGGATGCCAAGTTGCTGCTCTAAGCCCCTTTCTGTCCCCCTGTTAGTCTCCTTCCAGCCCATTGAAGAGGAATGATGAGACTCACTTTCCCAACCCTCTGTAACCCCAGCAATGCCAAGCCTAGAACCATGCCTGCCAATGGAAAGTAAGACTTCTGAGGCAGGAGAGGCACCACCCTCTGAACTCCATCTCTGCCATCATCTCCATTCTCCGGAACGCTATTATTCACACACAGAGCTCCAAGACAGTATTGTTTGGCTGCACTTTGAACTAGAGTTTGCATGAACAACGTTGAACAAAATCAAATTGTAGCAACCTTTCGCTAACAGGTGCTTACAGCCATCTTCAAAACTGAACTGAGAGTGATCCCAGGAATTACAGCCAGGCAACCAACTGACAGAGGGCCAAATCCTGAGATCAGCTGAGCACCTACGAGCCCAGATGTAACTGACATCCCCTTCCCACCTGGCCCCTCCCACTTACCCCTCTACATCCAGTTGGACAGATTAGAAGCAGACAGGCTTTCTTGCCCTCTGTCACAGTAAGACCAGCAGGCTACCAGACCACAGACAGGAGACCTCTGTAATCCTTCCACCTTGTATTTCAGCAGCCTTCTCCACTGCTCTCTCAGAACAAAGAGAGGTTAATGGTGTGCAGCCCCAGGAATCAACAATCCAGGGTCTGCTTGGTGGTATTCTCTCCATGCATTCGGTATCTGGAGAAGGAAATAGACAGTGAGCTGGGGAATTTTGCTCATTACAGTAATTTGTTTCAGTTAGCGAAAGCTGTGGATGATTGTTAGAAATTCCAGAGGGACTTAAACATCTTGATGGTTTGACAGGGCAATGTCAGATGAAATTTAACATAGAGAAGGCTCCAATAATGCCTGCTGGCAAAGGTAATCTAAGTTTCTCTACACCTGGACTTGCAGGATCCTCTAAAGACAAAGGCTTAGGATGGAGTCATTGCAGGCAGCTTAATGACCTGTATAACTGCAGTTTCAAAAAAGAAACTAGGATGCTTGGCTGTTTTAAAATAGGGATAGAGATTAACACTGAGCAAATACACTGATGCTTAGATATGACAGTGGAAAATCTGGGAGATAAATGAGAATACATAATGCATAATTAATACTGCCACTATTATTGTGTCCAAGAGCTTAGAAAGATTCAGAAGAGGATTATTCGTCGGTATGGATAATAAGAACATCCAGAACTGCATGACACAGGATGCATATTTATAAGATTGTAATGTCCACATGCTTCAGGGCATAAGATGACCCATGTCTGAGGTAAGGAAAAAAGGTTCCTTAGAGACAAGCTATTCCATCATTGCCCATTACAGGTATTTTTACACCTTTGTGGTACACCTCTTGTACTGGTCATCATCAGAAACAGGATGCTGGACTGGATGGATCACTGGTTTGATCCAATATAGCTATTATCTGTGTTCCTACACATGTATCATGATGACATATTAAACATCGCTGACCTGCCATGTTAATGACTTGGCCATCCTTTGGAGTCTGTACGCAATTCCATTTTTTTTTTACCTTAAGACAGGTATAGTGGAGACCAAAATAGTTCAGAGAAGGACAACACAGCTGGTTAGGGGATTAGATGGGGCTGATATTTGAACTGGATTATTTAGTTTTTAAAGGAAAAGAATGAGAAGGGTCTTGGTTAAATTATTCAAAGCAGTGAAGGTGACAATGAAAACGGATGTCTGCCCAACAGAATGAAAACAAGGGGAATATTGAATGCATTAAAGGGCAGCACAGTAAGAAACTTGTCAACAGAGGAGATGGGCCTCACTCATGAAGTTCAGGGTTTGCTTGGATTTCAGGTTTTGTCATGGCTCATTTTAGAGGTGGAGGCCAGTTGGGAAGTTTGGATCCAGGTAAGTGGGTGTTCAAATCTGTGGCATTTTGGATTGGGTCCAACTCTCTTAAGAGGAAGATATTTCATTACACAGTGTGTGGTCATCCTGTGGAATGCATAACTGCAGACAATCAGAGTCAAACACGTTGGGTAGATTTTTAAAAAGGTCTGGATATTTTATTGCCACTAAAAATTCCTGTAGTGCTGCAGTCTAAGGCCAGGTCTACACTACAGACCTTTGCCAGCATAGCTATGTGAAGAGATATGATCTGAGACAGACAGAGCTGAGCTGGCAAAACCTGTAGTGTAGATGCAGCTATTCTGGCAAAAATGCGCTTTTGCCGGAATGGCTTATTTTGCTTGTATAATCTGTGTCCGTGCTAAGAGTGCCCTGCTGGTAGAGTGTGCCAGTACAGCTACACCAGCAATATGCTCCTAATGTAGACCTAGCCTAAGGCAGTGATAAGGGCACTCAAACCTCCCACTCCAGGGCACAGACTGATTACCTACAGGAATCAGGAAGCAATTCTCCCTCCCTGCCCCAGCCCCCTTCCCCCATCTCCACCACACCACACCACACCACACATACTCACTCCATTAAACAACATTGTCTAGGTGTATTATGGGGAGGTGGGGGAGTTTACTTTCTTCTGGTGCCTCAGGTTTTGGCTAGTGCTAGAGGCAAGAACCGCATCAGATGGACTGATCCACTGGTGGGGGACCCTATGTTCCTGTATTTTCATGGGGTATTATACTGAAATATGTGTAACAGAGCTGCCTCCAAGACCCCACTCCTGCAAGGAGCTGTGCGCCCTCAATTTCCACTGAAGTGAGAGTGCTCAGCACTTTGTAGGATCAAACTCAAAGGGCCCCAGGGCCAGGTTTACAGAGGTATCTAGACATCTAAAGATTCAGGTAGATGCTTAGTGGGACTTTCAATCTGCATCATTAAGTGCCTAAATAGCTTTGTAAATCTGGGTCCTAGTCCCCTCTCATTAAGATCAAAGGGCGATTTTTATGCCCTTGGAGAGGACTGAAATGAAACCTGGAAAATGCTTTGAGAAGAAGGAAACTTTGGGATAAGGGAGAACTCTTCTGCTATATGTGCATGGATTGTTCAGGGCGGGTTCTTTTAAACCCACATAACCAGGACACTCAAAGGTTTTCCTCTGAAACACAGGCTTACCTCACCCCTTCACATACACACTAGACACAACATAGTCTCCCATAAGATGATCAGATGAGACTGGGATGTCTTACTTGGCAGTTACCTGGCTTACAAAATTCACTTCTGCATTCCAACCCAAACACTATCCCTTGGAGCCATAGGGCACAGTTCATCCCAATTGGCAACCACATGCTTTTCCTTCTAATTTATAGGTGAGTACAGGGTGAAGGATGCCCTCTTGGCAGTCATGGAGGTGAAGGTCTCTCTCCATAGGACAGCAGAAGCCAGTGTATCTTAGCCTTGCCCTGCAGGGACTTCTTCTGGGGAGGGCATACTAGTTCAGTCAAGGGTCAGTCCTTGTCTGCTGTGCTGAGCTTTGCAGAATAAAGGTGAGTTGTGATATGGTCTCTAGGAACTGGACTGACACCAGCCTAGCTCATGTAGGCTCCTCAACAGCTGTCAGAGGGTAATACATTTTCAGTCACTGATCTGAGGTCTGATGCTCCTGACTGGTGCTGAGTGCCTCAGCTCAGACTGATTTCAAACTGGAGTTACAGGTGCTCTGCATCTCTGAAAATCAGGCCCCAGGCATTTCTAGGTGGGCACCCACAAATGGATGCACTTATAATTAGTGATCCTTTTCCCAAGTTTTGTCTGAATGGTGTCACTAGGTGCTATCATGGGTTTACCTCGATGTCATACAGAACATTCAGGGCCAGATTTTCAAAAGAGCCCAACACCCAGCTGCTCCCCCTGAAGACAATGAGAGTTGCTGGGTGCTGAGCATTCTTGTAAACCTGGCCACTTCATGTAGGAGCCTGAAAGGGAGCTTTAGCAGTTTCGAGAACCTGGCCCTTAATATAGTTTGTTTCTAAGAAGAAAAGTCCCCAGGAGTCCCCAGTATGTCTAACTGTTTTCTCAGAAAACAGGAAGTTGCTTACCTTTTGCTCACACATATTCAGGGCTCTGGTGTGTGTGTGTGTGTGTGTGTGCGTGTGCGTGCGTGCGTGTGCGTGCATGTGTCTGTCCTACATCCATCATTTGCAGCTTGCATGCATTTTATAAAGGGACAATACCGAGGGTGTCCTTGGTGTAGTTTAGAGCCTGATTCAGCTGAGATACCAATCAAAGGGATTTGTCTAGTTCCTCATTTGGTGTAAATTGGTATTGAAGCCAATGGAATTACACCAGCTAAAGATTCGACCCTATCTTTAGGAAGCCTCTTTTTTTGTGTGTGTCTTTCCTTTAAAGGGGAACACTTCTTGAATTGAGGAATTAAAAATAGAAAAGCTTTATCCAAAAGGGCAGGATTTGGGGGTGCAAATTTAGGATCCCCACAGCCTCACCTAACTAGTCTGGATTTTTATGGATTCATATTATTACCTGTTGTTTATATGCTGTTGTACTGCTGCACACTGCTTGGCATTGGAAGGACTCGAGAAAACCTGTAGATTGCAACTGGACTGTATTCTTTAGTAAATGTTTAGTGAAGGTGTTTTACTTCCCTTTTCTTTATTTTGCAATGTTCCTGTGAAATTTGTACTGTAGGAATCTCATAAAAGAGCACGCTGTTATAAGACTCTTGTTCAAAATCTTGCAAAAGGCTTTGGAAGGGGAATTAGGTTAGACTAGTATGGCATAGGGTTATTCTCACTCAGCATCCCAAAGGTTTGGGGTCAAAAGACTACATGTATAGGGCTAGACTGTGATCTTTCTGTGCCTAAGCAGGGCAATAAGGGAAAGTTATAGATTCTTTGATTCCCAGGCCAGAAGGGACCACTGTGCTCATCTAGTCTGACCTCCTGGAAAACACAGACCATAGGACTTCCCCAAAATATTTCCTGTTCAAACCTCCTTGTGATCCTACATGGACTACCTCATTGCTGGATCTGGGCATGCAGGTGGAAGTGGGGCTATGCTGCCTCTGACTTTTTCATTGGAGCAGGTAGACAGAGAACTAGCAGAGAAGAGAAAAAGCCTTGACACTCTTCTCCTACTTCCTGGCCAGCACAGCTATGCTAGTGCTGGGGATGTTGTAACATGCTGCTAGAACCAGCTAGCAGAAAACTACCCTTCTGAAGCAACAAGGAAACAGGAGAAAGTCTGTGATTCAGTCAGGGTGTCTCTGGGGCACAAGGACTCCCAGAACTGCTACAGGGATGGCTCTTATTTGATTGCGGCTGAGTTCTATGTGGTTGGGTTATTTTGTTTAGTTTTTTTTTAAAGAAAAGCTAATTTAGGACTTTTTGAAACATTTTAGCTATACTGATTTGCAGAATCTGTAACCTGCACCTGCAGCAAAGTGATGGTCACGGCAGCCTAGGTGACTACTCTGCAGGTCAAGAGCTGCAACTGTAGCTCAGATAAAGGCCTTGGCTACACTAGTGCTTTACAGCACTGCAACTTTCTCGCTCAGGGGTGTGAAAAAGCACCCTCCTGAGCACAGCAAGTTACAGCGCTGCAAAGCGCCAGTGTAAACAGTGCCCCAGCTACTGGGAGCCGTGCTCCCAGCGCTGTAAGCTAATCCCCTTGGGGAGGTGGAGTACCTGCAGCGCTGGGAGAGCTCTCTCCCAGCGCTGGCGCCGTGACCACACTCGCACTTCAAAGCACTGCCGCGGGAGCACTGTACAGCTGCAAGTGTAGCCATACCCTTAGGGAGGTCTGATGCTGAATGGGTTGTGGGAGTAACTTCTCACATCCTGCTGATGATCTTGGGAGACTCCCTGGGTTCTGATTCTGCAAACACTTACAGCTGAGTATTGTGCTCATCACTGAACATAGTAGTGTTGAAACCAGTAGGCTGCTCGTGTCATTACACCTGCTAGTATATAGGATTTGACCATTCATCACTGGGGTATGTGCCAGTGTATCTTCTATTTGTTTCCAAGACTTTCAGTCCTTTTGGACTCTTGCTGAAAAAAGAGTATAACAAAGCCATTAAATATGGCTTTTTAATGTCTTTTGAAGATTCTGCAGCTCATACTTTGTGGCGCCCCCAAATGTTGGCACCCTAGGCAATCGCCTAGTTGGCCTAAATGGTAGCACAGGCCCTGACAAGCAGCCATCTATTTAGGGTTCAATTTACAAGCATTTAACTCTTCTAAGATGTCACAGAGGCAGCTGATGTGTCTTCTATAACCTGAATATCTAGAATGCATCTACTGGCCTACCACTGGCATCAAGATAACATACACAGTGACTTAATACTTGATGCCTATTTGCATCGGTGCATTCATCAGCTATGTATACACATTTTTTGAATATGGTGAGTGAGTTATTCACTTTTTCAACTGCCAAGTTTTTCACTGTTACACCACATGCTTCTAGACAGTCAGCTGCCACTGTGACTTCTGCAAGTCAGTCTCTCGAGGTTCCATCAGCTCTCAGTGATTTCAGCTTTCAGTGGGGGAACCTCACTGCTAGTGCAAACTGGGCCACCTCTTCCACAGAAACACTGTCCCACAGCAGGTCTAAGCACTTAGATCTGGTTATCACTGATTTCAGCTCCAGTGGTCACTGAACAAACCAGAAGGCTCTCTATGGAGCCTAATCAGCTCTGTCTCTAAACAGGAGAGAGAGGCAGATCCAATAGTGCCTGTAACTCATAGGCCTGGTCCACACTAAGCTTTTAAACTGATTTTAACAGCGTTAAATCGATTTAACGCTGCACCTGTCCACACTATACTGCTCTTTATATCGATTTAAGGGGCTCTTTAAATCAATTTCTGTACTCCTACAAAACGAGAGGAGTAACGCTAAAATCGATATTACTATATCAATTTAGGGTTAATGTGGACGCAAATCGACATTATTGGCCTCATTCTTTTACAGTAGCTACCCACAGTGCACCGCTCCAGAAATCGACGCTAGCCTCGGACCACGGATGCACACCACCGAATTAATGTGCCTAGTGTGGACGCGCACAATCAACTTTATAATATCTGTTTTATAAAATCGGTTTAAGCTAATTCGAATTTATCCTGTAGTGTAGACGTACCCTTAGGCAGAGCCCACACAATCAAGCAAAACACCTGTGCCCCACCCTCTCTCTCTCCCTCCTCACTAGGCTATGGCATCCAAACCTCCTGCTTAGGGAGTGCAGTTCAGCTGAGGGTAACCAGTGCTTCATTTGTAGTGAAAGAGGTGCCGGGGCTGAAGCAAGGTTGTTACTTTTATAACTGATGCAGCAAGCCCAGAGGTCCCGGGGCTATGAACTGCCAAACCTAGAGGTACTGGGGCTCAGTCCTGGCAATCCCTAGCTCAAATTAAGCACTGAGGGAGGCCCCTGATCAGGCAGGCTAAGTACAGTTCTGCTGCTCTTTACTCATACAATAAGGATAACAACATTTCATGATCCCCACATTCAATACTAAAGTGATTTGTAACCCAGCATCAGCCAAAATGGATCACTTCAGCAGCACAGCTCAGTCTGATGGATACCTAGGTAGAGTAGGTGTGTTCATGTAAATACAGACTGGGCCTGAAGCCTTTCCCCCCACCACTGGCTCATCACTAGCTGTCAGGGAGAGCTCATTCAGACTTTGCTTACAAATCATACTTTGAAATTATTAGGTAGGGCAATATAGCCGAAACAAATGTGCCAACAGTGTGATAAATAACAGCTGTATGAGGAAGCTAGTCTGTTCATACTTTTCAAACCCATTATGCTTTCTCAGGTACAAGTATTTTCTCATATACTGTGAATGCTTTTAAAGTATGTATTAATGTTTCAATTGAAATTCAAATTTCCAACCAATGACTAAACTGGAAACACTGCAATGTAACTGGAGAGGGTGTTGGGGAAATTTGTGTGTGTGTGTGCGTGCAGGAAAATCCCTGGACATGTGATTGCAGCATGTGTAGATGTACCCAAGCTACCTTGAATAACAATAGCAGTAAACCTGCAGCAGCATGGGCTGTACAACCTGCCAGGCACCCGGGTGTGTTTGAGATAATAGATCAAAACTCTCCTGGGTAGATCTACACGTGCTGCAGTCACACCTCTGACTCCAGTGTAGACATACCGTAAAATACCCACTGAGCGATCAAAGCCAAATAAGGTATATTGGTTAATCAATCACATTTTGTGTAAAATCCCTAGGGTTCTAGGCCTGTAACAGGTTGATCATTAATTAACACCTTTCAAGATGTTAGTGCAGCCAAGTAGCCTAGATTTCTCTCATTCTCATTGTGGAAACAAATATAACTTCAATATGGTCTCCTGCAGCCAATCCTATTACTTTCCTGGTGTGTCTGGAACACTGATCAGCAGCTGTAAAGGTCTTTCTGTCACTTTGTTCTTTACGGTTAGAATTGTGATTGAGTGCAGGTGTTGGCGAGAGGCAGCTGGGAATTCCAACAGAGCTGCTGGTCCAGTTCCTGCTTCTGGAGCCACACTTTGTAGACAGCTACCCTCTGCTGCAGCTGGTACTATTTACTTTTTTGCCAGAAGTCTCAGGAGAAGGGCCAAGGAGTGAATGAGCCTAGAGAATGAATTCATCTTTCACCCATAGGCATTGCCTACCCTAGGAAAAACTGAATGTTTTCCACCAGCGCAGTTGCACTTGCGATAGCAATGGCAGAGGCGGTAGAGGAGGCAGGAACAGGCATTCTTGTCTTCTATTCTGAGACATCGTGGTAAAAATGCCTATTCCCTGTCTACACTCCACCACTGCTCCCAACCCTAGAGCTGCAATGGCGGAGAATTATGGGTCCACATTTGCTAGTCGAGATGCGGCCTATAGGGGGTTTTCCCCCTAGCTGTGGGATAAATCTTACTTGCTGGAAGAGTGGCAGCGTTGGGGAGGCTTGCAGTGCTGCAGTTGGCACTCTATCCATTCTGTACAAGAGCAGAAGGCTTCCGTCTCACAGGGCACATATACAAAGCCTAATAAAAGCAATCAAATATTTGCCTCTTTATCAGAAACCAAAAGCAAAATGACACCCAAGCTCAGTTTAGGCAAGTTACTGAGAGAAGAGCCTTGCATGGTGCCCTGGAGATCTAGGTTCTGCTGGACCATTGAGGGAGGCAAATTCCAGAGTTAAGGGCCCTCCACTTAGTGTTTGCTCTGCCACTCAGCTCTTAGACACTGAAATCTTAGCGCTGTTAGCTCAAGCTCCTCTGAGAAGCTCAACTGCTGTGATGGTACGGGGGGAGAGAGTTGGTCTGACAGATAGCCATGACCTACCAGGATGTCTGGAAAATGGCTTTGACTAGATCTGCTTAGAAAGAAATAATAAAGGCAGACATGGAAAGCCAGTTATTAGCTTTATAGCCTGCGCTGGCTTATCTTGTCCTCTCCAAAAGAGCTCATATTTTGACTAGGAGATTAGACAGGCTAAACCTTGCAAGACTCTATGTGAAAAGGCTCATCAAGCTGCTGTCATGCCTCTCTGGGATCTGTCTGAGAGGAGGGAGCAGAGGCAGCTTGGTGATTTGTATTCTAGACATCAGAACTCTGTGATTGATAATGCCTGGTCTGCATTCAGAGATGATTGTCTTTTGTCCAGTGCCAAAGTCAGATTTTCACCAGTGGTGGTTTCTATGCCATCTCTCAGTCTGAAACCTAGTTGTCAAGGCTATTTGAACCCTCCTCCAGTGAATGACTTGGAAGCTTAGCATAGATGTCTCAGCTTCATACACACATATATTTTACATACAGAACCACATTGTTTGTTTCAGTCACCTCTATTTTTAGAGGAAGAGGGTCTGCAAAGCCCAAGGTTTTCTTGCTAGCATTATTGTCAACACTGTGAGAAAAATTCACCTTTTCTGAGCCAGCCAATCAACAGCAAAATATTTATCCAGATGAATAGGTAAAGGATAGCATTTCAGATCATTTGCAGGTAGCAATAATTTATTCATTTCCACGTGAAATTTTATCTCCCATACCATAAGATTCACAGCCAGCCTTTCAGTGATTTATGACTCAAGTGTTCTACTGTTCCATAAGCCATTCTCCTGACAAAGAGCCAAAAAGGGATATTTTAGAGGGGACTGGGTGGATCAGGGCTTGGAATGGGAAACAAGGTCTTTCGCTTCTAGGTTGTTGCATGGCATCTCACCCAGATCAATCGTGAGTGAAACTCATCACCAGCTGATTGTTTTATAGCCTATGTGAAATGAATTTGTGGCTGTTGATCGATTCTTAATGGAAAGGTGTGTACAGCCGAGAAAGAAGGAGGGTCCAGTGGTTAGAGTGCTAACCTGCGATTTAGGAAAACCTGCCTCAGTTTCCTGCTCCACTGCAGACTTCATACTTAATCTTGGGCATGTTACTTAGTCTCTCTGTTTGCCATCTCCAAAATGGAAATAATAGCACTTCCCTCCCTCTCAGGGTGCTGCGATGATAAATACACTAAAGGTTGTGCAGGGCTGAAACACTAAGGTAATGGGGTCATAGAGAATCAGAACTAGCAACGATGGCACTGTCACTAACAGGTGCAGCCAAGATGCCAAGGATTGAAAAAGCCATGGAGACTAAACTAACCTGTCCCCCTAAGAAATGGTCCCTCCATGTCACGCCTAAGGCCCACTGGTGGGAGGCCTGACACTTCGGTTCCTCGTGTTGTACTGGGCTATGGATTGGTGAAGGATTTCAGTTTCCATGCACCATCACTCTAATTCATTTGGAATATTGATACCTATTTTCTGTCTCTTTACGAGGTGGTAAATAGGCAGGAGCTCTGTGTGGACTGGCTGCGAATGTCAGCAAGCATCCGTTTCAGTGGGATGACAGAACCAGGCCGAAATGGAAGCTGTGGGCACAGCAGGGAAAGTAGTTGATAACACCTGCACAAAAAGTGAAAAGAGTGAGGTTTAAAGATTAGAGCAGCCTATTGGCTTGGAAAATAGATTTCTTCACGGAGTGAAGTGTGTGGTGAGATGGATGGGGGAGGTTTGTGTTTGTTGGCGCGTAGATGGTGGGGTCATGTTACATGTGTGGGGGGTGGCATCCAGATGGCAGTGTGCAGGCAAGTTCAGAAGAGAGCTTTCAGTTTGCAAGAGAGTGGTGTTGGTGGGCTTTTTGCAGCTAACTAATGTCTGGGCCAGGAGAGCAATTGTGATGGAGGCAGAGGAGAAACAGCAAGCGAAGAACTGTACTCCTCATATAAAGAAGCATGGCATGCTTGGGCTCCCCTCAGCTGGTAGCTAGAACCAAACTCCTGCCCCTTGTCTCCACCCCATCCACAGCCATTGGGGAGACAGGATTTCACCTAGAAATCACTCTAATGCCTTTATGAGTAATAATCACCTTTATCAGCAACAGTCCCCTCTGTCAGCAAACAGACCGCCCCAGTGCCCTCTGGCATCAGCCCCTCAGTCACTGATCAGGGACCCTCCTTCCCTTTGGGCTCTGGCTGATTCTCACATCCGGTCAAGCTCCCAGGAGCAACAAAGACAGACTGCTCCCTGGGCCTGTTTCTAGGGTTGCAAACTTTCTAATCACACAAAACTGAACCCCTTGCCACGCCCCCTGCCCATCCCTTTCCTTGAGGCCTCGTGCCATCCCACCCTTTCTCCGAGACCCCGCCCCCTCCTCCATGCCTCCCCTCCTGTCGCTCATTCTCATTGGAGTAGGGGAGGGGGTGAGGGCTCCAGCTCAGGGTGTGGGCTTCAGGGTGAAGTCAGAATTGCAGGATTCAGGGTGTGGGAGAGGTTCCAGGCTGGGGCAGGGGGTTGGGGTGTGGGAGGAGGTGAGGGCTCTGGCTGGGGGTGCAGGCTCTGGAGTGGGGCTGTGGATGAGGGGTTTGAGGGGCAGGAGAGGCCAATGGGCTGCGGCCGAGAGGTCTGGAGTGTGGGAGCAGGCTCAGGGCTGGGGCAGGGGGCTGGAGTGTGGGAAATGGTGAGGGCTGGGGGTGTGGGCTCTGGGGTGGGGGCCAGGGATGAGGGGTCTGGGGGGAAGGAGGGGGTGCAGGGGGTGGGCACCAGGAGGAAGTTTGGATGAGGAATGGGGCTCAGAGCTGGGGCACGGGGTTGGGGTGCGGGATCCAGCCGGGTAGCGCTTGCCTCCCATCCAATGGGAGCTGTGGAGCTTGTGCTCAAGACAGGGGCAGCATGTGGAGCCCCTGTGGCCGCCCTTGCGCCTAGGAGCTTGACATATTGGCCATTTCCAGGAGCTGCGTGGAGCCAGGGCAGGCAAGGAGCCTGCCTTAGCCCCACTGCACCACCAATTGGACTTTGAATGGCTTGCTCGGCTGTGCTGACCGGAGCCGCCAGGGTCCCTTTTCGACTGGGCGTTCCAGTCAAAAACCGGATGCCTGGCAACCCTACCTGTTTCCTCTTCCCTGTACTAGGGTTCTTGGCCTGCTGTATGCCAGTTGCAGCTGCAGTACATGGCCTCTCTGGCAGGCTGTGCATCCCTATCTCCAAAATGGCAAATTGTGTCTTCAAATCATAGGAGAATTCACAGTAGGAAGTAGGACTGGAGCTGCATTCAGCTCTTCCAAGGGCTCTGTAGGGGTAGACGGACCAGCTTCCCATATCTGCTTGTCCCCGTGCCAGTAGGGGCCCCAAAGGCAGGGCCAGCATTCACAGCACTGGATTGGGAGCCCCACACATTTGCATTAACTAGTATAACTCAGATTGCTATGGTTATCCATAGACATGTCTGGTCCATTTTGAAGTAGTCGATGACAAATCCAAATCACTTAGTCTTTAGCTTTATAAAAATAACAGTAAGAGGCATGTTCCTGAAAACACTAGGCCCCTCTGACACACACTTAAAAATACAACGTATCAAAAGGAGAAACACCAGCCCCTAGCACATAATACCACTCAAGTAACCAGGCAACACAAAAATAAACCGAATACCTGTTTTTCTTTAACCATCGCCGCTAGCAATATTTGCTGCTTCAGCAGCTCCCCTGGTAAGATGAAGTTTGCAGCTTGTGTGGAAGGTAAACAGATTTGGGCTATTTCACAGCAGAAAAAGAGGGAAGCTCACTCCGAAGCGATGTGGCCCATCACTGAAGAAGCCCTTTGTTGCAGTCACTCTTCTGTGTACAGAGCTTAGGGAACTAGCCAAGAACATGGGTTCAATTTCCTGCTCTGTAACAGATTTTCTATGTGACCTTGAGAAAGTCACTTGGGCCAGATCCCTCAAGGTCTTATGGACCTCGTCCTAAGATGAACAGTTTGCCATAGTCCTTGCGGCCAAAATGTCTCTTCTCCCCACCCTTGTGCAGCACATTGTGCACTGCTGGGATATTGCTACTGTCAGGGCCTCTCAGAGGATTCAGGGGGCCTGGGGCAAAGCAATTTCAGGGATCCCATCCATAAAAAAAGTTGCAGTACTATAGAATACTATATTCTCGTGGGGGCTCCTGCAGGGCCTGGGGCAAATTGCCCCACTTGCCCCCCGCCCTCCCCCCAGGCAGCCCTGGCTGCTGTACACTCGTGACGTGGCTGCATGGCATTGATTGGTATGGAAGTATATCCAGCTAATCTGTCTGGGCAGAGAGATCTGGAGTTAATTGCGTGGTGCAGCTCAAAGGCCAAAGATGGCACTGACAGTCCTCATATGTCACCGCTGGCTGCTCTGTGCCTGAAACTGCCAGGTGAGGAGAGAGCTATGCAGTGGCTGGTTTATACTGCTGATCAACACAAATCCAAGCATTTCTATCCCTCTTCTAAGGCAGACACAAGTATAAGCGAAGGTGGCTGTGGGCAGTTATTTTTAATTTAAAAAAAATCAATGTAAATGTAACTTACAGACCATTAGTTGCCAGTGAGTCCCTCAGGCTCACAAAGTTATGGGATCGGAATCCTTGCTTATCCAGCAACCTATCGAAAGGCATCAGAGCCAATACTGCAGTGTCTGGCTGCTCTAGCCTTCTATGTATTTACGAGACTGCAGCCAGAATGCTAGTCCTGAAAAGACAGACTTCGAAAGACAACCTGTAAAATGAAATTAGAAGAACCGTTGGCTAAAGAACTCAGTGGTACCAGCCAATCCAAGAGAAATGGCTTCCCACTAGAATGAGCAGGTTTTGCTTTAAAATCTGAAGGACCAAATTCATAGGTCAGTTTAAGTGACTATAAAGTGGAGTGGGAAGAAATATTTCAGTTAAATAGTAAATTTGCTGAAAAATGCAGTTTAGGGATGATGGAAACTGTCATAGATCAGGGCAACTGCACCTCTGCTTCCCATCAGTGGCCCAGCAAGGGTACCCAAGCTGAGGTTCCAGCTCCTCAGCTGTTCCCTTTCTGGGTGATGACCCATGTCTCACTCCCTTCTGATTGGATAGTCCAGGCAGAAGAGTTTCCTGCCTACACTGTATAACCAGCAAAGAGAACCTGCCCAAACAAAACTGCTTGCTTTGGCTTCAGAGTCTGATAGAAGAGTGATGCTACTGATACAAGTTACCACACAGTTCTTTCTAAGGAAGCCTGCTCTATTCTTAAGGTAAACAGCATTACAGAGAAAATACAGGAAAAGAACATATAAGCATGTGTCATAAACAGATAGCTAAGGGTTAATGTCTCTTCCACCTGAAGCACCTGACCAGAGGACCAATCAGAAAACCGGATTTTTTCAACTCTGGGTGGAGGGAAGTTTGTGTCTAGGTCTTTGTTTTCTGTCTGCCTGCTTTCTCTGAGCTTTGGAGAAGTAGTTTCTACTTTCTATTCTTCTGTTTCTAAGTGTAAGGACAAAGAGATCAGATAGTAAGTTATATGGTTTCTTTTCTTTGGTATTTGCATGAATATAAGTGCTGGAGTGCTTTGATTTGTATTCTTTTTGAATAAGGCTGTTTATTCAATATTCTTTTAAGCAATTGCCCTGTGTTGTATCACCTTAATACAGAGAGACCATTTGTATGTATTTTTTCTTTCTTTTTATATAAAGCTTTCTTTTAAGACCTGTTGGAGTTTTTCTTTACTTCAGGGAAATTGAGTCTGTACTCACCAGGGAATTGGTGGGAGGAAGAAATCAGGGGAAATCTGTGTGCGTTGGATTTGCTAGCCTGATTTTGCATTCCCTCTGGGGGAATAGGAAAGTCCTTTTTGTTTCCAGGACCGGGAACGGAGAGGGGGAGTCACTCTGTTTGGATTCACAGAGCTTGTGTCTGTGTATCTCTCCAGGAGCACCTGGAGGGGGGAAGGGAAAAAGGATTATTTCCCTTTGTTGTGAGACTCAAGGGATTTGGGTCTTGGGGTCCCCAGGGAAGGTTTTTCAGGGGGACCAGAGTGCCCCAAAACACTCTAATTTTTTGGGTGGTGGCAGCAAGTACCAGGTCCAAGCTGGTAACTAAGCTTGGAGGTTTTCATGCTAACCCCCATATTTTGCACGCTAAGGTCCAAATCTGGGACTAAGGTTATGATAGCATGTTAATAACCTTACCAGAATTTACCTTAACATGGATTCTAGATAGGTCAAGTCCTTCTAATCCTATCCCAAGGATTGGAGGCCTCCATGGACCAGGGGATTTGGCTGCTGGATTTGGAAGAAGGCCCTCAGTCAGTTTAAAACCCAGGCTTTGTTTTATCCAAAACTCTTTTCTTTGTCTATTGGTCCCTGGAGAATCCAGTTTGAAGTAGTATATGCAAACCATCACTCCAGGGGGTGGCTTCAAAGGATGATAACAAAGGAAGTTCATTAGCGGCCCTCCCCACCAGAGAAGGTACATACAATGCCTCAGCAACACACACACAATTGAATTTTTAATGCAGTGTACCCCAAAGGTATTAATTCTAATTGTATAAGGTTTTACTTAATTCAATAAAGTTTATTTTTATTCCATAGGGTTTGCGCAGGACATTTGAGGATATTGTCAGTCTGTCACAGAAACTGTTTACAAATTCTCAGCAATTTCAATGAATAATTTTGGCCATTTTGACATTTGGGAAATGAAACGTTTCAACGTTTCATTTTGAAACAATGTTTTCTTTCAAAACTTAGCTAGATTTGTTTCATTCTTTTTAAAAAAAGGCAAAAAAACACCTGAAAATGTAACAACCCAAACCCCTTCCCCCTCTGCCAGATTTTTTTGAGTCAAACAAAACATTTCATTCAACCCATTTCATTCAACGCTACCATTTTTGCTGCCCCAAGCAAAATAAATAAATAAACAAATAAGCTGCTCAGACTGCCACCCTCAAAAGTGTGAAACCAGCCCGCCAGTTATCAGCTTACTTTGGCACACACACGCGCCATACAGTGTGCACAACAGAGACCTGCTTGGGGTGAAAATTAAAAAAAAAAGTTTGTCTAATAGGAAAATTACAGCTTCCAAGATGAAATAGGAGGGGAAGCAAACAGAGAAAATAAACATAGCGACACAATCTCAGGCTTTATATCTCTATATCTGATAAAATCCCTTGTCTAATACAAGTCAGCCATTGCCTTTGAGCAGTTTCCCAGCATGCCCCCTGTCACAGAGAGGATCCAGCATTCACAGCCAGTCCTCTGCCTTCGAGACTGTCCTTCAGTTCTGGATCACTTCAAACCTTTTCCCTTTTAACAGGGGCTGCAGGGCTTTTTTCTTTTCCTCAGACTATGGTAATTCATGGTTATTCAGATTGTGGGGAGGAGGGGGAAGGAGGAAGGGGGTTCCCTCTTGATTTGATAGCCAGGGCATCTCAGTGTCTTCCTCTTTAACTGTAATGATCCTTCATTTGTCTTTTCCTGGGTTGTACCATGGATAGTTACTTGCATCTGGTTTTGTGCAAACACTTGGCTTGGAAGGAGCCCTCTCTGCAGTGAAGTCTAGTTGAAATTGTAGTACAGGTCATGAGAATAGTATTCTGTACACAGATTCAAAACTACAGTCCGTATACATCGCATAATGACCATCAAGTTCAGAACATTACAAGCTTTCATAAAAAACCTTACTCAACATATTTTTATACCCACTAACATTATGTACACCTGGCTGATTCAGTTGCTTAATCTTTGGGGCTGAGACCCTCTGTTATCCCCTTGAGGCTTCTGGACCTGGATTGTCACAGCATATACCTAAGCCATAATTCATGGGGCACCGTGACTCTGTGTGAGTTCCACTGCAGGAAGAAGCCGAGAGTAGGTGGCTAGAGGGCATTCAGCACTCCAAGGTGTCAGAGTATAATTCCCAAATCTGAACCTTAGTGTCCAAAATATGGGTACTAGCATGAATCCCTCTAAACTTAATTACCAGCTTAGATCTGATAGGCTGCCACCAATCAGGACTTAGGTAGAGTGCCTGATAGACTCTGGTCTCCCCAAACCCTTCCCTGGGGACCCCCAAGACCCAGATTCCTTGAGTCTCAAAACAAAGGGAAATAAACCATTTTCCATCCCCCTCCTTTCTTTCTCCCAGCTCTTTCCTACCCTGGGTACCCTAGGAGACCACCGTGATTCAATTCCTTGAATCACCCCTTCCCCCTCCCTTCTTCCCCGGAGAGAGATACAGAGATAAAAGCCGAGAGCAGGTTTTTCTTCCCTCCTCCCTTTCCTTTCTCCCACCAATTCGCTGGTGAGTGCAGACTCTCTTCCCTGGAGTCTTACAAAAGATAACAAAAAAAAATCAATTAGATTCTAAAAAAAGAGGAAAACTTTAATAAAGAAGGAAAACATAAAAATTGTCTCTGTAATCAAGATGGTAAATATACAGGGTTTTTCTAGCTTATAGACAATAGAAAGAAGCTTTCTCCAGCAGAAACACAATTTAAGCTACTTCCAGCAAGTACACATCTGCAAATAAGAAAACAAGTTAAAAGACTATAACCGCCTTTTTTACTTACTAACTATTCTGAATAGATAAGAGACTGTAGCAGGGAGATTGGCAGAAACCTGGTTGCACCTCTAGTCCCGTCCAGGACCCCGAGAGAACAACGCACAAACCCAAAACCCACAAACAAAGGCTTCCCTCCACCCAGATTTGAAAGTATCTTGTTTCCTGATTGGTCCTCCGGTCAGGTGTTTGGGTCCCTGTTTGTTAACCCTTTACAGGTAAAAGAGACATTAACCCTTAACTATCTGTTTATAACACAAGGGTCCATCTTAAAAGCATGAATTAAAGGATGAAGGCTGCTCACTTCCTCAAAAAGGGAACGGAAATGGCAATCGGGAGATCGAGGTAAGGAAACAGAGATGGGAGCCAGGCGGAAAGAGAGGACTACTGTTATCTGCTAGAACTTACAAACATGAAATATGATTCCTGAACTGATGGCATCTTAGTGATCACAACTGGCTTCAACTCAAGCCAGTGAGACTGTATCAAGGCAAACAAATCTGATCCTTTCCTAACTAGAGCTGGGCAAATCATTTCCCATGTAACACTTTTCTGTAGGACAATGCAGTTTTGTCAAAATGATGTTTTGTGGAAAAGAACCAAGTTTGACACAACTTTTCAATGGAAAAATGTTGGAGCAAATTGTGTCAACTGTCTCGTTTTGTTTTGACAATATCAGAATGTTTCATTTCAATAATGTCAAAGTGTTTCATTTTGATAAGCTAAAAACATTTTATTCTGGCTATCATTTTGTTTTCATTTAGACTTATAATTGTAATATATTATATATAATTACATGTAATATTTTACCTTATCTAAAGAAAACATTTCAATGTTCCCAAACTGAATTTTTTGGGGAATTTCCCTTCTGTGAAAAAAATCAAACTATCACATTTTTGTTCCAATCTGGAATGTGAACATATTTCAAAATGTCAGAATTTCCCACAGAATGGAAATTCCATTTTCCAACAAGTTCTAACATGGACTATTCCCAGCCTTTGTGTAAACAGCAGAATTCCTTTGGGTGTTATTGGCTAGGACCATGGTTTGGTTTTTTCCCTTCCAGACTACTTACTTGTTAGGGTAGGTACCCTGACCACCTAGAGATGGTCCCAGAACAATAGGGTGATGGCGAGTTGGACAGTCAGAGGTAAGATTGCTTTGCTACTGTGCCTGTATGGTGGCTAAATGGAAGAGTTCAGTCCTGGGGGCTATCAAAAGCCCATACTCTTGGGACTGGAGTTGTTAGTGTTGTGAAACTGATTGTATTCTTACCTGGCTCCTTAAGAAGGAGGAAATGTCTTTAATTAAAAGTCCTGGACCACTCCACCTGCTCATCATAATTTCCTATCCTATTGTTGAGTATGAGCAGAAGGCAAAGGAAGATGATCTCTCCTATGAATCCCCTCTCAAGTTTGGCCATATATTTTAGAAGGCTTTATGTGAAGTATTATGAATAGGGTCTCATCTAGGTCTCCTATCACTTCTGATTAGGACTCCTATTACCTCTCTGTACCCATGACACCTCCTCTTGCTGTCTTCTTCTGTGAGTCCCAGTAAGGCTATGACAATGCCCCAAACCTTCATGTGTTTCTGTGGCTTCATAGCCTCTAGCTCCCTCTCTCTCACTAGCCAGGCCAGGACACCTAAAACAAAGCCACTGTGCCACTTTCCAAAGGAGGAGCTGAGCAGTATATTAGAGCTTGGTCTCTGCTCTGTCCTGCTGACATTAGGCTTAGACAGAATCATGCATAGGGGATATGGGATGGTTCTGCAGCTCAAGAGCAGTATGGCACCAGCAGGAGCAGAGCCATAGGCAGATGCAGGTAAACACAGGCACAGTCACACTTCCTACCTTGTTGTTCTTCGATCTGTAATGAGTAGATTTCTAGATCCTGGGGAAAAGCACAGTGAACCTCGGTCAGTATAACAGAGGCTGAAAATATAGGTCCAGAACTCAGCTGGCCAACATTGACTTTGATGGAGCTACCCTGCTTTACATCAGCTGACGATCTGGGCCATTGTGTTTCTCCTGGAGGGAGAATTAGCTTTTATTGCAATTAATTATTTTAGCTGGCTTGGGGGCAAGGAGCAATTGCGGTTTTGTCTGATCTGATTTATATTGAACTTTTGGCAAAGGCATCTAGAGCCCCGAACTGATTTCTTTTGTGGTATTTATTATAAACCAAAATAAATAAAAGTCTATCAGCACAGATGTTAAAAGAAGTTGATGCCACTGAATGAAATAATACCTCTAAAATAAATACCAATAATAAACAAGACACCAAGGAGGAGGGAAAGATTTATATATTTAAAAAAAACAACCAACCTTGTTATTTACAATATAACCTCAGAAATCCTGTACCACCACACCAATAACCTGTGTGTCTCTCTTGTGTTACAGCATACTCATCTGAACTAAAACCAAGGATGCTCAGTGAGATTAACTCTGTTTTGTGTCTAGCAAGAATATCTTCATCAATGATTTAGATAATGGCATAGAGAGTATAGTTATAAAATTTGCAGATGATACCAAGCTAGGAAGGGTTGCAAGTGTTTTAGAGGGTAGGATTAACCTTCAAAATTATCTGGACAAACTGCAGAAATGGTCTGAAGTAAATAGGATGAAATTCAATAAGGACAAATGCAAAAGACTCCACTTCGGAAGGAACAATCTGTACCAAATGGGAAATGACTGTCTAGGAAGGAGTACTGCAGAAAGGGATCTGGGGGTCATAGTGGACCACAAGCTAAATATGAGTCAACAGTGTAACGCTGTTTCAAAAAAAGCGAACGTCATTCTGTGATGTATTAGCAGGAGTGTTGTAAGCAAGACATGAGAAATAATTCTTCTGCTCTACTCTGTGCTGATTAGGCCTCAACTGGAGCATTGTGTCCAGTTCTGGGTGCCATATTTCAGGAAAGATGTGAACAAATCGGAGAAAGTCCAGAGAAGAGCAACAAAAATGATTAAAGGTCTAGAAAACATGACCTATGAGGGAAGATTGAAAAAACTGGGTTTGTTTAGTCTGGAAAAGAGAAGAATGAGAGGGGACATGATAACAGTTTTCAAATACGTAAAAGGTTGTTACAAGGAGGAGTGAGAAAAATTGTTTTTCTTAACCTCTGAGGGTAGGACAAGAAACAATGGGCTTAAATTGCAGCAAAGGAGGTTTAGATTGGACATTAGGAAAAACTTCCTAACTGTCAGGGTGATTAAGCACTGGAATAAATTGTTTAGGGAGGTTGTAGAATCTCCATCATTGGGGATTTTTAAGAGCAGGTTAGACAAACACCTGTCAGAGATAGTCTAGATAATACTTAGTCCTACCCTGAGTGCAGGGGACTGGACTAGATGACCTCTCGAGGTCCCTTCCAGTTCTATGATTCTAAGAAACCCTTGTTCGTGCCAGCTCCTAAGGCCCAAGTAAAAAAGCAGGCGAGCAGTCAAAACACAGAAGAGTTTGCAAGGATAATAGAAAAAATTATAGTTTTACTTGGGTTGGTTTGATCTGGAGTCAGTGAGATAAAATAAACATAGCACCTCACAAAGCCAGTTGTACTGTCTTTTCACAGCATAGAACTTCATTTGCTGGCAAAGAACAGAGATGGGGAAAAGGAGAAATTAACTGGAGCCAACACACTGTGGGTGCTGAGGTAGAAGCAGCAAGAGAGTTAAAGCTCTACTGGAGAAGTCCTGAGTTGTATTTTGGCCAGGAGGAGGCAACCCATGAAATGCTGCCTATAGAGGTTGCTTATTCATCCAACTGCATCCCTGAGCTAGTTGATATACAGTATATCAGTATCTAACTGAAGGCAGATGTATACTGATTAGTGTCTTCCTAGCTACCAAGTGGTAAGCATAACAATCTACTTGTCAGAATCTGTGAATCTGTCATGCAGGGTTATAGGGAGGAAGAAAGTGTAGTTTAGCAAAGGCCTTTTAGTTCAACAAAACTCATTTTCACTCATGTTGAGTTACTGGAATTCTGCATTCCCTATAACTTCATACACTGCCCTGCTAGAGGCCTTTCCACACATCGCTGATACTTTCACATGTTTCAGGTCTCCGGGGTACATTTGTGCTCTTTAAACTCACTCTTAATTTAATCCTCTTGATCTTTATAAGCTGGTTCAGCTCATATTGGAGCCTTGTGAGCTCATCATCTAGACAACCTGAGGATTTAATATATGTTGAATCAGTTGATATGCATTGGTCATGACTGACCAAAAGAAATGACAGCTCTGCCACCTGTCAAGCTTGGTGCCACTGAGTGCCACAGTGAAGAAGCCAAGTATACAGTGCAGAACAAGCCATCTTTGGTACCTGCATTGAATATGGGTTTGTCTATTTGCAGCTAATGGGGAGGGGGTTGGGAAGCTCAGCTGAATGATGTCAGAGGGCCAGTGTCCAACTAGACCGTCACCTGAACAATTATTTCTAGTCCAGTGATAACAATATTTTACTTACGTTCAGTAAAATAACGGAGAGTCAAGTGAGCCATTGAGCAACTTGCTATATTAGCAGTATTTTCTGTGATTGATTAAACAGTGCTCATTAGCAGCATTAAAAATAACCAGCAAGTCATTATAGTCAATGTGAAACATAAGGCAATGGCCTGGAGCAAACCTCTAAATACTGTAAATACACAATTCACTAGTATGAGTACAGCAGGTTTGAGTTTTGCTTATTTTTTTAAACACCCAATGTATTCAAAGTATGGGGAGTGTTAGAAGCAAAGAACTGAACCTCCAGCCTACTGCTCTCTGTTCCTGGTTCTGGAACTGAGTTATGGCTTGTGGGACTTGCAAAGCACAGGATCATAGATTTTGGGGAATCTTTGGAGGTCAGCACTAATCTCAGCCTTCATCATATATAGTAAGTCTCAGGTCGTGGAGGGAGCCTCCAAAAATGAATCCCATCTCTAGAGGGTAAAGTTGGTCACCTCATGGGTTATTCACCTCCCCTGTCCCACCACAGTTGCATATTGCACAGAGCTGACCTGTGTGAAAGCCTCATGATGGCCATGGTCTCCTTTATTTTTCAGGAAAGGAAAGAAAAGTCTGGGTTGGTTAGAGCAGGGGTAGGCAACCTATGGTACAGGTGCCAAAGGCGGCACGTGAACTGATTTTCAGTGGTACTCACACTGCCAGGGTCCTGGCCACTGGTCCGGGGGGCTCTGTATTTTAATTTAGTTAAATGAAGTTTCTTAAACATTTTAAAAACCTTATTTACTTTACATACAACAATAGTTTCGTTATATATTATAGACTTATAGAAAGAGACCTTCTAAAAATGTTAAAATGTGTTGCTGACCCCTGGGTTAGAGGCTGGGAGTGGGAGGCACCCAGATTGTCACTGACATGACTAAGGCTACAGTGTTCGCTCTTTCTACACCTGAGTTGGCTCCTCCACACAGCTGTCAATGCAGTCTCCTGCCACCAGGGTGCAGACAGAGGAGGAACTGTCACCTGCAGGCAGCTGGCACAAAGAGGCTCCAATTATTTTCCTTCTGACCTCCAAATGTACCTCTCTCCACTGATTTTTTTCTTCCCTAATGCTCAAGTCCAGCATGTTACAGTGCATCACAGTGGTTAGAGTGGGGAGAGACAGGGATATCCCACCCATCCTCAGGCAAAGCCAGGAGTACAGTCCTCTGATGGAGCCTTTGTCAGATACTACACTTGGTCTCTCAGCCAAGCAGCCTGTTTATGCAGAACAATGAGCATCCAAACCATGGTTATTTTTGAAAATGCTCTCAAATGAAAAGAATGTGTATAGCGAAGGAAGGACATCAGTTTCATAGGGTGCTACAAAAGATTATGCCCCCAGAATACTCATCATTATACAGACACTGTCAGGACAAAAACTCGAGCTCATAGGGATGAATCTGGCTTCATAGTTAGAGATAGTCTTCACCTGGTTGATTGTGCACGCATTATTACAAATGAAAGCTTTTTTAAAAAAAGAAAATTCACATTTTACCATATATGTTCTTTCTTTTACCTGTTTGTGCTTCACTCTCCTCCCTGCCTGGACAGTAACGCTAGTCTGGTCTGTTTTACTTTTCATGCCTTGTTAAGAAAGCAGTGTCATCCTGTGGCTAGAGTACTGGGCAATAGGATTCATGAGACCTGATATTTGTTTGATCTTGGACATGCCACTTTGTTTCTTTTTCACTATCTGTTTTGTCTTAGACCTGTAAAAGCAGCAAAGAATCCTGTGGCACCTTATAGACTAACAGACGTTTTGGAGCATGAGCTTTCGTGGGTGAATACCCACTTCCTCAGATTCATGTAATGGAAATATCCAGGGGCAGGTATATATATGCTAGCAAGCAAGCTAGAGATAACGAGGTCAGTTCAATCAGGGAGGATGAGGCCCTGTTCTAGCAGTTGAAGTGTGAAAACCAAGAGAGGAGAAACTGGTTTTGTAGTTGGCAAGCCATTCACAGTCTTTGTTCAATCCTGAGCTGATGGTGTCAAATTGCAGATGAACTGAAGCTCAGCAGTTTCTCTCTGAAGTCTGGTCCTGAAGTTTTTTTGCTGCAGGATGGCCACCTTAAGGTCTGCTATAGTGTGGCCAGGGAGGTTGAAGTGCTCTCCTACAGGTTTTTGTATATTGCCATTCCTAATGTCTGATTTGTGTCCATTTATCCTTTTCCGTAGAGACTGTCCAGTTTGGCCGATGTACATAGCAGAGGGGCATTGCTGGGATATGATGGTGTATATTACATTGGTGGATGTGCAGGTGAATGAACCAACTACACACTCAGCCCAGAAGAAAAGTCTGTCCTATCTCGGGGACTCTCTTTCTGTCCTGCCACCCCCACCAACATGATACAGTTTTGTGGCGATCTGGAAGCCTACTTTCGCTGTCTCCGACTCAAAGAATACTTCCAGGACAACACCGAACAGTGCACTGATACACAGGTGCCCTCCCACCAACAGCACAAGAAGAAGAACTCCACATGGACTCCTCCTGAGGGTCGAAATGACAGTCTGTACCTATACATTGAATGCTTCCGCTGGCGTGCACAGGCAGAAATCGTGGAACAACAACATCGCTTGCCTCACAACCTAAGTCGTGCAGAACGCAATGCCATCCACAGCCTCAGAAACCACCCTGACATTATCATCAAAGAGGCTGATAAAGGAGGTGCCGTTGTCATCATGAACAGGTCTGACTACCAAAAGGAGGCTGCCAGACAACTCTCCAATCCCAAATTCTACAGGCCACTTCCCTTAGATCCCACTGAGGAATACACTAAGAAACTACAGCATCTACTCAGGACACTCCCTACACTAACACCAGAAGAAATCAGCATACCCCTAGAGCCCCGACCAGGGTTATTCTATCTACTACCCAAGATCCACAAACCCGGAAATCCTGGATGCCCCATCATCTCGGGCATTGGCACTCTCACTGAAGGACTATCTGGATATATGGACTCTCTGCTCAGACCCTATGCCACCAGCACTCCCAGCTGTCTCCGTGACACCACTGATTTCCTGAGGAAACTACAATGCATTAGTCACCTCCCAGAAAACACCATCCTAGCCACCATGGATGTAGAGGCTCTCTACACAAAAATCCCACACACAGATGGAATACAAGCTGTCAGGAACACTATCCTCATCCTCCCTGATTGAACTGACCTCGTTATCTCTAGCTTGCTTGCTAGCATATATATACCTGCCCCTGGGTATTTCCACTACATGCATCTGAGGAAGTGGGTATTCACCCACGAAAGCTCATGCTCCAAAACGTCTGTTAGTCTATAAGGTGCCACAGGATTCTTTGCTGCTTTTACAGATCCAGACTAACACGGCTACCCCTCTGATACTTGTCTTAGACCTGTGAATCTCAACCTGTAGTCCATGGACCCCTGGGGATCCACGGACTATGTCTAGGAGATCCGCAAAAGACTTAGACCGAAAACTGACTGAACAGAATTCAACTACACCTCTACCTCGATATAACACTGTCCTTGGGAGCCAAAAAATCTTACTGCATTATAGGTGAAACTGTTGTAAGCAGAGTCAGGACGAGCTCTACACTGACATCTGGTGGTGAATTATAGGGAGTGTGGAAAGAATCTCAGGGAGTGTGGAAAGGAATTCCAAGTATTTGCATTGGCACACCCACCCCATCTAGCATAAGCCCACGGCAGCCTGCGATGGTTATTTTGACAGCTGGGATCACCAATTTCTTTGTTATTGGGGCAGGAGGGGAAAAAAAGTGCTGTCACCTTAATTATGTGAATGAGGAACTATGAGACTGCTTTATGACAGAAATGACTCAACCTCAATTAAGTGACACTTGCTAGACAAAGGACATGGGTTCCAAAACCCAGTGAATTGAGAGAGGTTGGGGGCTGGTGTGTGTACCTGATGGTATGGGCCCCCTTTTGAGGGCCTGGAACATCAATTGCACATCCTCCTTTCTCCACTGTTAAAGAGTAGAGCTAATTTTTATTCCATTAGGACTCCATCTAGAGACTGCTGAGCTGAATTCATGTTCGGCCAATGGTGTACCAGCACCAGGGATCCCCTACTAAGAGCTGAAATCACTAAAAGAGCTGAGCTGAGATCACTGAGTGCTGTGTTAGCTAGTGGGGGAGCCTGAAGACCTATTGCGAAGCGGCTGGCAGAGCGGAGCAGTTTTCAGCATGTTGGAGCAGCCCATGGAACAGTGAGCGGAGTGGAGCAGTTTGCAGGGACTTCTGGAGTGACTCATGGGTCAGCTGGAGGAGCGGCACAGCTGCTGTAGCAGAGCTGGTAGTGCTGAAGGCCACAGCAGAACTCCACGGAGAGGCAGAGCAGTTGGCCCTGGCCCACGTAAGGTGCCCCACATCCTGTGTGGGCTTCCCCTCCCCCCATTTCCACCCAAGCTGGGGGGGTAAAACTCTGCAGATAAACTTTTGAACTCTGGGGTGGCACTGACCAGAGACTTTCAGGTTATTGGACTTTGGGGTGATTTAACTTAAGACCCTAAGGGGGAAAGGACATTGCCAGACTTACTTGGAGGTGGCTTTTTTTTTTGCTTATGGTTTGTGTTATAATCTTGTTTGTGGTATTTCTCCAATGTGATGCCACATTGTTTCCCACCTTTATTAAAAGGATTTTGCTACACTCCGACTCCGTGCTTGTGAGTGGGCCTCCTAGAGGCACCCGGGGGGGCTGGTATGTAAGTGTCCCAGGTCACTGGGTGAGGGATCGAGCCGGTTATGAATTGTATTATTGAAACGGAACCCCTGGATACTGAACCCAGCCCTTGTTGCTGCCAACTCAGAGGGGCAGAAGAGTTGCACTGTGTTATATCGAACTTGCTTTGATCCTTCAGAGCGTGCAGCCTCGCTCCTCCTCGGAGCCCTGCTTTAGAACATTATATCCAAATTAGTGTTATATCGGGTTGCATTATATTGTGGTAGAGGTGAAAGAGACATTAACCCTTAGCTATCTGTTTATGACAAGCGCACCAGGGAATTGGTGGGAGGAAGAAGTCAGGGGGAAAATCTCTTTGTGTTAGATTTACTAAGCCTGACTTTGCATACCCTCTGGGTAAGGGGGAAGAGAGATTAGCTCTCTCTGTACTTGTGTTTCCAGGACTGGAAGCAGGGAATCTCCTAGGGTCGTCCAGGGAGGGGAGCCTGGGAGGAAGTAACCAGGAAACAAGGGGAGGGAGTTATTTCCCTTTGTTGTAAGACTCAAGGCATCTGAGTCTGGGGTTCCCCCAGGGAAGGTTTTGGGGAGACCACAGTGAGCTAGGCACTGTATAATTCCTGGCTGGTGGCAGCTTTACCAGGTCCAAGCTGGTAACTAAGCTTGGAAGTTTTCATGCTAACACCCATATTTTGGATGCTAAGGTCCAGATCTGGGAAAAATGTTATGACATAGGTGCTACAAATTACAAAAATAATGCTAGTCAGTTTCATCAATTTCTGGTTCTCAAGCACTAGCCCTGTACTTGGGTCTCCAGCATAGCAGGGGAAAATTTAGGACCATCACCCATTCCCAAACTGTTTTCGTTTTAATTTGTTAAAAATCCTGTAAACATGTTTTTATTTATGAGGTTTAGTAAAACGTGTTTTTCTTAACAAAATCCAAGTGAAGTTGACTGTGTCCCTTTAAGCAGTTATTTTTCCTTTTCCTTTTCCTTTAAAGAGATATTTCTGAAAGGCATCGGACCTGATTCAACTGCCAGAGAAATCAATGGAAGAACTCCTGTTGGCTTCAGTAGAGCTGGATCAGGCCCTTTATACAAACAATAAATCCAGATGGACCATTTATAAAAAATTTCCAGCAACTTTTTCAATTACAGTGTAGTTGGAAGATATTAAAACATAAAACACACATCTCAAACTGCATTGCTACCTGACCCCAGGTTCTGCCCTCCCTGATGTATGTGCTTGTGCTCAGTTAATATGACACACCTTGTTATAAATGAACATGGATTATTCATCAACATTTAATGTAATTTATTTTATTTTAACTTTACCTTTTTTGTTTTTGGCTACTTGTAGACAATGTCACTTCAGATTGAGCAAAACACACCTGCTAAGAAAAGGTAATTTCTGTGTGAGGAGAAGTTTCCTGCCTCATTTCAACAAGCAAAAAATATAGTGCTGGGCAAACGCTTTAAGAAAGGGTTCTATCGTCACTGAGTAAATCTCAGAAGCTTTAGTGGAGTGGGAATTGGTTAGCTCAGGGAACCGATAATAACCTAATGCCTGTCTAAGTCACTGGTTTGAGCTCAATCCAGTGACCTATGAGTAATGAATTGGGTAGGTTGGTTTATGTATCTAGCATTCTTGAGGCATTTATATCTCATTCATCACTGGGGGAGCTGAGTGCCCGGGTCTTGCTTAAGTTTCCAGTGACCAAGTATCCACATAAACAAACCACCTATCACCACAATTGAAACCCTGTACCATTTTTGGCAGACTCATTAGCCAGGCGAAAGACAGAATGGGATTCTCCCCCCCGCATCCCCGTAACAGAGCTGTGACATGTTGGAAGAGCAGGGAAGATTTCAGTCTCGAGGGATGACAATCCAGCCGTATAGTGAATGTTAAATGTACATACAATTTTAAAGGTCAGAAGTTTTAACTGAGAAGAATCTGAAATCCATCCGAGCCTCTTTGGGGTATAAAGTAGGGCTGGAAATACCAGGATAGTTTTTCCTCTATTTTTCGATTTTTAGTTGTTTGCCCCCACAACTACTATTGGGAAGCTGTTCTAGCATCTCACCCTCTTTGATCATTAGAAATTGTCTTCTAATTTCCAGCCTGGACTTGTTCATGGCCAGTTTCTATCAATTTGTTCTTGTGCCAGCACTATCTTCTAGCTTAAATAGCTCTCCACTCTCCCTTTTATTTATGTCCCCTTCCTCCTCCAACCCCCCAGATGTATGTCTAGAAAGCAATCATATGTCCTCTCAGCTTTCTTTTTACAAGACTAAACAAGCCAAGTTTTTCCAGTCTCTGCTCATAAGACAGGCCCTACATTCTCCTCAGCATTCTTGTAGCTCTTCTCTGCACCTGTTCCAGTTTAAATTCATGTTTCTTGACTATGAGTGATGGGTAAAATTATCAGAGTTGGCAACATTGAGTAGGTTACAGAAGGAAATGAGAGATGAGATGTGTCATGACTTCATTAGCATTACTGTACCCCACTCAATGTTGCTAACTCTGGCAATTTTACTCTCATCATATTGGATGTTTTTCTTAAAACTCCAGCTGATGGAGTCATGTGATTATGTGAAAATCTCAGCTTTCATTAAAAAAAAAGTGAATTTCTAATAGATGAGTAGGAAGTGACTTTCCTGTTCCACCAAAATTGAGATTTGCAGAACAAACAAACAAACAAACAAACAAACAAACAAACAAACAAACAAACAAACAAACAAACAAACAAAAATCCGTTACAAATCAGGATGAAAATTCAAAAGTTTCAAAATTTTTGTGAACCAAAAATCCAACATTTGTTTTGGTTTGGGACAACTGAAACATTTTGTTTTGATAGTTTCAAAACATTTCATTTAGATTTTGACAATTTTTTAAAATTTTAGTTAAATTTCAAAACAAAAAGTAATTTAAAGCCAGAAAACTGGAATGTTTCATTTTGAAAATGTCAAAGTGGGACAACTGCAAAACTTTCCTTGACTCACACTTTTTTTGAATTTTCTGGAGGGGTTAAAAATGACTCTTACTTGTGAAAAAATTTGGTTTTGATAATTTGGCATTTTTCAATAAAAAAAAGTGTTTTGTTGAAAAATTACCAACCAGATCTAGTTTCTTGCTCTCCTGGTTGTGAAGAATAGCTCAAAAATGTGATCCAAGAGAACCCTAAAAATTCAAACCAGTAGGCAAAGAAAAAAGACCCCAAATATATTTTAAAAATATATCATGCTCTTTTGGGGACTAACATTATTTTTTAATGTTGGGGTTGACAATGCAGCTGTCTGGTCAGTGTGCATTACGTGTCCCCTCCCTGCCCCAAGCCTAATCCACAGAAGGGATAGTCTGTGACAACTCTCTCCTTCAAAGTTTGTCTCTTTATCTCAAGATGAATGGACTGATGCTTTCAACCTTGAAAGCTCCTAGTTTAATCCCAATGTTGAACAAGAAGAAGGCAGTCATGCTTCTACACTGCCCTGCACCTGCTCTTGTCATCTTGTTGCTCTGTGGGGCTTCTCCGCCAGCTCTTACCTTTCTGCCTTTGCTAGCGCTTCCCCATGTGACTGAAATGTTTGACTTCCTTTGCCTCAGCTGGCCTCAGTCACCTTCTTCAGATCTCTCCTTCAAATCCTTCCTGACCTTTGTGGTGGTGCTGGCTCCGACTCCTGTGCTGGCGATTCCTCTGTGCTTGCCCTAATTCTGCCTCAATTTAAAAACATCAGAATGTCAGTGATTTTCTCAGTGCATGACATCATTGATATTATCTTTGTCTCAGTTCTCACTCCTCCTTTCCTTTTCTGTGTGTTGCCTTCATTTCCTCTCTTTATCTGATTTAGACTGGAGGCTCTTTGTGGCAGGGATGATATCTTTTAAAAATCTCTGTAAAATCTATTCAGCCTTATGGTTATATGAATGTCAGTAGAAAAAGCAGTACACTGGAAGCAGCTGCGTAAACCAAGAGGAACACTGCAGTCAAGAGATTAAAGCAGGAGTTTTCAGGGAATAGTCCCATGCTGTATATGAGGCATGCTTTGAAGCTGTGTTCTGATAGCATGTTATTATTTCTGACCAAATGTGATCAGTGAATGATGATTTTTTTCTTTGTTTGATGCTCCATGGAATAGAGCTGATTGAAAATATTCTGTCAAAATTTTTTTCTTTTGGATGAAAAATTGAGTTTTTGACAAAAATTTTATTCACAAAAAAGGGCTGCCTTCCTCAAAAAGGGTTAATTTTTAATTGGAAAACCAACTCCCTCACCCTAACAGATTTTTATGTATTTATTTATTTATTTTGGAGTCTTGGCCAATTTTTTAAATAAAATGTTGAAATTTTCCAGTGAAAACTCAACATATTTTTAAATTTTTTTTGCCCAAGCATTCCACATGGACCCTCTTCTCATTTTTTGACCAGCTCTGCTATCAAATATTATCTACTTGACTCTTGTTTTGTGGCAAATATTATGTGCTTTGGCCATATTTTCAAACGCATCTGCACAAAGATGCTCATAACTAGATATTGTGTGTAAATGTCTAATTGGTTGAGTGTGCATCAGGCATTTTGTTCTGTGTACATGTATATTTGTGTGCCTGGCTTTGAAAGTCTGGGCCTTTACAGTTATGCAAAGTAGTTATGGAGGAATTAAAATCCAACCACCTGAGGGTCCTCCAGTTTTGAATGATGTGCTACTGGTGTGATACCCAGGATGATTTCAGGTTATGAGGAAAAGTTGATGCTTCAAGAACAAACAAGTCAGGGGATCCATTTAAATATTGCTAGAGGATGAGAAATATGCACTCCCAATAGCCATTTGTATATGAGGTGGGCAAAAAAATTATTTGGCTTAGTCAGCTCCAGAAAAATGTCTTCCAAATACTGTACATACCAGCTTGTGATGATTCATACAGATTTAGCTGCTGCTCTTTGAGCTCAACAGACAGGCAACCCATGGGGATGACCAAAGGTGAGGGGTGGGCAGCTTCTACACTTTTTCACCCATCTAAAATGGTACCCAGGTACCAGCGGCTGGTCAGATCCCTCTCAAACCTGCTAACATCTGACAGATACAATCAGAATATTTGGGAAAAAAGATGAGGCAACTGAACCCAATGGAGGGACCCGTCCTGTTTAACTCAAATGAGATACATTTGAGGAGGACAGCTTTAAGGAGGAACACAGTGAAACAAGTTTCAGCACTTTGCTGAGCAATAGGCACCATTAAGTACCTCCATATATGACCTATCAGTTTTCCTCGTCAAAAGAAACTTGCACACCTTCAAAAGATGAGCTTGGGAACTTGAATTCATAACTCTGTTATCCTAAGCATCCCTCAGTGCCCACAAGCAAAAACCCCACTGTACTGTAATTCATATCAAGGCTGAAACAATCAGTACCCCCAGCACATTGTTGTCATAATAGTTAGGTAAGAGGTGTCATGCAGGGTATCATATGTAAACTGGTGACACAGTGGTCCCAAAAATCATTGTGTGATGTATGTATGGGCTGAGTATAAGAAGTTATGTATGTATGCTGGAAATATATTCTTAAAATATGTTTTGGAGGCAGTACATAAATTAAGTCTGCCCTCAACAAAGGAACATAGATTTACCTGGCTGAGTAGCTTGATTGCAGGCAGAGGACACTGAGGTACATTTATACATAAGGTAATCAAAGCCATCAAGCTAACAAACTGTGGAGGAAACAATTTAGTGACAACACTGGTGGTCTGAATTTGCACCCCCAGGAAGTCTTCTTGGCTCTTGAGACAAAGACTATGGACTTTGTAGGGGAAAAGAGAGCAAAAAGACATGCCAGTGATCCATCACTTAGGAAACCAAAGGAGCAGCACCCTCAGATTCTGTGAACATTGGATCCCATGGCTTGGAGCGGTAGAGTTGCTGATATCTTGATGTAAGTGAGAAAACTGCTCAGGCACAGATTGCAACTTGCTAAAAGTAAGTTCTAGTCACTGGAAAGCATGTTTTCTTTTGTTGTTTATAACCACACCTGTCTCTTTTTCTCTTGCTTAGTATCACTTAAATCTCTGTTCTTTGTTCATAAACTTAGATTTACCGTAAACCATCTCAGTGCTATTATATTGAAGTAAAGCAAAATTAACATGCTTGCGTGTTCTCTGTCTCTTTGAAGGCAGCAAACGTAATCCTTTCTGTGAGTGCTCAGTGAGAGGGACTGGCCATGGCAGAGAGCTGTCTCTGAGGAACTCGGGAATTGGAGTTCAGTGATTGTTACTTGCAAGGCAAGAAAGACTGACAGAATCTTGAGGAGTTTGCTGGTGAGGTAGACAGACTGGTGTGGCAGGGAACTGACACACACTCAGGCTAATCTCTAGTAAAGCTCATTTTTGCTAAGGCAGAGGGGTAACACAGAGGTTTACAGTACTGAGTGTCCTGAGCAAAGCACCACATTCTGCTAGCTACTAAAAATCATAGTCCCAACAGAGACACTAGTTTTATGGCTCATTACAACAATCTGTAACCTGCTAACCCTCCTTTGTCCTATGACTGAAAAGGTGTTAATAACCTGCCTATTGCTACTTGTGTTGACCTTTATTCTTAACAATATGTCCCGCCTTGTATTTAGCTGTGACACTCTGGCTACCTTATCCAGACCTGAAGAATTGCCCTGTGGTGCTCGAAAGCTTATCTCTTCCACCAACAGAAGGTGGTCCAATAACAGATATTACCTCACCCATCCTGTCTTTTTCATAGCCTCGTACCAACATGGCTACAACAATGCTGCAAATTCCTAAATGAGGACATTTGTCACGTAAGTAATAGTGTTGGCTTTAAATTAAAACAGAGAGCTCAGCACTTCCCAGCTTTAGAGTACTTGAGATCTGGATCTGAGTTTTGAACTAGCCTTTGTCTTTAGATAGTTCTTGGGATGTTGTAGTGTGGCTTGGCAGCGGTTTGTCCCTCAGCGGGACTGTGGAGTATCCCACCACCTTGCTACCAATAGTCTAAAGCCCGACCCTAGGTCAGGGCGGGGCAACAAACACTGAGTCAGTATGCTCAGGCCCTCAGGCAGGGTTGAGCAGTAATAGTAGGTTTCGGCCTCCTCAGGCCAGGGAAAGGGGGAGTCTGCCACCCCTGGAGGGGTGGCAAGGGGGACGCAGGCCCTCCCACTCCACTGCGTTCCAGCCCGGGGCCCTAGCAGTGGCAGAAACTTGCTGCCGTCAGTGGGGATCCTGGCCGCAACACACTGACATTGGCTCTGGCAGTACTGAAGCCAGACTGGGGTCGGCTGCCCCGGGCTACTTCCACTCTCCCCCTCGTCAGGCACCTGAGTCGTCGAGGCGTCACCAGCGGTCTCAAACGCCATTGGCTCCTCTGGGTAAGTGTTCGAGGATGGGCTCAGCGGCTCCTGGGAGTAGCTGGCCAGAGGCAGGCTAGGCTCTTCCTCAGGGTAGCTGGCATGGGGCAGTCCTCCTCGGGGTAGCGAGTGCAGGGCAAGCTCGGCTAGCTGGGTGTGAGCTCCGGCTGGCAGAGGCCACAGATGTCTGGTCCCAGCGGTGGCTGGGCTCCTACTGAGCTCTGCAGGTCAGCTTTTATACTTGCCGGTCTGCGCCGTGACCTCTGAGGGGCAGGCGCAGGACCCGGTGGCTCCGCCCACAGTGGGGTTGGGGGAGGTTTGTCCCTCAGCGGGGCTGTGGGGTATCCCACCACCTCATAGACTCAGACTCTAGGACTGGAAGGGATCTCGAGAGGTCATCGAGTCCAGTCCCCTGCCCTCATGGCAGGACCAAATACTGTCTAGACCATCCCTAATAGATATTTATCTAACCTACTCTTAAATATCTTCAGAGATGGAGATTCCACAACTTCCCTAGGCAATCTATTCCAGTGTTTAACTACCCTGACAGTTAGGAACTTTTTCCTAATGTCCAGCCTGAATCTCCCTTGCTGCAGTTTAAGTCCATTGCTTCTTGTTCTATCACTGGAGGCTAAGGTGAACAAGTTTTCTCCCTCCTCCTGATGACACCCTTTTAGATACCTGAAAACTGCTATCATGTCCCCTCTCAGTCTTCTCTTTTCCAAACTAAACAAACCCAATTCCTTCAGCCTTCCTTCATAGGTCATGTTCTCAAGACCTTTAATCATTCTTGTTGCTCTTCTCTGGTCCCTCTCCAATTTTTCCACATCTTTCTTGAAATGCAGTGCCCAGAACTGGACACAATACTCCAGTTGAGGCCTAACCAGCACAGAGTAAAGCGGAAGAATGACTTCTCGTGTCTTGTTTACAACACACCTGTTAATGGATCCCAGAATCACATTTGCTTTTTTTGCAACAGTATCACACTGTTGACTCATATTAAGCTTGTGGTCTACTATGACCCCTAGATCTCTTTCTGCCATACTCCTTCCTAGACAGTCTCTTCCCATTCTGTATGTGTGAAACTGATTGTTCCTTCCTAAGTGGAGCACTTTGCATTTATCTTTATTGAACTTCATCCTGTTTAGCTCAGACCTTTTCTCCAATTTGTCCAGATCATTTTGAATTTTGACCCTGTCCTCCAAAGCAGTTGCAATCCCTCCCAGTTTGGTATCGTCCACAAACTTAATAAGCGTACTTTCCCTATGCCAACATCTAAATCGTTGATGAAGATATTGAACAGAACCGGTCCCAAAACAGACCCCTGTGGAACCCCACTTGTTATACCTTTCCAGCAGGATTGGGAGCCATTAATAACTACTCTCTGAGTACGGTTATCCAGCCAGTTATGCACCCACCTTATAGTAGCCCCATCTAAATTGTACTTTCCTAGTTTATCTATAAGAATATCATGCGAGACCGTACCAAATGCCTTACTAAAGTCTATGTATATCACATCCACTGCTTCTCCCTTATCCACAAGGCTCGTTATCCTATCAAAGAATGTTATCAGATTAGTTTGACACGATTTGTTCTTTACAAATCCATGCTGGCTATTCCCTATCACCTTACCACCTTCCAAGTGTGTGCAGATGATTTCTTTAATTACCTGCTCCATTATCTTACCTGGCACAGAAGTTAAACTAACTGGTCTGTAGTTTCCTGGGTTGTTTTTATTTCCCTTTTTATAGATGGGCACTATATTTTCCCCCTTCCAGTCTTCTGGAATCTCCACCATTTCCCATGATTTCCCAAAGATAATAGCTAGAGGCTCAGATACCTCCTCTATTAACTCCTTGAGTATTCTAGGATGCATTTCATCAGGCCCTGGTGATTTGCAGGCATCTAACTTTTCTACGTGATTTTTTACTTGCTCTTTTTTTATTTTATCTTCTAATCCTACCCTCTTCCTGTAAGCATTCACTATACTAGACATTCCTTCAGACTTCTCAATGAAGACCGAAACAAAGAAGTCATTAAGCATCTCTGCCATTTCCAAGTCTCCCGTTACTGTTTCCCCCTCCTCACTGAGCAGTGGACCTACCCTGTCCTTGGTCTTCCTCTTGCTTCTAATGTATTGATAAAAAGTCTTCTTGTTTCCCTTTATTCCCATAGCTAGTTTGAGCTCATTTTGTGCCTTTGCCTTTCTAATCTTGCCTCTGCATTCCTGTGTTATTTGCCTATATTCGTCCTTTGTGATCTGACCTAGTTTCCATTTTTTATATGACACCTTTTTATTTTGTAGGTCATGCAAGATCTCGTGGTTAAGCCAAGGTGGTCTTTTGCCACATTTTCTATCTTTCCTAACCATCGGAATAGCTTGCTTTTGGGCCCTTAACAGCGTCCCTTTGAAAAACTGCCAACTCTCCTCAGTTGTTTTTCCCCTCAGTCTTGATTCCCATGGGACCTTACCTATCAGCTCTCTGAGCTTACCAAAATCCGCCTTCCTGAAATCCATTGTCTCTATTTTGCTGTACTCCCTTCTACCCTTCCTTAGAATTGCAAACTCTATGTTTTCATGATCACTTTCACCCAAGCTTCCTTCTACTTTCAAATTCTCAACAAGTTCCTCCCTATTTGTTAAAATCAAGTCTAGAACAGCTTTCCCCCTAGTAGCTTTTTCAGCTTTCTGAAATAAAAAGTTGTCTGCAATGCAGTCCAGGAACTTATTGGATAGTCTGTGCCCCGCGGTGTTATTTTCCCAACATATATCTGGATAGTTGAAGTCCCCCATCACCACCAAATCTTGGGCTTTGGATGATTTTGTTAGTTGTTTGAAAAAAGGCTCATCCACCTCTTCCACCTGATTAGGTGGCCTGTAGTAGACTCCCAGCACGACATCACCTGTGTTTTTTACCCCTTTTAGCCTAACCCAGAGACTCTCAACACTTCCATGTCCTATGTCCATCTCCACCTCAGTCCAAGTGTGTACATTTTTAATATATAAGGCAACACCTCCTCCCTTTTTCCCCTGTCTATCCTTCCTGAGCAAACTATACCCATCCACACCAACATTCCAGTCGTGTGTATTATCCCACCAAGTTTCAGTAATGCCAACAATGTCATAGTTGTATTTATTTATTAGCACTTCCAGTTCTTCCTGCTTATTACCCATACTTCTTGCATTTGTATAAAGGCATCTAAGATACTGGTTTGATCTTGCCTCCCAGCTTTGCCCTGACCCTCCTTTCTCTCTGCCATTATAGCCCGTGCTCCCTCCTGTTTCCAACCCATCTCCCAGGTCTTGTTCCCCACTTACCTGTCCCCGTCGAACCTAATTTAAAGCCTTCCTTACTAGGTTAGCCAGTCTGTGAGCAAATAAGGCCTTTCCCCTTCTCGAAAGGTGAACGCCATCTGTGCCTAGGAGTCCTTCCTCTAATAGCATCCCATGGTCTAGGAAGCCAAAACCCTCCTGGCAACACCATCTTCGCAGCCAGGCATTCACCTCCACGATGCATCTGTCTCTGCCCGGGCCCCTACCTTCGACAGGAAGAATCGAAGAGAATGCCACCTGCACTCCAAACTCCTTAACCCGTACTCCCAGAGTCCTGTAGTCACTCTTGATCTGCTCAGTGTCACACCTCACAGTATCATTTGTGCCCACATGGATGAGTAGCCTGGGGTAGTAGTCAGAAGGCCAGATAATCCTCGACAATGCCTCTGTAACATCTCGGATACGGGCCCCTGGCAGGCAGCATACTTTTCCAGCAACCACCACTACCATACGTTTCTTATTATCAGTGGTGGCAGCAGACCTCCCAGCCTTAGGGGTATGAGGCTTCCCCTCCTTAACTGTTGGGGGTGATTCCTTCTCTCCTGTATCAAGAAGAGCATAACGGTTATCTATTACCACAGCAGGAGGGTTTGCAGCAGGGGCGGAGCACTGCCTGCTGCCAGAAGTAACCAGCTGCCAGTGTCCACCCTGAGCCATCTCCTCCTCCACTGGTGTGTCGGTAGTCCTGTGACCTGGAACAGCTATGTCAGCTGTCTCCACATGGATACTGTCCAGGAATTGCTCATGGATACGGATGTTCCTCAGCCTAGCCACCTCCTCCTGTAGCTCTCCCGCCTGCTTCCTGAGAGATTCCACCAGTAGGCACCTTTCACATTGGATGCCACTCCCAGCCTGGATATCAGTAAGTGGAAATTGCAAGTTACAGTCTTTGCAAGCCCACATCAGAATCTGGGTAAAAGCATCCATGCTTTGGTGCTCTGTCTGGCTACAGGCGCAGGTGGAGGAGACAGAAGCAGTGCTGCCACAGGTGTTGCGGGTCCTCCTCACCATCGTAAGCCTCCCTCTGTCAAACTCTCAAATTCCTGTCTGCAGCTCCCTGTCCGCTCTGCTCTGCTTTAAACAGAAAGGTTTTGGATGTGGCTTGGTTTATAAGTTCAGGGGACCAATGGGTCACAGATGAGACCAACAAGGGACCCCCACTCCCTTCCTAACTCCCTTGCAAAACTCCCTGTTAGCAGCTCCTGGTCGCTACAGATGTTCAGAATTGGTATACAGATCTGCATTGTGTATCTTGGGCCCCTCTCTAGTTTGCATGCTGGAAAAGTATATTTTAAAATTTGTTTGGTAAAGAACCAAGTGTGAAACTCACAGTTGTGCCCAGGGGTCATATTCCCAAAGATGGCTATTTTTTTTACATTTGTATTGTAACTGGGGAGTGGGGATGGGGGTTCCTCAGCCCAAAGCATTTCCCTCTTCCTCTTCCACTTATGACTCCCTATTATAAAACTGCTCATCCATGCTGTGTTAGTCAGCCACAGATCTTGCTCTTGTCTGCAGCCCTGTCAGGGGTTATACTGTGTTTTTCCTACTGATAAGCAGAGCAGGTCAACCCACATACTGATAACACATTTGCTTTCTAAGGCTGTTCTTGAAAGTCAGACTCCTAGTGGTGGAGGTGACAGCGAGAGTGATGAAGCAAGAATATAGAGTGCATGACATTTTAAAACATGCCTGAGAACCTTTCAGAAAAGAAACAAGGCTGACTAGAGCATCCAGAGGGGGATGGATCTGAAGAGAGAGTTTCCCGGTCTTCAGATTTTATTTCTCGGTAAAGAAAGCCATTAAATCATGGATTCAAAAAAGTTGCATTTAGCAAACGCTCTGGAAAATTAAACAAACTTACCAGGGCCAAAACCATTCCTTGTGTAAAGCCATTTCAATGGATGGAGTTACAGCAGAGATGGAATTAGCCAACTCTGTCACCATTGCGATTTTCTTTATCCTTTTCTCTGGAGTTGTTTTGTCGAGACCATTTTGTTGATTTTTCTTGTATGCGCAGCAAACCTTGAAAGGATAGGAAGGGGGGTACATGCTTATGAATAGGCTGGTTGAAAGTCTTCTATCCATATGAAAATTTTCTGTGAAAATCTTCACTTGGTTCTAAAATGTTCCAGTTTTCAGAAAGTTATTTGGGATTCAATTCTTTGTCAAGAAAACTGGGAAATATTGGTGAAAAAAATTGGAAAAATCAAAATGTTTCATTTCCCCCCCAAAATTCCAGAGGATGACACTTGGTCTTTTCCAATCAGCTCCATTTAGTGCTTCTCTTTGTTGTCACTGTAGCTATTGTGGGGCCACAGACAGCCTGAAAAGTGGTGTCTGAAACCTGTGTACATGATTGTGTGCCCCCAGCTACGCTCTGTGGTACTTATTATTTCAGATCAAATCTAGGTGTCCCTGAAATCAATGGCAACTGACTTCAAGAGACTAGGATCTGGCTCTTTATATATATATAAACAATACTGAAGTGCATGGTGCTTCACAGACAAATGAAAGGCAGGGCCCCTGTCCTCAGGCGCTTGCAACTTAAGGGTTCTGCACATTCTCCAGTCACATGAGTAGTCCCATTGGCTGAGTGGAGTGTCTCTGGAGATGCGAGTGGCCCATGGTACTCAAGATCAATTCTAGTAGGTTACACCAGTACAAATGCAGAGGATCTCCATTCAACAGGATTATTCTGGATATACATCATCATAGTTTGGCCCTTGGTGAGTCTAGTCTTTAAGGTCTGTCAGATAACCACCAGCCTTTCTGCTTATATAGGTCCATATTCAGCAAATCACTGAAGCACATGCTTACGGCTAACAGAACTGGAGGTAGGGAATCGAGGATGGCTCTCTGGCTAGCAGGTGTTCCAGAGCTGCTGAAACAGCAGTGCCTTATGCAGCCAGAGGTCATGTAAACCACCATCATCCTGAATCATCCAGTTGCCCCAGCAAACATAATGGTGAAGGAACAAATGTACCTGGAGCAATAACTGACCAGTCCAAACTTGCAAGTTTGTTCTCCATTAAGCAGAACAAATGGGATTGATTGACCATTGTTTGACGTCTCCTCGCTTCTTCTTTTTTGAAGTGAATATAAGTCAGGGGAGGCTTGTGTTCTGGGATCTGTGGGAGCGTGGGGATCCTGCCAGCTAAAAGTCCCTTCTCCAGCCAACTCCAGATGGTTTCCCTGGGCATGTTTCCTTAATGAAGCAGCCTCAGTTGCTTATCTGGGGAATGTGGTTTAATATTTTACTGGTGCTATTTGTTCTTTCTCCCTTGTCTGACCTTTCAGATAAGGCACCAGGCACAGAGCTGGACTCTGAATGCTGCAGCAGGGATATGCTCACCAGCCTTGGCCCTGGGTGTGAGTCTCCCCACCCCATCCAAACTTTGCTCTCTCCACTTGTGCTATAGGCCTGTCAGTGCCCTCCGTGCAGCTCTGACCTTCACAGAGCACAATGAAAGAGGGTGGGAAAGGAGCACATTACCTGCCACGGGAGCAGGTGACACCTCTTTCTCCTATGCAGTAACAGTCAGAGCCATGTGCAGATCACCGGGGAATGATGGGGAATTCATGGGAGGTTTGCCTGAGTAAAGACTAAGTAAAAACTACTGAATAAGGAGCTCAGGGTTTGACTGTGGGTGCCTGTCTTTGCATTGGCCAGCACAAATCAGCAAAGAGAAAATCTACAAATAAAGACAACAAAGAGGAGTTCAAATTAAATGATCAGAAAGAGAGCTACAGGGAAATAAGGTGAACAAATGAAGCAGCCTCGGCTTGAGGCAGACTGTGTGTTACGCTGAACAATGGAGGAGCTGTAAGGTGTGATTGACCACATCAGCCCCACATTCCTGCAAACTGTTCCATGTGAGCAGAGCCCTGCACCCACACAAAGCCCCATTCACTGCACAGGGGTGCCCTGTGGGTACAGAGACCCGCCCACGCAGCTTCTTGCAAGGTAGAGAGCTGTGCAGAGCTGCACGATCGACAGGACTGGATAAACGAACAGGAAGGGGATGTTTCCATCGAGGTGCACCCAGACCCCCCACACCACCAAGCCCCACTCCTCCCAGATCCCCCTGCTCAGATCCCCACACCCGCACACCTCCACTGAGCCCCAACCACTGTCACCTGGAAGCCTCTGCAGAGTCCCACTGCCCCTGTACTTGGAAGTCCCCAAATGAGCCTCTGTGCATCCAAATTCCCCCACACCTTGACCCCCCACTGAGTAGCCTGCACCCAGATTGTCCCACACAGCATCCTCTCACCCCACACTGAGCCCCTCCACACTTGGATCCTGCCTGCTTGAACCTGCCTGTCCCACACTTGGTGCACCTAGCGCAGAGGGGCAGGGCCCCAAGGTGTTTCTGGAATAGGCCTGGTCCTTGTGCTATGTCATAGTGGGGTGCAGCCTCACCACTGAGTCCGTGTCCTCGGGGTGGGGGATGGGGAGGCTGCAGGGTGATCTCCCACCTTCCTACAGCCAGTGGCCTGTGCTCCCCACTGCCACGCTGGAGCCTCTGCATTTATTTATTAACAAATAAAGCTTGCAACATTTTAAAATACTGTGCGCAGAATTTTTAATTTTTTGGTGCAGAATGCCTTCAGGAGTAATTGTGATAGCGTCAGATGAGAGATGCTATAGAAATTCAATCTAGTATAACTAGTACCTTACAACCTAAATAAGAGCACCCTTTTTTATTAGAACGGACTTCAGTGGAGCTATGCTGCTTTACACCAGCTGAGGAGTAGGCCCTAAGCAATTTTCTTCACCTTGCATCCTAAAGAGCTGTTGAGTGCTGCTGCTGTGCACTTCTAAACAGTTGCTGAATTTCAGTGGTGGGAGAACCGGTTCCTACTGGATATATGTGGAAGAAGTGATCCTTTGCCTACAGGCCCTCAAAAGGGACTGTGAGGCTTCATTTGTTAATGTGTTTGGGGTGAAAGATGCTGTAGAAATGCAAAACACTGATAGTAAAGACATTTTGTACAAGAGTTCATAGCACAGGCCTGATGGCAGTTAGAGCCTCCTGTTTTCTGGACTCTGCCAAACAATGGAGAACACTGAGAACAAAGCTAGCAGAACAGGCGGTTTGCAGTGCTGAGGAAAAACACTGGACTGGAGGGAGTTAAGAAGCAGGAGGAGTAAATGCTTGGGACAGCATCTCAGTAGTGATTTCATAAGCTGACAAAAGAAACACCAGCTTACCCACGTTTGGCAAACAATTGCAAATGGAGTTATTATTCTGTTCAAAAGGCCTTTCCTGCTTCTCCTTAGGGAGAATCCAACTCATGTTTGTTAGACCAGCCACTCCCTAAAGCACATCATGGGGTTTAGAAGGGAGAGAGCATTCTGTCTCCAGTCACTGGAGTGCGGCTTGGGAAACTTCACACTCACAAAGCAAGTACAGATTGAATTGCTAGCTCCCCTAGTGCCAGCCCGCCTTCTCGGGTGCAAAGGGGATGAGTGGCTGAAGATGGCTGTAAGGACCCTGTTGGCATCTTTCCCTCCACAGCCTTCCAATGCCCTCCCTCTCTGGGGTCAGCTACACTGCAGTCAGGGTGTGTGTACACAGACCTGACCTAGCTTTTATCTAGCTAGCTCAGGTACCAACAGCCATGAAGCCACCACAGCACGGACTCCAGCACGGGGTGTACAAGCCTGCCCAGGACCTGGAGCATATATGCGGGTAGCTAGGCTGAGATGAAATCTGTGCCGCCAAAGCGACACTGCTCTTGGTATCCAAGCTAGCTAGATTGAAGCAAGCTCGGGCAGGTCTACATGCTCTGCAGTCACACCCCCGAGTGCCGTGCAGACGTACCTTTAGTCACCAGGCAATGACCACAGAAAATAGCTCCTTTGCAAAGTCGCTTGGTCTTTACATTGAATTTAGTGCTGTTGAAAGGTCCTAGATTGAGAGCCCTGAAGACCTTCCTTCCTCCACAGAGTAAGTACAGCGTGTGCGACAGCAAGGCTGGTCCCCTGCCCGGCCCTGTCAGCATTCCCTGAGCTTTGTCTGAGAGAAACCCCCTGTAGGAACAAAAGTGGAGTTCAGCCTCCCTAGTCTGTACAGGTTTTGGACCCTTGGCTCAAATGTGATGGTGGCTTTGGTGACATACCACCGGTTCAGTAGCAATTGGCCGGAGGCCCCTAGATTATTTCACAGTGAAAGACTGTCAGCTTGTAATGAATTTCCGTCACTGTTGACTTGCTGAATTCATACCAATGACACTGTGATGAAAATCTTTACATCCCATTACCAGTCCCTCAGCCACCCTATGTGGCAGTCCGCACCTTAATCAGTGATCTCTGCTGGTGCTAAGATACGAGTTTGTTATTTCTCCATTGCTCAAAGGATTCTTATCAGCTATTTTTGGCATCCACAGCAGGTTGTGCTTTGTAACACTCCTCCTTCTCCTCCTCCTTTGTTATTGGCACCAAATCTGGTCAGGTGTACCCTGTGTTTTCACAAATAATACACCACCATCACATCAGGGACATGCTGTGCTCTGAGTGGGAGAACCCCAGTGGAGTATTTAGCAAGAGTCTAGTAGTAATTGAGGGCAAAAAAATCCACTCGGTGACACCAGAGCCAGCAGCACCAGCGACACAGAGAGCAGAGTGTAACTCCTACAACTCCCCACCATCATTGCTTCAGCTAACAGGGCAAATGAACAATTAGGCAATCTCAAGTGAAACACTTGGGGTCTAGTGGCTAGATTGTGGTTCCAGGGAATAGCCCTGAACAAGGGACAAAGTGTCTATGTATCACCCTAGGGGATCCCTGAGAGACTCAGAGAGGCACAGTGCCTCCAGGAAGGAGCAACCCTGTTGCCCCAGGGAAGGGGATTAACATGCAACATCCCATTATGGAATGCAGGGCACTCCCCCGTCCATGTCCAGCCAGTTGCACTGGTGGCATGTAGGAGGCAGAGCCCCGGCTCCACTTCGCCTACCCCCATCCACTTGCTCCCCAACTGGAAGCATCGCCAGAGCAGAGCAGTTCCTTGCAGCATCTCCTCTGCGTTTCTGTCCAGCCTGGGCTAACACAAGCCATGAAAAGGGGCCTTTACTCCCTCCCATGGCCCTGCACACTGCGTAGGCTAGAGCACACTCTGCTGTTGGCTAGTATTCTGCACTGCACTCTGTTTAGGGCTACTCCTGAAACTAGACCTGGTCAAACAGCATCCACCACTCATTACAAAATTAGGCAGATTTTAGCTTCATTTCAGCTTCTCCCAGCATGCGTGACCCAGACCTATTATTTGCTTATCTATTCAAAAATTGAAAATATTCTGCAAAGGGAAAGTACGCGTAGGTGCTGGAACTATGGGTGAAGGGGGTGTTGCCGCACCCCCTGGCTCGAAGTGGTTTCCATCATACACAGGGTTTACAGTTTGGTTCAATGGCTCTTAGCACCTCCACTATACAAACTGTTCCAACTCCCCTGATGGTACAGAAGTCTAGGGATTATTCATGAACCCTTCAATGCAGTCATACGTGCTTCCAGGTTGTTTCACCCAAGTGTTTCTATAGGTAAGACACATGTATTCAGTGTTAACTCTGTGTGTTTGACAGAGCCATGCAGAGCAGTTTTGAAGCTGTATGAATTCACAAGTATTGAAGGGCTTGAATATAGGTGAACCAATTGGAAACCCCAGTAGTTGCTAAATATTTGTTTGTTCTGATGTTTGACCAGCTCTTCCTGAAATCCACTGAGGGCTTCAACTAGCCCAAAACATGAGAGTAGGGCGACTCGAGGGCTTATGCCTAGGCAAGTCCCAGATGCCTATACCCTGCCAGCTGCACTGGCTGCTTAGATCTGTAACTTGGTAAGAGATTGAGGCGTGAAATGTTCCTGCAGGATGCTCTTTGTATTTCCTAACTTGTCTGTGTTGAACACTGTGACATTAACAGACATTTTCATAATCAAGAAAAAAGAAGAAAAGAAAACTGAAGCCCTGGGAGGGTGTGTGTGTGTGTGTGGAACTGTGACTTTAAGTCACTTGGCCAGATTCTCAGCAGGTGTAAATGAGCTTATGCACAGAAATCAATATAGCTATGACCCTTTACACCAGAGAATCTGGCCCAGTGGCTGATCTGTGGGTATGGTAAGGTGCTGCATCCATTGCACTGACTTGAATGGACTTACACTAGGGATAAATTTGACCCATCAGCTTTTGACTTGTCATCTGAGCACATTTGACCTGGAGTTACTGAGAGGAAGGAGTGTTCACATTGCATGCTGTTCCTTGCAGTATTATCTTGGCCTGGCATCTCCTTCACTGTCCCATTTTACATAAGCTTTCAATGGCTCGCTGACCATTCACTCCCTGTGCTAGTCTGCTTTTGTAGACTTTAAAGGATGGATCTGGGTGAAGGGAACCTTTGAATTTGGCTACTTATGCCTAAAGCCGTTGGGCCAGATCCTTAAGTCCTTAGGCACTTTTTATTTGATGCCAATGGGAGTTTTGCTCAAGTAAGGACTTAGTAAACATTGAGTAAAGACGTCAGGATTTTTTGCCCTAGAGATTAAGTTTCATCTAGTCCATCCTCTGGTGAACCCAAGATTGTTCCCAAGAGCATATTCCTCACAGCTTTAGCTCCCATCCTGTTTTAAATGACTCAAGCACTGGAACTTCCATGGCCTTTCTTGGGGGATTTCTCCACAGTCTAACAGGTCCATACCATTAGGACAAGTCACCTGAGATTTAACCTACACTTTTATTTTGCTCAATTTCACTCCAAAGGCGCTTGAGAGAGTTTTTACTTTTGTGGTGTATATACCAGTAATTCACTCTCCCACATGGTGGTACCTTAAATCTGAGGATGTCAACATGGTTTACAGGCATTAGTTAACTTCATACCACCATGGGGCTGACCCTGCTCCGTTAATTTCTATGGGAACTTTGGGGGTAAAAGCAGGGCCCCTGTGAGGAAGGATTATAATCCCCATTTTCTTGGTGGGTAAACCCAGGCACAAAGAACAGGATTTTCAAAAGTGCTCAGCATTGGTCTGACTCAATGGGAGTTTCACTGTGGACTTCAGTGGGAGCAGAGGTAAACCAATGTAGAGCATCATCCAAAGAGAAGCAGTGACCTCTCAGAGGCCAGACAGAGCATCAGTCAGGGGCAGAGTTGGGATTGGAACACAGGGACCCTAACTCCACTCCCTTCCCTCACACTGAGCTGTAGTGTGAAGCATTTTGTGTTCCTCTGGGGAACTTTAATTCATTTAGCAGCTCCTCAGATTTGCAAGGCAAAAAATACCCATGTGTTGGTTGGTTTGTTCTAAACTCATTCTTCTAGCTGGGTCAGTGGCATGGCAAGCTAAGGTCTTTTGTTTGTCTTGTCTGTGTTCTGTCAGGGCTTAACTAATGATTTCATGCCTGGTGCATTGCTACAGTATATCAGCCACGGGAAGCATAATAAACTGCTCTTAAATATTGGTTGAAAGCTCTAAATAAACAGGTGAGTGGGTGTGGTCATAAATCAATTCTGGGCTGCATTAGGAAAACATTTCAAACATGCCATAAATGGAGTGTGCTGTCCTCCTCCATTGCTGTTTCTCATAAACGGTCTGGGGGCTTATTTTTAGGCTCTCTGTAAGGTCTGCAATGACATTTTTTTGTTACAATCTTTGCAGATGATTCTTGCCTGCTTTTTTAAAATTTACTTTTGAGCAAGTTCTAGCATTGGTGAAAGTTGCTACACTGATGCTCCTGCTGACAGAAGTCCTCTGTTTAACTACAGAACCACAACAGCATGATCAGGGGCAGTCCAAGATTCCCGGAGTTCTCCCCTACAAATGCTCTGGCCTCCATGGATCATACAGAGTGGCAAAGAGTCTCACTCTATCCTTGTGGCCCATTGTTCCCTGGCCTCTTTGCCAAGGCTGCCAGCCTGGCAGCCAGCTAGCATCCACTTCCGATGGTGATGTTAGTGATCTGGACAGCCGTGTGCTGAGCACTGGAGTGATATCTACCAGCTGGTTTCACGCAGGCTAATGTACATGATCAGCATTAGAAGAAACATGAGCTCCTGTCAGATGCATTTTTTTCTCAATGAAACAATTGATCTGCTGAGCAAAAGCCTGATTGTGGCTTCACCACTCCCACTGTTTCCGTTTGCTCCCTCCCAGCCTGCCCCTTGTCATCAGTGTAAATGTCAAATGGCTTTAGAAATGAATCAGAATACTATTCCAATCTCTGCCAGAAACTAATCACCCCCATCTCTGTACTAACCATCTAAAATTCCACACCCACCCACAATCAATCATAAGAAAACAGTTTTCTCCCTGTGGCAGGACACCTTGCTGCTCTGTGAATGGCTGAAAGCCTTTTTGTGGGGGCAAATCCAGCTCTCGCAGCTACAGCTGCACAAGCTACCCAGCAGCAGAAAAGGTGTGGGTCCTGGGCCGGGTTAACATTTTGTGGGCCTGGTGCCAAACATATGTGTGGGCCCCCATGGGGCCAGGTGCGGGGGGCGGGATGGTCAGTCTCCAGAGTGAAGGGTGGACTGGGGGTGATGAGACACAGAGCGGCTGGAGCAGCCCAACAGGAGGGCTCTGTTTACAAACCTGCCGCTGCAGACACACACTGGCCAGCCCAGCCCTGTGCTGCCAGCATGCCCCTTCCCCTTGATCAAGGGCCCACTCCATACTGCCCCCCGCCCAGTGCCCCACCCTTAGGCCCAGCATCCCCTCGTCCAGAGACCTCCACCACAGATCTCTATGCCCAGCCCCCACCCCTACCAGAGATCTCCCCCGCTGGCCTCCCACCACAACTGCACAGCACCCTGCACACCACACCGCTCCCCCAGTGTCCCCTGCCCATAGACCGTCCTCACAGTCCCACCATCACAGCTGTACAGCACCCCATATTCCTGAGGGGATTCTGCACCAAAAAATTAAAAATTCTGTGCACAATATTTTAAAATTCTGCACATTTTATTTGTCAATAAATAAATGTGGAGGCTCCAATATGGCAGTGGGGAGCACAGGCCACTGGCTGCATGGAGGTGGGAGATTGTCCTGCAGCCTCCCCCACCCTATCCCTTCCCAGGACAGGGACTCAGTAATGGGGCTGCACTAGACCCTGACACAGAGCAAGGGCCAGGCCTGCCCCAGAAACACCCTGGGCCCTGCCCCCCTGTGTCAGGTGCGGGTGAGCAGGCTCAGCCGGGCAGCAGGATCCAAGTGCAGAGGGACTTAGTGTGAGGGGATCCGGGGTGGAGTGGGGTGGTAAGAGAGTTCTCTGTGGGGCAATCTGGGTGTGAGTGGCTCAGTGGGATATCTGGATGCACAGAAGCTCATTGGTGGGTTCCAAGTGCTGGGGCAATGGGAGTCTGCAGGGATCCAGGTGAAGGTGTTTGGGGCTCAGCATGGGGGATCTAGGTGCAGGGGAGGTGGGGTTCCTTTGGGTGGGGTCCAGGTGCAGGTGGTTGGGGCTCAGTGGGGAGGGTGTCTAGGGGGGCTCATCGGGGTGGTACAGATGCAGGGGAGGGGAGGCTTGTCAGGGTCAGGGTTTGATGAGCCTGCTTAACAGGAGAGCCCCAGCTTCTGCCAATGGGATGCCACATGCTGGGCTCCTGCTTTCCCCATCCCCTTTTCTTCCTCATCTCATGCCCCTTTCCCACCACTCCATCTCCTCCCCATCCCACCTCCATCCCAGTATACAAAGGGTGGGATAGGGGCTGGTTAGAGCAGTGGCAGAGGATGGACTAGAGCAGTGATTCTCAACCCTTGTTTTTGCGGACCACTTGAAAATTGCTGAGGGTCTTGGCAAACCACTTAATGATTTTTCCAAATGTTGTTTGTACGATTAGCTAACTATTGTAAAGCTCTTTGGATAAAAGCGCTACATAAAAAAACATAATAATAATTAAAGCTTTTTTGTTCTACAAATAAAAGCACACAATTCATTTTAATATCAATAGTCTTATCTTTCTAATGTGATGGATGTGCCCTCTCTCCTGCTGTGGCAGCCCCCCGAGCTGGGGCTGGGAAGGATGGGGGGGTCTCTCCCCAGCAGCCGCAACCCTGGAGCTGGGGGAAATTGCCTCTTTCTCTGGCCACTGCAGCCCTGCACGTCCCAAATTCCCCCCACCCTCTCTTCTCACCCCACTGCCCCCTCTCACCTACACCTTATTCCCCTCAAGATCACCACTTGACCTTACATGCATGTCTTCTCAAGGTCCAGGCACCTAATTAGTGGAGTTCCTGTGCGGCTCCACTAATTAGGTGGGTGGCCCTTCATTCTCTCATGTGTGGCTGCCCAGGCGCACACCTTAGAGGGAACTATCTGTGGACCACATGAATGCAGCTCAGGGACCACTGGTGGTCCATGGACCACGGTTTGAGAACCTCTGGACTAGAGGGTTGGCTGCTGCTGGGAAAGTTCTCCAGGTCTCCCTCCCTCAGGGGGCATGCTGTGGTCATAGAGGATGAAGTTAATCTTTGGGCTGCAGTACCCTCTACAAAGTGGCTGCAGCTCATCACCTCTAGGAGAGAGGAGTGTCCCCACTCTCCCAGTAGGCCAATATTCAGCACACAGCCTGTTACCCAGGCTGGGCATTGGCTCCAGGGCCACCTCCAGCTTTTTTGCTGCCCCAAGCAGCGAAGAGAAAAAAAAAAGATAAAGCTGCGATCGAAGGCACTTCTGCGGCTGCTCTACCGCGCTGCTTCATTCTTCTGCGGAAATTAGGTGGTCGATCCTTCCCTCCGAGAAGGACTGAGGGACCTGCTGCCTAATAGACACCAAAGACCCGGACGTGCCACCCCTTTCAATTGGCCGCCCCAAGCACCTCCTTCCTGCACTGGTACCTGGAGCCGGCCCTGATTGGCTCCCTGGATTTGTCTCTTTTTTTTAGAGAGTGATTTGATTTTCTTTTTCATAATCCAAAACCTTTGGGATAAAGGTCAAGGATGTAGGGGATTTGAAGAATCCAGGGAGGGGAAAGAGGATGCACTCTTTCATCCCTATGGTACTAGTTCCACTCCAGCCTGGATTGATAGCAAATAGACAGGAGAGGGTTGTGGATGGAAGAGAGGACTACACGTTAGGAGATCTGGATTTTGTTCTTTCTGCTGGATGAGAAGAATCCCGTGACCAGGGCCGATTAAACCTTTGGCTTCTTCTGCGGAGCCTGCCAGACACATTGTCAAGTTGTGAGGATTTTTTGTGATGCAGACACTTGTCCATTAAGAAGGAGATCGAGAATACCATCTCAATTCATACAGGCCATTGAATAGCTATCAGGTATGCTCCCAAAAAGCCAGTAGTGATGTAGTCCAAGAGAACTACTGTAGCTACATTGATTGCATGAAAGGGCTGTTTTTGCTCGGTCAGCAGTGTTCACACGGCACCACTTGGTTCTGACAGAATGATTCTGGTATATCTATTTACAGCCTGCTTTAGATTGGGTGCATTCTGGAACTCCTTCTTCCAGAGTTCCCAACACGAGTGCTGGGCATGGGGGCTTTGAATGTTTTCCAGACCTGGGGCACTGAGTTATGAGACAGAATTAGGAGGACTGGCAGAGCTATTGTAATACCAGCTCTTGTGGCTTTCTGTTCACACTGAGGAGGAACAGCTGTAGGCAGTACCATTTCAGCAGGATCTGAGCTAATGGCGTTATCCCAAGCATCTAAACCCAACAGAATAATCAACATTTGTAAAACACACAGGTGGATGCTGGTCAGGCATTGCAAGTGCAAGAAGGTCTAATAACATTTTTGCAATGCTGTTCTTCCTAAAAAGCAAGGGGAGCGCATCCCAAAGCACCAGACTAGTATCGGGAGCTTCAGACACATGGGGCCAAATCCTCACTGTCATAACTCCATTGACTTCAAAGGAGCTATGCTGGTTTTACATGTGGTGAGGATCTGGCTATTTATCGCCATGTCCGCACAGGACAGTCAAGGAAAGGAAATACGATTGCTTTTGTTTGTATTTTGTAAACGTTCAAAACAACTTCACTATCTTTTGCTGGAGCTTTTCGAAAGCATAGGCTATCTCACACAGCTTCCTCCCTGCCCACATCACAGAGGCTGGCTGTCAGAACGGAAACAGATCTACAGCCAGCGTCAGCATCGATTACATGCAGGATGGCCTTGTGAGCATGGTAAAGTCATGAGCATTGGGAACTCTGTGTTCTAGTCCTGACTCCAATGCAGACTCGCATCACTTAACCTCTCTATGCCTCGGTTTGCTACAGCTGTAAAATGGGGATAATGTTTGCTGACCTCACAATGTTTTTGTGAGGCTAAACTGCTAAATGCTGAAAAGGTGAAATAGCATTTAATAGATATAATTCATCCTTTAAGAGTTCAGAGCATAAAAGGTACATTATTTCTAAGGGGAAAAGGGTCTCTCCCACCAAGAGTGTTGTGCACATTGTAGTGAATGAGCCGAACAAGCACAGTGATTTAAAAAAGTCTTTATATGCAGATGAGTAGTGGTTATGAGGGGAAAACCCACAGAACAAATAAACCCCAAGGATTCTCTTTTGGAAAGTTCAGAGTGTGGAACTTTTTATATGAGTGGGTGTTCACTGAAAACAATATAGGCTGATTTTTTCCTTCTGGCCCTAGTCATTTTATGTTCATTTGCCTTCCCACAGACACGCCTGCACTCTCAACGGTTCACAGAGTGAATATCTAAGGAAAAAAAGCCCACTGAAAGGAAAATATTTCCTCTCGCCTTGTGTCATGTCCAGAGTGAGAAACCATGAGCCTCAAGTTACATTTCATGCACTAGATAAGGAGCAGTTGTTTGGTTTTGTTTTTAGCCATTCTGTACTAGTTTGTGGAGCAGGATGTGGCCACAAAATGGCCAGCTCATAATAACCAGCATGAGGCTCGGCAGCCTGCATCATCAATGGCGTGGTTAGAAAGTGTGACAGATCATCTTGTACATCATTTGAGAGATGAACGACAAAGTAACAACTCATTTTTAAAAAGATGTGCTCTTTAGGAAGGAGAAAGAGGGACTCTTTTCTTTTCTTCTTCCCTAATAAGTCTTTCTGATTGTAAATTGTATAGTAAAGATCTGGGCCTAATGTCTCCTTCTTTTTCCTGGAAGACTTTGGCAAATCTTTGGAAGATCTGGCTGGTAACATCACAGCTCACGGCTGCAACCTATGGTGTATCCATCCCAGCCTTCAACTGCATGTTGTTCCGGTTTTGCTTACTCTGGTGTTACACTGCTGTAACTCAGTTGGTTTTAATAGAGTTATTCCTGACTTACTCCATTGTAAAGGAGTTCAGAGTCTGGCCTGTTGAGCCTTAGGCAGTTAAAAACCTCTCCCATCCTCAGTTCAAAACTGGGATTGCTGCAGCTCATCAGAGCTGTGATGTTAACTTTCAGGTCCTACAAAAGTTGACCAAAGTCCTCCAGCAAAAAGAGGGCTATGAGGACCAGCTATTTCTAATATTAAATACAAAGAGAAAAAATGGTTTTGAAAACCCTTCATGAGGCCACTTTCATACATCATAAGGAGCAGGAAGCACCAGAAACAATTTATTTCCATTCTCCTTTGTGTATCTCCACCCTCATGCTTTATTAAAGGAGTTAACGCTGTGAAATCATTTTCCTTGCTTGCTTTAGTTTACTCTAGCAAACAGTGTTAAGAAAAGTTCAGTGCATTGGAGATAAATGGTATGTGCACTGAAAATTAGCCCAAGCTGCAAAATTAGTTGTGAACTTCTACAAATCTTGAGAGAAGAGAGCGCCCACTACAGAGATAATCTGTGTCTGAGCTTCCTTCTAAAGTCCATGGACGCTGAGATCCAATGTATTTGTTCAAATCCATCTCTAATTTCCACAGAAACTCTTTCCACCTGGCTAACCAAGACTCAATATTTATTCTGCACTCAATAGGCCTTGTTCTGTTCCTACTGAAAATCGATGGGATGCAAATTGGCTTCCATATCTCAGATGTTGTAGAGGAGTCATGCAAGCATATATTAAATTGAACCTGCTTTCTCTATCTCATTTGGAAATTAGAGAGAAAGAAAGAAACCGCACAAGAGGATGAGGGTGAGGAAGAGAAGAAAGAGGAATAAGATAGGATGAAAAAAGGAACAGGTAGAAGACTGAGAAAATAGCACCTTAGTTGCTTCGCTGTACCACTAGTTTTGCAAAGTGCTTAGCTAGTTTGCTGATGAGCACCTTGGACATGCCTAAAGTAGTTCAAATTGTGTAAGATTAGATAGATAAGGTATCTGAGACTTCCTCTTACAGACTTGTAGCAGCAGACTGCCACAACACTCATCAAGACACAGTACTGAAACTGAACAAGAAAGACTGAAGATCTCTCTGGTATGGAAAAATCCATGTTAATGCCAGTACAGTGCTTTGAACATACAGAATGTTATATAATCAGTGAGTATTATGTTCCTGTATAGTCACTTGACAATCTGTCAAGGGACATTATGGAATCACCATCACTGGACGCAGTCAAACCTGAGATCTGACACCCGTTGCAGTATATGGGAAGGTTTAGATGACTATATGACCTGTTTGAGGCCCCTTCCAAACCAGGTTGTTCTGGGCCTAATTTTTCATACTTGAATACCTAAAACTGGATGCCTAAAGGAATGATTTTCAAAAGTACCTGTTGCATTTATGTCCCACTGAGGGAGAGAGAGCTAGCTGGACTAAGAAAACATAGTATAAAATTCCAGTACAAATGATGTCATCGAAGAGGAAGAGATGGTCTGCAACAAAAGGTGTCTAATATGAATAAGATTGCTAATATGCTTATGTTTCTATGCCAGGAGTACTGCAAATAAGCAAGATGAATCTGAAAAGTTTCTAAGGCCATGGTACACCAAAGCACATAAGTATGTGCTGAAATCCCATTGGCTTCAAGAGACTTAATCACATGCTTTACTTTAAGAAATAGCTTAAGTGTTTTGCTCAGTAGGGATGGATTTAAGCATATGCTTAAAGATAAGCGCATACATAAGCCCTTTGCTGAATCAGAGTCTAAAAATGATGAGTAGGATCTACAGCAGTGAGGCATAACAAGCCAGATGGGATGGTACAAATGGAATGTCAGCACTGATCTTGTAGAAAGCGAAGAAAAGGTGGAAAGGTGGAATTATACATCAAAAGCATTTACAGAATCAATGAGAAAATTTGACTGGAGGTGTCAAATAATGGAAGAAAGGAAAAATTGATATAGAGTTCTGATAATTATTTGATCAGTTATGAACTTGACAATGAATAATGCAGCTGCAAAATACAATGATGAGGATACAAAAAATGAGAAAAAGGAGAAACTTAATTGTTGTGGGCATCTGTAATAGGACTGAACGGAGATAGTGGAAAGGGAAGGTAAGACGAGTAGGGGAGAAAGAGAGACTATGAATGAATCAACATTTCATAGAAAAAGGATAGAATCTCAGCTGATATAAATTGGGGTAGGTATATTAACTTCAGTGAAGCTGTTCTGATTTACAACAATTGAAGGTCTGGCCCAGAATACCTAAACCAATTAACAAGGAACCAATTAACGAAGAAGTTGAAAGCAACCAGGTCCTGCCCAGTTGAAAATAATGAAAGTCTTGCCATTGACTTCAACAGGAGCAGGATCAAACCCTTAACGGGGGACACCAATTACTCAGAAATCATGTGGATAACAAATACTGATCAAAGATGTTTTTTATTGTGAATTGTACACAAGACAATTTAATGATGTGACATAGAAAGGAAAGAATCCATCCAGAAGAGAACAAAGAGGAAATGAATTGAGAATGTAATGACATTATGGAAGATTGGTGCTTGTGATTATTTATAGAATCAGAGAATCATAAAAATGTAGGACTGGAAGGGATCTCAAGAGGTCATCTAGTCCAGTCCCCTGCACTCAAGGCAGCACTAACTATTATCTATTTATTTGAATCCAATGTATTAAGCAGTTCTGACAGGAAATCATTTTCCCTTGAAAAAAATAAATGAAAACGAATTTTTTTTGTTTTCCTCAAAATTGTGTTGATTTTAATTGAAAACCCCCAAACTAAAATTGTTTTTTATCAGCAACCAAGATTACAAATGTTCCAGTTTTCTTGTTTATTTTTTATGCTGACAATGTAAATTTTTTGACGAAAACAGACATTTTTGCAAAAATTTCCATTTAGTCAAAAAAGCCATTTTCCAAAAATGTTTTGACAGAAAAATATTGACGAGCTCTAGTATTAAGGAATAGGTTAAAAGAATAGCACCAGGATATCTGATTTCAATAAAGAACATTCTGGAATTTCAGGTGCAGTGGAATTAAATATTAAAATCCAGGTGTGTGGAAGTAGGCAGACGGACACTTAACGATGCCATAACGAGGAATATAACTGAACTTGTTGATCGATTATGTAGTCAATTGCTTGACCACACTTTGGTTCATTATGTAATATACTCAAGAGACCAAATAACCAATGTCAGTCAGGTTTATTAATATGTTACAGGAAAATGTAGGCCACTGAGGTACTCAGCTACTATGGTGATGAGTATGGTATCAACATCTATATAGAACAGAATAAAATAAATAATGATGATACTAGGCCCTATTAGGCTCTCACTTACACATAACATGAATGTCCCCATTGACTTCAGTGGCGGTGTTAATATGTAACTGAGAGTAGAAGCTCTCAGTTAAATAACAGTTATTCCAAATTTGCTTGTAATCTTAGTGAAAAATCAAAGCAGGGGTACTGTGATATAGTGATAGCACAGGAATGATCAATTACTGGTTCTGCCTTAGATTTGCTGTCAGACTCTAATTCCTTGGATCTGATTTTCCATTTCCTTTTCAAGGGCTGTCATGATTCACACCTTTGTGAAGTGCAAAGTGGGTGTAGCATGCTACCACATCAGGGGGCAGCATTTTACACCCACAGAGGCTTTTACACTCACTTTGCAAGCCACTCCCCCTTCCAGGCCTCAGTTTCCTGATCTTTAAAATGGGGATAATATTACCCTGCTTCACTTTGGGGATAAGAAGTTTGTTTTTGATAACGTTTGTGAAAAGCTTTTTGAACCTAAGCTGAAAGGTACTACAGAAGTGCATGATTTTTTATGAATTATTAGTGTTATTGCTAGTCATTCTGGATACTGCCGTTCAGAGGTTGCCTTCTCTGCTGTGGCTATTGTGATTATGCTGTTTGGTGTCATGGAGGATTTTGTTGCTTTTGCTCTCTAAGGGCGCTGTTGAATCTGGAGCTTTTCAATTGCTGGCTCCTCTCTATAAAACTTTATAAGACTGCTGTGTGTGTGCACGAGTTTGTGTCTCTGTATTTCGATTAGTGTCAGTTTATTTTGATTTAGAATAAGTGCCCATCCATCACTGTGGGTACTTTTACAACTAATTAAAATGCACAATGCCAAGTACAAGTTAACCAATAAGTAATGGGTTGCTGATATCAATCAAATTATTAGCCACTGGTATTTAATTATTGGCTTATTACTTATCTAGTGCTATTTATTAGTAATTGTTATGGTCACAATCCCTAGAAGCCCCAAACAGAGATAAGTCCCATTGTGGTAGGCACTGCACACATTTATAATGAAAGAGGATCCCTTTCCCAAAGGGCCAGATTTTTAAAGATGTTTAGGCACCTAAGGATGCAGACAGGTGCCTAGTGGGATTTTCAAAAGCACCTTTAGGGGTCTAAATACCTATAAAAATCTGGCCAAAGAGCTCAGACAAGCTGAGTATATGATAAGAGACAACAGATGAATACAGCAACCAGCCAAGGGGAGCCCATGATAAGGAGCCCCATATTGAGCAGCGGTCACAGAAATTGCCTACCTGTTGCAGCGCATTTTGTCATTATCATGGCTGAGGTGAGTTTAACAATTAACTACTTAGCAATTAAAGTAATTAATGAGTCCTGCAATCACATCCTATATTTTCGTTCTCCCTCTGTCCACCTTCTCCCCAAATGTCTGTGTAAGAGGATATCTTCCATTGTTGTATGCCATGTTGTGGTAGCCATGATGGTCCCAGGATATTAGAGAGAAAAGGTGGATGAGGAATATCTTTTATTGGACCAACTTCTGTTGATGAGAGAGACAAGCTTTCAAGCTTGCACAGAGCTCCGAAGATGTCCCCTCTGCTATCTGTGTAAAAGATGATCTTTGAAATGTAGCCAGACGGTTTGTAAATCCAGGGCTAGTTATCTCATTTAAACTCAATTTTACTGGATATCCAGTTTGCTTTGGTAGATGTACCACATACTGGAGATTGTCACTTTGCTTCATGCCAGTGCATTATCTGAAGCATTCAACGTACACTTGATTAAAGCTATGTGAATAACTGATCTTTCAAGTTGCTGGCTGTTCTGAAAAATTGGGGAAAAAAATTGGATAGGCCCAAAATGAAACATTTTAGAAATGTTTGGTGAACTGAAGAGTTAAAAAAAATCATATTGGATTGAACATAACATTTAGTTTTGAACTGGAGCATTTTTTTAAACTTTTTTTATTTAAAAAAAATTCAATACAATTTTGAATTGAAAAATCCTGACCTGTTGCTTAGAAAATGTTGAAATAAAAATGTTAACCTTGGGGGATTTTTAACCCCCCCCCCCCACACACCAACAGTTCAGCAAAACTGAAACTGAGAAAAATATTGGTGTCTCTGTATCTTCATTTTTTGCCAAAAAAAGTTTTGGCTGAATAATTTCACCCAGCTCTATCTGGGTTGCGTGACGCTCCAAAGTTTCATAGAAGCCTTCCACAGTCTGGCTGCTTATATGAAACGTATCCAGATTTCTTGGGCTGAAAAGGAATATTGGGGAAAATATTTTGTGTATTTGTAACTGTCTTTTTAATGCAACTTAGCAGCTAGAAACAAGAATCACCACAAATCTGGTTGTCCTTTATACCAAGCCCCCTTTACATCTTTCTGGCAGTGTAAAGTGGTCTTAGTGCAAATAAGAATTGAACCCCAAGTGTCCTACCAGATGTCCCCAGATCACAGACTATTGTTTGGGAACCTGTGCTTTACATTGCATCCCGTATCAGCCTATGAAACCCCCCACTGAAAACAGATCTCAGCTGAGGAACACCAGCTACACAGACTGATGACCAAGAAGATACTAATGTCCACTGAAAGGGAAGAGTCTGCACAAAGAGATGCATTTTGCTTTACACCTTTAAAGCAGTGAGACTTTGGCTCTGAATGAACAATGGCGGAAAAAGGAAGACTTCCAAACCTCATTTCAGGGGAGAGTCTAAAAATGGGTAAAGGTTTTGAGGGAGGGAGGTTCTCTTAATCTATCTGAGCTGGCTCCCCACTGCCCTGCTGGTGCACTTTCAGAGGCAGCTGGTAACTCTACTAGAGAACACCTTTGCACAGGTGAAAATGGCTATACTGGGTACAAGGTAGAGGAGAATTGGGCCTACAACACACAGTATAAATATGCATATTCATAGAAGATAAAAAATATGCCCTCTAGTCGTAAGAGACTATAGTGGGGAGCAGAGGTGACCCATGTCTGCCTATATTTGGGGGGGGGGCAGAGTGAGGGCAGCCGGCTTCAGCAGTGTTGCTGAGCATGCTCAGTCCACGTGAGCATGGTCAGTAAAAGCCAAGCAGCAAATGTGGGTGTGGGGGGGTGACGCTGCCTGTCCCTCATCCCACACGTCTCATCTGGTGGGGAGGGATGGTCTTTTGGTTGCAGCACAGGGCTGGGACTCAGGAGAGCTGGGTACAGATCCTAGGTCTGTTGCAAACTTTCTATGTGAGTTATTTAATCTCTGTGTGCCTCAGTCTCCTACCACCAGGAAGGAAGATGCTTCAGCTGCTGCTAGCAGCCTGTCTATGCTAGTGTTATTACCATGGCTACCAATGGGGGAGTTTTAGAAATAGGGGGAAGGGATTTTGAGAAAAAGTGTCTAGTGCAGGTCTGGAGCCCTCAGGGCATAGTTCAATCTCCATAGCTAGCACAATCTTGGACCTCTTTGCTGAGGCTACAAATGAAGGTGCTAATGAATGTGAACTGGACAGATGACCATTTCCTTTCACCAGTGCAGCATAGGTTCCAACGCATGGCTGTAGAATGTTTACAAAAACCAAAGGGTTGTTGTGGAGCAATGTTGCAAATGAGAGACTGTAAAATAGATGCACCTGTAGTTGAGAGAAGACCATGGAGACTCCCCCGCACGTGGCAGTAATACTCTGCTTTAACAAGGATCTAATATAAAATGTCTTTGTCCCCAGTGCTCTGGGAAACCATAGTTAGAGCCCTGTTATCAACATTGTTTTTAAATATAGTTGCAATGAACTTGGATTCTACTCCTACTGTGGACTAGGCCTATGAGAAATGAGAAATTCTCCTCTCTGACCCCACATAGAAGGTCTTTTGAGCTCCCTTTTTTATACCTACAGGAACCATGACAGAAATGATTCCTAAAACTCTTTAAAGCCACTTTGGCCTAACTGTGGTCACTTCTGCTTCTGCCATCTCTAATGAAGGAGGGAATGTGGCTGAGTGCAGCTATTGCTATTCCTCGGGCCATATTCAACATAACAACATAAGAACGGACATACTGGGTCAGCCCAATAGCTGGGTATCTTGTCTTCCAACAGTGGCCAATGCCAGGTGCTTTAGAGGGAATTAACAAAACAGGGCAATTTTCGAATGATCCACCCCCTATTGTCTACTTCCAGATTCTGGCAGTCAGAGTCCAGGACACCCGAAGCATGAGGATGCATCCTTGACCATCTTGGATAATAGCCATCGATGGACCTATACTCCATTAACTTATCTAAGTCTTTTTAAAACCCTGTTACAGTTTTGGCCTTCACAGCATCTCCTGGCAATGAGTTCCACAGGTTGACTGTGCATTGTGTGAAGGAATGAGAAACCTGATAATGTCTGACACAACCATGATGAAACCAAATTAGAAATTGCTTCTGCCAAAACAGGACCCAGTCCCTATAAGTTTAGACTAGAGCCTGTTTGCCAGATTCTCCAACACAGGATATGGGTAACTCATGTGGAAGCTAGTGGAGTTACTTGTATCTTGCAAGTTGAGGTTTAGGCCTTTGTGCATTTGTTCTTTCTGTCAACATGCCCCAAACACCTAGGGACATAGGCTCCAGTGCTGTGGGTGCTCCAGGGCTACAGCACCCACCGGGAAAAATTAGTGGATGCTCTGGACCCACCGGCAGCCAAGCTCCCCATCCCACCTGAGCAGGCCATGTCCCCACTCCTCCACCTATCTCAGAACGTTTCCTGCCCGGCCACTACCAAACAGCTGTTTTGTGTCATTAGCAAGCTCTGGGTGGCGGGGGGGGGGGGGGGGAGGAGCGAGAACATGGAGCACTCAGGGGAGGAGGTGGGGAAGAGGGAGGGCCAGAGATTTGGGGAAGAAGTTGGAATAGGGGCAGGGAGGGGGTGGAGTTGGGGCAGGGACTATGGGGAAGGGGTTGGAATGGGGGCAGGGAAGAGATAGGAAGAGGTGGGACAGGGGTTGGGCTTCATGGAAGGGGTGGAGTGGGAGCTGGGCCAGAGCAGAGTGGGGCTCGAACACCCAGGGAAAAGAGGGGAAGTCGGCACCTATGCCTAGGGATATCAGCATGGGGCCTGTGCATGTAAGGGGAGAGCAAAAGAGCTTTAACAAGATCCACGACACAGAATGGGCAGGGAATATCTCCCTGTTACTAAACTGCCATATCTTTAAGAGCCACTGTGACAGTCTGTATCCCTACATTCACCCTTTTTACAAAACTATAATAGATTTTGTACATAGTATGCCTTGTGAGGTACCATCTGAAAACTCATAATTTGCTGGTAAAATATGTGTGGCAACACTGTATGTAAAGTTATAATATTCTGTTCTATAACATTAGTGAGACATGTTCCAAGTTTAAAAAAGCAGGCACAAACCGGTTCCTCAAAGGCAAAAGGCAAACTGACACCTCAGCCAGGTGTCAACAAAATCAAATGAACTATCATCTGGTTAAGTGGCCATTCTTTGGCAGGAAAAAGGGTATGAGTGAGAAATCTACATTTTTGGCAAAGAAACAGCTGGAGGTTCCTATCTCCACAGATCTTCTGCCTCCTGAACCTCATCTGGAGATGATTTTCAAAGAAGAAGAGAACTATAAGAAAGGGGAACAGATGCCCCAAAACATTACTTCCTTCCTCTCTGCCCATGGCATCAACAACACCTGAGGGACAAGGACATTTACACTGAACTGAGAGAGGGGTCCTGAGCTGAAAGGATTCCAGCCAGTAAGACTGCTGTAGCATGTGGTGTCAGAAACCTTTGCTTTGAATTCATTTGTCTTGTTAAATTGGATATTCATTGCATTTTACCTTTTATTTTCTTTGTAACCAATTCTCTTATACTTGTAATCACTTAAAATCTGTCTTTCTGTAGTTAATAAACTTGTTTTATTATTTTATCTAAACCAATGTGTTTGGATTGAAATGTTTGGGAAACTTCAATTGGGATAACAGGATTTGTGCATATCATTTTCTGTTAATGAAATGACGGACTTTCTATGAGTTTGCATTGTCCAGGAAGGTGCTGGACAGCACAAGACACACATTTCTGGGGGAAAGTCTGGGACTGGGCATTGGCTGGAACTGCCCTATGGTGTAATTCATGGATGGCTGGCTAATGGTTATAGCATTCATACAAAAAAGCTGGGAGTGATTTACATGCTGGAGGCTGTGTGTGAGCAGCAGAGGTACATTAAGATTTATTGGGGCCCTGAGCACAAAAAACATTTGGGACCCACACACCCCAGGGCCCAGGGGGTGCCAGAATTGGAGACGAGTAAGCAGGGGCTATACCCACCCACTTTTTTACATGAGCATAATAGCCTCAGGCAAGTGCAGCACAGAAGTGGCAGAGAAACCCCTGCTTCTCATCTTCCCCCTGAGGCCATGCCCCCGGCCAGGCCAGAAGTTGGAGCAGAGCAGTGGTAAGAACCACCTACGGCACCTGGGCCTCAGTGGGGAGCCTCGGCCCCTACACCTGCCCTGGGTGATGCACCCCAGGGGGTGGGGACATGGGACCCCTGCCTAGGTGGAGGATCTGGGGCTCCCCACAGTGGCTTGGGCTCCCTGGGTGGCTCTTACTACAACCTGGCTCTGGCTCCTGGCCCAGCTGGGGGCAGGGCCTCAGGGGAAGAGGAGTAATAGAGCAGGACCACAGTTCCAGTGCTGATGGCCCCCTCACTTCTACACAGATTCTGGTACTCCTGTGAGGGCCCCCAAATTGGCCATGGGGCACTGGGCACAGGGCCTATGGGCCTGTGGTGTGCAGACTAGGAGCGGTTGCTCTCACAGCAAAGCAGTGTAAAAAGCATCGCAGGCTGGAAAATTGAGGGGACACTGCTGTCCATCAGTCCAGATTGTACCCAGGGTAATGTCACAGCCACCTCTGACGTACAGCTGCTAAAGACAATCCAATTGATTCCTGTTTCCATTAGCAAAGCCTCTGCTCCTGTCACTCATGTTTCCCTTTTAAGTGGTCCAGGAGTGACCTAGCTCTGCGCTGCCACTCTTTGCCTCTGTGGTGGGTTTTAGTTTTGAATGCTCACAGCCTAGATTTCAAAGGACAGGAACATTATTGATTTCCACTGCAGAAGGGTGACTTTTTTTCAGCCTAAAATAAGACATGCTTGCAAAGTGTCAGCAAGAGGCAACCACAGCTCAGTTTGTGGCAGGAAAAAGCCTTAACAGGGGTCTAGCAAGGGAAGAGAGGAGTTTTTCTGCACCTTTAAAAAAAAGTACTGATTGCTTCTCAAAATTTCCATCTCTGCTCATCCCCACCATGACGCCCCTTTCATTGGGTGTAGGAAGTGAGCTGACCATTGCAAGATCTATAAAAGCTCGGTGAAAGGGGCTCCGATTATCATTTTCTCCTCTGCTACTCCAAGGAAACCATCAACAATGAAACTCCACACAGCAGACATCCTGGTCATTTTCTGGCTTGGCTTCTTTACTGTGAGCACCGTGAGAGGTAAGTGTTTAACTCAACAGGAACATAGCGATAGCCATGCTATATCAGCCCTGTGGTCCGTCCAATCCAGTGTCCTGTCTCGGGCAGTAACCGGTACCTGATATGTAGGAGGAAGGAGTGAGAAAACTGATAGTGAACAGTTATGGAATAACTTGCCCATAGGAGAAGTTTTTTCCTAACTCCTAGCAACTGGTGGTTGGTTTATGCCCAAGAGGATTTATATCCCCTGCAAACCTTGGAGCCTAACTAAAGCGTCAATGGATGCTCTCATTATCCATATAAATGTCTAAACCTTTTTTGATCTTACTGATATATTGTGGTAATGAGTTCCACAGGTCGATTATGCATTTTATAAAAAGCATGTCTTTCAGGAAGTTTCAAGGATGTTGCCTTTTCATTTTGCTGGTTGTGCCCTTCTTCTAATGTTATGAAAATTGAGAGCTCCCAATTCATTTTCTACGGTCTGTTCGTTATTGTATATACCTTTGTCTTATTATAGCTGGGCTCAAAAAAGAACTGGATAGGTTCATGGAGGATGGATAGAGCCCTGCAAATCCGTGAATATTTGTATCTGCGGGTGCAGATATCTGTGGATCATTTTTGCGGATTGGATATGGATACAAATTTTGTATCCGCACAGGGCTCTACAGATAGGTCCATCAATGACTATTAGCCAACATTGTCAGGGACGCAATCCCATGCTTGGGGCAACCCAAAACTTCTGACTACCAAAAGCTGGGAGTGGAAGGTGGAGTGGATCACTCCATAATTGTGCTATTCTGTATTCTCCTCCTGAAGCTCTGGTGTAGCCCTCTGTCAGAGACTGGATACTGGGCAAGATGGACCATGGTCTGACCCAGTATGGCACCTCTTATATTTATCATGTCACTTCTTATTTGTCTCCTCTCTGATCTATATAGTCCTGGTCTTTTTAGTGTCTCCCTGTATGGAAATCTTCCCAAGACTCTAGTAATTTTCATTGACTTTCTGTGGAATCCTTGTGTATTTGTGCTAAATCCTTTTTGAGGTGGGGTGGCTAGACGTGAAGACAGCATTCAAGACCACATCACATCATTCACTGATACAATGAAATTATGATATTTTTAGTCTTATTCGCTGTTTCTTTCTTAACAATGTTTACACACTTGTTTTGTTTTTATGAGCACAGCTTCACATTGGTCTTTTAAATTAACTGTCCACAGTGACACTTAGATCTTTTTCCTATTAATCATGAACAATTAATACACCACAACACTTGTAATAGACCACGCTTGTTGCAAAAGCTCACCCGCGCACACACAAGCACATATACAAATACACATAAACAGATGCATGCAACAAGAACAAAAAAACCACATGCACAATCACAGTCATACCCAGTTCATGCAGAACCACAAGAATACACAATGATGAGTATAAAAAAAACTACCTTCACAAAACTCCACAAACCCCAAACACAGCCCATCCCACACAAACACAAAATAATCTGCACTATACCTCCAGAGGGCTCAACCCTGTAGTGTGTGTTCATTGTTGCTGTTCCAACCCTGTGTCCCTGGCAGTATAATTTGCCATAAAATGTAGCTGAAACTTTCTGTAGAATGACCAGTGCATATCAGGCAATATGTGGGGAAACAGGGCAGAGATCAAAAGTCTCAGGTGGTAGCCCCGTTAGAAGTGATTCTGTGGATGTGAGCAATTGGGCAGAAGATACAGAACTTTCCAAAGGCAGATGAATAGGAAGGGGGAGCAAAGAGGCAAGCTGAAGTATTTGATTTTTTTTTCACAGTAGTTAATTGTCCTCAAAGTGGGTTTGATTTTTAAAAAAGTATTGATTAAAGGGACCAGAGGGAGACAAAGATTTTGCTGGGAAGGAGAGTAAAAGCCCCAGGCAATGGAGGGGAAGGAGTGAAGAGGCAACAGCAGCAAAGTGGGGAGAGAAATGAAGTGAAGAGGAAAACAGAAGGCAGCAGGAGGCAGAAGAAAAGAATGGAGTCACATAGGTATGTGGCAGACGGAGAGGAAAGTGGAGAGGGATATGAGCAGCATAAGAGGGATCAGAAAGGGCAGTGATAAGAAATGGGCAGAGAGGGGAGTTACAGGCACACATCTTTGCACCGTAAAAGCGGATCTCTACTCAGACCTCTTCCAAACCGCTTAGAGAAGCTCGGCTTGTATAGGGAATATTCTTTAGAGCCAGGTGTGAGAGGGTGGAAATAATCCCACATGGGCAGGCAGTAAATCCACTGGCCACAGTTGAGGATTGTAATTCAGAGTCACCAGATTCTAATCCCACTCTGCTTCTTACACCTACTTTTTCGAAAGTGGCCACTTTTGCTGGTTGCCAGGGTTTTTGGGTGCTTCCATAACTTTCTGGGTACTCCACACCTCTGAAAATCAGGCCCAGGATGTCTCAAGCTGGATACCCTAAATCAGAGTGCCCCAGTTTCTTCACCTGTAAAACAGGGATGATAATACTGATCTTCCTTTATAAAGTGTGTTGAGATTCTCCCAGGAAAGGTGCTACGCAAGCACCAACTCAGTATTATTACATGCACACACCTGGTTGAAGCATGTGATACACTTCTATTTCTGAGTGAAGCTGTTTGATAGGCACACACTTGCTCACATTCCCACTTTAAATTAATATATCGGATATTAATCCAGAACCTTAAATCCCACAAGATCCTCCAGTGCTTTAGATACTTTATGTACACAGATTGCTTCAACTGAAGTGAAGCTGTCTCTGGGAACCCAGCAGCTCTTTGATAGCGAAGCACTGCTACATGACAGTTCACGACAGAAAGTGAAGAGCAATGGACCCAACTGAAACTGCAGAGGCAATTTAGGAAGACAGAATGTAATCACTATCCACACTGGAATTTGGCCAAGACATTTACTCTTACAACAATTGCCTTGGCTTTTTAATGATCTCAGATGATCAGGAGTTTGGTTGTATAGCTCCTATGTAAGAAGCATATTTAGGAAATGGATCCCAATGCATACATCAATAGATATTTCAATTGTAAATTAACATGCAATAATTTCCACTTTGTGTAAGGAATGGCTGTTAATTTAGCATTAGCTTACCATCTATTTTTCCCCCCTGTAGGAAGTGTTGCAAGTCAAATCGTGCCCAGAAGCTCCTGTGTAGACCTGTCCACGCAGCAGCTGGACATCAGACGACTTGCTAAATATGAGATGCAGCACATACCAGTAAAAGCTGTGATGTAAGTATTGGGAGCACTCTTCAAACTAATCTACAGACACATGCTGCTGATAGCAGGAGAGAAAGGGCAGGGGTAGAACTGAATCACAGCAAGCATGAGGGTCTTCAATCTGACCAAAACATAGTACCGAAGAGCATTCTTTCACTTCTAGCAGGTAGTAACTGTTAGTGGATGAACCTCAAAAGGTCTGGAGGATTTGTGCTGTTCAGAGGAGCATCCACAATTTTGATCGAACAGAAAAACCTTTCTAATCAAGAAATTGGGAGGAAATCTCAGGAAGAGCAAGAGCTGTTTCAAGTGGCATGCTAGGAAATAGCCAATGGTGCTGTCAATTGGCAATGAGGTGCATTACACTGAGCTGTGTGAAATGTACAGAACAGCAAAGTGTGATTATACCTCCTTCTAGAGGATGTGACCAGTCCTTCAATCTCATGAGCATGTATTTAATTCTGGTTCTTCTGGAATAAATAAGGGGCCAATTCAGTATGCCAGGTGCTTAGCTCTTTTGAAATTTCTAGCTATACAGTATATGCCTATGTACATATATGAATACACTATATATATATATATATATTACACACACACACATACACATGCCATATATGTAGAGTTGATGTCCATACCATACAGCAGAACCAGCTCATTCCTGGCTTTGCCATGCTTTAGTGATGCAACCATCCCAAATGCCTGCAGACAAAACCTTTGTACCACACCCCATAGGCCATAGTATAGAAACATGCACATAAGGCCTTGGTTTGGAGAGAAGAATTTTAATGGCAGCCTGGCTTTCCTTTTCTTCCCCTGCAGGTTCATCACCAGACGAGGCATCAAGATCTGTGTACAGCCTGATCTTAAATGGGTGCAGGATGCCATAAAATTCCTGGAGAAAAGACCTGTCCCCAGAAGACCCACTACCAAGCCCAAATCCAAACCCAAATCCATGCCCAAAGGCAATTAACTAAATGGATGCACCAGCCCAACCCTCAGCAACTGCTTGTAACTTCTTCTAGGCGTTAATTGGAAATAAAATCTCTGAACTAACATGGGCACATCCATTCATCGTTAGGGCAGAGATGACTGAGAATCATTCCATTTTATAGCTGGACTTTTCCGCACTGTTTTCAGGTTTATTTTCTGAAATGTTCATTAATAATTATTTATTACTGTGTGTAGGCATCCCCCCTCCACCTGGATGAACGTTTATACAGTTACAAAGGACAAGGATGTGGGTGAAACTACTTCACAGAGGGTTTGATACAGGTGAAGGAGGTTAGTGTCAGACACGGGGGCTGGAGTTTAAAAAAGAGTCTGGATAATTTTGTGATAATTAATAACTATATAAACTATAAGTAAACAATCCTTATGCTCCAGGGCATCATCTGATAACTGCAAGATTCAGGAGGGAATTAGCTAGATGTATTGGGCCCAATTCTCCTCCCACTTTGCAACACTGCAGATTTATTGAGACAGGTATAAGTGATGATCAGTCTAGAGTGTGACTTGATGCAGATTTACACCAGTGGAGGATCTAGCTCACTGACTTCTGTGAAGTTACTCCTTATTTACACTGGTATGAGATAGATCTGAACCAGTTGCTTAATTTTTTCCTTTGCATTCCTCTGAAGCATCATGTGTAAGCCATGGCTGGAGGTAGGAGACCGCGCTTGATGCCATTCCTATGTACCAATCTCTTATTCCCCAGGTAGTGGACAGCCATGTCCAAGGGGTTAAAATGAATGGATTCTAACAACTGTGGTGTTTTTGTTTTTCTGTAAATTAATAAAATTCTTGAAAATCTATAGTCAAATGGTATGTGTGTTTCCTTGTATGCGACCCGCACGGAGATCACACAGTGGGGGTATGGAGGTTCCAGCAGAAATCCAAAATTTTATTGTCAGTCTAGGAGAAATAACTTTTCCAGAAACATCTGCTGCCACCTTCAATAGCTAACAGTCGATAGATGGAATTTACATCCAAGCTTTCATATATTCTGTATCCCTATATTATACAGATAAGTTCACATCACTCCAGCCCTTCAGTTCCCTCTTCTAGTTAACACTGCAGGAAGCATTCCTCCCTAACTTCTCATTCTGTGTCACTGTTCTCAGACTGAGAGAAGGAATGTGTTTGGGAGGAGTGGGAATGGTGAGAAGCTTTTGGGGAGAAAAAGTATTGTGAACATTTTACCCATAGCAATACACCACCCTTACTTCTGTCGCTGCTCTCCGACCATCCAGCTCTGAAGGCAGAGCTGAGAGTGGTAGCTGATGGCTGGGTGCCCAGTTCTGAAGGAAGTGTCATAACCAGCAGCAGCAGAGAAGTAAGGGTGGGAATACCATACCATGCCACTCTTATTTCTCCACTACTGCTGATAGCAACACTGCATTCAGAACTGGTTTGATAGTCTGCACTCCCATATTCACACTTTTTACTAGACTATGATAAGTTTTGCACAAAGTATGCCTTGTGACGTATCATTTGAAAAACTCATAATCTGCTGAACATTATTGTCCTGTTGAAATATGTGTGGCAACATTGTATGTAAAGATATAAGCTTCTGTTGCATGGTGCTACTGAGACGTGTTACAATTCTGAGGAATACCCACACACCAGATCCTCACAGACGGAAAGGCTATCTAACACCCCAGCCAGGTGTCAATGAGATCAAGTGGGCCATCACCTGGTTAAGTGGCCATTCTTTGGAAGGAAGAAGGGTGTGAGTGAGAAGTGTACATCTTGGCAAACTAACAGCTGGAGGTTCCCATCCCAAGAAATCTGTTGTTGCCTGAACCCCAGCTGGAGATCACTCTCAAAGAGGAGAGAAAGTTTTATAAGAATAGATAACAAACACCCCAAGTTACTCCTCCCTTTCTCTTTGCTCATGGAATCAACAACACCTGAAGGAACACTGAACTGAGGGAGGGATCCTGGCTATAAGCAAGACTGCAAAAGCATGTGGTGAGAGATATATTTTGTTTTGAATCCACTTAGCTTGTTAAGTTAGATGTTACTTGCATTTTATCTTTTATTTTCTTTGTAACCAGTTCTGACTTTTATGCCTCATTACTTGTAATCACTTAAAATCTATCTTTCTTAATCAATAAACATGGTTTATTATTTTATCTAAACCAGTATGTTTGGATTGCAGTGTTTGGGAAACTACATTTGAGATAACAGGGTTTGTGCATATCATTTTCTGTTAATGAAATGATGGACTTTTTATGAGCTTATATTGTCCAGGTGGGTACTAGGCAGTACAAGACACGCATTTCTAGGGTGTGTGTGGAAAGTCTGGGACTGGGAATTTGCTGGTGTCACTGCAGTGTAATTCAAGAATGGCTGGCTATAGCACCCTTATAGTATAGCTGGGAGTGATTTACATGCTGGAGACTATGCATGAGCAGGCCAGGAGGGGTTGCTCTCAGAGTGAAGCCATGTAAAAGGCACCCCAGGTTGGAGAGTTGAGGATACACAGCTGTCCTACAGTCCAGCTTGTACCCTAGATTATGTGACAGTTGGGTGGCCAGAGAGCGGCGGCTGCCGGCTGCCCAGCTCCGCCTGCAGCAGTGGAGAAGCAAGGGTGGCATATTGTGCAATGAAATGAGTTTGAGAACCACTGGCCCAGAAGAGGAAAGAGAACTGCAATAGCTTTTGACTGTCCCAGACAGCAGGCCTGAAAGGGAGGCCACTGCGCAGAGATGGAGGAGAGGGCTGAACATCTTTATGCAGTACTGCCGTTAGAGCCAACTGTGTCTCTTTTGCTTCCACTACACAAAGCTGTGTCTGCCTTCTCATCTAAAGCTGCCATTTTGAGCATCCTAGAAAAATTGCTGCTGCAGCAAGCTGTGGTAATAAAAACATTGTAGTCCAAGTGAACTGCTGAGAGAGGAAGATGCAGGTTGCCGGGACAACTGCAGTACCAAGCATTCATGTTCCAGGAATGCCCTGCATTTAGCATCCGATACGCAGCATCAGCTCTCACGGCTCATGGCATCTCAGGGCAGAATTTGCTATCAACATTCTCCTAATTGGTCAGATACCTTCACTCTCATTGACTAGTACGTTGTACTGCACTACAATTAGCCTCAGTGAAGTCAATGTAAAATTTGTAACTGAGGGCACCACAGTTTGGTGCTACACTAATTAGTCTATGCTATATTTATATATACATATGAATGATTATTTCACATATGTGCCCACTCTTCATAGTTAATACATGTAATTGTTAACACAGATTAATTATTAGTAATGAATATTTAATTATTAATGAGACATAATCAATATATACTGTTTATCATTCACTATAACAGCAATAGTGAGAATCAAGTACTATATGAGTGAGGTTCCTAGTCAACGTCAGCTTTTCGCAGCATGTCTATAATCCTCCAAGACTGACTTGCTTGGCCTTTACCATTGTTTAATGAAGCACGGCTTACACCAATCATTAGACGCTGCTTCTAGCTCTTTCCACATAGGCAGTTGCAAATGATTTCCACCTCTGTTGTCATGCACACCCTAGTGGTTCATAATGAATAAAAGGGGCCCTGCAACACAAGGCGATTAAGAGCTGGATTGGAGCACTGCCCCACAAGCAGACCAGGGAGGGAATAGCAACTCTGAGAGAGACATTTTGCTCCTGGTTCCCTTTTGCTCTTGTGGGGAGGTAGCTTGCTTCTGCTCTGTGACAGCAGCAGATGAATTCCGCCTCCAGGCCAGCTCAGCACTGCTCTTCCAGCTGATGTATTGGAGGGGGACAGTGGCAGAGCTCTGCCCATTCCCTGCCTGTCCATTCTCTGTATCCCATGAGTAGGATAGGAAGTAGCCCCTCCTTCCCATGCTGTGACCTGTCATGCAGGTAGCCTGTGCAGGGGAATATGGCAGGACTTTGCATCCCTTACTCTCCTGTGTTCTGGTGTAAGGTCAGGTCACAGTCCTGCCCTAAGTACTCACCATGGTTACATAACAAGTCAGCTGTAACTCCTGACCTGAGGTCCTGGCTATTAACTCTAAAAACACTAACTGCCACCAAAGCTAGTAGCAGATAACACCTCTGGATGTGTAGCAATCCTCTCACCCACAGTCAGACACCACACATGTAAAAGTCATTCTTCTCCTGCAGGGGTAAATACTGGCAACACGTGGAGATCCTTCACACGAACAACTATGCTAGGTGAACCGAGCCCTGGAAACAGATGGGTGCCATGGGGCAGCTCCTCAGCCAGTGCAAATTGTCAGAGCTCCATTGACTCCAACATTTCCACGATCTCACTGCACAGAGAGTAATTTGTCTAACTGTAGCAGTCTGTTTCTTTTTCTAACAATTTCTTTAGGAATTTAGCAACTGTGGCGTTGAAAATTAATGCCCAAACCAGTAATAGTAACCAACATGCCTTGAAAACAATATTAAACCATTTAGTATCCAAGGCCTCCTATAACCACTGATGCTCTGTTGCTTCGGATGCTGATTAATCATGTTTATTATGGTAGCGCCTAAAGACCAATCATGAATGGAGCTCACTGTATACACACAGGAGAGTAGAAAGTCTCTGCCCCAAGGAGTTCATAATTTTACAAGACTAGGTAGATGGGGGTGGGAGAGGAGCAGAGAAGGCTGAGCACACATGTTGATGGCTGTTTTATTTGGCTGATGAACATTTTATCTAAGTTTTGCTTTATGCTATTTCAGGATGTTTCCTTTGTTTTGTGTCAGTATAATTTAACTGTTTCCTAGGTGTCTTATGTGAGAAGGGTTGGTAGATAAAAGTATGATGCACGACTGAATAGTTTAATATGACTTGAAATTACATAGCAATAAAGAAAAAGCTTCACTCCTCTCTCCCTCACCTCCCCCTGTACCAATGCAGATTGTAGACTTGGAGAGAGAAGAATCTTATTTCATATCAAAACTGAAAAATATAAGTTTTTGGGCTCAGTATAAGGGTAACTGGGTGAAATTTAAGGGATTTTATAATACAGGAGGTCAGACTAGGTGATCTAATGGTCTCTTCTGGCCTTAAACTCTGTGACTCAATGAAAAGCAACTTCCACATGATCTTTAGCCTATTTACTCATTTAAGCATTCACCAGTGACCAGTGCATGCTTTGGATTGTAGCAATCCAGTTCCAGCCGACTTCAGACCAGAAGGATCGACCTTGCCTGAGCAGCTTAATGATGGAGGGAAAGAGAATCGAGTTCAAACAAGCAAAAGTCAAGTTCTGGGCCTTGATGATACAGCAGTTGTGCCTCGGAGGCTTTTCACAGCATGGTTACTCTGAGGGACCAGTTCTAACTAGAGCTTTTCAGGACAGGAGAGTGGTGACCCGGAACACAGGTGGTTAAATATCGACAGTGTGTACCAGCCAGAGGTGGCGTGCTAGCTTCTTGGTACAGAGAGAGAAATTATTTTCAAAACCTGTCAAGTAGAAAATTAAATCTACAGAACAAAGCATGTGTAGAAACCTCTCTCCAACACGGCAGCAGCTGAGCATTAGGAGTCATCACCTTATCAAGCTATTATTTGATACAAGTGCTCATTATGTCAGGTTTACATGTACAGTACTGAGATACTAGAAATCCCATTCTCCTCAACTCATTTAGACAGCTGGGCACAATATCCAGACTTCTTTATCTCGCGGTGGCAGCAGCATGCTACAATGTCAAGGCTTACTAAGGGGACTCTTACCCTTGCTTCAAACTGGAGTTAACTGCAGAGGTATTTTCCCCATCCATACTAGGGATTTGCAGCTACACCAGTGGCCAGTCACCAAAGGCAAAAATCCCCAGTGTAGACGAGGCCTAATAAACAAATGACACAGATACAGAACAAAGTCAGGATCAATAAGAATGGGGGAAACCATTGTCAATCCCATCCGAGTGATTTTCACTTTCTTTCCCATAACGCAAGCACGGGTTTTATCCAGTCATTTGACTCATGCGGAGCTATCAATGGAAACGCTGAATTCACCCTGTGATCAACAGTGTCACAGGCATTTTCCCCAATAAACCAACCAGTCTAGCCTCTCTCTACGTACTTCTAAGGCACTTATCAGAATGGCATCTAATCTGCTCCAGGGACATTGTTCTGCTCTTTTTTCATGAGTGAATATTAACTGCTCACAAAAAGAGAGAGTGTGCACTGAACGTCACTCAGAGTTATTCATATTGTGACAGTTAGCAGAGACTCCCGAACAGTTAGTAGCCTTATAATAGCTGGCAACCATTAGTAGCCTGAACTTTTGAACTGTCTTCCCTTATCAGTCTTGAGGCAGTTGAAGCTGGTCCTAAGCCGGTTTTTGCTGAGCAGATTGCAGAAGTGCAGGGTTTGCTAACCATCAATCAAATGCTAACACGACCGAAGCCTGTGTGTGAGTGTGTATAAAAGATTCTTGGTTTTTGTATGGAGTAAAGTTTTTTCGTACCAAGTACAGAACTCTCCTTTCTTCTGCAGAATAAAGCAACCATTCCTTATTCCTGTCTGGCTGTTATTGGCTCTCAGCTAGGTGGATCCGACATTTTGGTAACAATATCTAATGAGGTTTCTCAGCCTATCCCTTCAGCTGCTTCATTTTTGTCCCCTACTCTAACCACTAAACATGCTGCCTCCTTCCATAATCAGCTGGGAAAGGTGACCTGGTTCAGAGCAATCAGAACCAGTCTTTTATTTCCATTATTGTGCTTTTGCATATGTCTCTGCATTTCCTTTTTCTGACCCAGATTGGAAGCTGAGGTGCTAAAAAATGTGCAGAGAAAGGCGATTTGGCTTAGTATTTTCAGCACAGCCAGACATCGGTGTTGGTACTGGCTCATGAAAGAGCCTGAGTTCATGCAATGTCCAATCCTATTTTCCACACCTGATTTAGATAAAGTTTGGACAAGCATCCGAACTTCGGATGTGTATTTAATTAAATAATAAACACAACAACAATGCTATTTAAAGGAACCTTCTGACTTCTTTGCAGTTTGCTCCTTGCTACTGCTGGTGCATGAAGTCATCAAACTCTGATGCTTCTGTTTCCTGTGTGCTGCCCCTTTACCTATTGAGGGACTCAGTCTGCATGCAGCTGAAGATCGCAGCCATTTTGGTTTCAGACCAGATGCAGGCTGGAAAAAATGGGACACACTCGCTTTTCCCTTTCATGGAGATCTTTTGGTTTTGTTTCTTCTTGTTTTCTTCAATCTAAAATCAAAGCCATCTAGACTGGATGCACAGTGGCACATACTCTTGCAGTGAAGGTGTTGGTCTAACACTCAGGAAGCCAGGGTCTGTGTCCTAACTCTCGTACAAACTTCTTACTGTGACTGCAGTCAAGTCACTTGCTCTCTTTATGTCTTAACTCCCCATAAATTAAACAAAAACCAAAAAACTGATTGAGCTGATGCCGAAGTGCTGCCAAAGAGGAGACGGAGTGAAGGACTCATTGCCGAATTGCTGTCAAAGACTAAAGTGGAGCGCTCGAGCTGCCGCCGAAGTACTGCTGAAGACCCGAACGTGCTGCCCTTTTCTATTGGTTGGTGCCTGGAGCCGGCCCTGTTCTCTACTACTGTGAGGGCAAGAAACCTACATTTTAAAAAAAATTCAGGCTGAACTTCTCACCTGATCATATGCCTCCAGGAGCTGGGGCTTTAAGAAACACACCAAATATCATCACACGCATGTTAAAAGCATGAAAGCTGGCAATGCTGTGTGTCTAGTGCGAGGGGATCTGCAAGTGCTCCTGTTATATAAAAAAATTAGTTACTGTATCCATGGGGCTCCCTATAGCATTGCCTGAACAAATAGATACAAATGATATAAGAGCTGACTTGAATCTTAGCCCGCCAAACTTCCATCTTCCATTATTAATGGTGCCTAAGAAACACTCCGAGGTGGATATTTCCATGCACATCACACCTTGGCCCGCCCCGGAAGAACAGCTGTGTTGCTTTGGGTTCCTTTACATTGCAAGTACAAGTGTGGTCTTGAGTCGAAGGTGGCAAAACCTAGCAGGGTTAGAATTCTGCCATTAAGCCATAAAACTAGCCAGCAGGAGCTCAGTCTCCCCGGGGCCTGTGCTTCTCCTATCACCTGCACTCTAGGGTTCTCCAGAGCTGGCTGATTCACTCACATACCAAGGAGAGGCTCCCCAGAGGGACAGCTGCTTGAGGAGTATCCAGCCCTAGGGAATGCTGGGAGCCCACCCCCCAAGGATAGGCACTAGGAGGAGACTGGCTACTTATATAAAAGCTTATGCAAGAGATTATTAGAGTGAAGGTTCAAAGCTGACATTCTTCCCACTTGTAGCTCTCCGTTACACATTTGCCTGAGTGTTCTTTGCCTGCCCTTTTTATTCCTTAGTGAACGTAATACCTAAGCTACTGTGCACATTAGTGATGCTTCACTGCAGTGCTTTGGCTCTGCATTTCAGCTCGACAGCTCTGTTACTAAAGGGAGAATGCCCTTGGTCTGTTTCTCAGCTGCTCCCTGCCTAGGGAATTACATCTTGTGAATATCTGTTACCAACCAGTCATTGCAAAGTGTCCCTCTGTGGAACGCTAGAAGGAAAAGGCCATATTATGGCACCCAGCATAACAATTGGGAAATCCTACCCTGACTATAAATAAACTTTATTAACAGAAATTGCTACAGTGCAAGTTGTGATGAAAGGATCTCTTCTTCAGAGGCATTCACTTAGCTGGACTTGAACTACTAGAGTCAATTAACTAAGACATACTGTGCTAAGAAGCCATTCTTCATGGAGTGTGCTACTGGGTGGCTGCAGAAGCAGAGGTGAGCTAAATGGCTCTGACAAAATGAGGTACGTGCCTTCCCCAAATACAGCAACATTCTCGCGGGTCTGGGCTAATTCGTTCCTTGACTGAAATAAGTGGCTGGACTGAGTTATCTGACCACCAGGGGGCACATGGCCACTTACATAGCAAACAGAAGCACCTGAGATGTCAATCACTTGTGACTTTTAAGCCAGGACTACACATAGGGTGACCAGACGTCCCGATTTTATAGAGACAGTCCTGATATCTGGGGCTTTGTCTTATATGGGCTCATATTACCCCCAGCCCCATCCTGATTTTTCATACTTGCTGTCTGGTCACCCTAGCTACCCACAATTTTTATAACGGCATAATTATTTCCATTAGGGTGTCACTTTTTACCAATATACTTATACAGCCCCTAATGAGGATGCAATTACATTAATATACGTGGGCTTATACCGGTATAGCTTATTCCCCTTCCTGCTGGAAATAAATTATACCAGGCAATGCACATTTATACTGGCATAACTGCATGTACACTGGGGCTGGGGGGTAGGGGGAGTACGTATAACTAATTATACTAGTATAGTTAAAATGGCACCATTTCTGCGTATAGACAAGCCATTACATAGCATTTTAGTACTATGACTATTATTATCATCACCATTATTATTAACATTTATAACTTACATTCCTGTACATAGAATCATAGGACTGGAAGGGATCTTGAGAGGTCATCTAGTCCAGTCCCCTGCACTCATTGCAGGATTAATTATCTAGACCATCCCTGACAGGTGTTTGTCTAACTTGCTCTTAAAAATCTCCAATGATGGAGACTCCACAACCTCCCTGGGCAATTTATTCCAGTGCTTAGCTACCCTGACAGTTAGGAAGTTTTTCCTAATGTCCAACCTAAACCTCTTTTGCTGCAATTTCACTCCATTTCTTCTTGCCCTATCCTCAGAGGTTAAGAAAAACCATTTTTCTTCCTCCTCTTTGTAACAACCTTTTACGTATTTGAAAACTGCTATCATATTCTCTCTCAGTCTTCTCTTCTCCAGACTAAACAAACTCAATTTTTTTCAATCTTCCCTCATAGGTCATGTTTTCTAGACCCTTAATCATTTTTGTTGCTCATCTCTGGACTATCTCCAATTTGTTCACATTCTTTCTGAAATGTGGCACCCAGAACTGGACAAAATACTCCAATTGAGGCCTAATTAGCATGGAGTAGAGCAGAAGAATGACTTCTCGTGTTTTGCTTACAACACTCCTGCTAATATATACCAGAATGACATTTGCTTTTTTTGCAACAGTGTTACACTGTTGACTCATATTTAGCTTGTGGTCCACTATGACCCCCAGATCCCTTTCTGCAGTACTCCTTCCTAGACAGTCATTTCCCATTTCGTATGTGTACAACTGATTGTTCCTTCCTAAGTGGAGTACTTTGCATTTCTCCTTATTGAATTTCATCCTATTTACTTCAGACCATTTCTCCAGTTTGTCTAGATCATTTTGAAGGTTAATGCTATCCACCAAAGCACTTGCAACCCCTCTGAGCTTGGTATCGTCCGCAAACTTTCTAAGTGTACTCCCTATGCCATTATCTAAATCATTGATGAAGATATTAAACAGAACCAGTCCCAGAACTGATCCCTGTGGGCCCTCATTTGTTAAGCCCTTCCAGCATGCCTGTGAACCACTGATAACTACTCTCTGGGAATGGTTTTCCAACCAGTTACATATAAAAATCTCTCTTTTCCCACAGCTATTTTTTTTGTCCTGCATGCTGAATTCCAATGAGTTCCTAGTAATAAAAAACAGACATTCCCTTGGTGGAGGACTAGGAACAGGACTGTCCTGAAAAATAAATCACAAAATTACTTCACCCACCATTGAGATGTGGCCACCTCTGTGTTGGAATGTGGCAGCTGTTTAATAGCATATAGCAAGGCAGAACAGTTATGAAAAAAAGTAAAGAAGATTATTTTAATGCCCAGTCATGATAAGGAACTTGCTTTTACAGCTCCCCAGAAAATATGAACTGCCAGCAGCATCACTCCCTTTAATATCTTGTGGAAGTGCTGGTTCAATGTATTTTCTGAAGGAAGAGAGCTTCTCACTAAACCACCAACACTTCTGTTTTCCGTGCATTGGTTTTTCTCAGAGGTCTCCTCCACTTACCACCACATTTGATCTAGCTTCATTTTTGAGATCTGAGTAGATCCCAGACTAGATCTAGTGTATTGGAGTATTTTTTAGAAGGTTATCTGATTAATTCTGAATTTATTTATTACAGGTATTTGAACCTCTCAAATTTCTGTGTGGAGTTTATACAATTCTTGATGATGCATAATGGAGTTAAATAAACTTCACAGGCCTCGCCTGAAGGGTATGTAAACTCTTCAGACCAAATTGCTTTGATTCAATGAGTATATAAGTTCTGCAGGCAGTTGCCAGGATAATTTTGAAAGCCAAAGTGTCTGTGTAAAGAAAATTAGGTAAGTTTTGAACTCCAGAAACTGAATAGCTTTTGTTCAAGTTTACAAAACTCTCCCAATATAGCCAAGAGTCTGTAAGCTCCTTAAATTAAACCAAGAAACTCAGGATCAAGAAACACAGAAGCATAACAGACATGCTGAGCACAGCTTGCAAGACAGGAGAGCCAAATAGCAGGTGCCTATTTGTACTCAAGAAGTGAATTACCTTGCCGCTAGAAACTTTCAATTTCCACAGCCATAGCTGGTGTTTTATGAAGTCCACAGGCTTATCATTCGTAATTGTATTGGGGCAAGGATTGTCTTTTTTCTTCTGAGTTTGTATGACACCTAGCACAATTGGGTCCTAGTGTATGACTAGAGCTCCTTGGCACTATGGTCATAGAATAAATAAATAAATAATGTACTACTACTAAAAATAATGTAGCGTTCAGAGCACTCCATAAACCAAATGTTACTTATTTACCATAGAGGAATGAAGAGAGTCAGCATGTCTGTAGAATGCATAGTATTTCCTACTCACCTGTAATTAATAGAGCTGGATGAATACTTCAACAAGTCTTCCATGCGTGATGGGTTCCTCCTGGGGTGCCACCTGGAACTGGGGTACCACTGAACTCCCTGACCCACCAGCCTGAGATCCTGATCAAACTCTACAGATGTGACAAGCTACAGAGCTCTCGAGCTTGTACTTTCACCAGCATACATGCAGGTAAGGATACACCTCGCTGCAGTTATAAGCAGGCTCACTGACTAGCCCCTGCAGGGGAAACTGCTACCAGCTCCTCAAGCACACACACCCTCTGGAGTATAAACCCAAAATTATACCGTCTTGAGCTGCACAGGGAACTGCACAGTGTAAGCTCATAAAAATTAACCCCCTCCCTCAATGTGGAGAGAAATATGCAACAGTCTTTTGCCCCTGAGTTATGATTCCCACACCCTGGTTTAGATAAAGCAAAAACAAATTTAACAACTACAAAAGATAGTTTTTAAGTGATTATAAGTGATAGCAAACAGATCAAAGCAGATTATTTAGCAAATAAGCAAAAACCAAAAACTAAACTTAATATACTAAGTAGATTGGACATGAATAGCAGTTTCTCACCGTAAGAGATGATACAAGTAGGCTGCAAATTCTTAAGGGGCAGGCTGCACTAACTTACAGCTTGGAATCCCCAGGTGTTCCATTCACAGGCTAAAAATCCCTTTAACCTGGGCCCAGAACTTCCCCCAGTTCAGTCTTTGTTCCTCAGGTGTTTCCAGGAGTCTTCTTGCGTGAGGAGTGAAGAACCCCAGATGATGTCGCTCCCCACCTTATATAGCTTTTGCATATGGTGGGAACCCTTTGTTTCAAAGCTTGGTCCCCAGACCGGCTGGTGGAAAATTACTGGCATCCTAAAATGGAGTCTAGAGACATGTGGTCTCATCACATGTCCTTGCAGAGTTCTAGCAGCCATTACTCAGAGGCTGTCTGCAGTGTGCTCAGGAAGGCTCCCCAGGTGGGAGATAGGCTTCTCCTAAGGCCTACTGTTTTCCAAATGGCCCCTTCCCCACCCACTGTCTAGAATGAAAGCACCTTGTCTAGTGGGCATTCCCCAGATGTAATTACATCTGAAATGCAGAGATATAGTCAATATTCATAACTTCAGATACAAAAATGACACATGCATACAAATAGGATAATCATTTTCAGCAAATCATAACTTTTCCAATAATATCTCACATGACCTATCTTGCATAAAATACATCATAACTATGTCATAATCATTCATATAATAATCGCCTTCCTCAGCAGCATGGGGCATGGGTCACTTGCTGGAGGATTCTCTGCACCTTGAAGTCTTTAAACCATGATTTGAGGACTTCAATAGCTCAGACATAGGTTAGGGGTTTGGTATAGGAGTGGGTGGGTGAGATTCTGTGGCCTGCATTGTGCAGGAGGTCAGACTAGATGTTTATAATGGTCCCTTCTGACCTTAAAGTCTATGATCCTATGAGTCTATGATAATATCACTATGAAAAATATGTTTCAGAGTTACAGCCGTGTTAGTCTGTATCCACAAAAAGAACAGGAGTGCTTGTGGCACCTTAGAGACTAACAAATTTATTTGAGCATAAGCTTTTGTGGGCTACAGCCCACTTCTTCAGATGCATAGAATGGAACATATATTGAGGATATATATATATACACATACAGAGAGCTGGTAAGACAACTCCCACCCTTTCATGCTCTCTGTGTGTGTGTATATACATCTCCTCAATATATGTTCCATTCTATGTATCCGAAGAAGTGGTCTGTAGCCTACGAAAGCTTATGCTCAAATAAATGTTAGTCTCTAAGGTTCCACAAGTACTCCTCGTTCTTTTTATGAAAAATACGGGATGCAGTATCACACTATGAATATTTATTCCAGTTTTTAAATGACTTTGTTTTAACTGTGTGCATGCCTCGTTAGCATTTCTTGTCCACATATGTTTGTGGGAGAGATTTTCAAAGGCAAAATATTAGAGTATATTTGTGCTGAAAGAAATGTGAATTCATGCATGCAAGTATTAGTGTTGGAAAACTAATTTTAGGAATTGTGTTTATCCAACAGGGGGACAGAAACCTAACACCTGACTTATATGATGTGTCCAATCAAAATTACAACACAACTCAAAAATTCTGAATATTGCATGCTCACAACAAACTACTTGCAAATAATCTACACACGAGGAATTGCTGCCCAAAATGATTCAATAAATAAGAATATCAAATGATGGATATATCTGAGAAAATTAGATATTACTCATGAACAATCCTTAGACTAAAAGTTAAGGAAAATTCATCAAATTAAATTATTTGCTACAAATTATTCTGTTAGTTCCAGAGTAGACTGATTTAAGTCATTTTGATTTTAATGACTGATTTCCATCATCATTTAAATCAGCAAGCAGAAAAACCTCTATTTAAATCATCAATTTTAATTATGTTTTCTGTTTCTACTTTTATTTTCCCATTTCAGTAAATATAACCTTTTTGTGAGATTTGGAACTTCTTTTTGTTAACCAGGAGGATATGCTATAACTATACACATTTAGTCATGCAATTATGTGGTTTAACATACATTTATTCAGATTAATAGTTTCTGCATGTTTTCATTATGTTAGAAAATGTGATGGATGTATTTCTTATTAACTAGATAATGGTTAACTTTTTATTTAAGTTTATTAGTGTCAAGCTGCATTTGGATAAAAATTGGAATTCAATGAAAAAAGCACAAAACCAACATTTAAAAAAAATACTTCCCCCTCCAACTTTCCTGTTGTTGACATCTACAGTAGAAGCTATGCTAAAGAATGCTAGATGACTTTGATGAATAGAATAGACTGCAAATGTGAAATTAAAAGCATTTCAGCTAAACTGAAATAAAAAGTCATTAAGCCAAAAGTTTTTCTGCACAACAAAGACTGACAGTGCTGACATTTGGAAATCACTCCATTATAAATACTGAAAATGATAGAGATACTTAATTTAGTTCATGTCATATTGTGCCTTCTTTATGAAGCTTGACCATACAAGTTAGCGAACGATCTTTTCCCACTAATTTGCAATATAAAAATAAAGTGTTTACTTGAGGAGAGCTCATTAATTCAGCATATTACTTTGTTATTTATTTAAATGATTTTAATGGGTGATAGCAGGTTTATATCTTAACATAAATTGTCAAATTCAGATTGAGTTTTAAACAGATTTATTTTAAAAAACCAAAAACATTGTCATTTAAATTAAAAAAGAGATTTAAATTAAAAAATTCTATTTTTTAAATTAAAAAACAATGCTTGATTTTTATCCGCTCTGGTTAGCTCTAGTGGGTGAAAGTTTCAAAAATGTCTACAGTTAAATGTTGTAACACTTCTGAAATAAAAAAAATACATAAGAAGAATAGTTAGCAATGATATAGCACATTTCTGGGAGTGATTGGGGTCAGAGTTAAAACTGACAGCAGAAACTTAACTGATTTTCCTCACTTTAAACATATTTTAAAATAGAACTATGGCATTCTAATATTTTGAATTAATGGATTTATTTACACCCTCTGCTCCTGCAAACATGCACATGCTTAACTTTATACATGTGAGTAGCATCAGTATGCATTTAATGGAACTGCTCCTGTGTGTAAAATTAAGCACGTGTAAATTTTTGCCTGATCAGCGCCTGAGCTTATGTCAAAAATTTTTGCCTGTTATAAACTATACAGTCTGTCATCAGCTCTGGTTTTGTCAGCCTGGCTTTGTATTACTAGAAGGATAATGGAATAGAATTCTTACTTGTCTGCATCATCATCATCAACATCATCATCATCATCATATCTAGCTTTTATACACCTCTACTCCGATACAACGCTACCCGATATAACACGAATTCGGATATAATGTGGCAAAGCAGCGTTCGGGGGGGGGAGGCGAGGCTACGCACACCGGTGGATCAAAGCAAGTTTGATATAGCACAGTTTCACCTAAAACGTGGTAAGATTTTTTGGCTCCCGAGGACAGCGTTATATAGAGGTAGCGATGTACAGCATTTTTCATCATTGGATCTCAAAGTGCTTCACAATACAATATCTTTATCCTCACTCTATCCTGTGGGATTTTGTTCCCTGTAATTTTTAACATATCATCTCTCTGCTTGTCTGATTTTAAAATTCTATTTTTCTACTTGTGCTGCTTTTAAGAAACAATAACCTCTTAGCACCAGGCAGCTGACTCAATGAATATAGACACCAACATCCTCCCATTAAAAAGAAACAACACTTCTCAGAATGGGTATGTGTAGTGGCGAGCTGGACCCGGTTTGCATCGGTTTGTGTGAACCGGTTGTTAAATCTAGAAGCTAGTTTAGAACCAGTTGTTAAAAGGGTGGGCAATTGGGAGAGGGACATTTTTCTGTTGTTACACATCCAGGCTGCGGGACTGTCCTGCCTGGCCCGCCTGAGCTCCTGGCTGGGGAGGATCCTTGGGCCCCTTCCCTGCCTTCCCCCTCTCACAGAGCCTCAGCGTGCCGCGCCACCGGCGCCAGCACTCTGGACCGCTCTTGGGCAGCTCTGCAGCTCCTGCCACTTTGAGCAGCATGGTAAGGGGGTGGGGTTGCTAGCTCCAGCGGGCCGCACAGCATCCATTCATGCTGCCCTGAATAGCATGGTAAGGGGGGCCATGCCAGGGCTGAGAGGAGGGGTTGGATAAGGGGCAGGGAGCAGTTGGAGGGGGCGGAAGTTCTTGGGGGGTAGTCAGGGGACTGGGGGGTTGGGTAGGTGTGGGAGTTCCAGGGGTCTGTCTAGGTGCTGGTGGGTGGGGTCGGGGCAGTCAGGGAGCAGGGTGAGTTGGGTAGGGGGTGGGGTCCTGGTGGGCAGTTAGGTTGGGGGGGGGTCTTAGGAGGGGGTGGTCAGGAAACAAGGAGCAGGGGGGTTGATGGGTTGCAGGTTCTGAGGGGGGCAATCAGGGGCAGGACAAGAGTAGGGGTTGGATAGGGGTGGGAAATAGGCTGTTCTGGGATGCATGTGGAGCTTGTATTCACTGGGCGGTTCCCTACCGGTTCTTCGGCGGCACTTTGGCAGCGGGTCCTTCACTCGCTCTGGATCTTTGGCGGCACTGAAGGACTCACCTCCGAAGTGCCACCGAAGAACAGGTAGGGATCTGGTTCCTAAGATTTTCGCAGCTCATCACTGGGAATGTGCCTTCTCACTGAGACTACATGATGGAGATAAAATGTGCATCTCGTTTCTTTTTCCCTTTCTCCTCCCCTCCCAAAGTTGTGGCAAGGTAGCCTCAATCCTACAAATCTAATCTGAATCTCTCTTTCTTTCTCCCTAGGTACCTCTAAGGCACCTACCATCTATGTTAGAGCTCACTGTACAGACAAATTATATATGACGATATATGTGACATTACAGTGAGTTTCCATTGCACATGTGGGGAGGGCTTGTTTTACAGTAACTATGGAATTAGTGATGGGTAAATATTTATTATTATTAATAAATATAACAACAACAATATTAAATTGCATTGCAATAGTTCCCAGGAGTCCCAGTCATGCACTAGAACCCCATGGTGCTAGGTGCTGTACAAACACAGAACAAAAAAACAGGCCCTGTCCCAAAGTAAAAGGTTTGAGAGGTTCAGATCAGATAAGCACCCAAAAACTGAAGCATCCCGTGATGATAGGTGCTGATATGGGGAGTGTGTACATATAAGTCTATGCACACACATATTCTAAATAATCCTTTGTTGGCTATAGTACAGAACAATAGAAAGTACACATTGTAGCAGCCCCCCGCCCCATGACATAGAACAAGGCACTGCAGTGTTTTCTTGACAATGGTTTTCCTCTAATGAGGCTTACGTGAGCCTGATGTGCTGCCTGCACCCTCTGTAGTTTGGTGGGACTGCAATGAAGAATGGATTCAGTTATTCTCGGGTGTTTCTGTCTGTACTGCCCTAGCATAAGCAACTGATGGGGAAAGAAAGCAGGGAAATAACTCTTGCCAGTTTAAGGCAAGCCGCTCTGAACAAAAAGCTATGGAGAACTCACAAAGAGTTCCACTGAAAGAATGAAAGGCAAGCTACTGTTGAAACTCAATAACCTGTTTCCCATAATAGAAAAACATCCAGTTCTTCTGAGTTGTGTTGGTACCAAAGCCCTTCCAATCAAAACGTCAATCCCTGGCAGCAAGGCCCTGGAGGGATTGATTTAAAGATTAAATACTATGTACTGTATAGCTTGGCTACATGACAACTAAGAGTACAAACTAATATTTATAAGTAGGTAAGTGCAGTGTGCAAAGAACAAAGAGGAAAGGGAATTATTTAGGATGGTCCAAGGTGCTATAACTAGGGATTAAATTCAACAAAGGAAATTTTATGATAAATGCCAAGAAGAACTTGCTAATAATGAGATGTATTAGGCCAGGGAATACTCTCTAAGGGAAGTGGGAGAAGCTTCATCCTGTGCAATATTTTACATTAGACCAGATAATGCACAAGAAGAGAGGCAAAGTGAGGGCCAGAATGGCACCCACTTTACATCACTTTGCCCTGGTGTAAATGATTGTACAAGGTGCAGGATAATGGATAATCAGACTCTAGGAAACGGTAGGGATAGACTAGATAACCAAATAGGCCTGTCACATTGCTAATTTCTACCATTTTATGGTGTGTGTGTGTGTGTGAGAGAGAGAGAGAAAAAAAGAGAGAGAGAATATGGATGCTACTGCTGCCCCAAAAGAAAGCCATCTTGAGCTGGCATCTTTAAAAAAAAAAAAGAAAGATAAGCTCTGGTGAGGGATAGTCTATAGCCTAGCACTGTCCAGCTGAGGTGAAATTAATGAGAGGCTAACCAAGATCTACCTAAAGGTCACCAACCTCAAAGGCTGCTAATAACAGGAAATGCCCTGCACCTAGGTCATTGCGGGCTATGAAATCTGAACATGAAAACAAAAGAAACGGAACAGGCATCTGGATCCTTTGTGTGGGTGATGCAATTTCAGTTGCTTTTTTCGTATAGAGAAACTCTGGCACCCTTACTCACACTGAGGGTATATCTACACTTCAAACAGGGGCTGTGATTCCCAGCATGAGGAGACATACCTGCTCTAGCTCTGACTGAGCCTGCATGCTAAAAATAGAGCGCAGACGTGGCATGAGCCGAGGGTGGGGCTAGCCACTCGAATACACACCTAGAATCTTGGACGGGATTGTATTCAGGGCAGCTAGTCGCTCACACCCCCAGCTTAAAATGTAGACATAACCGGAGTTGTACCTCATTCCATGTACCTTACTGCATAGACCTCCTGGAATCAGACCCTTATTAATTTCTAACGCACAAAGCTCTGGATATAATACCTGGGATATTATTCAGTCTTACACAATATTAACCAAAACCAGGACATAATGCCTGGAGGAACCAGCTGTTCCTTCAGATGAAGAATGATAAAAGAGACAGTTCAAAAGGGGGTGAGCCTGGTCAATACTTGAGATGGGGAGCTCAGAGGGAAACTAAGGAGGATGCATAAAGACTCTCAGGGATGGATTCTCACACCCTTATTCACACTGAGCAGTACCTACCTCTACCAGTAGTGCCACTGTGTGAGTGAGGATGACAGAATCATTATTATTATTATTTATATTGCAGAAGTGCAGGGAGTCCCCCAATCTAGAGTGGGGGCCCCATTGTGCTAGGCACTGTACGAACACAGAGTAAGAGGCCAGGCCCTGCCCTAAGAAACTTTTACAATCTAAGGGCTTGGCTACACTTGTGAGTTAGAGTGCTTTAACCCAGCCTCGGGCACCCTAATTCATGACATGTCCACACTGGCAAGACATGTAGAGTGCCCAGACTCCATGGCTGGAGCGCTTCTGGTAATCCACCTCCATAAGAAGCATAACGCTTCTGTGCCCCAGCTGGAGCACCGCGGCACCAGTGTGCATGCCCTGGTCTATTAATGCGCTTTAATCGGCCTCCAGAAGTTTCCCACAATGCCTGTTCTAGCCACTCTGACCATCACTTTTAACTCTACTTCCCTGCCCTCAGACTCACCCTTTAAATTCTCTGGGAATTTTGAAAATCCCCTTTCTGTTCGCTCAGCAAGGTGAGGAGTGCTCTCAGCTAATCTTTCCAGGTGACCATGCCTCCATGCACCCAGCGATCCCTAGTATGAAGCAATGGCGAGGTGCTGGACCTCATCAGTGTTTCAGGGGAAGAAGCTGTCCAGTCCCAGCTGCATTCCAGCCACAGAAATTACGATACCTTCGGGCAGATATTGAGGGAGATGATGGAAAGGGGCCATGACCAGGACACAGTGCAGTGCAGGGTTAAAGTGAAGGCGCTGTGGAATGCCTACCGCAAACCGCTGCTCCAGTGCTTTCCCCTGTGACGTGCCATTTCTACAAAGGGCTGGATGCAATGCTTGGAGGCGACCCCCACCTCCACTCTGAAGACCACCATGGACACTTTAGAGCCCAGTTCAACAAGGCAAGAGGAGAAGAAAAGCGGGAGCGAGGGTGCTGAGGAGGAGGGAGACAGCCCGGCATCCCTAGATGCATGCAGCCAGGAGCTGTTTTCAAGTCAGAAGCAAGGTAGCTACTGTGTACACTGTGCTTGTCTTTAAATATGGGCAAATCATTGCTCTGTCTGGTGTGAACAATGGTACCTCTGGTAAGTGTTGTATTTTGGCTTTACAGATGCAACCTTGAGATCCCAGCTGTCCTTGTTATCAACGGCTGAAAGACTCCAAAGAATCAGGAAGTGTCCACAAAGAAGCAAAGAAGACATGCTGCATGAAGTCATGCAGAAGTCCCTTAATGAAAATCAAGAAGTGCAGGAGTGGCGAGAGAGTGAAAGGAAGGTCAGCCAGCAGAAAGAGGATCACTGGCAGCAAAGCACGAAGTGGCTGCTAAGCATCATGGACCACCAAGCGGGACTTGATACAGGTGCTCGTAGCAATGCTGGCAGAGCACTTCCGCGCCCGCCCCGCAGCCCTTGTCCCAAAACGCTTTCCCTTGCGCCCTCATGTCACCACCAACCCAACATCCAGGTTCTTATTGCCACCAGTTGCCTCCAACACCTGTAGCTTCACCACTCAGCCCTGCAAACTACTACCCTTACCCACTGCACTCAACCCCCATCACCATGCATTTTAGCCAGCCTGAAGTGCAGCACTCATTGCACAGCACTCCAGACAGGAAGGCCGAGTATGATAACAGGACATACACAAATTTGTGATTGCTCCCTTCCCCACCCCACCCTCTTCCCTTGTCCCACAGAGAACAGATGTGTCATGCCATTTCTGTTTCCCAAGCAGTTGTTTTTCTTTTCAATAAATGAATTTTCTTTTCCATAAATTAATTTTTTGCCTTTGAAAACATTCTTTATTATTGCATTGAGTAAAAGATACTGTAGCCCAGGAAAGGAACAGGCACTGCAAGTCAGTGCATCATATGTAGCAAACACAGATTCCTACTAACATTGGAACCACTGCACTTCACTCCTGTGCAGGGCACCAGACATTACCGGTGGCTTTCAGCCTCAAATTGCTCCCTCAAGGCATCCCTAATCCTTGCAGCCCCATGCTGGGCCCCTCTAGTAGCCCTGCTCTCTGGCTGTTCAAATTCAACCTCCAAGTGTTGAACCTTCTGAGTTCCATGCCTGAGTGAATCTTTCACCCTTCCCTTCACAAATATTATGGAGAGTACAGCATGTGGATATAACCACAGGGATGTTGTCATTGGCCAGGTCCAGCTTCCCATACAGACACCGCCAGAGACCCTTTAAATGGCCAAAAGCACACTCCACAGTCATTCTGCACTGACTCAGCCTGTTGTCGTGTTGAACTGCTCCTTGCTACTGTCAAGGCTCCCTGTGTAGGCTTTCATGAGCCATGGCATTAAAGGGTAAGTGGGGTCTCCAAGGATCACAATGGGCATTTCAACTTCCCCTACAATGATCTTCTGGACTGGGAAGAAAGTCCCTGCTTGCAGCTTCCTGAACAGGTCAGTGTTCCGAAAGATGTGTGCATCATGCACCTTTCTGGACCAGCCTGCATTAATGTCAGTGAAACGCCCACAGTGATCCACAAGTGCTTGGAGATCCATAGAGAAATACCCCTTTTGATTAATATACTTGGAGGCTAGGTGGGCTGGTGCCAGAATTGGAATATGTATCCCATCTATTGCCCCTCCGCAATTAGGGAAACTCATTTGTGCAAAGCCAGCCACAATGTCCTGCACGTTACCCAGAGACATGGTTCTTCTGAGCAGGATGTGATTAATGGCCCTGCAAACTTGCATCAACGTGATTCCAAAGGTTGACTTTCCCATTCTAAACTTGTTAGTGACCAATCAGTAGCTGTCTGGAATTGCCAGCTTCCAGACTGCAATAGCCACCCACTTCTTCACTGGCAGGGCAGCTTTCAATCTTGTGTCCTTGTGCCGCAGGGTGGGGGGGCCAGGTCATCACACAGTCCAATGAAAGTGGCTTTTCTCATCTGAAAGTTCTGCAGCCACTGCTCATCATCCCAGACTTGCATGACGATGTGATCCCACCCCTCAGTGCTTGTTTCCCGAGCCCCAAAATGGCGTTCCACTGTGGTGAGCATGTCCGTGAATGCCACAAGCAATCTTGTGTTGTATGCGTTATGCGAGTCGACATCATCGTTGGACTCCTCACTGTCAGTTTGTAGCTTAAGGAGTAACTCGACTGCAATTCGTGACTTGCTGGTGAGATCCATCAGCATATTCCTCAGCAGTTTGGGCTCCATTCCTGGAGACTGAAAGGGAAGACAGATCGTGCAGTACAAAAAATGTTGAACGATGGCACCCAATGTGATGGAAGCACAGGGATTGCTGGGATGTGAACCGATGCATCACGGGGCATTGGGAGAGGACCCAGAATTCCCCACCTCCTTCCTACAAGCCACAATGGGAAGAAGTGTTCTGCGGGATAGCTGCTCATAATGCACCGCTCCCAATGCCTCTGCAAGTACTGCAAACGTGGCCACGCCCAGGGCTGGCTCCAGGGGTTTTGTTGCCCCAAGCAGCCAAAAAGAAAGAAAAGCTGTGATCACGATCTGCGGCAATTCGGGGGGAGGTTCTTTGCTCCAAGTGGGAGTGAGGGACCCTCCGCCGAATTGCCGCCAAATACCTTAAAGTGCCGCCCGCCTCCGGAGTTACTGCCTCAAGCACCTGCTTGGTAAGCTGGTGCCTGGAGCCGGCCCTGGCCACGCCAGTGCACTTGCAGCTAACAGAGTGAACAAACTGCAGCACTTTCTCTGTTGCAGTCTCCAAGGGCTGGTTTAACTCACAGCCCTCTACATCTGCAAGTGTAGCCATGCCCTAAGTAGTCATGACAGACAAAAAGCGAATGGGGTTCCAGCACATTAATTTGGTTTCTTTAATATTGTTCTGCTCTTTTTTTACAGTATACACTGTACGCGTGAGCAGGTTTCTTTCAAATCTAGGGCTTTACACATTGTATGGTTGAATAATTAGGTCATGGTGCCTACTTTGGTGCACAGCACCTGGGAGGAGAAGAGCATTTCAAAGAGGTGGTTTCTTCTCCCAGCTCCACCTATGCGATCCTACCTCTCCCTGTTTGTGCCGACTTCCCATTGGCATGAAAAGAATAGCAGAACTGAGAGTTGGCTCTTACAGCAGAAAGTGGAGGGTTTAACTGAGGGAATATCATGCACAGTTACACTCTGTCTCCCCTAAGCCTACTTCCACCCACTTGCTGATGTGCAAGAGAGTCGAAGTTGGTGTGACTCACACACCAAGGAGCCAGAAGATGTAAGGAGGTGTAAATTAATGGAGAGGATGAACATCCTGAATTTACACATCCTTGCATCCTGTTAGTTGCCTTTCTTGCTTGAGCCCTGTACGTGTGAATAACACTTTCTTAGGCTCTGTGGGCCAAATTCCAAGGTGATGTGTAAGATGGCTGGGTGAGTTAAGTGCTAGTAAGTGGGTGTTAGTCTTAGGCCAGGTCTACATTATAAACTTATATCGGTATAACTGTCTTGCTCAGGGGTATGAAAAATCCACTCCCAGGAGCAAAACAGTGATTCCGACCTAATCCCCAGTATAGACAGTACTGTGTCAACAGGAGGACTTCTCCCAGCAACATAGCTACCGACTCTTGTGGAGGTGGATTAACTACACTGACGGGAGATGCCCTCCACTTGGTGTGGTAGTGTCTTCACTGAAGCTGCGCAGCTCAGAACTCACAAAGTACTCAGGTGTACTCACTACCTTTGCTGGCAGCCATTCCGCTGCAGGCTGTCAGATCTCACAAACTACCCAAGGTTGGGTCTGGTTTGGGCTAGGAAAGGTAACGTATCCAAGGTTCTCCTACAATTCCAATTTGGTTCTGACAAGAAAACATACAGTTGTCCCAGTGTTTTTATTTCTTTTTACAGCCATGGATCTTTTCCAAAACGCAGTAGTGAGTGCAACCGGTGGCGTGAAGCCAAAGAAATCCAGCTGTGGGGGTGATTTTTCTGATGTAGTAACTTGTCCACTGAAAAATGCACTGAGGCCATTTTCTTATTTCATGTTTGAACAGATTACAGAAGTTAGTTAATTATAGAGCTGGCTGGAGCATGGGGGGAGAGGAAGGATGGAGGAGGAGAACCCCATGGAAAATTTGGTGAAATGCTGAAAAATGAAACATGTTGATTCTGAAGTGCTAGTGCAGTACCTTGGGGGGAATTGTAGTTCTGGTCCCTCATGGTCCTAGTCTCTTCTACTGGCTGAGGTCTCTGGTCAGGGTTCACCCCTCAAGAATCACTGTCTCCTGTTTTGGTGAGGGGAAACAGTGCCTCATGGCAGTTACACAAGCACAGTGCATCCTGGAAGAAGGAGTCTTCTGGGGAGCTGCTTTTGGGGCATTCATTTTTCTGACAATTAAATTTTTCTGTGGAAATTTTTTGTGAAGAATTTCATTTAGTTGAAAACCCAATTTTCTGTCCAAAGTCAGTTTTGAAGGATATTTTTCCAGACAGCCCCGGTTAGACTTTCACTTTCTGGTAACCTGGGCTGGCCTAGGTAATACGTAGTGCTTTACATCCATAGCTGGATGAAACATCACTTTCCTTATTTGACAGATGGGGAAACTTATGGACAAAGAGGGGACAGTAACTTGCCCAAGGACACATGAGTTAATAGCACATCTGGGGAATGGAACCCCAATCACCTGACTTCCAGCTGAGTGCACTAGAGCAGTGGGTCTCAATTAGGGGTCAGGGCCCTGCTAGGGAGCCTCAAGCAGGTTTCAGGAGGTCCACCAAATAGGGCCAGCATTAAACTTGCTGGGACCCAAGGCAGAAAGCTGAAGCCCCACTGCATGGGGCTGAAGCCCAGGGCCCCAAGCCCTGCCATTCGGAATTGAAGCCAAAGCCTGAGCCATTTAGTTTGCAAGGCCTCCTGTGGCGTGGGGCCCTGGGCAATTGCCTGGCTTGCTACCCCCTAACTCCGGTCCTGGTTTTTATATGCAGAAAAGCAGTTGTTGTGGCACAGGTGGGCCATGGAGATTTCGTAGTATGTTGGGGTGGGCCTCCGAAAGAAAAAGGTTGAGAACCCCTGCAGTAGAGCAGGTGAATTAGAAGTGAAAGGCTGCAATCCTGAGCCAGCCAGTCCTCCTTGTTTATGAACCTTTCATGCTCCTGTAAAGCCCTGCCCAGGCTAATGTCAGAGAGTCATGATTTACTATCTGTGAGTGTCTTTAGGCAAAATATTGTTAACTGAGATAAACTTGGTCCTTGCAATTCTGAATTTCAATCTATATAATTTAAAGTCTCTCCTCTACCTAACTAAGTATCATTCTAAGTATTCATGTGAAACACCTGAGACATAATGTCCTGTCTGGAAGAAGTAACCAACTCAGAGCCATAAAGCCTAAGTAGGACAGCTACCAGATGGCATGTTGTAAACAGAGCAATCAGGTCTGCTGGTTCTAATTTAGTTCCTTCTCAAGCTGAAGTAACAAGGAAATTTTAGGCAGAGGCTGCTGCTGCTGCATCAACCAAGCTTCCCTGACAAAGATCATTTTGCTTTCCCTGCTTGAGTAACAAAGCACCTCCCCCCTTAACCTCAACAAAGCTAAATATAGCCCCTACAGAGTGCACGTTTTCTATATTTAGTGCTTGGAAAGTCAGTGCAGGAACTCACCAAATCATTAGGCTTGCCACAATCCAGATGATACATATAGAAATGTAGCTAAGTGCTGCACTTGGTTTCCCCCGCTAACCTGGGAAAGCACCAATAATAATGGGAGGACAAGTCCAGGGCTGCATGGTTTTTGACAGTAGTTATCACAGGGTCACTGAACACAAGCAGGTACAGAGGCATGGAGCCTGGCACTGCTGGAAAGTGTCTGCATATAACTTCCGCCTTTACAGGACAAGGGAGAGAGCATGGTTGTGATACACACAGGCAGTCTATCTCCTCACATACAAAGTGAGATTGCGCTGACATGCTGATGCACCATGCTCTGATTTACTAGGTCCACTGTGGATAAAACTCAGGCCTGTTTTTTCCATGCTCCCATCAATGCAGCCAGCTGTATTACAATACAGATTGAGCCTGATTCTCCTTTACATTAAGGCTCTTTTACATCACTCTGACAGAGTACTGGGTCCTTAAGATGGCTTGAAATGTGATGTATCTTTTGCTCTTTACACAGCCACTATAACATGAAGGAACCACATGGGCATGATGGTGTCAAATAATCAAATTTACTGAATTTTCACTATATACAAGGCCTAACTACACGTATACACTCCAGATTGTGCACGTTTCTGATGATGTCTTAAACACAGAACATGATGAGAACCACTAGAGGGCTCACAAACTATTTAAAGGGATACTACCCTATTCCTATACTTAGATTGAATTCAGATTAAATTTTACAACCACGTTAAGGCCCCTTTATGTGGCTAGAACAGTGTTACAGGGACTTACTATAAATGGGAATCAGACCCATTTGGTCAAATCCATCCCTACTGTACCTCCATTCAAATCAGTGGATTAATTTGGGCTAGACACATCAGCCAGTCCATTACACGTGCATACCTGCACTGTTATGATCAATGTAAGTTTTACTATTTATTTTGACTGGATCAGAATTGTTCCCTAAATGCAGAAATGCTACTGAAATACCAAGAGAGAGGTTGGGATGCAGCCCTCTGCTGTGAGCAGTAAGTACCATGGGGACCTGTTTTCAAGAGAATTATAGATACTATCAATTTTCATGCTTCATGATCACCACCTAGGGTCAGGAAGAAATACTTCCCCTCATGCACATTACAGAGCATTGCACAATTAGGTGTACTATGGTGAGGCAAGATGGGGCATTACATTTTCCTCTGAACATGCGGTATCTGACCATGCTCAGAGACAGGACACTAGACTAGATGGCCCTTTTATCTAGTATCTGAGGGAAAAAACTACATTAGTGCAGAATTAAGGTTGCTTGGTGATGTGCAGAATGTTAAGTTGAGCAAAACTCAGACTTCTGAAAACCAGGACATGCACAGTTAAGGTTGCCCATGTAACTTAACTCTGTCTTCTTTCAGAAATGCCACAATCTGCCTCATTAATACACATATTTTTGCTCTGCCAGAACTACAGGTGCTGAAATGTACAAGCTCTTCACCTCTTTTTACACCCTATTCACTCTCATCCATAAGATTCCATCAGTTTAAGCATTAGCCTGCTAAACCCAGGGTTATGAGTTCAATCCTTAAGGGGGGATCTGGGGCAAAATCAGTACTTGGTCCTGCTAGTGAAGGCAGGGGGCTGGACTTGATGACCTTTCAAGGTGCCTTCCAGTTCTAGGAGATAGGATATCTCCATTTACTTTTATTATTATTACCCTCTTTGAGCAATGTCTTAATATGCACATAGCACATACTTGTCACCATAAGACTCAAGAGGTTCCAGATCCTGGCATACACTCACATACTCCGCCAACTCCCGAGGAAGTATACCAGATGTGTACACTTTAAGAACCACCTCACAGCCTTTTACAACTGCCTTACACCTACTCACAGGATACCATCTCAACCAACACTTTCACTTAACCTTCATTTAAGCATTAGAATCCTCTCATATTTCACCCCAGTGCTGGCAATATCCTTTGGAATAAAAACCCGATGCCCTGCTGCTGACTTAACCTACACAATTCTGGACAGAAATGATACATATTGTACCCTGCAAGGACACAGAAATGAAAGGGTGGAAAACGTAGATCACCTCATATCACAACCACAGCTCTGTTGCACATCTTAAACTAATCCACAGATCTCACAAACACCCTCTACCAAGCAGAGCTAACTACTGCCTCAGCCACTCAGTAGAGCTGCATCTGACACCGGCCACACTCACTTTACCAGAAGGTGATAAATGCTTAGACCACTATCATATCCCCACTTGCTACTGACCTTTGTAATAAAACCCCTGCGCCCTGCTAATTACATAACGTACAAAGTTCTGTCTTGAAATACTATATACTAGATCTGTCAGATACCCATGCAGCATTTCCCTTTCCTCACACACACTTCAGGGAGCAGAACAGAGACCTCCTCCTATCACAGTCACAGCTCTGTCACACTCCTCAAAGGAACGCAGACATGGCCTCATATCACAAACACTTTTACCAAGCAGTCCCAACTACTGCCTCCACAGGTCAGTGTTCTCAACCTATTTACCATTGTGGGCTGCTTATTCAGGTCTCTATGTGTTATATGGGCAGCATCCGCACACTATTTATACAGCCTGTGTGGCCCTGAGGATGTCACAAGGGCCACAGCTGTGTGCTGATTGAGATCCAAGTGATTGAGAACCACTGGTGTAGGTACACCTAACATCCTGACTGCACCTGAAGTCTATGCAGATAATTCCCATTGGTTACTGCCAGATAAAGGGGAACAGAAGGTAGGTGGCATAGGGAACTTTTGTGGGTGTGCATCCTTTTAGTCCTTTAAAAGTGGTAGATGGAATCCTGTGGGTGAGTGGGAATGGGTTGTGAAAGGGCTGTGGTGCATCGGCAGAGCTGTGGGCTGCAGGGGGGGTGGGGTGCACTGACACACCTGTGAGACACAGGGGGCCAGGGTGCAGCAGCAGAGCTGGGAGTGCAGGAAGGTTGGGGTGCAGGGTGGTTGGGATGCACGGTCAGAGCTGGAGGTGCTGGGAGGTAGAGTGCAATAGCAGAACTGTGGGGTGCCGGATGGTTGGGGTATACTGGCAGAGCTGTGGTGTGCAGAGGGTAGGGGTGAGAAGTAGTTGGGATGCAGTGGCAAAGCTGGGGTTGCCCAGGGGGTTGGGTGCTCTGGCAGAGCTGGATGGTTCAGAGGGGCTGGGGGTACACTTACAGTAATAGTAGGTACCACACCTCCCTCATCTGAGCCCCCAACCTCTTTCCCCTCCCCTACTACACATCCCTACTTATCTCCCCTCTACCCCTCTACCCCATTCTCCCACTCCTCAGCCCCTTAATACCTTTCTCCTCCCCGGAGGCATTCACATATTTAATTTTCCCCTAGATACTTTGATTATATCTCTCCCCAAAAAACCTCCCCCGACCCCAATGCCTCACAAATTGTAGCCAACCTCCACACCTCAGTCCAAACCTCCTTCTGTCTTTGCTGGGGCTTGGGATTAATTTATCATTAGTTCCGTTATTGAAGGGTGAGGTCACAGCCATCAATTTCAGTGAGACCTGTGTGATTACTCCAGTCAGTACCTCTCACTTCAACAGTCCAAGGCAGCAGAAGAAAACAGGTTTTTGGAGGGTGTAACTTGGAAATCCTTTGGTCAAATGATTCCAAATTTGGATCCCTGGTACGACCCTGAATCCCCATGAAATACACCATATTTCAAAGCAATCTGAATAATCATACCGATTTTAGAGCACTAATAAGAGTTGAGTTTTAAAGCATATAAAGTTGGGTAAATGGAAACCCTCTAGACATTCTTCTGTCTTGGCATATGCACACTGTAAAACGTGCATTTTCTTAAATACTATTCTCCATTTGGGTTCCCCAAATATTGAATGGGTGCCATGCACTACCTTAGGTAAAACTTGACAGATTGAGACCATTTTGACTTATATCACATCAATAGTTTGATCTCTAGCCAGCGCAAAACAAAAAAAACCCAACTCCAAACAAACGAAAAACCTAGACAATTTTTGAAAAAATTGTGGTTTTGGTGGGCTTAGCGCCACAACCCTTAGCTCAAATTATCCCAAATTTGGATCACTAACCCTACTCATGCACACCAAATTTCAAAGGAACCTGACTAAGTATGTCAACTTTAGAGGACTTAGAAAGATTGACCTTTAAACAGAAGTCACGATACCACACCACTATAATAAAATGGACAAAGATGGGAGAAAATAAGTATGATTATCCCTGTTTTATCCCCAATTTTTATTCTATAAAAAGGTTATTTTAAAATGAAACAGGTTTTCAGATGAAAAGTTTTAACATTCTTGTGTAGTAGCAGAATAACTCCAAACATGATTCTACCATTTGATTCCAGTTACCTGGTGGAGAAAAAGAGGCAAAGAAATAGAGTGTTTTCCCCATCATAACTAAGCAAGTTATTGACAGAGCGCTGACTAGAATGTGGGATATCCTGATTCTCAGCACCTTCTGCCAGACCCCATTGCCTAAATCTGTCCAAAACTAAGGCTGAAAGCCTAGCCCCATTGAAATCAATGGTAAAACGACTTCAGTGGGACCAGGATTTGGGTCCTATTATTTCCCTTTGTTTTAATACCCATCAGAAACTGATATCCCACCCCTTACTGTACACAGGATGGGAATCATTAGTGATCTCCCCCCTCCTTTTTTTTATTTTCTGATTAATCTGACAATCAGCAAGTGAATACACCTCTCCTCTTTTCTACCTTTCAGGCACTTGTTTGTTTCCTTCCCCGCCTGGAGAAAATGTCTCCCTCCCAGGCAGGCTGCCTGAGGAAGGAATTCCCCTCTCCCATGTCTTTCCCCAGATGGCCACTGCTCTTCTCCGCATACACCAACTGCTGAATGTGAAAGATTCATGATATGAGTGTTGACATAGTGAGAGGCTGAGAAATTCCGCAGCACCGAATGGCTTGTGGTGCTGTCCTCAGCTCGACCTTCCTCTTCATCTGTACTTTCACTCGCCTCTCTGAAGTGGCGCAGAGGTGGAAGGAGGGGTGGGGGGCATGACTCATCGCAGCGCTGATGACTAATATTTTCAGTTAGGCTTAAGTGTACAAGGCTGTGCTGAAGGTCTTCTCAAAATGTGCACAACCTTTATGCCCGGAAGCTGAGGGAGGCTCTCCTATTTTGAGCATAAATATGGGGTTTCTCCTAGTGATTCTGACCTCTGCTGTCTCCCTGACTCATTCGCGTGCTATCTTCTACTCTGATGCGCTCCCTCCTCCCTCATTGGCCTCAGTGCCATAGCTTCCCTGGTACCCGTGCTGCTTCCCTCGCTTTCCAATTTCATTCCAACATTTCCCTGTAGCAGCCTTCCCTCTCCTTTCTGTCCAGCAGAGAAAATCCACTGGAGCTGAGAACAAATGCCAAGTGCAGCAAACAACTCCAGCCCAGCTTGAACAGTCTGTGTGAATTGGCTGTGCTAAGAATTCCCAGTTTCTGGGTACTGTGTGGTACCTAGAAACCTCCGGCCGCTTATGTGGCCCAGGGAAATGAATGGCCTTCCACGTGCCCATTTGGAACGCTGAAAACGTCAGCACAGCCCACTAAGTGAAGCCTGCATGTCATCAGAATGGTGACTGGCTGGAGCAGCTGGTATGCCAGAGAGTTACTCTTTTCTTCATCCCCCCCTAGTCTGGCCTTCATCTTCAAATCACACCGATGTACAGAGAAGGAACACAAAGCCACTCTTGGACTATGGGAGACCAAGAAGCTGGGTAACTGCTGAATAGAAGCCTTCTCAAAAAAGACACCCCCTCTCTCTTACTCTCAGCAGCCCCTCCCTGCAGCTCCTGCTGTTTGCCACTGCTTCTCCACATAGTCATAACTCCCAGCTTGCAGGCTTCAGCAGCTGCTGTGCAGGGAGGGAGCCCAATGCAGTGGTGGCTCCAGGGCCCAGCATGCCAAGCGCGTGCTTGGGGGTGGCAAGCCGCGGGGGGTGCTCTGCCAGCGTCTCAAGGGCAGCAGGCAGGCTGCCTCCGGCAGTTTGCCTGCAGAGGGTCCGCTGGTCCTGCGGCTTCAGTGGATCTCCCGCAGGCAAACCGCCCGAGGCAGCCTGCTTGCCGTGCTTGGGACGGCAAAATCCCTAGAGCCGCCCCTGGCCCAGTGACATCCTATGACTGAGTGGGGCCAGCAAACCCTGGCAAAACATGGGGAGAGGGGCACGTGGCCCCACATGCCCCCCTACGTGCACCGCCTCTGGCTTCTGCACAGTGGGGTTGAGGGGTCTTGAGCCCTGCAGCGCATGCATGCCAGGGCTTGGGGCTTCAGCAGAAATGGGGCTGACACTCCAAGCCCCAGCAAGGGCCTTCTGCGGGGCTGAAGCCCTGATACCTCCCTCCCCATAGGGCAGAAGACCCAAGCCCCACTACTCCACTGTGGGGTGAAGCCCTGAGTCCAGGCAGGCACACCCCGGCTCTCAAACATCTGAAGATTGCCATGTGAGGCTCGGAGGGTCAGTAAGTTTAGCCATAGAGAATGGTATGAAGTGATATAGAGGAGATCAATTGAGAAATCCTATTTGTGCTCTCGCATAGTTCAAGAATAAAGGGACATGCAAGGAAACCTAAAAAGCAACAAATTTTACAAGGATAACAGGAAATATTTTACATAACACAAAATTAACCTGTGGAACTTACTGCTGCTAGATGGCATTAGCTAGAGGGCAAGAGTTTTATAAAGTTAAAAAAGGAGTAGCAATCTGTGTGGATAATGAGAGCCCCCGTTACATTAGAATAAAAAATACAATTATTTTCACAAGAATCACTTCTCTTTCTCAGCCACGGATTCGTGGGGCTCAAGAAGATATTTCTATTACGGGTAGGTTACTCCACAGGGCTGAGCTGTGGCTCTGCCTCAAGCCCTTATCAAGGGATAGAGTATTGTTATGCTGGGCCAAGAGCAAGCAGGCAGGCCGATTGTGACTTGGAGAGTCATGCTCTACCTCCTCAAGTATCAGAGGGGTAGCCGTGTTAGTCTGGATCTGTAAAAGCAGCAAAGAGTCCTGTGGCACCTTATAGACTAAAAGACGTTTTGGAGCATGAGCTTTCGTGGGTGAATACCCACTTCGTCAGATGCAGCTCCAAAACGTCTGTTAGTCTATAAGGTGCTACAGGATTCTTTGCTGCTCTATCTCCTCGTCACCCTCTCGCTCTGGTGGGGAGGTGCCCTGGAGCAGATCTATACCCAGCACAGTGTACGTCACCCAGTGCACTCATGCTGACTGGAGTATTGGGGACAGACCTGAGGCTTTGTTCATTCCATGCCCCTTCCCATCCACATGCATAGTGGGGAGATATGGGGACATACCTGTCCAGCAGAAGCTGCTCTCCCCACCCATGCAGCTACCCACATTATAAGTAGACTTCATAGGTCCGTTAGTCGCTGCCTGAGGCCTCATTGGGTAGCTCTACACTGCATTTGGAGGCTGCATGAACGAGCCTCCCAGTCTGGGTCACAGTCTAAAAATAGCTGTATAGACAGTGCTTTGAAGTTGTGGCTTGGGCTGGAGCTCTGGCTCTAAAGCCCCTGCTCCCTCCCACCTCCCCCCTCTGACTTCCTCCCCTGCTTGCCTGCAAAAGCCAGCTACAATATAGTCCATAATTGTTCCACTCTGGGCTTCCTAACACCATTCCATGAATACTGTTCCCTGGCACTGGGCACTGTTAGGCTTGGTCTACACTACGCGTTTAAACCGATTTTAGCAGCATTAAACCGATTTAACGCTGTACCCATCCACACTACGAGGCCCTTTATATCGATATAAAGGGCTCTTTAAATCGGTTTCTGTACTCCTCCCCGACAAGAGGAGTAGCGCTAAAATCGGTATTACCATATCGGATTAGGGTTAGTGTGGCCGCAAATCGACGGTATTGGCCTCCGAGCTGTATCCCACAGTGCACCGCTGTGACCGCTCTGGACAGCAATCTCAACTCAGATGCAGTGGCCAGGTAAACAGGAAAAGCCCCGAGAAATTTTGATTTTCATTTCCTGTTTGCCCAGCAAGGAGCTCTGATCAGCACGGGTAGCAATGCAGTCCCAAATCCAAAAAAAGCTCCAGCATGGACCGTACGGGAGATACTGGATCTGATCGCTGTATGGGGAAACAAATCTGTTCTATCAAAGCGTTTGAAAAAAAAAATCTACAGGCTACACAGTGCTGCGTGACAAGCGTAACGGGAAGCCAGAGACTCAAATGGATGCTCATGGAGGGAGGGAGGGGGTACTGAGGACTCCAACTATCCCACAGTCCCCAGCAGTCTCCGAAAAGTATTTGCATTCTTGGCTGAGCTCCCAATGCCTGTAGGTTCAAACACATTATCCGGTGTGGTTCAGGGAATAGCTCATCAATTTACTCCCCCCCACACATGAAAGAAAAGGGAAAGAAATCGTTTCTTGACTTCTTTCAGTGTCACCCTATGTCTACTGAATGCTGCTGGTAGACACGATGCTGCAGCAGTGAAGAGTAGTATCCGCTCCTCTCCCCTCCGTGGTGGCAGATGGCAATATGACTGATATCCGTCATCACCATCAGCTTGTGAGTGCTCCTGGCTTGCCTCAGGTGAGGTCGGCCAGGGGCACCTGGGTAAAAATAGGAATGATTCCTGGTCATTCCCAGTAGATGGGACAGAACGGCTGGTAACCGTCCTCATCATAGCAACTGGGGGCTGAGCTCCATCAGGCCCCTCCCTTTCCTGTGTAAAGAAAAGATTCGGTCCTGCCTGGACTGTCACAGCAGCGGGATGCTGGGCTCCTCTTCTCTGCACCGCTTAATGTCCTGCCTGGACTGTCATAGCACCGGGAGGCTGCCTCCCCCTCATTTTATCTCACTAACAAGTCACTGTTTCTTATTCCTGCATTCTTTATAACTTCATGACACAAATGTGGGGGACACTGCCACGGTAGTCCAGGAAGGTTGGGGGAGGAGGGAAGCAACAGGTGGGGTTGTTGCAGAGGCACCCCCCGTGAATGGCATGTAGCTCATCATTTCTGTGGGATCTGACATGGTGCAGCTGTGCTCTCTGATACACTGGTTCTCTAGTACACTTGCCCCATATTCTAGGCAGGACTGACTCTATTTTTAGAAACCATAAAGGAGGGATTGACTCAGGGAGTCATTCCCAGTTTTGTCTTTGCGCCCCCAGCTGATCTCAGCCAGGGGCACCCATGATAGCAGCAGATTGCACAGAAGGACAGATAACTGTCATCTCATTGCCAATTTACACTGGCAGCAGATGGTACAGAACAACTGGTAACCATCTCTGCTATCATGCAAAAACAAATGAATGTTGTTGTGTAGCGCTGGAGTATCGCCTCTGTCAGTGGCATCCAGTACACATTCGGTGACTGTAAAAAAAAAAGCTGAACGGGCTCCATGGTTGCCATGCTATGGCGTCTGCCAGGGCAATCCAGGGAAAAAGGGCACGAAATGATTGTCTGCAGTTGCTTTCCCGGAGGAAGGAATGACTGACGACATTTACCCAGAACCACCCGCAACAATTATTTTTGCCCCATCAGCCACTAGGCTCTCAACCCAGAATTCTAAGGGACAGGGGAGACTGCGGGAACCATGGAATAGCTACGGAATAGCTACCCACAGTGCAACGCTCCAGAAATCGACGCTAGCCTCGGACCATGGACGCACACCGCCGAATTAATGTGCTTAGTGTGGCTGCATGTACTCAGCTTTATACAATCTGTTTTATAAAACCAGTTTATGTAAAATCGAAATAATCCCGTAGTGTAGACGTACCCTCAAAGGCAGGATACTGGATGAGGGAGACCAGGGGTCTGATCACATATGGCAATTCCTATCTTTCTATGAGCCTGACTAGAATTTGGAAGTACCCAAAGCACAAAGGGAAAATTTAAATAAATAAATAATGGGGGGAAAATGATATCCCAACATTTTCATACCTCAGGAAAGTTGTCTGGGCTTGACTCGCATTATAGTTCTCCATATACAAAGGGCAACCTCATACTTTCCATCTGAGTGACTTTGGGTACCTGCAATTAAAAACCTGTGGCTGGCCTGTGCCAGCTGAATTGGGCTTGCAGGGCTCAGGCGAAGGGGCTTTTTAATTGCAGTGTAGATGTCTGAGCTCAGGCTGGAACACAGGCTCTAGGATCCTGTGAGGTGGAAGGGTCCCAGAGCTCCAGTTGCAGCCCGAGCCAGAACATCACACCTCAGTTATGCAGCCCCTTGGCCTGAGCCCCAAGAGCCTGAATCAGCTGGCACGGGCCAGCTGTGGGTTTTTTATTACAGTGTAGATATACCCATTTAGTTTATTTAAAATCAACAAACAAGAACAAAAGTGAATATCCAAGAGACAGCTCTCTCTTGTGCTCTCTCTCTCTCTCTCTGTGTCCTTTGCAGAGCTGGTTGAAAAACAATTAGTAAGTTTTGTGAAAAATTGTTAAAAAAACATCCAAACAACAACAACACTTAATTTTTCTCAAAATTTTTTTGCTTTTTTTTTTAATTTTCAGATTTTTCAGTGAAAACTGAAAAAACAAAAAAGTTAAAAAGGGAGCATGGAATGGTTTTCATGTTTGTTTTCTGGCTCTTTCCTCTTTCTTCTTCCTTTTCTTCTTTTCCTTCCTTTTTTTCCTTTTTCCACTTTCCCACTGAAAATAAAGTGTATACAGGGCAAAAAAGCAGGGTGAAATAAAAAACTGAAACAACAAAACCTGAAAGCAGAAAAAAAATGTTTTTTTGTTTTTGTTTTTTTTTGTTTTTCTGAAACATCAGAAAATTTCATAACTACAAAAAAATTGAAAAGAGAAAGCTTTGAATGGAGGATGTTAACATTATCTAGACCTTTGACAGTTTGCACTGAACTGAATAAAAAAAAGGGCAACCTATCTCTGAATATAACAGTGTCTCTACAGATTTAAAGGTGCAGGACACAGAAAGCATAGACATTATAGTTACATAGCTAGCTATACAGCAGTTCAGTCAGTGTTTTGTGGGAAGGTTTTAGGTCTTATTAGCTCTGAACCAGTTCACACATTCATCACAAATAAGAGATTATTGGGAATGTAAAATCATTCTTTGTCTCTTGCAGAAAAGGCTGACTTAGCAGGATCGCAAAAAGTGAAGCAACTCTCATGCTATCTGGGAAGAGCTGAATGTTTTTCAGGAAGCAGCTATGTAATGCTGTGAGATCAAAGTGTCTCTTGCAGAGAATTGCTGATATCAAGTGTGTTCCAGAAACTCAGATAAATGCAATGTAACTAGTGCCAAGTGCTCAAGGGGACTGCCAACAGTGTTGTGTGTCTATTGGCATCACCGCTATGCACTTAAATAGCTGGAGACCTTTCTCTAACCAGGAACATGCGAGAGGGGAAAAGTCCCTGTTTCTAAATTTGAAAAGAAATCTGTAAACAACAGGCATGCTGACTGTAACTATGCAAGGGGACTTAGGAGGTTCCCCTTTGGTCTGCACTGCAGGAAAGGTCAGATTTCCATGTTTTCCAAGTAAACACAGACATGTGTTAAGGGGCAAGCTTTGCTCAGTTGCTCAGAGTGGTTTCCAAAGGAGGAGGAAATTGTTTTAAAGCTGTCAGAGCATTCCCAGTGGGATTTAAGACCACAAACTCATAATTTGACTTTGGCAAGGCAGTGCTCACAACCCACCATGATGGGAGCATAACTGGCCAAGAGATCCTGACCAGGTGACTTGATAACTGGTTAATCTACAAACTGGCTGCCTCAGCCATTACAGATGTAGCTCCTCTCTTCAAGTGCCAGCCCCACCTCCAACTCCTTGCTTTCAGCTACATCCTGCATGTGCCATTCCCCATGCCCTGGGCTCCGGTAGTTCAGATATAGTAAGAGCCAAATCTTAGGCTCCCTCTTCGCCCCCTGGATTTGAAGAATGAAAAATAGATCCACCAGATTTTCCAGGACCAAGTCCACCCTTACAGAGCTTATTCTTCTGGTTTGCTGGGGGTCCCAAGCCCCCTGGCCACGTTCTCTGGTGCTGTTGCCATTTGGGGGCACAAGGTGTTAGCTGAATAATTCCTCCTACTTTGGTCCAACTACCAGACAGAGCTGACTAGTGAGAGGCAATGCTTGTATGGTAGGCAGGTATCCTAAAAGGGAAGGAATCCAAGAGGCCGATTCTTCCTTTTCTCTAATGATTTTCCTCTTTTGGGTCCCTGGGATTAGCCAAGCTTCTTCCCTACAGAACACTCCAGGTCTGATTCTCCTCTTCCTTACACCAGTGCAAATCAGGAAATCTCCACTGAAATCATCCCAGAAGGTAAAACTAGAGTGAGCAGAGCCAGGCCCAACATGCCTCTGCTTTTCTTGGGGGATGTGTGTAATGCAATTCCTGTCAGGGTCTCTGCAGTGCTTCCCTACTTGTTGTGAATAAACAGCTAATTGGCCTGAGAACACCCAGCATCTACTGCATAGCTTTTCGTCCTGTCCTAGGAATCAGCATCGCTTCCCTGACCCCCAACATGGAGAGGACCAACTTCTATCAATTTCTTGACATAGATTGCTAATGATCTTAAATCTAGGCTTATTTTATGGGGGAGGAACTAATGTAAGGTCATACAGGAAGGCTATGGCAGAGGAGAGACTTGAACCCAAAGCTTGAGTAGCTAAGGCTAGTGCCCAAACCACCAGACCATCCTTCTGCAGCAGTAGCTTTAGGCTATATTAATATCCACTTTCCTGAGCCCATCTTAGACCCCTCCAGTTTTGCTTCAATTTCCTTCTTCACATTTTGTGTTAGTTTTGCTCAAAATAGATACTAGTCTTATAAGAATGTAGTTTGTGTTCAGACTCTGTGAAAGGCTTGTAAATTGTGTCCTGCATTAGTCTCACTTGCAACGTCCATGTTCCAGGAGATAAGAAAATAGGTACATTTAGCTTTGTAACTTTGAAAATGTTGGCTCTGAACTTGTGAACTTAGGCCAGGGGTGGCTCCAGGCACCAGCAAGCCAAGCGCGTGCCTGGGGCAGCAAGAAATGGGAGTTGCTCTGCCAGTTGCTGCGAGGGTGGCAGGCAGGTTGCCTTTGGCGGCATCCTGCAGAGGGTCTGCTAGTCCCACGGCTTCAGCGGACTTCCTGCAGGCCTGCAGCCAAATCTGCAGGACCAGGAACCTCCCACAGGCAACCGCTGAAGGCAGCCTGCCTACCGTGCTTGGGGTGGCAAAATACCTAGAGTCACCCCTGACTTAGGCACAGGAATCATCCCCCTGCCCATCCAGAAGGACTATCAAAAGCAGATGAGCCATCAAGGAACATGGCAATACAAAGGATTGGTGAATGGCCCCATTGCACCTGGGAAATGCCATGTGCCAGGAAACTCCTCCTGTGGACTTGGAAGCTGAATGAAGGAAATAAAACAAAACTGGAGGAAAATTTTCTCTCTCTTTTGCTGTTGGAACTCTCGCAGGGTCAGAGAAACCAAACTGAAACCAGAGGTCCCCAGAGGTTACCTCGGGGGTCCACCCTAAAAGACACTTTTAAGTGACAGATCTTTACAACTCTGTCACTCTTAGGAAACAGATGGTAACTCATCTGTGTGTTTATGTTTGTTGCTTTAACCTGTAAATAACTCTATTTCTTTTTCCTAGTGAATAAGCCTTTAGATAGTTTATTACAGGGTTGGCTACAGGTATTGTCTTTGGTGTAAAAACTAGGGTACCAATTGATGTGGAGTAAGTGACTAGTCTCTTACGACTGGAAGCAACCTGAATATCATGTGATTTTTGGTGAAAATGACCATTTACCACTAAGTTCAGCTGCTCTGGTTAGCCAGACAGACTGGAGAGTCTAAGGGGATTGACTGTGACTCCATGGTAAGACTGTTATAGTGATCCAGGAATTCACATTTGTTGGTGTTGGTGAACTCTACTTCTAGAACCACCAGGTTGGGGGTATCTGCCCTGTTTTTGGCAGTCTGGCCTGAGGCAGGTGCTTACAGTCATGAGCCACTCCAGCCAGTGTAACAGCAGGATGCCCTTTGGTTTCTGCAGCCACACACAGCATCCTTAACTAGCAAGAGCAGAAGCTTGTTTAACAATCCTTGTTGAACTGTCAGTGGCCCACCCCTCCCATTTAGTCTGTCTTCTTCTCACATGAGTTACTATGGGGCTTCTTTCTCTCAGGTTCAGTCCTGGCACAGCTCCCACAACAGTTTTTAACCCTAAAATAACCTTTGACATAAATTTCCTAGGATAGCTTATCTAGGCCATATTACAATAAAATCGAAAAATGAAGACAAGAAACACAACTATTATGTAAATTTCATGCACCCATTTAGCATTGGGACTCAAAACATAGTCCTTCAACTCCAGAAGCACCGACATCTACTCTAGGAGCTACAGAAGAACTTCCTTCAGTGTAGCCAGCACCTCTGCCAATAGGTGGTGCAGTATCTTTATTTCAGGGGTAAGTTGTTGTCTTCGCTTGATATTATGTTGTTGTTTTGTTAGGGGGGAGGGAGGTGGCTAGAAGAAGTTAATTCCTGCCTGTGTGTGCTGGAGTTGTTATTTGCAATGTTCCAATAAATCCTTTAAATTCTAGAGAGACTATTACACTTGTGTCTGGGCCCAGTCACTGAAGGGGGGCATCATTCACTCACTTACCGTACATAGTGATATTCTTTTCATAACTGCTGCTGTCTAAAGAGAGACTGGCTCATTTTAAATGGATTTAATTTGTTCTTTTCTTACCTGAAAATTTCACCATTTTACTCAGAAGTATTTGTGCATGTGATACCTTATTGGACTGGAGTGAAATGTAACCCAACAGGATGGCTAGGACTCTGTTGGTGACTGAGATGCTTGTGTCAGTGACGTTTTATTCCCTAATTAAATATAGACCTGTACCATACATAAATGAATAAAAACTTCATTGGGAGCACCTATGTAACAAGCTGCAAGCCAGAAGATCAATATTACATATAAGTCAATGTAAAACAGAGCTGAGTAGGGCAGCCACACAACACATTTTCACACTTGACTAATTCATAACCTTTAGAATAATTTTTCAATTATTCCTTTCTACAGTCAGGGTTCTCAACTGGAACTCTGCAAAGAAATGCCAATGTTTAATCTATTAAACAGCCCAAACCTTTTCAGTTTAAGTGTCTTTTTTCCTCCCCCTATTCCTCCTTGAAATTTCTGTAATTTTTGCAGGAATTTGTCATTGTTCTTATAGCACTCATTATGCCAGGGGAAACAATTGTGGGTCCATGCGCCACAGCATTATAAATTTTGTCACGCTGAACCATCTCCCAGTAGTTAATAATATAGCATAGCTCTGGGGACTAACCTGACACCAACAACAGCATTATTATTAGCTCTACTACTACAGTAGAACCTACAGACTCCGAATTAGATCAGGGCCCCTTTGTGCTGTACAAGCATATAGTCAAAGACAATTACTGAGCTGAAGATCTTAAAATCTAAACAGACAGTAGTAGTATTATTATCCCAATTTTATGGATAGAGAACTAAGGGCCAGAGAAATTAAGTGACTTGCCCAAGTTCATACAGGAAGTCACTAGCAGAGAAGGGAATAGACTCCAGGTCTCCTACAACCTAAGTTAGTGTCCCATCCTTCCCCTTTAAAGATACAGGACCACTCATGGCCTTCACAAGACTTTGTTTGGGATCTGAACTCCGGCCTTTTCATATGCAAAGCAATAATCATACTCCTAGATAAATAAGCTGCTTTTAGGATAAGTTTATGAATGGGATTACATGGTGCAATTGACTGTGCTAATGGGGGACTGTACTTGATGACCCAGATAATCCTTTTCAGTCCCATGTCCTCAGCGCCAGTGCAACCATTTAGGCAAACTAGGGTGCCTAGTGGTTGGGGGTGCCTAAAAGCCCACTCAGGCGAGGGCACGGGGAGGGACGTCCGCAGTAACAGGGAGGGCGCACAGGGGAACCGCTCCCCACCCCAGATCACCTCCAGTCTGCCTCCTCCGCTGAGCACACAACCCCCACTCTAAGTCTCCTCCAACCAGTGCAGCAAGCCTGGGAGGGGAGGAGACTTATAGCAGTGATGGCGTGCTCAGCGGAGGAGGTGGAGAGGAGATGAGCTGGGGCGGGCTCCCCCGGCAGGGCTAGCTTCTGCAGGGGGAGTCTCTCCAGGCAGGGTTAGCTGCCACAGAGGGGGCATCTCCCTGGGTGGGGAGGGATAGCTCAGTGGTTTGAGCATTAGTCTACTAAACCCAGCGTTGAGAGTTCAATCATTGAGGAGGCCACCCAGGGATCTGGGGCAAAAATCAGTACTTGGTCCTGCTAGTGAAGGTAGAAGGCTGGACTCAGTGACTTTTCAGGGTCCCTTCCAATTCTAGGAGATAGGTTTTTTTTTTTAGCTGGGGGGGTAGCTGCTGCAGGGGGGGCTCCCCAGAAGGGGGGACTGATGGGGTCCCTGGGTGGGGGGCTGCATTAGCTGCTGTGGGGGGGCGGGGTTAGCTGAGTGAGGGGGTGGCGCAAGGTGGAAGTTTCGCCTAGGGCACGAAACTTCCTTGCATCGGCCCTGCATGTCCTATGTTTCTACTACTTCAGGTTGCTGGCAGACATCATGGCATTGATTTACAAGCAATTGATGTGTGGAAAGTTTTCTTCATGACTATAAGAGATAGAAACATCATTGTTTTAAGATGAAATCCTATATACTGGTGCACTCTTCTACAGCAAGGGGCGGATTCTTTAACCACAGAATTGCAGAATACACGGGATCCTGATCACAGCATCCAGTGCATTTATTCTTATTAAAAATCAGCTCAAAGTTAGAAATTGGCAGCCAGAAAGGATAGTGAGGTTGGGGCCATCATAGGAAAATGTGGTAGGTGGTTTTTGGAGTTTAAGTGGAGAAAGGTTGTGAATTTCTATATTAGAGTACATATTCCTGTGTATTTGCCAGATACTAATGTAACTGTTTATAGATTGTTTAGTGCTTTGGTTGTTTAGAGATAACGAAATATAGGTTATTGTTCAAGGTGATGCTAGTGCTTTGCTCTAATTACAGTCTACCAGATGAAGCATGTCAACCAGCTGATAAGAAAGACTTTCCCACATTTGCAGTGGCTTGCCTGTTTCTGGGTTTAGACTAGCAGCTGGGGGGAAAGCAAAAACTAGCGGACTTATCCTAAGAACATGGATACACACATCTCTTTCTGTGTTCTGGGTTTTGCCACTGTTGTTATTCATAATAATGAAGGTGTCAATGTTTTTAGAGGTCTGCCTGAATGAAATGCAGATTTTGCTGGCCTTCTGGCATTCCAGTGGGATGGAGGACTCTGGGCAACCTGCATCTGAGAGGACTGCTTTCTGCAAATGTTGCTCTGACATGCAGCCATTCTAGAATCTGCGTACTGCTGGACTTTCCAAAGGAACAAAGAGATTTCCTATAATGTGAGAGGATTGAAGGGATAGATGGGCGAGGTGAATTAACGCAGCATCCTAGAGATCCAGGCCTGGCTGTTGGGGCAGGTAGCCAGAGCAATAGAAAATCAGTAAAATATCAAGGGCCTGATCCTGAGCTCCTTTACACCAGTTTGACACCATTGTAATTTCCCTGACTTCAGTAGGAGGATTCCTGATCTAGGGCCTGATTCAAATCCTATTAGAGTCTCACTGAATCCTATGGGCTTTGGAATAGGCACCTCCACTGATATCAGAATCAGGCCCCCAAAGTCTGCCTGTGGAAGCTTGAAGGGGAAGATAAGAGACCATGGTTGGATGGGAGTGAGGTTAAGTGGGGGCAAAGAGTTTGTAGGAACAGTAAGTAGTGGAGGCAAAGGGAAGGGAGGAGATGACGGGAGGGCAGGTCTGTGGAGTGCAGCACAACGTTTTTCCAGGCAGAGAGTGGCAAAAACGTGGGCAGATTAAGACCTTACTAATTAACTGTTACAAATGGGTCTAATCCCATGCTCTCTATCTAGTTTACTTTAGGAAATATCTAGCAGAGTCAGTCTGTCAGTCAAACCTGTCACCCAGCATTGGAGCCAATGGAATATAGCACAGCATATTTACAGAGACTAAAACAACAAAATTCTGTATCAAGATAGAAGGGGAGAATGTTGCATTTACAACAACAGAACACAAAGAGACAAAAAAAAAGAGAGAGATCAATAATGCATCTTGGAAATATACATTCCTGTCTGAAGCACCATGGAGAAAGTGCAGACAAAATAGATCCATTGTTCCTTTGTGTTTCCATAAGCCTCACTTTGGAATCTGCCATCTCTAAGTTACAGGGGCCAGATTTTTAAAGGTATTTAGGTATCTAAACATGCAGAAGGGAATTAGCCACCTTGGCACTTCTGAAAATCCCTTTAGGCACCTATCTGTATCTTTAGATTCTTAAATACCTTTAAAAATATGTCTCCAGGAGTTCAGGTACTTTGCAGCTTTCACTTATTTTATGGAATACGATGTGGCTGTGGATACAAATATCTGGCTTCCATCATATTATTTATACACCTTGCTGAACACAGGGATGCAGCAGATTAAAGAATATTCATGGACCCATTTATCACATGAACGTTGTGATTTTTTTTAAGACTGTTTGATGATTTATTTTCTCATTACTAGCACAGATCTAACAGAAAGCCATAGGGAATACATGAGATGGTGTGGTATAAATGGCTAACTGGCATGAGGCCTGCTATGATTACCTTTCTAAAGCATTTCCACGCCTCTCCCTGAAAGATCTGATACCTCAATGATTTCTCAAGCACTGCTCTTGTTTATAAGAATTAGGATCACAAATCAGGGAAACAAAACAGTACCATGAGGCACAGAAAACCAATCAAAGAGATGAAATACTGGGTAACACTGAACACTGAATTCTGAATGTCAAATACTCTTTCTATGTGCACTTTGCCCAAAATCATAAGTAGAATTTCTGATTTTCAGTTTGAATTGATTAGCTTTAATAAAACAACAGATAGAAAAGAAAAGTGTTCATCCAATAAACACTGAAAAAATACCCAAAATGTTACTTGTATCTAAGGTCTGGTTTACATGGAGCAGTAATGTGTGATTTCTAGAGCGTACTAACATGTTGCACATTAATTAGTCCATGTAGCCCCTGCTTGTGTGCACTAAAGCTTCCCTAGTGTGCTTTAACATAGTGATTTTTGAAACAGTACTATGTTAAAGCGCACTAGGGGACATTCCAAAGAGATTACTCATTACAGTATAAATTACTGTAATAAGTAACATATATAATATATATTACTCATTACAGTATATGGAAAGAGAAAGCCCCTAAATCCCCAATTTTTGGACATGTAAGTAAAAATCTTTCTAAAAATAAAATACCCCCCCACAAACAGAATCTCGACCCATAAGCTCAAAAATGTACATACAACAAATCTATTAATCAAACAGTTCTGAACAACAACCCAGTTTGTCAGTTTGTGGCTAATCAATGAAGAGAAAAGAAGAGCCAAATTCACTGAATAATTTAGTCACAAGCTGAACTGGTCCAAAATCAGGAAAAGAAATGTGTGATCTCGTTTTGGAAAATCCCCCCCGCCCCAACAGACCTCTCTTGTTAAATTGGAAAAGAGATCAAAATTTGAGAAATGTGGACTTTTTCCCACTCAGTGGACAGTTTCACCAGCTCCAGCCACTCACATCATCTTAAAGATATTGTTAGGGCTGAACAAACCTCTTAACTGCCTCTCTTCTTGAGGTGTGTCATGCCTTCTAAACTCAAAGAAACCTACATTCCACAGAAATGTGGTGTCCCTTTCCCGTGCGTTGTTAAAAATTATTTCCATTGGAGTTATGAAACTGAGGTTGTGGGAAAAGTTATCGCTGCTAAGGACATGAATCCCATTAGATTTAAATTCTCAACATGAATTATTTTTGTGTGTCCCTCATTTTGGACTTACGTACATTGTGTTCCATATTTGGGGGCTTGCTAGACTGTGAGGCATAGCTATGAGTAACACATAAGTGCTGAAGTTTATTTTGCCTTTATTTCTTTTTTTTTCACGTGCATCTACTGTAGCAAGCTAGCCTTAAAAACATTCCCCACTTGTATTGATTTCTGCATTATAATTTTGCAGGGCCCAATGGTATTCCCTTTGCTGGCAACCTCCCCCTTTCATTTCTAACATGGCCTTTAAGATAGTTACCATTTGAATGACATTCCCAACACAGAACTGATCAAAGGACTACGGTGTAACGCAGGGCTGATGAAAGGGTTAGATGAAACCACTTCTATGTCCCAGAGGGCAGCTTGTGCAAATGTTTATTCAGCTCTTTTATATATGTCTAATGTGGAGGCCTCTAAAAGTGGTAAGTAACTACAAGGCCAACAAATATTTGATAACGGGCCCTTCAATCGAGCAGACAAAGGTATAGCAAGATCCAATGGCGGAAAGTTGAAGCTAGACAAATTCAAAGTGGAAATAAGGTGTAAATTTTTAACTGTGAGAGTAATTAGTCATTGGAACAATTTGCCAAGGGTTGTGGTGGATTCTCTCTCACTGGAATTTTTTTTTTCCATCTATTGGATGTTTTTCTAAAAAATCTGATCTAGTTGAAAAAGGAATTAATTCAGGGAAGACCTACAGCCTGTGATAGACAGTAGGTCAGACTAGATGATTGCAGTGGCACCTTCTGGCCTTATAATCTAGAAATAAGTTGTCAGCACTGTGTCTGGAGATTATTTTCAAATTATTTCTGCCCCTCAGGTCTCCTCACTTCACACCCTTTGAGCCAATTCCTTGCTGGCATAAACTGGTGCAATTCTGTTGACTTGGATGGTTGTTTGGCTCTCTTGCTGTGGATTTGTTGATAATAGCTCTCTACCCCTCAAAGACTGTGTGTTTGCTTTTCCCGCTAAACTGCTAGCATGGGGAACACTGGCGGTAACAGCAATCCCCTTCCACAGTGATTGCTGCCACTTTTTTGCCCAGTCACATGGGGAAGGGCTCTGGAACTCCCCTGTGGCTAAGACTGCCCCTCCAGGCTTGGGGAGGTCACTGTGCTTTGGCTCCCCTTGTCCCTGTCACTGACTGCAGTGTCCTCATCTACCCCACTGTTGAATGTGAGGAGGTCTGATTCTCCCACCCAAACAGATGGAAAGGGAGTTCCTGTGCTCTCCTTTCCACTTTCCCTCCATTTCTCTTCCTCCCACTCCTTCCCCGTTCTCTAACATATCTCTTTCTTCCCCTGTCTTCACCACCCTCTCTTTTTTTTCATTCCTCTCCTTTCTCTGTCTCCTTCCTTTCCTTTTTCACCCCTTTCTCTCATCTCCTTTCCCTGTCTGTATGCAGAGCAAAAGGCCTGACCACAAGTTTAAGACTGTGCTCATAGGCCTCTGTCCAACAAAGCACTTAAGCATGTGCTTAAGTGCTTTGCTGAATCAGGGCCAGAGGTTTTAACCTGTCCCCATTCATTCATTTAGCAGCCACAAAAAGGACTTTGAAGAAACATTATCTGTGTTGTCTGTAGATCCAGGATCACCTGGAGGTGCAGCCATTAGAGTTCAATGAGTGTCAGAATGATATTTCAGTGTAAGACCTGAGGATCAAAGGTGTCGCACTGAAGATGGTAAAGAAATTAGGCTAAGAACTCTACTGGAATAAAATATCTGACATGAAATCAGAAGGGTTAAACGGCACTGCATTAGTGCAGTATTAGGTTGGGCTTAATGGAGAGGAGAATAGATGTCTTAGAGCAGGGAAATGTTCTTTCTGCTCACTTGTCCCAATTTCATTGTCTAACAAGAAAATATGGCTGTCTCCATTTTCAAGCTTTGTTCCAATTCTCTCAGGTAAATTCAAATGAAATATTGTTGCCGCTGTTAGTGTCTAAAGGCCTTTCTCTGCATTCTGCTTGTTCTGTTTTGGGCTACTGTGCCAAGATTTCTGATTTTCATCTGCTTGTTTTCAGCACATCTGGCCCTCAATTAGATGTGTACAATTAGCTCTGCTCTTGCTTTAATATAACTTGAAATGCCACAGTTCACACCAGTTGGGCAATGTGAGTCAGAACTGAGACTCTGTGATTTTTGAGTTGAGATTCACGTGAAAATTCTGATAACCAAATAATGTATATTCAGGATAGTGTCCATTAAGTTTAGAATTCAGGGCTCCTTTCTGAGTTCTGTAGGGTTACTTTGCACCAGCCTTCCAGTGCAAAGCTGTTTTAAACTGATGGATCCAACTGTCACAAGGTCCCCTGGGTGCATTAGTCATATACCATTGTGTGACGCTCTGTACTTCGGGGGAACACTCAGCACCCACAGATTCATCCTTGTGTGATTGTGTGGTATCCAATGCAAAGTTTGACATTTTAGGTGTCTTTGGAAGGCTCATGATGCATTGAGCTTGGTTGTTATAGTAATTGTTAAGTTAATTGTTAAGTAATTGTTAAGTTACAGTAATGTTATAGGTTTAATCTCATGTATATAGTTATGAGGCTGAAAATGTATCCTCATGGCTTAAAGCAAGCCCATGCAAAAACTTTCCAAGAACAGAGAGGCAGTTCTCACCTCATCAGGACAGGTATGAGACAAACCCAGCCCAGACTCACAGGAACAAAGGGTGTTGGCATAAGCAGCAACAAAATAATCTGTTGGACTCTCAGGGAGTCACCACCACCCCTTTCTTTGGTCAATTTGGAACTGCGATGAGGTAATGCTCACCTGACTCTGAAGTTGGGGGGGAGGGGACAAAGCCAAGAGAGAAGAAAGAACATGATAAAAGGGAGAGACATTTTCCATGCTCTCTCTCTGCCACCTCCATCTACAGACACTATCACCAAGTGACTGAAGCTCTGATCAAAGGGGAGAGCCTGACTGAAGGGCACCCAGGCAGCCTGTGGTGAGAAGCAGCTAAGTTTGTAAGGGCACTGAAAGTGTCAAGATCAGCTTAGAATGCGCTTTGCTTTTATTTCATTTGACCAGATCTGACTTGTTATGTTTTGACTTATAATCACTTAAAATCTATCTTTATAATTAATAATTCTGTTTGTTTATTCTACATGAAGCAGTGCGTTCGGTTTGAAGCATGTCAGAGATTCCTCTTGGGTAACAAGCCTGGTACATATCAATTTCTTTGTTAAATTGACGAACTCATATAAGCTTACAGCATGTCTGGGACCAGAGATATTGGCTAGTGTCATTCGGTTGCACAATCCAAGGAGCAGCCTGCATGCCAGAGGTGGTGTGTGAACAGCCCAGGAGTGGGGGTTCTCACAGCAGAGCAGGGTAAGGCTGGCTCCCAGAGTCAAGGAATGGAGAGACCTAGCAGATCACTGGTCCAGATAACACCACAGGAGAACATCACACATGGTATTAAGCAGGGTATAAGACCCTACATAAGACAAAATAAATAATTAGGATTGAATAGCCATGATGCCTACCAAAAACTTGACAACACTTAGGCTGCTATCATACTGACCAATATTATCTCATTATTTCTTTGTATTCCTCATCTGTCCACATCCAACTGTTGGGTCTTGTCTTATACTTAGATTTTAAACTTTTTGGGGAGGGACTGTCTTTTTGTCCTGTGATTGTGCAATACTTGGCACAAGGAATTGCTGGTCCATGACTGGTGCTCATAAGTGCTATGGTTATACAAATAATACATCATCATAGTACATAGCAGCTATGGAAAGAGACACTCTTGCTGCATTGCCAAGATAACCCAGCATTGCTTTCTAGGCACATAGGGCTGGCTGTCACTAAGGCTATGCGTACGCTGCAGTCGGAGTATGTGATTGCAACACGTGTAGATACACCCAAGTTAGCTGCAATCTAGCTAGCTCAGATAACAATAGCAGTGAAGTTGCAGCAGCATGGGCTTCAGCTCGTGCTCTGCAAGCCTGCCTGGGGCTCTGTGTAATTACCTGGGTGGCTAGTCCATGCTGAAGTCCTTGCTGCTACTGCTTCACTAGCTACATCACCCGAGCTAGCTAGATTGAAAGTAGGTCAGGTAGGGCTACACATGCTGCGATTATGCCCTTGATTGCAGTGTAGACCTACCCTAATAGATGTGACCATCTGTAACTCAACAGACTGCAACACAAGAAGATCCCAAACACTCCTTTGAAATGTCATTTCCCCCCTGTGAATGTGTATGTGTGTGTGTGTACTTCTGTGCCTCATATATACCTCTGGTGGAGCCCACATTCACTCATCTACTCATAGAAGGAAAGTTCAAACTTACTATTTTCAAAGAGAAATGAAAGGAAATTTCCAGAAGACAAAGGTGGCCACAGCCATTGCTTATGGGTTCCAGTATCAGAGGTTCTGCAGCTAACTCTGGTTTATCTCCCTGACATGAGACAGAGACACAGTGCTTTGCTACCACCCCTTCTGCTGCTACTGGTGCTCTGCCTAGTGTCATATGGATGCTTTCCATTTAGAGAACACCTTCCAAAGAACAGCAAGGCAACCATATTAGCAGCCAACCTGACAAGAGCGCTCATGTTGTATAATACCAATGACTTGCCCTTTCAGCTGCCAAATGAACTAATAAAAGACCAAGATCAACAACCGTTGACATTCCAACATGATGGGGACAGGTGAGCAAAGCCCAGAGGTAAGTGGGGAACATGAAGACCTGGGAGATGGGTCGGAAACAAGAGGGAGCATGGGCTATAATGGCAGAGAGAAAGGAGGGTCAGGGCAAAACTGGGAGGCAAGATCAAACCAGTATCTTAGATGCCTATATACAATGCGAGAAGTATGGGTAATAACCAGGAAGAACTGGAAGCGCTAATAAATAAATACAACTATGACATTGTTGGCATCACTGAAACTTGGTGGGATAATACACACGACTGGAATGTTGGTGTGGATGGGTATAGTTTGCTCAGGAAGGATAGACAGGGGAAAAAGGGAGGAGGTGTTGCCTTATATATTAAAAATGTACACACTTGGACTGAGGTGGAGATGGACATAGGACATGGAAGTGGTGAGAGTCTCTGGGTTAGGCTAAAAGGGGTAAAAACAAGGGTGATGTCATGCTAGGAGTCTAATACAGGCCACCGAACCAGGTGGAAGAGGTGGATGAGGCTTTTTTTAAACAACTAACAAAATCATCCAAAGCCCAAGATTTGGTGGTGATAGGGGACTTCAACTATCCAGATATATGTTGTGAAAATAACACCGCGGGGCACAGACTATCCAATAAGTTTCTGGACTGCATTGCAGACAACTTTTTATTTCAGAAGGTTGAGAAAGCTACTAGGGGAAAGCTGTTCTAGACTTGATTTTAACGAATAGGGAGGAACTCGTTGAGAATTTGAAAGTAGAAGGAAGCTTGGGTGAAAGTGATCATGAAATCATAGAGTTTGCAATTCTAAGGAAGGGTAGAAGGGAGTACAGCAAAATAGAGACAATGGATTTCAGGAAGGCGGATTTTGGTAAGCTCAGAGAGCTGATAGGTAAGGTCCCATGGGAATCAAGACTGAGGGGAAAAAAAACTGAGGAGAGTTGGCAGTTTTTCAAAGGGACGCTATTAAGGGCCCAAAAGCAAGCTATTCTGATGGGTAGGAAAGATAGAAAATGTGGCAAAAGACCACCTTGACTTAACCACGGGATCTTGCATTACCTACAAAATAAAAAGGAGTCATATAAAAAATGGAAACTAGGTCAGATTACAAAGGATGAATATAGGCAAACAACACAGGAATGCAGGGGCAAGATTAGAAAGGCTGTCATAAACAGATAGTTAAGGGTTAATGTCTCTTTTACCTGTAAAGGGTTACAAGCAGTGAACCTGGACCACCTGACCAGAGGACCAATCAGAAAACAAGATACTTTCAAATCTCGGTGGAGGGAAGTCTTTGTTTTGTGTTGTTTGTTTGTCTGTTGTTCTCTCTGGGTTCTGAGAGTAACCAGATGTACCTAAAGGCTTTCTGATTTTCTGTTCAAATAGTGAGTACAAGTACAAAGGCAGTTTAGTCTTTTTGATTGTTTTCTTTATTTGCAAATGTGTATTTTGCTGGAAGGATTTTAATTTGTACGTGTGCTGGGGGGAAGGCTTATCTCTAGTGTCTATAAGCTAAAAGACCCTGTAACATTTACCATCTAAATTACAGAGACAACTTTTACTTTTTTTTCTTTCTTTTATTAAAAATTTTTCTTTTTAAGACCTGATTGATTTTTTCCCCTTGTTGAGACTCAAGGAAATTGAGTCTGTACTCACCAGGGAATTGGTAGGAGACAGGGAGAGGATGGGGGGGAAGGTGCATTTCCCTTTGTTGTAAGATTCAAAGAGTTTGAATCACAGTGATCTTCCAGGGTAACCCAGGGAGCGAAAGCCTGGGAAAGGCAACGGTGGGGGAAAGGGTTTACTTTCCTTGTGTTAAGTTCCACGGGGTCTGGGTCTTAGGGTCCCCAGGGAAGGTTTTGGGGGGACCAGAGTGTACCAGGCACTCCAAGTCCTGGTTGGTGGCAGCACTACAGGATCTAAGCTGGTAATTAAGCTTAGAGGAATTCATGCTGGTACCCCATCTTTTGGACTCTAAGGTTCAGAGTGGGGATTTATACCATGACAAAGGCAAAGGCACAAAATGAGCTCAAACTAGCTATGGGAATAAAGGGAAACAAGAAGACTTTTTATCAATACATTAGAAGCAAGAGGAAGACCAAGGACAGGGTAGGCCCACTGCTCATTGAGGAGGGAGAAACAGTAACAGGAAACTTGGAAATGGCAGAGATGCTTAATGACTTCTTTGTTTCAGTCTTCACTGAGAAGTCTGAAGGAATGTCTAACATAGTGAATGCTTATGGGAAGGGGGTAGGTTTAGAAGATAAAATAAAAAAAGGGCAAGTTAAAAATCACTTAGAAAAGTTAGATGCCTGCAAGTCACCAGGGCCTGATGAAATGCATCCTAGAATACTCAAGGAGTTAATAGAGGAGGTATCTGAGCCTCTAGCTATTATCTTTGGAAAGTCATGGGAGAGAGGAGAGATTCCAGAAGACTGGAAAAGGGCAAATATAGTGCCCATCTATAAAAAGGGAAATAAAAACAACCCAGGGAGCTACAGACCAGTTAGTTTAACTTCTGTGCCAGGGAAGATAGTGGAGCAAGTAATTAAAGAAATCATCTGCAAACACTTGGAAGGTGGTAAGGTGATAGAGAATAGCAGCATGGATTTGTAAAGAACAAATTGTGTCAAACCAATCTGATAGCTTTCTTTGATAGGATAACGAGTCTTGTGGATAAGGGAGAAGCGGTGGATGTGGTATACCTAGACTTTAGTAAGGCATTTGATAGGGTCTCGCATGATATCCTTATCGATAAACTAGGCAAATACAATTTAGATGGGGCTACTATAAGGTGGGTGCATAAATGGCTGGATAACCGTGCTCAGAGAGTAGTTATTAATGGCTCCCAATCCTGCTGGAAAGATATAACAAGTGGGGTTCCACAGGAGTCTGTTTTGGGACTGGCTCTGTTCAATATCTTCATCAACGACTTAGATGTTGGCATAGAAAGTACACTCATTAAGTTTGCAGATGATACCAAACTGGGAGGGATTGCAACTGCTTTGGAGAACAAGGTCAAAATTCAAAATGATCTGGACAAATTGGAGCAATGGTCGGAGGTAAACCGGATGAAGTTCAATAAAGACAAATGCAAAGTGCTCCACTTAGGAAGGAACAATCAGTTTCACATATACAGAATGGGAAGAGACTGTCTAGGAAGGAATATGGCAGAAAGAGATCTAGGGGTCATAGTGGACCGCAAGCTAAATATGAGTCAAGAGTGTGATACTGTTGCAAAAAAAGCAAACGTGATTCTGGGATGCATTAATAGGTGTGTTGTAAACAAGACATGAGAAGTCATTCTTCCGCTCTACTCTGCACTAGTTAGGCCTCAACTGGAGTATTGTGTCCAGTTCTGGGCACCGCATTTCAAGAAAGATGTGGAGAAATTGGAGAGGGTCCAGAGAAGAGCAACAAGAATGATTAAAGGTCTCGAGAACATGACCTACGAAGGAAGGCTGAAAGAACTGGGTTTATTTAGTTTGGAAAAGAGAAGACTGAGAGGGGACATGATAGCAGTTTTCAGGTATCTAAAAGGGTGTCATCAGGAGGAGGGAGAAAACTTGTTCACCTTAGCCTCTAATGATAGAACAAGAAGCAATGGGCTTAAAGTGCAGCAAGGGAGATTTAGGTTGTACATTAGGAAAAAGTTCCTAACTGTCAGGGTAATTAAACATTGGAATAAATTGCCTAGGGAGGTTGTGGAATCTCCATCTCTGAAGATATTTAAGAGTAGGTTAGATAAATGTCTATCAGGGATGGTCTAGACAGTATTTGGCCCTGCCACGAGGGCAGGGGACTGGATTCGATGACCTCTTGAGGTCCCTTCCAGTCCTAGAGTCTATGAATCTATGATCTAAAGGTTGTCCAGCAGGTGATATCCCCAGTGCTCAGACAGCACAGTAGAGAAGAGTGGAAATTATTGGTGGTGAGTGAATCAGTAATTGTGAGTGAGTTAGTGAAAACAGTGGCAAGTAATGTGTATTGGAATAATTGCTGGAGAACAATGCCGGCCAATACCTGCTTTTTCTATGAAACCACTGTGGGTGATTGCCTGAAAAATCTGGCTGCTTGCTGGCTAGCTGGCAAAAAAGATATAAGCTGAACTACTTGTGTTTCAGATGGCCAATATGGATGGGGCAAAGAACACTGGGCACAACGTATTGAGTTATCCTTGTTGTGGCTCCTAGCTCTCTCTTCCGACGCTAACGATAACCTTCTATGTTCCCAACCGTTGTCTGCCAATTGTGCGTGAGACTGGCATATCTCAAGTGACATTACCGGTGAAAGCCTGTGCAAATGCACGGGGGCACCAGGCAGCGCCTGGTATTCAACAGCTAATCCTCAGTCTAGTAAAAATATTAGCTGACCAAAGAAGTTTGGGATTCACTTGTACACAGTACTGACCTTTCTCCTTATTCCTTATCTTGCTGAACCTGAGTATGGGACAAAAGCACCTACCATGGGACAAAGAGCCCGAGACTGTAAGGTCTTTGGGGCAGGCCTTTGTTCTGTTTTTGTACAGTGCTATGCACACTGGGCTCCTGGTCCATGATTGAGGCTCCTAGACACTATAATACTGCTACTACTACTGACGGATACAAAAGTAACGCCAGTAAAGGAACGACATGATGAATTTCTTCTCGTGAATTTTCTCCATTATTGTCCAATCTCAGTTTCCTGCTTCTGCACTGAGGATATGAATCATTTAGAGCAGTGAGAAAACACCATTTTTTTTGTGGAAGATGGATCTAGACAGAGGCATTTCCCTGGTAGAAGTGATAGTTTTAGGATTTTGGGGAACCCTCCTGCAAATTTACTTCTAAGAAGGCCCTCAAATTCAAACCATGATGTTTGTGTACATGGAAGTGAAATGGTGCACATTATACTTTGTGCTGGAAAAGATGCACAGTGGGATGAAAACAGAGAGCTGTGAGACTCTTCCTCCCTAAACAGGAGAGGAACTGGCCTTGGGCATAGAAGTAGGACACCAAATCTAAAGAGAAGGCATCTCCAGCAAAAATGGGGCCTCAGCAGAGAAAGAACCTGCTCTGTATGTCTCCCATATAAACAAACACATACAAGGAAATGGAAAAGTGTAAGTTCAAGCTGCCCTAGATGTCCAGTTTGCCATGTAGCCCATTCCAAGAATGTTGAAAGGTAGGTATTTGGGATGGGGGTGCATTTTCAACAGCTGTGTATTATGGTGATCCTATTCAGGGGAGTAGGTCAGGAGGCACCAGAGCTAGGGTTGCCAACCCATCAGGATTGTCCTGGAGTTTCCAGGAATTAAAGATGATGTCATGTGATGAAATCTCCAGGAATACACCCAACTGTATCTGACACCGCTAACCAGAGAAGAGGTGAATAAGGTCTTCTGTCAGTCTGTCCCATGCATGATATGGGAGGCTATAACCACATTTGGCTCCCAGCACCAGTCCCCATAGGCAGGGTGACTATAATCAGAGACATATAAGTGCACATAAGAATGGGATATCAGCATGTGGGTTACACACATGCACAGACATGCCGACACTGATTGTGCTGTGTCTGTAGACACCCTGTGTACCTGAACAATGAACTCCTAGGAATAGTGGAGAGTCTGCTCTAGCCTCTTTATCCTACCGACAGCATTAATCCGATAGCAAATTATCAGACAGTCCCCATATCAACAGATGCCACTGCAGTGGTTTCCAGGGTTTCCCCCCTCTCGTAGTTGTGGTTGTTTCTCACTCCCATGTTCAGATCATCATGATACAGTTTTTTCACCAAGCCCTTGACTTTCCATAGACTGGTTTCTGCACTGCCTACTGAGATACACATGTCCAATGTACATTTTAGAGGCATCTTTTCCCCTTCTGCCCTTGATGCAGGCTGGTTGGGGACTTGGGCATGAGATGTTTGTGCTACGTGGTTTCTGTTCAAACTAGGAGACTGAGCAGGGTTAACCAATTCATCACCTTAAGTGACTGCCTCTGTCCTTGTATCTCAGCCTGGCATTTAGGATTAACTGGGATATTGAATTGACCGTTCCTAGATATTTTGTTAGCAAACTGGGGCAGGTCAATTTCAAAAGAGGGCCTTCAACTCTACAAAGTATTTCCCTCTTAGTCTGACAGAGAGAGATTTTTATTGACTTGCATGGTATGTTGCAAATGCTCTCTTCCACTAGCCATCTTCAGCAGCTGTTGGCTGAATGGGGAATGACTGGATTAGGAGGTATTGGTTCTGTGGGTTAGAAAGGCATTTTAAGGGTCTGTTTTTCTCTGAATAACATGGTGCTTTAATATGCTGCAGACTGGCTCCATATCTGACTACTTTAGTGACTAACATAAGTGTTACTAATATTTATTCCTATTCACTTTCAGAACCAACATACCAATGGGAGAGGGAATTGGATTTTATTCTGGCTCACGCATTATCACTGGCTTCTTAACTGAGTTCTCATCACTGACACTTTATGGATAATGACGATCATGCAGAAACCAGAACGTTCCCCGCTTGACATTCAGGTTCCAGGCTGAGTTTGCAGGGCCAGCAGTTGAGGGGAAAAAACATCTTTTTACTTGAAAAGTGCTCAGATCTGATCTGGTCACTGAGAGACAATAAACATGGCACCCAAAAGTGCCATAATTACCAAATCAATGTCAGAAGCAGAACCATACTTTAATGTGGAAATGTTGTGTGTATATTTACATCGGTTTTAAACAGCCTACAAGGCTGGGCTGGTGCCTTTGCAGAATCTAAACAAACAAACAAATGGTGCTGAGCAGAGTTTAATAGGCTGGTTGGACTTTCACTTTTAGCTAGGTGAAGACCTCCAATGAGCAGGGAGGATATTGCACAGACAGAAGGAAGAACTCCTCCTTCAGAGAGTTCACTTGCTTTTAAAAGCTTTCTTGAAAACCACTGACAACTGAAAACTATTTGCAACCACTACTTGAAATTTGTTGGCATTCAGACAAACTACTGTACTGGGAGGCAGCAGCTAATAATTCTGGAGCTCAGCTGGAGGTGTCTAGTTGCCTGAATTAGAGTCTTTCATACAAAAGCTTTTATTGAAGAGATTCGCTGACATTAAAAAAATATGTTTTCATGTGAATATTAGTTCTGGTGAAAAGTGGCAGACTGTGACTTCTCTTTATCCACACACATCCGGCTCATGAACCTCAGCCTACAGACTTCCCCCCACCAATGTGCCTCAGCTCAATCTTGAGACATGAACTCAGGGCTTGAGAAGGAAATACAGCTGCCACGATCCATTCATCATTATGGTAGTGGTCTTGTGATGTTGACTTGGAGGAACTGGATTTAAGTCACCATCTAATTTCTGTAGGTCACTAACCAGCTTGTCAGACAGTAACAACTTTTGATCCTGACCAACCTTGATCAGATTTGGACGAGTTTCAGAACTTTTCAACTCTAGGACACCAATTACAAATCTAATAACCCATCCGGTACCCCAAATTATTTTACTAATTGTTCCCCAATCATTAGAAAAAGATTGCGTGATGTTGAAATTCAGTCCCCCCTTTGCTTAATTTTAGTCTGGACATCATTATTAAAAGTTAGTTCTAATTTCTACATCATTTATTTTCTATAGATCATCTTTGACTTCTTAAATAGCCACTCCCCCTTGTGTTATTTACAATGCAATTACTTATAGATGGTTATAATATAATCAAGTTGTATGATACCTTTAGCAAAAAATAAAAGATTCAGAAAATAAATACCTCCAAAATTTTGACCCAGGAACTGTGGTAATTCTATTACCAGTCAGCAGTTCCCAGCTGTGTAAATCAACTTCTTAATCTGAAAAACATGCCTCACCTAGTATGATTTATTATACAAAGTTTTGTTATACACACTGGGTAAACCTTTCCCTCATCAGAGAGAGAGAGACAGACAGAGAGAGAGAGTGAGAGAGAGTTGTGATCTTTCTCTTTAATGTATACAAGTGGAACACCCTTTGAGACAAATAGACCAAATGAGAATTTTGGTGTGGTTTAAACTTTAATTGCTTTGTGTTGCTAAGATGTAAAAAACAGTCTTTTGCTACTAGGTACAAAGTTATTGGGTATAAGTCAATCTTTTACACATTTGAGGCTCATCATTTATTTCCTTAAATTTTTTTGCTTGATGTGACAACTTGTCACAGGCTAGTGACATCTATTTCCAGTATGTAAGAGGATGTATGGGTGAATGACAAGATCATGACAAGACAATTAGCTAATTTTAAGAAACTGCTTAGGCCTATAATGGTCACTGATGCCAAGGGTAGGCCCAGACAGAAGGTTGGAGGCAGCTTCCTCTAAAGTGAGCTCTACACTATGTCTGGTTTTGTATTCTGAGGGTGCAGATGGCATGTAGTTGCAAAGTGATCTTTCCACACACTATGGTCATTCTGAGAGGGGCTTCCCACACTGGCCACAGGCTGAAGCCTTCCCAGGTGACTGTATCCAGAGTGAACCATCTAAGTGTCCCCAAAGCTATGAAGGTGGAGGCCTAAGTGGGAGAGTTGCCCCCTATAAAGGTCAAAACAAAGGGGAAGCCTGAGTGCTCTCTCAGGCCATCAACATCATCTGAAGCAAGTGCCCCTCTTAGTCCCCTTGCGCAGGCCACCCCAGGGAGAAAGAGGGGAATACTTTTGTCTTTCATATCTTCCAGCCTGAGTGGACTCACCTCTCGCCTGTGCCCCCTGGTTGAGTGTGCATGTGCCGGCAGCTTTTTCTCAATTTCCTCTGCTCATGGTGTCCTGTTGGCCACTTCACTTGTCAGGCAGGTCTTCGGTTTCTCAGCCCTCCAGCTGAGTCATACTCAGTCCGTATGAGACATTGAAAAAACAGGATACACAGTCCAAAATGTCCCCAGTGACCTGCAGCCGTCTCTGGGCTCAGTCTTCTAAAATAGTCCAACAGGACACATTGTGGTATGCTCAGTTGGTGTGTCCTTCTCTGCATCCCTCCCCGGGCTCAGTCTTTAACCAGTCCGATAGGGCTCACCGTGGTACCCTCACTTGGTCCGGCTAGGTTGCAAAGCTCCTACTCTGGAATTGAGCAGCACCCCAAGGCTTCTTCCTGGGGACTCCTAACCTCTACGTTAGTCCTCAGTGACCCCAGGCCTTCTGCTGAGCTACCTCTCTTAGACTCAATTCACTGATCACAGCTCTCCGCTGAGTGAGTCCCATGCAGCCCCCTTCCCTGGAATGCCACAGTTCTAATTCCCTTTCTTAGGATGTAGCAACTTTGCACGAGTGGCTGCTCTGGATCAGAACTCAGGGACCCTTTAAGTACACTAGCCTTGTGCTGCATCCCTTTACTAATTGTTGCTCTACATTTCCCCAGGCCACTTCCCCATAGCCCTTCTTCATTGAGTCCCAGCAGCCAGCCAGAAGCTCCTTCCTCGCTCCCCAAGTCCCTGCCAGTAACTACCTGCTTTGGCCCTTGAGGACCCTGAAGTCAGCCAGGAGCACCTTTTGCTCCCCCAGTCCTTGCTAGCAGACTGAACTCACTCTGGCCCTGCAGCTTCTTTTATATGGGCCTGCTGGGCCCTGATTGGCTGCTCCCTGCAGCCTCTCATGTCTGCTTGGAGGACCTCTCTAATGCTCCTTTCCTGGGACAAATGTGGCAGGACACTGTGGCCTCCAGAAAGGGGCCTCTGAGCCTAGTCCACCCCATCACACCCATGAACCCCCTCAAAGCCAACAGCAAGGGAGTTACAAGAATTTCCTGATTCTGGTATTTACATTTTGATTCACTAAAGAATGTCATGCAAGGTCTCAAATAAAAGCCAGGGTCACAATGGTCATTAAAATCACTGTGAAATGTATGTATAGGTACTATGCAGGGAGTTATGTATGTGTACTCAAAAAACGCTTTAGAGTCTGAATCAAAGCAAAATACACAAATAGGTTTCCTGTCAGACCAAATATGTTAATTTGCCTGATGGCATATAGATTAAGCATAGTAAACTGACAAAATGGGGGCACATTTACACACAAAGCCAACAGAATGATATAAAGTCAACAAGGAGAAGCACAGAGCAGGGGAAGGTTTGCAGGACTATATCTGAGGAACAGAGAAGACATCCCATAATCCTGCACCTAGGAAGTGACTAGGCAGTGTCATGAAAACAGGATCTCAACCAGCCTTGGTTAAAATATTGCATGTGATTTTGGGGGTGAGACAAACTTCTTTAGAGAGGAGGTTAGACTGTTAAGTTTAGTCTCTAGAAAGTGTGTTATGATTTTGTTTTTACATGTAACCTTTTGCTTCCATTATCCTTACTCACTCTCTCTCGCATCTTGAATAAACGTATCCTTGATTTCACTATAAATATGTCTCAGTGCTGTGGTATTACACAAGGAGCTGATCCAGAGTTGGATCATACAAGCTGGTGTATGCACTGTTTCCTTGGGGACAGCAGACCTGCTATGTCTGTGAGTGTTCAGTGAATAAGGTGCTGAACACTGCAGGGGAACCTTTGCAGGAGCTCGGAGACTGGGCTGCACCTATTGTTAATCTGCAAGACAACAATAAGGCTAGCATAGCCCAGAGGAAAGTGCTTGGGTGGCTCATAGGCTGGCGGTGTCAGGAATCTGACACCCAATTAAGCCCAAGCAAGTGTCCCTCATTCAGGAGGCAGGAGAGTAACAAGATGACTCACAGTCGTGCGTGCCCCGAGAACCAGCACAGACTTATGCTAGTTTTGAGCTCTACAATGAAGCTATTACATCATCTGTGGCTGTAGTCACACTCCTGCGTCACCAGTAACTGTAGCCACAATCCTGCAACATGTGACACCAAGAGCATAAAGCAGAATAAATTCAAATCCTTTAAAGTATCTTATTTCCCCCCTTTTTTTCTTTTTTCTTTTTATTTTAATGAAAGCCCTGTCCATTGTTGTGTTAGGGAACAGCACCAGTAAAGATTCCCTAATTGAAAATCCCAATTTTGCCACCAAATCATTCCAAGTGTTTCCTCAGCTAAGAAAGAGTGTTATCCAGAGCTGCTGTAGTGTAAGCTGTAAGCATTGCTCAGTAAAACTACCTTTGTTCTGTTCTGAAATAATTTGGTAAATAATAAGAGGAGAATATTAGTTGCTATAACAACATGAGGTTTAAGGAAGAAGCATGGAATAACATGGAGAATGTAATTTAAGAAACCACTTTTGTCTCTGTACTTCCTTAAGAATAGCTTAATTGATTGTGCTTTTACAGGTGATATATCTTGGTCAAGGTCTAAAACCAAAAAGGACAGCGATGTCCTTCACCAGCTAAATGCATTTCAAGATCTTTTGATTGTGGGGTTTTTAGACTAAAGCCAAACAGCTGCCTCCTTCAGTCTCCTAATGCTGGGTTAATAAAAAGTGATTCTTTGTGATATTAATCTTGTGATTTGGTTACCTGCTGTAATAATTTGATAATCTGACCATTTGATGACTTACTCCAATATTGTTCTTAACCCTTTGATCTATTGATTCAATTTCCATTGCAACTGTGATTTAATCATTGTATTGCTTAATTCCTAATTAAGTTAGTGAAATTTTAGTAGTGTTAGCCTTAGTGATATATTCATTTAAATGTTAATATCTGCTTGCTTATTGTATAAAACCCATATAAAGTATACAGAATAGGTTTATTCTTTCAAATAACAACATGGGCTTGAACTACAAGAAATAAATTAAATTAGTCAAGTTACCAGAAGACCACTTGGCTATCTCTATAAATCAAAATCTTTATCCATGACCACCCCAACCAATAAACTAGTATATTTAATGTTAAATATTACATTTTGGAATGTAATGAGTTCTAGGTGTCACTGAGTTCATCCTTGCAAACCAATAAACTCCTTGCAAATGAGCAAAAAAATTATGTTAACCATTTATCAATTGTATTGTGGTAACACTTAAAGCCCCCTATGGGGATGAGGACTGGATTGTGCCAGGCTCTGTACAAATGAGTGTGGGTGGGAGACAGTACATGCCCCAGAGAGCTTACAATATTAGCATATGATGATACACCAAAGATGGAGAAAAACAAACTGGGGAGAAGAGTGAGGACAAACAGTGTCAGGATTGTGTCTGGTCTGTGCATTATCTGTTTAATGATCTTTAAATACTTTGTGAGATGGAGATCATAGACCAAATCATTACAGTTTATTCCACATCGCGGGGCAAATAACCTAACAACATACTGAGTGATCTTCAACTTCTTATAGTTTAAGAAGGGCTCAAGTCTGACCATTCTCACATATCAAATTACAACTGTCATTTTTTCTTTAAAAAAAAACAAGCCCTTACACTACTCAGTAGATAACCACTTACCCAATGGTTTTTGGGACTTTCAAGAGGCTTTGACATCTGTACTCAGGGTCATGATGATAGCAACTCAGGAGCTGCTCCGTAGCTCTGCTCCTGCAGCGTTTAGAAGCTTACTGAAGTGTACTTCAGTACTGCAGAGCTTAGAAGTTCTGTGATGTAAGAGTTACAGTAATATAGACTTTAAGAGCTGCAGTGGGCTCACTTGAACAAGAACTCTGGTCCTGCAGAGTTCCTGCACAATGCAGGATTGAGGATCTTGTGCAGTTCAGGAGATCCAAAGGACTAAACTCTCCAGGATGAAAGCTCTCGTCCTGCAGAATTTAGTATAGGAGTTCCATGGGACTGAAATTTCAGGGGATAGATCCAACCTTCACATAACTCATGGGAATGATTCCACTGGGCCCCAGACTTTCAATTTACCTCAGTTTAGATAACAGTTTTTTTCTGAAATCTCTGTGTGTGTGTGTGTGTGTGTGTGTGTGTGTGTGTGTGTGTGTGTGTGTGTGTGTGTGTGTGTACGTACACATATAAAAGAGAGGTGGAGAGAGAGAGAAGCCAATGAAACAACTGCAACATATCATGTCACACAACTCCTCTAATAGTGACATCACATAAACAGTTCAACACCTGTTTCTCCTTTCTCCCACTCCTATGGGAAATATCACACCCATCGATTCAGCTAGAGCCAGTCTCTGATCAGAAACTGCAGCACAACAAATGTTCTTCTGTAGTAAGATTTCTTGCAGCTTGAATTCAACATCTGCAGTCATATGGATTAAATAATGTAATAGTGGGCATGAGAATAGAGACAAATGGGGGGGAATGTTCATGAATATTCTTGACAAAAATGAAGGAGAGTCAAAATTTGTCATTATTTTTCAATTTCCAACAAATAAATACCACAACAATTTCAGTTTTCATTTTTTCAATGAAAACCTGACAAAATGTGTGAAAAGCAGACATTTTCCATGGAAATTTCCATTTCAACAACAACAAAAATCAGTTTTCCATAAAAAAAAATTTCAATGGACAAATTTCATCATTGACTCAGATTTTAAGGCCAGAAGGGACCATTGGGATCATCTAGTCTGACCTTCTGCATGTTGCAGGCCACAGAACCTCACCCACCTACTCCATTAATAAACCCCTTAACATCTGGCTCAGTTACTGAAATCCTCAATGTGAACAAAGACGGTGCCATGCTGGAGGAGACCAATGGTCGCTTCAGTTCAGTGTTTTGTCTCCAATAGTGCCATTGCTGGATGGTGAGAAAGGTGTAAACCTCTGCCAATGCACTTTATTATGTCATACTAATATTGAGGGAGGAGGGTAAAGTTTCTTCTTGACCTCAGTTGACCAATTTATGTCCTGAGACACAAGGTACCATCCTAATTCTCTTGCAATTTTACTTTAGTAAGTGCAACTGTAAATGTTGGGCCTCATTCTCCATTGCTTGGTGCCCTGTGTGGTCATAGGCCTGTGCGAAGTGTCCTGATAGTTTTACATCCAGTTTGCCAACGGGTAAATGACTAAACAGGGTGCTAGGCCATGGACAATCCAGCCCCATGTTTACTACTTAAACTGACATAGGACCAGATACCCATGTGAATGAAGGGAACAGAACAGTTTTTCACTCTCCTCTTCACAGATGGGAGCAATTTAAATCCACATTTACATTTTAAATGTCACACAATTATGCTTAGAACTATCCTTAAGCTAATTAGTCCCAACCATTTCTAGGATCAGCCTGACTCCCCACTGATATCCCGTTAGACATTCCTTTCTGAATCCTGATTCCTTGTTTTGCTGAAAAGTGCACTTGGTGCTTGGATACCACAATGATGGACAATGTGTAAGTATCACAGATCCTAGCCAGTGCCCCTTCTTGGCCACCCACTACTGCTCCTGTGAAAGGAATACAAGCATCCATGCTCTAGAGCCCCTAAGGTGTGCTAAGGTCCTGGAGTCTGAACAGAGTCCAGCCACTACCACAATCTTGGGGTTTCTAGACACATTATCAGGGCACAGATCTTCTAGCTAGCAAACCTCTGTGAGTTTTGAAACCTAGTTCCTCTGGGCACAGGACTGACCTTTCTGGCTCCCTGAGGTGTGGGCGCACTCTCACGCTCACACACACACACCCCTCCCTCTCAGCCAAAAAGATATGAACCTTCTGATCTACAATTTAATTCTCTTAGGGGCAATGTGGTAGTTGCAGGCACTGAACACATACTGGTAGACAAAATTGACATCAATTCTAGCACCATTGCTCTTAACAGATAAAGCACAGATCATAGAGAAAAACAATAAAACATCCTAACCACAATCTCCCTCACTAACTCTCCCTTCCCTTGTGAATCCTTGGGTGATCATTTGTGTTCCATCAGGCAGGAGGGCAAGATCTGTCACCCACCTCCTTGCCTACCCTACCCCTACAGCTAGCAGCCTCCCTCATCTTAATCTGTTGCAAAATGGCTCTCTATCCCAGTTCTCCCATAGGATTCCCTATAGTCCCCCCATAGATTTCTGCTGGAGTCACCTGCTTCTTTTGTTCTGCCTTTTGGTAACTTCCTACTGCTCCCAACACCCCATCCTGTTAAGCAAGAGAAGGGAGTGTCTTCTCCCAGCTAAAGCAAACCCATTGTCTTAAGGTGTTTTACTTTAGACTAGACAATCATTGAGCATTAATCACCCACTCCTGTCTCTGGCTTAGCAGTGATGTGACACAATCCTGCTAACTCACGGTGGACCCACGTACATGTAGGCTTCATGATACAATTTCATAAAATCATCTGCAATGTGCTATACAAAGAGGAATGATCTGAGGAAAGCAGAAATTGTTCAGACTGTATATTACCCTCATTAATCACTTTCGAAATGAAACGATGTTCTTGCATAGAAAATGACTTCCTCAGGCAATGCGGCTTAGGAAGGCGGGTCTATGCTAGAAAATCAGATCAACCCAGCTGCATCCCTCAGGGATGTGAAAAATCCATACCTCTGAGCAACATAGGTAAGCCCCCGATGGCTATGTCTACACAAGCACTTACTGCGGTATAACTTATGTCACTCGGGGCTATGAAAAGGCCACCCTGCTGAGCAATGTAAGTTACATTGATGTATGCACCATTGTAGGCAATGCTTTGTCAGGGGGAATCTCCTGCCAACATAGCTCCCACTCACACGGGACTGGAATAGTTAAGCCGATGGGAGGCTCTCTCCCATTGGCTTAGAGCGGATACATTAGAGGGCTTACAGCGGTGCAGCTGCATCATTGCAGCTCCACAGCTGTAAACTCTCTTGTGCAGCCATAGCCTAAGTCCCCGTATCAGTCAATGGAATAATTCTTCTGTCCACCTAGCAACTGCCTCTTGGGAAGGTGGATTAACTACAGCATCAGGAGAAACCTTCCTGCAGCTGAGTGAGTGGCAACACTGCCATGCTTCTCCACTACTGTGTAGTTTAACTGTAGCTAAAGCAGGGGGTTAAGGCTCCTGAGTTCTAATCCCAGCCCACCTATTGACTCAGTGTGACCTTGAGCAAAATCCCTTTGCCACTCTTGTACTTATTTTCAGCAGCTCAAAAATTGGTATAATACTTCCCTTAATACAGGGAATCCATTAACGGTTGTGAAATGCATGGAGGAATGGTGCTAAGTTTTATTTAACACAATGCATTGCAAAAAAAATGAGGAGCGGTTACTATGGACAGGTGAATTGGGGTCTGATGCAAAACCCATTGAAAGCAGCGGGAGTCTTTCCATTCACTTCAGTAGGCTTCAGCTCATGCCTGTGGGTTTGGAAAAAAGAGTGTACCAGTAACTCTGGCCCATAGAGTCATCTACCTTTTTTTTTTTTTTTTTTTGGTAAGAAAGATGCAAACAGGTGACTTACTGATTGTATATATTTCTTTATGCTGTTCATCAGCAAAAAAATGCCTTATTTAGATCCCATCTGCTTTCAGCCAGGTTTGAGAACTGTTTCAATCAGCAGCATCAATATTTTCCTACCCGCAGCATAAAGCATGCTGATGTAGTAATTAAGCACCCCAGGATAGAAAAAATGGTCCATGGCAAGGCTTGGTTCTTGAAAGGTGACCTGCATAAATGGTCCCTGATACTCCCTTGGAGTCACATTGATACCATTCTTTGCAGGATCAGAGCCCAGATTAGGAAAGTGACTTCTTTAGTCATTTCTGTAACAACAGAGTCTGATGACAGGTGATCATTCTGAGATTCCACGTAGAGTGTGAAAAAAAATCCCTTGGTCATTTTTCCTGCATCACCAGGCTATTCTAATATGGAAAACATGTGAAGCTGAAGCTGAAGATCAATGTTTGGAGCCTGCTTTTGGCTTAAAGAGGAATTATTGTACTGAGAAAACTCTCAGGCATGTTTCAAAGAAAGACCAAAATAATTTGCCTTCCTTTCATTTGTCAGTCCATTTCTGTGCTGCATTGGCTGGATTACTGACAATCTCTATGCTCAAAGGATGGGAGGCAGCATGGCCTAAAGTATGTGACTTTGAGTCAGGAGCTCTGGGCTCTATATCTGACTCTTGGGTCAAGTAATTAACCTCTCGGTGTCTGAGTCCCCCCCCCCCCCCGTACAGTGGATTAAGTTGGGTTGTAGCCGAGGCTGTGTCCCAGTGGAAGCCCCTCAGCATAGACTCTGTCTGTCTTTTTTGGCTCCAACACAATATGGTCTTCACTTGATGCCAAATCAAACTCCAGCTGAAGTCAGTAGATAAATGCTCTTTGACTGCAGTGGGAGCTGAATCAAGGGGTCTAGTTCTTCCCTCCACAAGATTTCAGTAATTCCCACTGAAGTCAGTGGGAATTACTGCAAGGGGAGATTGAGACCCCAGGTTTGCCTTTTGACTTTCTGACATAATCATCAGCTTTCCCAGCTTGGTTCCTAGAGTCTGATTCAAAGCCCACTGCACTCAACAGCCCCCTTTTCCATTGTCATTAATGGGCTTTGAAATAGGCCACAGGGTTGGGTAGGAGACACTGAATTCGTGCAAGGGAAGCGATCGCGTAGTTCTTATTTCCTCCAGTCATGTGGAGGAAAGGCAGTCTTCAGAGACAGCTTCTAGCCATTTGTTACCATCAGTTTTGTGATGAACTCTAACACACCTGCTGCCCTTTGTACTTTTGTACTGTTTACATGGTGTACACCTTTATACCTAGCAATAACACCGCTATTTTTGAAAAGAAAATGCTATTTTTAGCATGCTTGCCAGGGCTGATTTTTGATCATCATCATCATCATCATTTTCTTGAGAGCAGTTTGGTTGACTGCAATGGAGCCATATTGAGTTACACCAGCCGAGGATCTGACCGTTGAGTTTTTTTCTCTCAAACTCTACAACTAAAGACATTTCTGCACAGCAGGATTCCCAAACTTTTTTCCCTGAGGCCCACCTGAGCAGCTGCAATAGGCACTGTGGCCCACTCTTAACACATCTTGAGGAAAATTATTAATTTTAATGACACACGTATAAATTGTAACACTATAAATACACAATGCACGTCCCCTTTTCATTTTAATGTAAGAAACTATGACAATAGAAATCCCTAGCAATAAGCACTCCAAGAAAAGCTTCAAGATCTTTGAAACCAAACAGCTTTAGTAAAACTACACTTTAAAAAAATGTTGAGAGCAAAATGTAGTGTTCAAGCAGGGAAAACACAATTTTGTACAATAACTGAACAATAAGCAACATAACAATATTAACAAAATTGTGAAAGCAGTACAAGTGTTGCTCTTTGTTGATTTTAAAACAGCATAGTCGTCCAACTTTGAACACTATGTTGTATTTTCAAATTTTTTAGGGTCAAATCTGTATTCCTGTGCTGTGTACGTAAAGCCTCAACCCTATGGTCTACTAATTAGAAAAGGATCAAATATTGCAAATAAAAATATAAAATGAGTTATAACTTACCGAGACAATGGGTACTCATTCGATCTGATAAAGGAGAACCAAACTTCAAGTATGTACCATCATATTTTCTTATCACTTTCTTTTTTTGACTGGCTCATTTTGTGTAGCTGTAGATGGTCAGGGACTTTCATTATGTTCTCCACCAGTGCACCCTTCTTGTTTTAAAAAAATATATCATTCCATGTCAGATCGAAATACTGCTTGCCACTTTTTACAGTTGTAAATGGCAGACTGTGTGTATATTGCTAGGTTACCTTGCAGTGAAACACAGCACTGTACTCGTGAAAATTAAACTTGACATATTGCAGCTTGGTTTTTTAAAATAAACTGAATAAACTTTTTTTCTATACTCTGTCAAACATACACAGCTCAAAACACTACATCTATATAGCTTTTACTTTGATTACATGAGTCACATGGAGTTAAAGATTTACTAGGAGCTTGGCTGGGGAATGCAGTTGCGCCGGCGGCCCACCTGGGACTATGTCGGGCCACAGCCCACAGTCTGGGAACCCCAACGTACACTTTGTACCATTCATAATAATTTTAGTTATTATTCGTCATGTTGAAGCATAGGAAAGCTGCCTTGTTAGCTGTAAGACTTCTCATAATTCTGCTCATTCTAATTACAGATCATTTTCTCTCCTTGTTTCCAAGCTAAGGACAAAATATTCCTTTCGCATCCACACAGCACAACTCTGCGGTTTTGCTCTCTCTGGGTCTGCAGCACAACCAGCCAGTGTGATCTCTCAATGGATGTCCATCAAAGCAAGCCCCCTGTTGTAAAGTTTTCTCCACACAATGAGCAAATCATTTACTATTTCAGAAGAAGACAAACACTGAAAGGACAAACAATAGGACTCCCTGTGTGTGTGTGTGTGAGAGAGAGAGATTGAGAGAGAGGTGTTACTCTTTTTCTCGATAATAACTATCTTGGATTATCTCAGAGCATTGCCCCCAGACAGAGACATTGGAACAATTGGTATAGTGGAGGTGCTAAGAGCCATTGAACCAAACTGTAAACCCTGTATAGGATGGGAACCACCTCAAGACAGGACGTGCGGCAGCACACCCAGCACCCCTAGTTCCAGCACATATGCCCGTAGAAACCATAGAAGGAGACATCTTGCATTTAAAGCCACAGTACTTGTAAATCAGATTCATAGTATCTCTCCTAAATTTGCATAACTCCATACACCAACCATACAAATGCGCTAATCCAAGGCCCACTTGATGGGAGTCTTTCTACATTGGCTTAAATGGGCTTTAGATCTCATTCCAAAGCAGGGAGAACAGATTATTAGAGTCAAGCAAATGTGCAAGGAGAATTTTGCCCATCTAATGGCCAAGAAACATTTTAGCAAGTAGAACAAAATCAAGGAATGGATCATCTATTTCCTTTGAAAAGGGAGTGGTGACACCCTTTATTGAAAATGGACATGAAAAGATGGACATCACAGATGGAGAACAAAGACAAGGTCATTTCATCTGTCTAGGGACCAGTGAAGACTGTTCCTTATAGTAGTTTTCTCTTGTCCAGGCTTGTTTTAAAAATCCCAGCTATGGAGCTTCCTACACTGCTCTTGAGACAGTCTAATTGATCTCAGTGACAAGAAGTTTTACTGCTTTGCAACCTAAATTTTCCTCTTTGTCTCCATTACTCTTAGTTATACCCTCTTTACTGGAAATACAATGGTGGGAGAAAGGTGAAGCATTATGTGCGGAAAGGAATAGCAATACACCACGCCTGATTCTTATTTACATTAAGGCCTCTTTATAACACCTTGACAGTATAAAGGGACTTCCGTGTTAGTGAGAATCAGGCCCATTATTTTTCTGCATAATTCAGAGGGATTCCTATTTCAGATTGAGAGCTAGCACTTGTGGCTTGATGGTTACCCAGTGCACTCATTTACTTTCTGTGCAAAGTGAGTGTAAACCACTTCCGTTCTGTTTTGGAAGGGGTTTAAACCCACTTTGTACAGGTATGATTGACTACACTAATGGATGAATTAGGCTTTTCAAGTGGTAAGTGGTCACCTGCCCTGATGACCATTTACTTAGCTTTTAATAATGCTACTTCTTTAAGCAAAGGCCCAAACTTTCAAACTTGGTTGCCTACAGTTAGGTGCCAAAATCTATATTTACAGCCTGATGTTCAGGAGAGTTGAATACCCAGAAGCTCCCACTAAATCCTTTAGAAACAGCAGATGCGTCAGAAAATCAAGCCCTACGTGTGGCTTTAGGAGTCTAGCTTTAGGCACTCAGGTCTGAAAACGATGGCCATAATATCCTAATCACCAACACAATTCCTACAGCACCCGGGGGTTTTCCTTGGAGCTCTCCTGCACAAGGTCTGGACATGTCTAACTATCTAGTGTACAGTACAGATCGCCACTTGCAGTGCTATGGCTGTGCCTTTTATGCACTCACTCTGAATCATAGAATCATAGAACATTAGGTTTGGAAGGTCACCTAGTCCAACCTCCTGCTCAAAGCAGGACCAATTCCCAACTATATCATCCCAGCCAGGGCTTTGTCAAGCTGGGTCTTAAAAACCTCTAAGGGTGAAGGTTCCACCATCTCCCTAGGTAATCCATTCCAGTGCTTCACCACACTCCTAGTGAAAAAGTTTTTCTTAATATCCAACCTAGACATCCCCCATTGCAACGAGACCATTGTTCCTTGTTCTGTCGTCTGCTACCATTGAGAACAGCCAAGCTCCATCTTCTTTGGAACCCCCCTTTCAGGTTTCTATCAAATCCCCCCTCATTCTTCTCTTCTGCAGACTAAATAAGTCCACTTCCCTCAGACTCTCCTCATAAGTCACGTGCCCCAGGCCCAAATCATTTTTGTTGCCCTGCGATGGACTGTCTCCAGTTTGTCCACACCCTTCTGTAGTAAGGGAACCAAAACTGGATGCAGTACTCCAGGTGGGGCCTCATCAGTGCTGGATAGAGGGGAATATTCACTTCCCTCGATCTGCTGGCAATGCTCCTACTAATGTAGCCCAATATGCCATTAGCCTTCTTGGCAACAAGGGCACACTGTTGACTCATATCCAGCTTCTCATCCACTGTAATCCCCGGATCCTCTGAGCCTGATCCAATGCCTGTTGAAGTCTTTCCATTGACACTGGATTGGACCCAATAGCATCTCTAAGCATATTCATTTTATGGCTGTATGTGGGATACATTTTTATAGCCTCCTGGTGTAGGAAGAGTAAATACTGGAAATATCTGCATAGTTTGGCTTGTTAAAAGACCAGTGCTGCTACTTAATCCCTGGGGGTCTATTGTTATTTTTTAAATATGTTATCCTCTTTTATATATTCCGTGGTTTGAAAATAGAAAACCTTCATATGAGAACATGGCAAACTCTCCCATTGAAGAATATGATTCAATATAGAGTCACTGACTATATATACTTAGACTCACTCTTCAGACATTTACCATTAATCACTAACCAGTACCCATATCTCAGTAAACAGGTCTTAGTTTTGCCTAATGCATCCCCAAAGTCTAATTTAGTGCTCTGGTCACTGAAATGGGGACAAATCTCATCCATTCCTACCTATCAGAGAAGACAAACATGTTGAAAACTGTAAGCAAAATAAGCTCAAATGTTCTTGACTGCCAAATCGATCAACTTTATGTCAATGTCTTCACATCACACGAGCCTTGCTATTAGCTAGAGGGATAGCTTGGTGGTTTGAGCATTGGCCTGCTAAACCCAGGGTTGTAAATTCAGTTCTTGAGGGGGGCTATTTGGGGATTTAGTTTGGATTTGGCCCTGCTTTGAGCAGGGGGTTAGACTAGATGAGGTCCCTTCCAACCCTGATAATCTATGATTCTATCTGGCTCAGGACTTTCAAGAGCAGAATTCTTCAGATAAATACAGCTGGGTTCTCAAGGCCAGCTTCTGTTCTCACAGGCACAAGAAGCTTCTTTCTTCCACCCCAACCTTGCTCTTTTTACTTTTAACTACTAAAGAGGCTCCGCTTGCAACTTTGCTGTTGTTATAAAGTCCCAGCAATACTCCATTGGAAGATACAATTTTCCTTCCTGTCCCCCGTGTGGTGCTGTGCAAGCATGCCTGATACCGACAGTACACGCCCTCATGGTTTTTTAACTGGTGGCAGGGCCAGCGCTTCCATTTAGGCGACCTAGGTGGTCTCCTAGGGCGCCAAGATTTGGGAGGGCGGCAGGCTGCTCTGGCGGACCTCCTGCAGGCGTGCCTGGGGAGGGTACGCTGGTCCCGTGGCTCCGGTGGAGCATCCGCTGGCACGCCTGCGGCAGGTCCACCCGAGCCACAGGACCAGCGGACCATCCATAGGGACGCCTGCAGCAGGTCCACTGGAGCTGCGGGACCGGCCTGCGCGTAGGGTGCCAAAAACCCTGGCGCTGCTCCTAACTGGTGGACTAGCATGAGAAGGCACAATCCTCACAATAATGACGCAGGCACTAGGTAGTATGCTAGAGAACCTCATCGGTTTACTGCTGGAATTGGATTCAAAGGCAGTTCACATCTCCTGCTGGAACCACCATCACACAGCCTTCCTCTCTTTTGAGGGCCAGAAGAACAGATTCAGTCCTGAATCTCCTCTCAGAAATGCTTCCTAGGTCAAGGATCTCTCCCATATAGAAGGAGGCACACACTTTGGGAGCTGTTGGGGAGTGTGCCATGAAACGTTCACCCAGCCAGCCAGCCAGCACTATTAAACAGCATTTGCTTAACAACTGTTAAACAACTCCAGCATCCTACCCCAGCCGTGGCTGCATTTTACTGGTGGACAGAGGGATTTGGATCAAAGTTTCTCTATAAATCATATGATCTTTTCCTTTCCTTTTGAAAAGTGGCCCTGCATTTAAACCTTGGCCTCACTTCTTTTGTTACTCTCCTTAGGTTTGTGGCTCCCCTTGCTCATCCTGTTGCCATCTTTTAGGCACCATTTGTGACTCAGCAGAATTGCTAAGAGTGTTGGCAGGCTTCCAGCATTATTGGATTGATTCAACTTTCAGCTCCACTATGTCTTTAGCAGGCAGCCATTTAATAGAAGATCCAGAAAAAGATCCTTCCTTAATGGATGTACCTGTTCTCCTCTCCTTACTAAAAACAAGTACACATTAGCTCAGTCTGAGTTTGTTCAGAGTGCATCTATACTGACATCAGCAAGTCTCAATTCCCCAAGATGAGAAACAGTAGGTGAGGGAGGGATAGCTCAATGGTTTGAGCATAGGCCTATGAAACTCAGAGTGCTGAGTTCAATTCTGCAGGAGGCCACTAAGTGAACTGAGGTAAAAATCTGTCTGGGGACTGGTCTTGATTTGAGCAGTGGGTTAGACTAGATGACCTCCTGAGATCCCTTTCAACCTTGATATTCTACAAATAAAGGAACATTACAGGGATTTCTTACCATACCTTCGGGCCAGATTGTGGACTCCAGGCTTAGTAATATGTATATAAAAACTACATCTGGCCATTGGGGAATATACCTGCCATAGGGTAACACAGGGTATGTCTATATTTTGAGCTGTCTGAAACCCTCAGAAGGGGTAGCCACTCACACCTCCACATGATTTTAGGCGAATAGTTTGATTGCAGCCTAGTGGCTCCCATACCATTGTCCTTACAGCTCCTGGCCTAGAGGCTGGCTGAAAAGAACAGGGCACAGCTACTCTTGGCTGTCACCATGGCCTCTTAGAGCCACAGAGAGCAAAGGTTAAGTTTAGAGCAGCCTTAATGCACAGGCATGTCCTCAGCTGGCCTTTAGAGCAGCATTTTTCAAATGTGGGCACATGCAGCCACCAGGGGGTTTTCTTGCAGCCTCCTGGGCTGGAATGGAGTGGAGGTGGGGGGCAAAATAGCAGGCCAGCAAGCTGGGAGCTGCAGCCACGTCTGGGAGAGGCAGCGGCAAACAGCTGGGAGCTGCAGGGAGCAACAACTGCTTTTTTTGCTGCCTTTCCTTGCAGAGCTAAAGCAGCGGCCCCTGCTTGCAGCTCTCAACTTTTTGCTGCTGCCTCTCCATGATGCTGTAGGGAGGAGCCGCTGAGCATAAGATGGGGGGTTCTGTAGGGGGCATAACCTAAGCTGTTAGGGGGGACACTTTTAAAATGTGCCCCATACTCTTAGCAGGCACCAGTCATCTCTGTCCCTAGCCGCACCACCCTATCGCAGGGCAGAAGCCCTGAGCTCCACCTCACCCCACCCCAGTCTGGTAGGTGGAAAAGGGGAGCCCAGAAGGTTCTGCGAGCTGCGTGTTAACTATAAAGGAGCTGCATGCAGCTCCAGCCATGGTGTGGCCACCCCTGGCTTAAGTTACACGGGAAGGCTGTGGTAGAGCAAAGAATGGCACCAGGATCTGTCACGTTTCAAGCAAGTGCGCTGACCCAGGGATCATCCTTTCTAAGCGGGCTATTAACAAAGGGACTGGTCAGCGGGATCTGTCTGAGCTGTTTCCAGGACAACAATCATCTCTCAGTGCCATTGCAGATGCCTGCCCACTAGGAATCCCTGACTAAGGGGAGGGAGGGGTGTTCCTTTCTACAGCAGTTTCCCCCAGCGCCTTCTGGCATGACTCAGACATATATTTTCATTGCTTGTCATGCAGAACACAAAATGCTGCTTGAACATTTGTAGTCGCGCGCTCCTCTGACAGAATAATGGATTTGTTCTTTCTGCCAGGGTAAATCACCAGCAGCCCTTGTGCCCAGGCAAAGATTGCAAAAAAAAAGGACCTGGTGCCTCTGACCTTTGGGTAACAGTAAGTTCTGATTATTTTTTACTTTCATTACCCTCCATCCACGCAAGTGCTCTTCAGTTCTTAAGCTTTAGACAATTGAAAGCTTCGCTAACAAAGACGTGACGAATCTGCCTCTGCAATTTGGTTTTAACTGGAGATTTCACACTCCAGGGGTGAAACATTTAAAGCCAATATTAAATCCATTCCTACAGCCAGTTTGACCTCACTTATATTTTGTTCCTTGATGCAGATTTCGCCACATCCCCACTGGCAGGCTTCCCTTATCCCCTCCAGGTCTCATGCCCCTCCTGGGGCAAGGCAGTCATGGTTTGATCTACCTAGGTAACCTTAGAGGCAGTGGCACTGATAAACTCACAGGCAATCCCTCAGCAAGGAACTAGCTCCTAATCTGCTGTAGAAGGGCATTGCTGATTTACACCAGTTTCTCTCTCAGGCACTTGTATGGCCCCCATCACCACAGTATCTGAGCACCTCACACTCTGTAATGTATTTATCCTCCCAGCATGCCTGTGAGGTAGGGCAATGCTATTGTCCTCATTTTATGGATGGAGACTGAGGTACAGCGGGACACAGAACTGAGCCCCAGTCTCCCCTGGCTCTGGCTAGTACTCTAGCCACTGGACCACCTTTCCTTTCACTGAAGGTCTGGCCACAAAAACATCTGCACTTCCCAGGGTCTTTTTCTCTGAATGAGCCTTGCTCACCACCCTTTCCCCAACACTACATCTCCACCATCGTCATCATCTTGGCTAAAATGACACAGTCCCCTCGGCAGCCTACTGGGAGTGAAGTCACTATACTGGTTAGAACAGGTCAAGACTCAGCATTTTTTAGTCTCTGTCTCTCTTCTGGGGGGCATCAGAAGAGTTAATCCAATTCCTGTGCTAAACGGCCGCTTCATAAAACCACAGCAGCAGGCCTTGGGCTTTGCATGCATTCATAAGACTCATTATGTAAATGTGGTATTCATTTTATCATAAGCACACCTCGTATTTACAGATCCCATTGCAAATGAATGGATCTGGCAGCGTCTGGAAGCAGAGCTGGCAACAGCTAACACAAGTAAGTAGCTCAAGCAGGATAGAGAGCAGGAGGATGAGTACTCAGACCATCAGTGATCTCTCCCATAGACAAAAGACATTCCAGCTCCCGGATGAATCAAATGAGCAGTGCTTTCCAGCAACAAGGCAGAAGAGGGTTTAACTGTTTGTTCTTCAAAATATATCTGCATTCAGAATTTGTATCCCCTTTAGTGAATGTGCTGAGCAGCCATGCTCCCACTGATTTTAGGTGGAGCCAAGCATGCTCTTTACCTCTGAAATCAGGCCACGCTTCAGAAAAGTGATGGGCACATAGCAGCGGCTTGAGTCAGGCAGCTGCTTTGCCTATACAGAGACATCAATATACCTAATCTATAGATCACCACTCCCCTGTGATTCCAGTCCTGGGCCCTCACAATTCTACCAGTGCACTCACTCCTCACCTGCAGCATCACTGGCTAGCCCAGTCCTGGATCCTTGTAGCCGTGTAGCAGCTTTGTGATGTGGACAAATGGGACCTAAGAGAAGACTCAGAGAGGTCAAGGGGACAGTCCTCAGCGAGGGCAAACCAGGATCGCTTTATTGGTGTCAGTGGATTTACCCATATTTACAGTAAGCTGAGGATCTGACTCATTGTCCTTTGTGATGTAAATCAGGACTACAGAAGTGAGAGTCTAATGAACAATGCCTCTGTGCCATTTAATCCCTGTGGAATCTCCGTTCTAGATAGCCCACTCCTGTAAGTGCTCAGTGCCCAAGGAACAATCTCAGAGCACAGACGTTCCCTCCTTAGAAAGTGGGATTGTTAAAGACTAATGCCACAGTTATCCATGCATTTACTCTAGCTGCCAAACTGTTTTTCATTTCTCCCCAGCCTCCTCCAACCTGCCCTGTAAATAACACTGAGAGTAACCAAGAATGATAGCTCCTGTTGTTGGTATAATGTTTGAATGCCTTTGTGCTCTGTGTTTCATGCTGGAATACTAAGCACAGACTCTGATGCAACGTTTTGGTCCCTGTCTGCAATGGCCGATGGGAGTTGAAAGAGTCTGTACACAGCTGATAACATGGAATCAGAGACAGCAATGTTGCAGCCAGGGATGCCACTTCAAACAGTTTCCAAATGGGGAAAAAAATGACATTGTCTTCCAGATCTGTGCCAGGGGCATCATAAAAGGAATTAGACTGGATAACATTTCCAAACCCAGCACACTGGAATAAGTGCTGAAACACAGAAAATAAAATCTCTGAAAAACCCAGCATTCATGCTACAGATCCAGCCTAAGACCTTCAATAGCTGCAAGTCATTACCGTTCAATGGCTGTTTGGTGGCCCATGTGAAATAAATGTATTGTCTTAAGCCAGTTTCCAGTGAAGAAACCACAACAACTAGCAGTAATTGGTCCCTTTGTTGCCAGTATCAGCAGAACAGTTGATGAGTGAATGATCCAACTGTCCTCTCAGCTCCTATGGGTTCTCTCCAGGTCAGGCTTGAAGGGTATGGGCTGATGGACTGTATGAAAAGCACATAGTACAACTATCCACACTGTACCTGTTCTGGAGATGAGAATGTCATGCCTATCCATCTTGACCTTTTCACCTGTGCTGAATTCACTCCAAACATGTACAATAAAATAAAGAAATTATCTGTTGGGCCCAGATGATTTGCTTAGTAGGACAAATATAGTTGAATTCAATATCCCAGTGCATGGTTAGGACTGTTCCATTCCAAAACCAAAGAACACCCTAAAGTCTTAGAGGACTGGTGGAGAACTTGGGACCAGAGCAGACTGGGATGAGGGGGAAACTTTTTCCATGGCTGATGGTTCTGCTTCCTCACCCAAGGCCCACTGAAGTCCAGGGAAAGTCTCCCACTGAGGTCAGCGGTCTCTGGATCAGACTTTCAGGCAGCAGGGACATGTTTGTAGATAATTGAGTCCCAAATTAGAAAAATCTAAAAACATGACATGCTTTTCTGAGCAACTGCCTTTTATTACTTATATAGCGTCATAAAGTAGGTGTGGCTCTTGGCAAGCAAGGCAGGGGAGACAAGCTCACTGCCTTAGAAGACTTGCAATCAGCATTACCTACAATGCAAACAGAAGGTCCAGTGAAAGGGTGGGTACAGGCAGCTCCAGACAGGGCTGGCTCCAGGCACCAGCTGAGGAAGCATGTGCCTGGGGCAGCACATGCTAACGGGTGGCATTCTGTCCATTCTTGGAGCAGCACAGTCAGGGCAGATGTTTGTTTGTCTGTTTGTTTTTTGCTTGAGGTGGCAAAAATGGTAGAGCCAGCCCTGGTTCCAGAGCAGAAATTTGGGAATCCAAGTAAAAGAAGACTGACTGGAGACCAGAAAGAGGTTGCTTGCCCTATGGGTAGCGGTCTGGAATGCTGCTTATTCTCCCAGCTAATGACTCCTGAAAGGAGACCCATAGGAATTGACTTCATATTTAATGTACCACATTCCCTAATAAATCATGGGGTAGGGGAAAGGAGAGGAAATTTCTGTGAGTTTCCCTTTGTGGATACTGCCCCACATTTCATCGGAGGTGGGGTTTGCATTTCTCCATGAACCCAGCCATGGGACTTGCTACCACATGCAGGTATATGAAAGGGAGGGATATTTCAGTGGTTTGAACATTGGCCCATTAAACCCAGGGTTGTGAGTTCAGTTCTTAAGAGGTCATTTAGGGAGCTGGGGTAAAAAACTGCCTGGGGCTTAGTCCTGCTTGGAGCAGTGGGTTGGACTAGATGATTTCCTGGGGTCCCTTCCAACCCTGCTATTCTGTGAATGATTTGTGCTATTATCACATGTTCTTTTGGTTGATTGAACACATCAGTTTGCTGGGTCAATGTTTGCTCAGCAGGGATGGGCCTGAACCCAAACCTCAGCCCTCTACAACTCCAAACTTTGAAGACATTTGGATCCAGGTCTAGTTCTGAATTCTGTAGCTGGGCCAATACATCTATAGTGGACCGAATCAAACCCTGGAGCCAGCCTCATACACACATAGAAGTTCAGATTTGTATCCAATTTTTTAGCTTAGGTCCATTTCTTTTGCTTGCTTGGGGTGTTTGGTAAAAGGTTTCACTTTAATTCATTTCTCTTTTATCTATTCCTGTCTCCATTTCTTTTTTATGATCATTCTTCCTGCCTGTATGTATACCTCTTCACTGCCTTGTTCCCATCTGTTCTTTCTGTCCATTTGCTTTGATCTGTGACCAAGCACTTTTAACACAGACTGAAAAAAAATCTAAATCAACATTACCAGTTGGCTTGGATTCACCTGGCACATTGCCTATCTTTCAGGAAGATATTTAATTTACGGTGTTGGCTTTTTAATTTGGAAAGTTATTTGGGATATTATTGCCTATTTCTTGACTTGTTTATTGCCTTCAAACTTAAGTTGGTCATCGCAGCTGTTTGAATCTGACTGTACCGTACTGTATGTTATTTTACAGAATTTCACCACTGAAAATTCATAAGATTGCTTGATAATTCTCTTCTCTTTGCTCCTCTTCTTGGCATTCCATGAGCAAAAAAAATGCTGGGTTAACAAGCCCTTGCTCAGTTTGTTTCCTTCTAAATTCACAGTGCTATTCAACGTGAGTAAGGGGGAGAGGGGGCCTGAATCACCCCTGTAGGCCCTCATCCTGGAAAAATGGATGCATGAACTTAACTTGAAGCATGTAAGCAGCCTCATAGCCTTTTTTAAGCTTCTCAAAGCGTAACCCTGGATTTCTGTGGTGGCAAGTAACTATAAATGTGTATATAAGCATGAATAAAGTAATAGTCCCCTGTATCATTGTACTATCTCATGGAAGGCAAATCCAGGCACACTCAGTTACAGGTCTGGGGTATTATTAGCAGAGCTCTTTCTGCCTACTGCACATGCAAACAGCTGAGGCACAAAATTCCATTGCCAGTAGAGGTGAGGTTCTCGGGTTAAAAGAGTCTAGTAGTCTTAAAGGGGCAGACCACTACAATAACCCATGGCTGATGGGATAAAGATAGGCTAGACTTAAATTTTAAACTGGAAAGATTCACTGGCTGCAAGCTCAAGACCCTTAGATATTTAAACATGTTATCCTGAGAGCCGGCTGATATCCTGCCAGAGCACTTCCTTATACTATGTACTGGTTTCCCTTCAGCTGTGCTGGCGTCTCTCTGCTTTGAGGTTGCTGTGCCAAGGTTATCTCATGTTATGAAATCCCAGGCACTTAACTGAAAGAGGTTTCATATCCCTCTTGATCATTCAGGAAATGTGCCTTATTTCAGCATCGCTTACTGAACATTGGGGTGGGATGGAGGTTAAATATGTGACAGATAGCAACATTGTATAATTTTATCACTAGTTTCATGATATTTGGTGTTTTGTTTAAAGCTCTAACTCCTGGAGTCAGGTGATTAAATGAGAACATCAGCTTTTATCACTAAAAATGTAGGTGTCTAGCTCTCATGATTGCAGAGAAAAGCCTGAGAAGCGTGATCTGAGTGCACCTTGAAGGCTCAGAAATCAGAAGGTAAAAGGAAAGAATCCAAAATTAATTTTTAAAAGTCTCTTGATTTTTAAGCCAAACTCAGGAGTTTTTGAGGGCCCAACTCAATATTTTGGGATTGGCAATACTGTTCATTCAGTCCCCAATCATCCCTGCCACCTCTCTTGTCTCTGTCTTCATGAGGTCAACACCAGCTAGGAAGAGTGGGTTTGTTCGGCCACAAACTCAATTCAATCTCAAATTAAAGGAGACCTACATAGGAGAAAAGTTGGTTTATGCCTCTCTGCACCTTTTAAAATTATTTTTCCTCTTTGTAATGTTTTAAAAAAATGCCTGAAAGGTTTTTTTGATTGTTTATTAAGTGGGATTTCCTCCCCCCCCACACTTGTTTCTTACCGTAGAAGCAGCAGGTCCATAAAGGCTGGTCTTCCCTACTTTTGAAAATGCCAGAGATGCAGGCTATGAGCTTTCTCAGCCCTTATCTGAAGGGGTAAAGGTGTTGGATCTTTAACAGGGACTGCTTTTCTCCCAAGTGTTTGGCTTAAACACATATTAACCGTATGAACTTAAGTAGGCCTTGAGTTATGCATAGGTCTTGTGCTGCTCCTCCACACAGGTAAACTCCACCCCTTGTACCGTAGGTGTGCACAGCACTTCATTGCAATGGAATTTAGTCTAAATTAGGGATGCAGAATTTGGCCCACTCTATAACCCTGACTCAGATCTGATGCACACTGGCTTTATACCACTGTAGCTTTACTGACTTCAGTGGAATTGCTCCTGATTATTACAAGTTTTAGTGAGAGGAGAACGAGGCTGGATGGATACAATAAGAGTGGGCTAAGCAGCTGTGATTGTGACAGTAAAGTTCCATCTGTTTCCACACTGCCACCTAGAACTCCCAGCAAACCTGATCAGTTTTTGAAGTCAGATAATCACCTTGTTTTGTGCTTCGTTTTCATGTCACTCTGCCCTTACAGGTTCTAGCTGGATGCAAAGCTTTGAAATCTCTCTTGTGAGAGGTGGTTCTTGTGCAGTTTCCAGCCTCAACTAGAAGCAGCAGCCATAAGTACTTCAACTAAAACTCAATTAAACCTCAAGTGCTTATTTGAACCAAATGTCTGCACCTTTTGAAGGGTGCCTGTAACAAGCCCGTCATCTTGGTATCCATGGATTTGACACCATGATCTATTTGCTGCCACCAGTTCTGCTGTATCAGGGTATGTCTACACTGCAATCAGAGGTGCGACTGCAGCATGTGTAGACATACCTGAAAAGACCTGGCAGCGAGGTGCCCTTCTCCATGACAATCGTCCCATCTCTCTTTTTAAGGAGGCCTCTCCCCATCCAGGTGTATCAGCTAAGTATGGAATGCTGTGCCTGGGACTCTGTCCTGGAGTGGGTTCTATTCCTAGCTCTTTGTGTGATGTTGGTAAAGTCATTATATCTTAGCCTTAGTTTCCTACCTAGGCAATGGGGATAATAGTAGCTGCTTTTGAGATCTGCAGATGAGGCGTGCTAACCATTATTATAAAAAGATGGGACCAAATGGAAAATGCACCTTAAAATGTACATGGCCTCCAAGAAAATAAAGGGTAATGGGGTAAGATATGGTACAATATGCTTTTCTGTTTACTGTGGGAGCTTCCTTTCCCAAGCCCTTGCCACACAATATACAGAGTTATAGCTACCTCTGGGGAGCAGAGCAGTAGCCATCATGCTATAGAACAGGGCAGGGGCCGCCGAACCAGTAAAAATCCCTTGGGCCTTTTATACCACCCCAGCAGCAAAAATGTGTGGAAATAGCTCCTGTGCAGAAGATTTCCTTAGGCAGTGTAAAACTAGCAAGAGAGCTGTTTACTGGCCCTGCTCCTAGCTCCTAACCCCTGGCAGATCAGAGATATGTCAGGAGTATGGCTGGGATGCACTGCACTAAGCTATTCTCTCCTTCCCAGGGCCCATACTGGAAAGCAGAGGGTAAATTAGACTAGCCTTACAACTGCTCTAACTTATCCCAGAGGCCAGACAGGCCTGTTTATGGCCCAAGAATACAGGGGCCAGACCCTCAGCTGGTATGAATTAGTGTGGCTCCACTCACATCAATGGAGCCATGCTGATTTACTGCAGTTAAGGACCTGGCCCTGGGATTGCAAAGGTGGCTTAAAGCCATTTGTGCCCCTCTAATCCTGACCCAAGCACAGGATCGGGGTAACTTACAAATAAGTACAAGTGGAGCTGGCCATGGAGAGATTTTGGTTTTCAAAGTCTCACCCAAAAGACTCACTCCCTATAAACAATGTGGGAAGCAATTCACCAGCCTCACCATGACACAGGGCTGAGCAGGACCCAGGTAGAATTTAAAAGTATAGTTCTGAGGAGTAACTATTGCAAAAACAACCAAGTCATCCCTTCCAGTAGTGGTTTCATAAGAGTTTTAACTTCTCTGAGTTTGATTGTGTCAGCTCCACCACTCGGACATCTGCAAGCTTGCTCCAAAAGGCACTGCACTAGAACAGCAGTAGGTTTCTTTTGCTCAGGGCCAGTCCCAGAAGGTGGATGTGTAGGTCTTCGGGGCATTGTGCTGCTGAGGGTCACAACAGCCCATGTCTTCAGTGCAGAGTTAACTTGCGTTATCCACACTAGAGTTTCTGCTCTTCAGTTAGCTTAACTCAAGTGAAAGCAGCCACACAAACACACACACACACTTGAACGGCTGCATCCACACTGGCGGGGCACTTGCTCATGTGTGGCACTAAGACTTCTAGGGACATGTCCCATGGTTCTTTGAACTGCAGTAAGCTGAGCTACTCTACAAATTATTTCCCAAATGAACTGTGGGAGAACTTGTCTGTCTTTTCTAGGCACATGGGGATGGGGAGATTGTGGGAAGGCATTGGAGGAGTAGCCTCACTTGAGTGGTGCTAGCTTGCCTCCGCACTACAGAGTGGTCATGCTGGCAGCTGACGAGTTTTGCTAACTTAGGTCATAGCTTATAGCCTCTGGTAGGCTCGCCAAACAGAGTTAAAAGCACCACCAAATTTCATGGGATAAGAGGAAAAGTCCTCTCATGCATAGGCATTGACTCTGTGGGTGCTCCGGGGCTGGAGCACCAATGGAAAAAAAAATGGTGGGTGCTCAGCACCCACCAGCAGCCCCCCTACCAGAGCCTCCCCCCAGTGCCTTCTGGCCACTGGTGGGCCCGGCTGATCAGCACCTCCCTCCCAGTGCCTGCTGCCTGCTGTGGATCAGCTGTTTCGCAATGTCTAGAGATGCTGGGGGAGGGGTGGGAGGCACGAGGGTACAGCATGCTCAAGGGTGGGGGAGGAACTTGGCAGGCAATGGGCAGAGGCAGGAAGAATTGGGACAGGGACAAGGCTTTGGGGGAAGGGGTGGAGTGGGGGTGGGGCCTGGGCAGAACTGCGGGGTCAGATTAGAAACTCAGCACCTATGCTCTCATGGATCAGTAACTGGTTAAAAGATAGGAAACAAACGGTAGAAATAAATGGTCAGTTTTCAGAATGGAGACAGGTAAATAGAGGTGTCCCCTAGGGGTGTGTACTGGGACTTGTACTCTTTAACATGTTCATAAATGATCTGGAAAAAGGGGTAAACAGTGAGGTGGCAAAATTTGCAGCTGATACTAAACTACTCAAGATAGTTAAGTCCCAGGCAAACTGCAAACAGCTACAAAAGGATCTCACAAAACTGGGTGATTGGGCAACAAAATGGCAGATGAAATTTAATGTTGATAAATGCAAAGTAATGCAGATTGGAAAACATAATCCCAACTATACAAATAAAATGATGGGGTCTAAATTAGGTGTTACCACCCAAGAAGGATCTTGGAGTCATTGTGGATAGTTCTCTGAAAACATCCACTCAATGTGCAGTGTCAATCAAAAAAGTTAACAGAATGTTAGGAACTATTAGGAAAGGGATAGATGATAAGACAAAAAATCTCATATTGCATTTTTATAAATCCATGGTACGCCCACATCTTGAAAACTGTGTACAGATCTGGTCACGTCATCTCAAAAAAAAATACATTGGATTTGGAAAAGATACAGAAAACGGAAACAAAAATTATTAGGGGTTTGGAACAGCTTTCGTATGAGGAGAGATTAATAAAACTGTGACTTTTCACTTTGGAAAAGAGGGGATATGATAGAGGTCTATAAAATCTTGGCTTATGCAGAGCAGATAAATAAGGGAGTGTTATTTACTCCATCTCATAACACAAGAACTAGGAGTCACCAAATGAAATTAACAGGCACGAGATGGATCACCTGATGATCACTAAAAACAAAGAGGAATACTTGTGGCACCTTAGAGACTAACAAATTTATTTGGGCATAAGCTTTCATGGGCTAAAACCCACTTCATCAGATGCATGGAGTGGAAAATACAGTAGGAAGAGATATATACACAATACATGAAAAGATGGGAGTTGCCTTATCAGGTCGGGGGTCAGTTCTAACCAGACAATTCAATTAAAGTGATCACTGTTCTGTTCATTCCCTCATTGGCCATTGTCAGAAGACAGGATACTGGGCTAGATGGACCACTGGTCTGACCCAGTGTGACCGTTCTTATGTAGCCATATCCAAGAGTTTGAAAGTGAGGTGGGACTTGAGTTATGGGCAACACTTGAGCTATAACTTGAGTTATCTCTGCAGTGAAAACAATACCACAAGAGACACTGGGTACTGAATGCATCAAAGACTTTTTTAGTCCTGGAGAAGTGTGGCTGGAAACAAAGACCCTGTTTCCACAGGATCTCAATCCTGAAGTATACACAGAAAAGAGGTTAAGGTGGGTATAACCTCACAGTGAGCTTATTGTGGGTGGGCGAGGAGGGAGAACTGGAGGGACAGCTGAGAGACGTTGCACAGGGAGAGGAGATTTCAAGGCCTGTCAGCAGGTGGTTAGAAGAATGCTCATTTTGGTCTGTGAGGATGGGGGTGAATGGATCATCGAGGAATTCTTCCCATGACAAATGGCCTCACTGACCCACAGAACTACCAGACACTTTGCACCTCTACCAAAGTCTCTGTCCTACAGAGGAAACCATCCCATCCACCTCCACTAATGATTGGCCCCTATTTAAACACAGGACCCCCAATTACATGGGGACAACTAGGCTTTGAGAGAAGCTGAATCTGTGTTTGGCTTGTGAACAAAACCTGGCTATGAAAGACTTCAGGGGAGGTATCTTTGCTGGTTCCTAGCATTTTAAAGTTATTTCTCCTCCCCTGAGGAATGTGTGATAGCTTTCAGAATTTATCAGTTGCCCTAGGAAGTCTGGCTAGGAAGAGCCTTGGCAGTGCTTCATGCACTGCTCTAGTCATCCATGCTCTGTACCACTGCTCTAGCAAGAAACAGAAGAATGCAACCTGTGCAGAAGTAATAATAAGAGATTATATCTCTGAGTTGCCCTGTGGATTTCTCCCACCAATGATTTTGCCTCCCCACAGCTACTGCAAGGCATCAAACGAAGCGGTGACACAGTAGCTTGCATATTAGTAACACCATCCATCCATATGTTTTATAGATATGTAAATATTCCTCTCACAGCCCTCTTGAGGTAGGACACCTAAGTCTGATTATCCCCTTTATGTAGCAGGGGTAAATGAAAAGCAGAGAGTAGAGCTGGTTAAAACTCAGAACTTCCAGTTCACGAGAAATTGACATTTTGAAATCTAGTTTCATTCTCATTCAGAACAAAACCAATGTATCAAAATTCCGCATGAACTAGAAATTCTCGAAAATGTTTGTTTTGGAAACACCAGTACAGGGTGTTTCCAAAACAGAATATGCTCCCCAGACCTGGGCAGCTGCTGACTGATATTGGCATGATTCTTCTCAGTTTCACAGCTGCCCACCACTGAAAAATAGCCCTGAAGCTGAAAAGAATCATATCAGTTTCAGTCAGCAGCTGCCAGAACTTGCATGGTCTCAGGTGGGATGCCATCAGGTGGTTCCAGTTCCAGGGCAGTCTGCATCCCTGTGAAGCCCAGGCTTTCTAGCACCTCGCTAGGCAAACTGGCAGGAAACTGGGCAGATGTGCAACAGACACTTGCCTTTGATTTTCAGAAGTTTGTCAAACCTGATTCATTTCCACAAAACATTTTGGGGTTGACAAATCAGCATTTTCCTGTGAAACCCTATTTTTCTGTAAAATTCCCAACCAGCTCTAACAGAGATGTTAAAGTGGCTTGACCAAGGTCATACTGCAAAGTTAGTGGTGAAGCTGGGACAAGAAGCCAGATCACCAACTAAGAGCTTGTCTACACAGCACAGCAATGTGAGCTAGGGGGTGTGTGGTTTTTGTTGCGTTCTAACTTCCCCTTGTAGACCCAACTAGCATTCTCTACAAAGGCACCACTGCACATTAACATAGCCCTGTGTGAAATGTGACAACATCCGTGTGCACTGGGCACCTGTCAGAGTGCACCAATGGAGTCCACCTGGGGCAGTTAGGGAACAACACGTCAGAGTGCTCCAGACATCACACCCCTCTAGTTTGCACTGTGGTGCCATGTAGACAAACCCTAAACTTCCCTCATTCATTAATTTGCATAGCACCTTTGATTCCAAAGAATCCCAGAGTGTTCTACAGACTCCATTCCTGGGTATAACCACACTGCTTCCGGCACAAGACCCAGGCAGGAAGCAAAAACAGCCTTAAACTGACAAGCAGTTCAGCCTTCAGCATTAGGATGCTCTGTCTTACGCTTGGATGACCACTGGCCCAAGGGGCAAGTCCAGCAGCTGGGACTAGCCAGATTGCAGGGTCAGTGTTTTAACCTCATTTTGCAGTTGTGTAACTGATTGCACGAGCTACAAGGCAGCATCAAATCAGGATCAATATATTTTTGAATATCTTTAGGCTGTCCTAGACCTGCAGGAAATCCAAGAGAGAAGGCTTTGGGGGCCATTGCACAAAGTGACTGAAGAAGCCAAAGGCTAAACAGAGGGAGCTGGCAGGAGCGTAGAGGGAGGTCAATTCCATGAGGCAGGCTAGAGGTTAGAAGCTTTTAAAAAAGAAAGGAGACTATGGCCTAGTGGGTGGGGCACTGAACTATGACTCAGGAGTCTTGGGCTGTGTTCCTGGCTATGCCACTGGCTGCTGTGTGACCCTGGGCAAATCATTTCCTGTCTCCGTGCCTCGGTTGCCCCATCTGTAAAACAGGAATAATGATATCAACATCCTTTCTCGTGTGCTTTGAGATTGTCATGGGGTCCACTCATCGTACATGGCACCTCCTCCTGATAGCTCTGAGGATTAGCTCCAGCCAGGCATTTCCCTCTTCTAGCAGTATTGCTACCTGTCATCTCTTTCACCCTGCAGCCCTTCTCACTCTCAGAGCTGCAGCTTCCTGCTTGTGACTTGGCTCTCCAGCCAGGTCACTAAAGTCCTCCCTATCCAGGCAAGTCAAAGACCTTCCAGACCAGCTATCCACTCCAATGCCTGCACCACTTCCCAGCTGGTAGAGAACACAGGCCTACCACACTGGGCTCCAGCCCAGGGACCCTGCAACAAGCAGTCAACACCTGTACTATAGACCTCTTCTCTACAACCCCCTTGCTGTTCACAGCTCCTGGGCTTTATACAAGCCCCTCCTGTTCCTGCCAAGACGAGCCCATTTCCAATTAATGGCCTGTTCTCTGTCTCCTTCAGGTGCAGCCTGGGCCATTAATTGGCCTGCCTGGCCACTTCAACTCCTCTAGGCCTTGTGTTGAGTGGGCACCCCATCACAGAGATCTACTGAAGAAAAGCCCTATATGAGAGATAGGTATTATATGCAGCATGTTGATTCATTTTACATTTTGCACTGGCTTCTGCAAACCTTTTATCTGCAAATGTATGATGCTAGTGTCCGCTTAAAATGTCTGTAACTATAGACAGCTGTAGGAGATTGAGATGATGATGATAATGATGATTTGTAGTACAGAAATATTTAAGAGGAGGCCACAAGCACAGGACCTAATTATGATAGGTGCTGTACATACACATAGTAAGAGGCAGTCACTGCCCCAAAGAATTTATAATTTAAATAGACAAGACAGACAAAGGTTGCCAGAAGAAGGGCTGACATAAATGAGAGTAACAGGTGTCTCTCAAGGAGAGATCTTCCTGTGGAGGACCAAGAATTCTGTGAGTTTGATTTTACTCCATATCCTTTCCCATCACTACTCTGGTGTGAGGGCCTTTTTCTCTGCAGTGCCTTTTGTGCGTTACACTCTTTGTTTCATCAACTCTCCATCTCTTCCAATGTCAGCTAAAATCTTCTCTCCCTTTCCTGTGCCTCTCAAATTTCATTTTTCCTCTATTACTTATTATTTGGCCTAGTAACTGGCTAGAACAGAGCCTCACGAATGACGGTGATGCAATCTGTGAATGACTAGGTTTTTGGCAGATTAGTGAGTTAAGTGAACAAGCAGGCTAAAAAAGACCCAGGTTACCACATTGCAAAATGTACTTAATTTGTTTATTTGACAAGTGTTTTAATGATAACATTTCATAGTATGCTAGTAGAGACCTAGTATAAGAGAGATGCTTGTGATGGGGTAACTGAGTGATTGACTCCGTTCATGTCTGTGTTTCTCTTGATCTTAGAATCTTGAGTTTGGTGCATGTCTTCATTATGGGCCTGATCATGTGCCACTGAAGACAGTGGGAACTTTGTCTTTGATTTCATTTGGCAAAGGCTCAAGCCCTAAACATCTCTGAGTGTGAAAAAGCCCATATTTGACCTTTCTGGCGGAAGTCATCAGAAGGTCGTCTGGCTGGACTGCAACTGCACAAGTGTTCTTTGAGCGACACTCTTGAAATCTGGTGGCTCATGGACTGCCGACTACATGGGGAAGGGAAAACGTACACTTGAAAGTGAACATTTCCAAACATCACTTTGAGGCTATGTCTACACTGAACTTGGAGATTGTGACTGGAGCTGGTATGGGCACACTCGCACCACCTTTAATCTAGCAAGCATGGCCAATCTAGAAGACGTAGCCACATGGACTCTGATGTGGACTAGGAATATCCAGGATTCTGACCCTCCGATGGCCTGCACGGCTGCTGCTAAGCCCTATTTTTAGCTCGCTACCTAGATCAGAGCTAGTACCGGTATGTCTTCTCAAGCTGGGAATCACAGTCCCAGCTCAAAGTGTAGGTATACCCTAAGTCTAAAGGAGATTCAGGCTCCTAATATAAACAGATGAAGCTGCTATTTTCACTAGTGAATGATTTCAAACAGGAGTAACTTCTTTTAATGCAAATAGTGGCTTTTCCTGTCCACACAAAGGATTTGCACTAGTGCAGTTACACCAACGGCTGGAATTGGGGCAAATCCCCAATATGGAAAATGCCAAGATCCTGGCAGTGTGAAATCTCTCTACAGCACAGTCTCAGTTATTAAACACTGGGAAGTGGAGAGAGACCAGTGGGACTTCTGTGCCAACTAGAAGGCGTGAAAGAGCAATGAAGTGCACAGGGGAGAGCTTCTACTGTATTTTAACCTTGTGTGCAGTGGTTCAGGGACGGGAGGCATTTGACATAAAGGCGCGACGCAAAATAATGTACGAAGTGGATAAAAACAAAAAGATATAACTGCTAATAAAATGTGTGTATATCATAAGCATTTTAGCTGTGAGATGCAGCCACACATAACGTTCAAGGGTGTCCTCCGAGGTTGAAGCTGCAATCATGTTACTAGGCTAAAAGGTGCCATAGGCTGGTACTGTGGTTAACAGCTCTACAGGCAAAGAAGAACTGTAACTTCAGCCGCCAGCTGGTGCTGCTTGATGCTCTCTTTGTGAGTTTAATTGCCCCTTTCCCACCCATCCCAGCCTCCCCACGTTTGGTATAGGCAGTATGTCTAAAGGTTTTGAAATTGACAGTCAAAGTCTGTCATCCTGCAGATGATGAACTTCCACTGACGATCCCTGCCGGGGAAGAGAGACAAGAGATAGACATTAATGAGGCGAGGGCAACCACAGAGGACAAAATTATACAAATGAGAACAACTTTGCACTAAAGGTGCCTCCAGCTAGCAAAATCTGACTGTCTGCAACTAGCCCTATCAGTCTTCCTCCAAGTGTTACCTGTGTGCTGTTACATTACGGAAGGCAGCTGAATATTTCAGAAGATTAGTAATGCCCTGCCCTACCCCCTGACAAACTTAAGGGCATAAGGTCACTGAATTACCCATTAGAAGATATCAACTTTTGATGATGATCTATCTCCAGTAAGCTTCAAACCAGGGACTAGAGGAGAAAAGCCAGGCTGGTTATGATCAAAAGTCACTGGTCAGATGATGAGTCGCTCTGTAATCTGCGGTACATGAAATGGGTTGGTTGACTTCAGCTGTCATGTGGCACTGGGTAACTAAAGAATTCAGATGTAGAGTAAAATACTGGCAGATGGCAACTGTGATTTAAATTAGTAATGAGTGGCTCTCCGAAGTTTGGTGGTTTCCAGAAGCTCTGATACAGCTAATCGTCTGAGCTTGAGTCTGAACGCTGGGTTGGTAACATTGTGAGAGCTAGTCCAGGTGAAGGGGAGATTTCCTTCCCAGATCATGCACAGTGTCTGTCTTCTGCTGGCAGCCCCATATGGTGCATGCCTCTGTGCATTCAGGAAAGACAGGAGGTGCTGTAGAGAAGGGATGACAGACACTGATCTCACATTTGCTGGGATGTGACTCGATTGACTTTAGTTGAGTTACTCTTGACTTGCACTGGAGTACATGAGAGAAAAATTTTGCCCCCTGGACTCTCTATAAGTAAAAGTCCTTTCAGTTCAGTTGCAATTTACTGTACATATTATTATGGTAGTTTTCCACATTTGAATGGAGTGTTATTTAGAACAGTGTGTCTCTCACATTAACCAGCAGGGTTTAATATTTTTCTAACATTTTTGCCTGGCTAGCTAGTTTTGATTGTTGTTTGCTGACATGCATGTTGCCAAGGGCTAATATAATGCCAAATTTATTTTTAGATTCAGTTTAAGAAATCATCCTCTGTGGTACATGCACGCTGATCACAGATGTGTTACTCCTTTGGTCACTTGGATACCCAGAGATACAGATACATCATGTTTCAACAAGGTTTTACAGATCAAAATTATGGTCTATTAAATTAGCACCTGTTGTAATGGAGGCTTTAAGCTCAAAAGCTCAGATACAGTGACTTTGCCATTAAGAAACATTGTCATGATAAAAATCAAGCACGTTTAAAATAAATGTTCTTTACTTCATGTATTAATAATACTGTCTATGATATTAAAACAGAAAGAGTTTTGAAACGTTAATTTAGACCTCAATCCATCAACCAAACATAATTTTCAGCCCCATCAACTTTATTTGGGACTATTCAGGGCACAGGCACCGACTTTCAATTTTCTGGGTGGGTGCTCTGCCTTCTGCCCCCAGAGCCTCCTGCCCACCATTGAACAGTTGATCTGTGGATGGCTGGTGGGTGCTGCGCGTTCACTATTTTTTTTCCATGGGTGCTCCAGCCCCAGAGCACCCATGGAATCGGCATCTGTGATTCTGGGCTTACTTTGTATCCTTTGTGCTGTTCGTTTAATCTCTTGCATTTCTGTTACAGTATGTCTACCTTGCAAAAAAAAGGTGTGTTCTTAGCTCAGGTTAGCTAACTCACGTTAAAGCAGCAGTGAAGACATAGCAAGTTGGCATCTAACTCAAGTCAGCCACTTAAATTCAATCCCAGGCTCCTGTAACCTGAGTTAAAGCTGAGTTTCTGTGTCTGAACCTGAGTTAAGAACACACCTGGTTTTGCAGTGTAGACATGCGTTTAATTAGGAAGCATAGCTTTACTGGTCACTTTCACACTGTGGTTCTCGTGTACCTAGTTCTGCTGTATTTGGGTTTCCAAAGCTGCAGGGAAATATTTAAATCCTCAGATAACCTGTTTCCAATTAAATTAAAAATACAAAACCTAATGGAGAGCCTAAAACACCTGATAGCTTAGCTAATCTATCTGGGTAGTCAGTGTCTTCCTCGGCATTTCTATTGCACTTACCACACAGGTAGCTGTCTTTAATGGTGTCTTTAATGATGATTCTCATAGCAGTTAAGAGATTTCTCACTATTCAGTTCACTCAAGCAAAGACACAGAAGAACAGATGACAAAAATCTCCGTATACCAAATTGTTGAACTTCGTATAAGGCACGCTCCAGAAAAGCTGTGGCTGGGAGTGACTTCTGTGTCCCACCACTTGCACTGCCAAATCCTGCTGGGTTCCCATACGGGCTGTAGCGGCAGGATTGCAGAGGAGGGCATGCTCCGTGCATTTTAACATGTACACCCTACAGTATAATTAAGGCCCACTCCATGGCTGCAGATTCCAAACCCGGATTTAGGGAGACCTGGACTGGTGGCGCTTGGCCGAACAGCCTGCATTAGTCATTCTGGCAACTAGAGAGCTGGAAAAAACAGCAAGGTCTGTCTGTGTCCAGCTGCCTCCCTAAAGATTCCAAGGCTGTGTTACATTAGCCTTTTTTTCTCTAAAATCCCCCACTGCTGCTATCAGAGGTTCAGCTCCACCAGTGATAGTGATGGTGGGACGGGGGCTCCTGAATATAGCTGGCATTTGAAGCACCATGTCATCAGACTCTGCTCAAAGGTGTTCCAACCAGCAGCCAGCGCCTTGTCTACACTACACTAGTGCTCCCACTGCTACTATCAATGGGGATAGCGGCAGTGGGAAATGCTAAAGGGAAAAACCTAGTGTAGTCATGACCTTGGAGTCTTGTCTCTTCTCTACCACAAGGGAGACGAGGCACCACTGATCCAACTGCCTGTCTCTTGCATCAGTTACTCCTGCCTTTGGTAGGAATAATTTGTACTACAAGGTTGCCAGTAAGCAATCATCAGCCCCATCTAATTTTGTCAGAAACTATCATTTCTGGGACCATAAAAGCCTGGGAATTTATTATCATTTCTGCAAATCCACAACTCCTGTGGCATTGCGCTGACAACCTTGGCCAGGGGGAGTCCCTGGTTTGCTTCCAGGGAGCTGGGAAGGTCACTATGGCCAAGGTAGCTCTTCTTTTCCTCTTACTGTAAATGTGGGTGGACAGGAAAAGTGTTTGAATTCCTAATTCTCCTCTCTCCAGCCACTCTTGGCAACAGCTGGCTGCCTCTGTACACCCCAACTCATTATCTACAATGGTATCCCATAATGGTGGGTTAGCAAATTGGCTTGGTGTCGCTGCTAAAATATCCAGCAGTGAAATAGTTAACAGGACACTGCATTGTTCTACTTAAGTTCACATTTTGAAGGTTATCTCTGCAACCATGACGGCTAGAGACAGAATTTATTTTAAAGTGAAGTTTTTGAAGCAATTTCAAAAACAGACCAATGATATCTATTTGCATGCCTGTATAATCTCATTGTACACAGAGCCCTGCTCCTAAGGCAGTAATGAATGCTAATCCAAATCCGCAGTAGATTAATAGGGTTTCCCTTTTCTGTGTGTCCTTCTGCCTGAAACTCAGCTTCTGATTCATCAAGTTGTTTGTGAATAGGTTCTTACACTAATGAACCAGCTTGATCTATGGTACAGAATATTCACCAGTGTTTGGCCCAATCCATTTTTAAGATATTGAAGGGATGAGGCTATTCAGTCACATTATGATTGTGTATGTAGCTAAGATGTTGTGCCTTTGTTTTCTATATTCTGCACCTTTAAATTGGGGGAGATAGCTCAGTGGTTGGAGAATAGCCTCTTAAAGCCAGGGTTGTGAATTCAATCCTTGAGGGGGCTATTTAGGGATTTAGTCAGAGATTGGGCCCCCTCTGAGCAGGGATTTGGACTAGATGACCTCCTGAGGTCCCTTCTAACCCTAACATTTTATGAAATTACTAAGAACTCTCCCTGTGTGCATAACTCATATATTTATGCATCACCCTGAACAGTGGAGATGCACATACTGTGTCTGTCTTCTCTCACAAAGACTTTACTTTTGTTCCTTTCTGTTACTTTTATTTTAGACAAAGGAAAACAATTTTAGACTGAATACATAGTGTTGCTCTTTGCATATGGAAAAAGCCTGTAATTGAAATCCCCTCAAATTGTTAATGTCAGTTCCCTGAATGTCCACAAACACAGGCATTTTAGTCCCTGTCAAGGCTGATGGGTGTCCATTAAAGGGAGCTACCCTCTCCCCACTTTATTTATCACAGTCCCTTTTACATGACTGTAAATTATAAGAATTGGTTTCTGGCATGGGGAATAATCTGATGTCATGTCTATAAGAATATGGAAATTACTGTACAGGCTCAGACCAATGATCTGTCCCTGTTGGCACACCACTTGAAGGAGTTCCAACCAGCAGTCAGCCACCAGCACTAGGCTCTACTCACTGGGTCAGAGAAAATAGTCATACAATCGCCATATATAAAAGCTGGGGGTGGTGTTAAATTAGGACTGCTGTGAGGTTTTAGAGGGGATGTATCTACTGTTATGATGGGGTTTCGGGGGTGGGAGTGGAAGGGGAGTCCCAGTCCTCCTCTCCTTGTACCCCAGTGATAGCACCTAGCAACTCTCTGCCTTAATCAAGCTAAAGATGGCAAAATGCAGTCTTCAGGGGCTCTGTGGCTATGGCAATTGATGCCAGCGAAAGGGGATTGAGGGCATAGTATCCTTCAGGAGTCCACCCTGAAAGGAGCTTCTAATTTGTCAGGAAGCAGCATACATCTGATGTGGATCACCTGCGGCTGATACAGTGTGGCGCACGCAGACTGAGTATGAAAGTGAGCAGAAGGAGCAGTAAATGTGTCTCCACCTCGCCGCACACAGTTTGCAGCATTTGGCAGTCCTGTGTGGCCTGAGGCGCTCTACACACCTGCTATCTCCCCAGTTGCCTACATGAAGTGTGGGCTGAAATGAGTACCTCTGTCCTTCCAGGAGTATGGGATAGTCAAGCTGGAATTTTAAAGATCTGGATAATTATATAAACAATAGTATCCAGAGGTAGGCCAGAGCCAAAACTACACATCCAAACACCAGTAAATCTGGGGAGAGCGCAGATCCACATGTGAACTTTTTGGCTGAGGCCCACTGCTAATAATGCTTGTAGCTATGCCTACTAACCAAATCTCATCTAAGCTGATTACCACTCAGGATAGGGGGGTAATTCCTCCCCTACCCCATGTACAGCCCATAACATTTACCCAGGTGCATGATGGACTTACCCAGATGAGGAATAGTGCATTTGATGGACCATCGTTTGACCCAGTAGGGCAATCCTATGTTCCAGATGGGGGTGAAATAGCCACTTTTTCTCCCACTTATAATAACAACTCAAAGCAAAAAGCAAACCTGTCCACAGCAGAGAAAGTAGTAGTTGCTCCCCGGATGTAATGATCATAAGTGTACAACATCATGTCCATATCTTCTCCATAGTGTCCTGGCTGTTCTGTTGTCATACTTTGTCAAGAGAAAAGAAAACACAATTTACCTTTTGGAAGAAAAGAAGAAAGAAATAGAATTGACTGAATGCAGATCAAGTGCCAGAATCTTCACCTCTGTTTCTTTGAAAGCCTTTACTCTTTGAAAGTTCTTATCCATTGACAACATAATAATGCAGAGTCCTACACATAACATGGTTTTGTTTCTCTTGCATGCAATTTGTTCTTGGAATCCTTTGGATAATTACAAAGAATTTAGCTTGTGTAGAGCAGGTCTGATTATTAAACATTGCCTTGCTCCCAGAGTAGCTGCTATCTGAACAAGAATGTAATGCCTGTCTCTTTCTTCTGTTTCTGTTGCAAGTATTTTCACTTTCCTAGTAACAGTTTGTTTGGTTTACTACTGCAAAGTGTCCTAAATATTTCCAAGTCAAATAAATACAACCATGTCTCCATTTATGACTTATACATATGAACGTAACAGCTATTGCATTCCTCTTTCTTCTCTTTCCGCCTGGTTTGTATTCAGGCTTTAAGAAAGAATGATCTGGATTAAATGCGTACAGTGTAATTTATCCAAGGATCTCAAAGTGCTTCTGCAAACATTAATTAAATAATAGTTACAAGCAACCCTCCTGGGGAGGAGACAAGTAGTATTATTCCCATTTTACAGATGAATAAATAGAGGCACAGAGAGGGTAGGCTGCTTGCCCAAGGTCATCCATCAAGACTCTGGTGGAGGTTGGCAATAGAGACAAGAGGCTGGATTCATCACTGGGTTTATGCAGGTGTAAATTGAGTTATATCAACGTGAATCTGGAGTAACATAGCGATGAATCAGGTTTCAGGAGGAAATTCTGTCCCCATCAAAGTCAATTGCAAAACTATCCCTGACTTTAATAGGAGCAGGACTTCACCCCAGGAGTTCTAACTCCCAGTTCCCTGATGTAGGCCCCAATTCAGCAAAGACCTTAAGGACATTCTTACACACACAAATAGCCCCCTCCCTATTCAGCAAAGCACTCAACTATGCTCTTGAAGCCTATTAAAGTCAGTGGGATTTAAGCGCATCCTTGAATGTTCTGCTGAATAGGGATAGTATTATTGGGATTACTTACATGTTAAAAATTAACCACATGCTTAAGTGTTTTGGTGAATCAGGGCCCTAACCTGTAACTATGGGAACTATCAGAAACTGAAAGAATATTTTAAGGCAAATATATCTGATTTTTCAAAAAGATCATATTTACATATTATCTTAGGCTGCTTTATACCAGAACTGTTTCTGTGAAAATTCTCTGAAATTACCACCAATGGCTGTATAATTAAATGCATTTTAGATTACTTTGTTTACCATACTATTGAGCTGTTTATTTTCTCTGTACATAGCAGATGTGACTTAATTACAGGTCATTTTCTGCTCTTGAAAATGAAAGGAAAAGACCATCCCGTGCAACATCACAGTTGGCAAAATATTATTCCCGGGCAAATGAAAATAAGAATCAGGTTAGAATTCTGATGCTGCTGTTTAAGATCTTAAAGGCATCAGGAGCTGATTCCTTTTTACCCCACAGGCATTCTTCTGCCACCTATCCCCTAACCGTACACCATCATCAAACAAATTAGTGATTGCAGCATGAGTGCAACATTGTCTGGTCTTATCTGAGAAGTGTGTGATCAGGTCTGTGTAACAGCATCCGTGTCAGTGGGCCAGCCATGGGGCTGGCGATCAACCCAGTCTCTGTGGTGCTGTGTTGTTAAGTGACGATCCACAGCCAACAACATTTCATCACTGATACAGGCAACTGCTGCAGACAACTGAACAGAACACCTGTCTGAAGGGAGAAATAACACAGCCAGGGGAATGGATGACACTGAGCTCAGTTTTCTGATAGAAGAAAGGAGATAGAGATGTCCTCTGTGGATGAGAGGATTTGGGCGATAGGCCTCAATCCAACTCCCACTGAAGTCCCTGAAGAGATCTGGATCAGGCTCAGAGTCGTCTTCTTAGCGTATGCACAATGTGTCTCAAGTGTCGGGTTGCCAGGCATCTGGTTTTCGATGAACGCCTGGTCGAAAAGTGACCTTAGCTGCACCGGTTAGCACTGCTGACCAGGCCGTTAAAAGTCCAGTTGGTGACACAGTAGGGGTCCAGGTTTAAGGCAGACTCTTTGCCTGCCTTAGCCCTGTGTGGCTCCCGGAAGCTGCCACCATGTCCCTGCGGCCCTTATGTGCATGGGCAGCCAGGAAGGCTCCATGTGCTGTCTGAGCCCTGAGTGCTGGCTGAGCAGGGTGGTGGCACACTGCAGGTGCAAGGGCAGCCTGTCATAAACAGATAGCTAAGGGTTAATGTCTCTTTCACCTGAAGCACCTGACCAGAGGACCAATCAGGAAACCGGATTTTTTCAACTTTGGGTGGAGGGAAGTTTGTGTCTGAGTCTTTGTTTTCTGTCTGCCTGCTTTCTCTGAGCTTTGGAGAAGTAGTTTCTACTTTCTAGTCTTCTGTTTCTAAAGTAAGGACAAAGAGATCTGATAGTAAGTTCTATGGTTTCTTTTCTTTGGTATTTGCATGAATATAAGTGCTGGAGTGCTTTGATTTGTATTCTTTTTGAATAAGGCTGTTTATTCAATATTCTTTTAAGCAATCAACCCTGTATTTTGTCACCTTAATACAGAGAGACCATTTGTATGTATTTTCTTTCTTTTTATATAAAGCTTTCTTTTTGAGACCTGTTGGAGTTTTCTTTTCTGGGAAATTTCAGGGAAATTGAATCTGTACTCACCAGGGAATTGGTGGGAGGAAGAAATCAGGGGGAAATCTGTGTGTGTTGGATTTGCTAGCCTGATTTTGCATTCCCTCTGGGTGAAGAGGAAAGTGCTTTTGTTTCCAGGACTGGAAACGGAGAGGGGGAGTCACTCTGTTTGGATTCACAGAGCTTGTGTCTGTGTATCTCTCCAGGAGCACCTGGAGGGGGGAAGGGAAAAAGGATTATTTCCCTTTGTTGTGAGACTCAAGGGATTTGGGTCTTGGGGTCCCCAGGGAAGGTTTTTCAGGGGGACCAGAGTGCCCCAAAACACTCTAATTTTTTGGGTGGTGGCAGCAAGTACCAAGTCCAAGCTGGTAGCTAAGCTTGGAGGTTTTCATGCTAACCCCCATATTTTGGACGCTAAGGTCCAAATCTGGGACTAAGGTTATGACACAGCCACAGCGCACAGAGCCTCACTGATGCACCTAGCAGCCTCAGGGACCTGGTGGCTGCTTCCTGGGAGCTGCAGTAAGCGCCACCAGGACCCCACACCCCAACTCCCCGCCCCAGGCCAGAGTCCCTTCCCCAACCCAAACTCCCTCCTGGAGCCCACACCCTGCAACCCCCCCTCAAACTCCAACTCCATACCCCAGCCCAAAGCCCCCTCTTGAACCCCAAACCCCTCATCCCCAGCCCCATTCCAGAGCCTGCACCCCCAGTGGAGCCCTCACCCCCCCTCCCAGTCCGCAACCCCAGGCTGGTGAAAATGAATGTGGGTAGGGGAGAGTGAGCAATGTTGGGAGGCAGGATGGAGCGAGCAGAGGCGGGGCCTCAGAAAAGGGGCGGGGAGGGGGCGGGGTATAGGTGTTTGGTTTTGTACAATTAGAAATTAGCAATCCTACTCAAGTGACTAGGATCATCGCCGAATATGGTCCACTGATTGGATCATTAGCTTCCCCAGCGTGGGCCAGGTACTGACAGAGAGTGCGACGTGAACACTGATCCATCCCAAATACAAGTGTGGCATACGTGGCAAAATCTCTTTTCAGTCATCCCCAAGTGAGATGGCAGCTTGTCTTAGACCATGTTTGTGATATGACTTGCGGTCTTCTAAACGGAGGCAAACTCAGTTGGAGTATTATTGTGATTGATAGCTGGCACTATATTATATCTGCTTTGGACACATCTGCCTTCACGCTCTTAAAATATATATCTAGAGCTTCTGTTTTTCACAGTTTATTAATATCATTGGCAGGGAATCTTTAGCAATTTTTGAGTTTTAAGTAGATGTCCAAACATTGGGGATTTTTAGGGCTTTCTCTTTGAATGTACTGTAATAAGCAATGTATATCACATAAAATCATAAGAACGGCTATACTGGGTCAGTCCAATGGTGCATCTAGCCAGTATCCTGTCTTCCAAGAGGGAATGAACAGAACAGGGCAATTATTGAGTTATCCATTCTATGCCACCTCCTCCATACCCCTACTCATTTTTGTTGACCTCCTCTGTACCTTTTCCAGTTCTAATGTATCTTGCCCCAATGCTCTGTCTTGCACTGAGCTTCTCCTGGCCCATTATGGACCCTGGCAGTAGAGAATAATCATGGTTGGCATGCTCTGGCCTTGGCCCTGACATGTCCATTCCAACCTCCTAGCCTAACCCATATGTTACTCGTTACAGTAGTTCATGCTGTAATAAGTAATCTCGCTGAAAGTTTCCAGCCGAACTATGTTAAATCACACGAGGGAATCTTTACTGCACACCAGTGAGGTTTACTCAGAGGAATTAATGCGCAACACATTAGTGCGCTTTCAAAATCACACCCTCATAGTCTGCATTCCTGCTCTGTGTAGATAAGTTCCTAGATACCATCATTTCAGGATGGGGAGTTTGGTGTTTACTGGATAAATACCCGTTTTTTATTTTTTCTATTTTTGTATCAGGGGTGCTTTATCAGTATTTATTGGTTAAAACCAAAAATCATAAGCCCTAAATATGTGTTATTTTAAGCAACCTCAGAGACTTTGCAGCATGGGCAAATCAGCTTGACTATTTATGTTACTATCTTATCTAAGGCCTGATTTTCACTTGCAATAAGGACTCTTAGAGGAAGCCACTTGAGCCGTATAAAGAAGCCTCTGAGTAGATGTAAACAGCTCCCTGAGGATATCCCCATGCAGGAAGTCTCCCTGGTGTAGAGCTGGAATAAGAGTTCCCAGGCTCCGGCATAGGAGGTGGAATGGGCACATCAGGGGCAAGGCCACAACACACCACACCACACAATAACTATTCTCTACACCCAGAGTCCATAACTGGCCATGGGAAGCTGAGTGAAAGACAGAATATCCCTGAGGCTGCTCTAACTTACACTATGGGCTAGGGAGGCCCTTGCACCACATCAGAATGTGGGGAGTGCAAAGTCATCTAAAGCTACCTTTGCCCTTCCCCCTTCCACACTTCCTGCCCCAAATATGGGAATGGAGTAAATGAGAATCAAGTCCCTACCATTGATCCCATGAGTCTACCAAAACTAATGAGATGTAGGCTGGAGCCTTTGAGTTTTGCTTTATTATGAATACAGACGCTCCTGAGCCCCTTTTGTTCTGGAGAGGAATGTTATAAATAGGGCTAGGACAGCATAGTTCAAGTTCACTTAAGTCTTTGTGGTCTGTCTGTCTAATTCTATTTTCTTTGACATTAGCTGTGCTCGTTTATGTAACTCTTGCCACAAGCCTATATGTCTCAAAGTCAGCCTGATTGCATGCTATCCTTTAGAGAGAGATGCTAATAATTCATCCTATTGCTGGGCGGTGTGCTATTATCCTCCCTTTGACTTTCACCCCTTTTTGGAGTTTGGGAGCCAAAACATGGAGAGATCATGCTCTGCATGTTACTACTGGTCCTTTTCAATACCCAGGTCTTTCTCCCAGAAACAGAGATGTCATGTACATAAATGGCTAAAAATCTCTTAAACTGAGCTGACTGGCTTATGTGATTGGTAATAGATATGGAGCCTTTCACCATTGCTGGAGGTTGCTACTTCAAGTCCAGATCAGGCTGGTAGTGAATCTAAGTTATTACAATCTAAATGTTGTACAGTGGCCTATGTGGAATAACTCAGTGGCCTCAGTCCAGGTCCTAGTGAACAGGTGTCTGCATCACTCCTTCTTGGCAGCAGTCTCAGAAACAAGGCCAAGGATATAAATGTGAACTACCGTCTCCTTTTCAGTCAGTGTTGAGGCACATTAGCAGAGCAGAGCACACCCCTGGGGGTGAAACTTGAAAGTTCCACTGTCCTGGTTGTGCTTGTTCAGCTGATGGGGGGTGGAATCTGTCTCCAGGACTGGGTTCGAATGTAGAAATGCACAAAAGAAAAGCAGGCATCAGTTTGTGTGCGTGCGGAGCATGGCAGGAGTACATGAATACATATTTTGTAGTGAATTTTCTCTTTGTCCTTCATGTTGGCACATAGATTTTTCCTAGAATTTTGTTTGTTTGTTTTTGGTGTATCGTGACTTAAATTCTACAAGTCTTAGGGTGGGCCAGGATATATGTTGCATAAAAGATGTGTTTAAAGGCTCTGCATCTTTAACAGGATTTTTATTTTAGTTTGGAAGGAGGATTTGTTCTTCCTGAGGAAGAATAAATGCATAAGAGGTTAATAATACAGGTAACGTTATTTTATTCAACCCAGGGAGAAGTCTGTAATAATAAACAGTAATTTCTAGCATGTCTCATCCACGATCTCAGAGCAATTTACCAAGGTGGGTCAGTAGCATTATGTCTATTTTACAGATGAGGAAACTGGCAGTGGAGGCCTGATTTTCAGAAGTACTGAGCACCCATAAACCCAGCAAAGTCAATGGGAGCTGCAGGTGCTCAGCATCTTTTGAAAATTAGGCCAAGAGAATTTAAATGACTCACCTAAACTCACACAGAGATTTCATGGCAGAGTCAGTTAATATAAGCAGGGAATATAAACAAGGGTCCTTTAAAATCCTTTGAAAAGCCCACTCCTAAGGGACCAGAGGAGCTAGCAAACAGAAGCGGCTAACAGGAGAGTTTTGTGAGGGAGTTTACAGAAGGGGAGTGTGAAGGGGGACTAGATACACTTACCATTCCTTAAGCTTCTTTAAACTTAAGCCAAAAAAACACCCCCTGATAAAAACAAAACTTCAGCAAAGGATCTAACTTCAGGAGTGAAAAGAGAATGCAGGCAGAAGTGCAGCTACGGAGCAGGGGCTATCCAGTTTATTGCACCCAGTGCAGCATGTATGATTACCTGCACTCTGGGCAGGTGGCGTATGTGTGCATTCAGTGCAAGGAGCGCAGGACCCTCAGAGACCATGTACAGGCTTTGGAGAGCTGGGTGGCTGAGCTAGAGGAGCTAATGAAGACAGAGAGGTACATAGATGAGACTTTCTGAGACACAGTAGAACAGTTCCCCGTCCCCAATAGTGGCTGCATTGCTAAATATGCCTTATGTTGCTTGTAAATTGCAGATTTATGATACAACCATATGGCCAATGAAATGAGAAGCTGCTCTTTAACCTGGTCTTTCCCCGTCATCATGCTGCACTTCCTCCAATGGAGCTGTGACCAAAAGTTGGGGCCTTCTATTCTATGAGGGCACATGAACTTTGACCTTATACCTGTGATCCCTCAGGATAAGCAGTGGCCCACAGGTAGCCATGCTGCTTCAGGTGCCATTTGTAGTTGTGTAAAGAATGTGGTTTCGCTAAGGGGAATTTTGTATTACCGGTGGTGATGGCTTCATGTGGCATGTTTGCAGCACATGGGAGTTAATTGTTTGTTTAATCTTACTTTTGGGAATGATGGGTATCCCCTCCTAGCAAGCAGGCTGTGTTGAAAAGCGAAGGGATGTCTCCTTTTAGTAATGCTTTGGAAGAGGCTCTAGCCTCGCCCATGGTTTTAGTAGAGCTCCAAGAGAGGAATGCTGCTAAGGATTCAAGAGCTACAAGGTGCCTGGAGCTGCGGCAAAGGCAGTGAACCTTTTACAGGGGCAGCATGGTTGGGACACTGGACTGGGCATCAGGAGTCCTGGGCTGTATCCCCAGTTCTGCTGGGTGGCCGTAGACAAATCACTTCACCTCTCCTTCCTAGTTAGACTATAAATTCTTTGGTGCAGGAACCATGTCTTATCATATGTATGCACAGTGTCTAACACAACGCGCCACAATCTCAGCTGAAGGCCCGTAGATGCTGGCATGATGCTAATCTCTGTGTGATCTGGGAACTGCTGTCCATTCTGCAAAGGGGAAGGACTGAAATAGTGTTATTTAGTTTTTCAACATTAAATGAATTAGAATCTCTTGCAAGGTGGCTAACTGATAGCCATGGAGACTGAATTCATCGGGTTGTGTTCCCTGGGGTATATGTCAGCAAGAAAACTTCACTTTTGCCTTAAAATGACCACATTCAACCATAAGGTATTGAGAGTGTAAATGTGGGTTTCCAATTCTGCAGTTACTTTTCTGCCTCTGTAACTGCACTGCTCATAATCTCAGAGGTGCCAGTTAAAGCTCCCATCAGGGCCGTCCTTAGGATTTATGGTGCCCTAGGCGAGATTATTAAACTGGTGCCCCCGTACCTGTCTTGCTCTTAGCAACACAAACATAAGCTTACAGTACTGGAAAACTTGCCACATGCATGTTATTAAAACCAGTTTAACTTAATTAAGCACACTGTAATGCTGATGGACTAGCACTAAAGAAGTAGCACTATAGAAAAAATTCTGATTTGACAGAATGATGCAAATAATATAATTTTTTTTTAATTTGTCAACATTTTATTGGAAATTTATATGAAGAGGTATTGAAACAAGGATTAGTTTTTAATAAAAAGCAATCTTTCTGGCTTTTTTGGCTGCATGATCAGTAATAATATCATCGTATGACAAAGACAAAGTGATGTCTTATTCAATTGCAAGAATAGCAAGACCAATCAAGTGTTCCTGACTCGTTGTAGAGCGGAGATAGTTTTTAATGAGCTTTAGTTTTGAAAAACTCCGTTCTTCTGATGCTACTATTACAGGAATTGTCAGTAGAATACGAGTGGCAATGTACACATTAGGATATATGTCAACAAGTTTGCTGGTATGAATAAACTGTACAATGTCCATCATTGATTTTGCATGTGGCAACAACTCAATTTTTCGTACAGTTCAAGTCCATTTAAATCAAAACGATCACCGTGCTTCAGGAGGCTCTCTAGGTCAGGGGTCCCCAACGCAGGTGCCCCGGCGCCCGCAGGGGCCTCTCAGTGCACCCACGTTCTGGCCAGAGGATAAGCATCTGCTGAAATGCCGCTGAAATTCGGCATCATTTTGGCAGATGCTTGTCCACCACCACGGTCCTTCATCTGGCTCCTGCCAGATGAAAAAGGTTGGGGACCACTGCTCTAGGCTTTTACACTTTGTCATTAGTTGCTCTTGTTGTCCTATTTCGTTAAATTTAGTCCTGCTCAGCCCGCTGCCAGCTGAATGAATGGAACCCCAGGCCGACAGTGGGTTGAGTGGCTCAGCCAGGGTATCAGCCGCCGGCCAGCTCAGCCGCTGCCAGCCTGGGATTCCTTGTGGGTACCCAGGCCAGCAGTGGGTGCTGAGTGGCGCCGGGGGTCGGAACCCTGGATGCCAATGGGGCAGCAGCCAGAACCCCAAAGCAGTGACGGGCTGAGCCGCTCAGCTCGCTGCTACGTGTCATCAAAAATCAGCTCACGTGCCACCTTTGGCACGTGTGCCGCAGGTTGCCAACCCCTGCTCTGTACACTAGTAAGGAGATGAGCATATTACATTGTTGGAGGGCTCTATTTAGCAGTAATAGGGCTATAGGAAAGTCAGTCAACATTTTTTGTTTCTCTGATGAAAACTGGCCCACCCCCTTCCCCATACCAAACTTGTCACAAATAATTATCAACAACTTAATTTTCTGTTTTTGGCCAAGATATTGATTTTTTTAAAAAAAAATATTGAAATTGAATTCAGGATTGTTAGCAAGCATTTTTGGCAAACAAAGTTGTTAAATGACACTTTAAATGGCAACACAGTACTGCTTTTCATGCTTGGCTCACCCCCCAGGCTGCTGGTCCAACAGCTGCAGTAGAGGAGGAGATAAGTGGAAAACTGCAGGACCCCAAAATCCACCTCTTGGGGTGCAGAGTCGCAACAGCAGCAGCAAACCCTCAGGTCCAATCACATGCCAATGGGCACCATTGCCAGCCCAACGGACCATGGTGAAGTTAGCACAGCATCTGATCTCAGGGACGGGGCACCCATGGAGCCACAGCAGCTCATCCTGCTCTGTGCCACTCCCCCCCAGATGAGATGAATCACTGCCAGCCCAGGGGAGAGATGCGCTCCCCAGCTAGGGTGATCAGATCCAGATGTCCTGATTTTATAGGGCCAGCCCTGATATTTGAGGCTTTGTCTTATATAGGCACCAATTACCCCTATCTAGGATGACCAACAGCAAGTGTGAAAAATCAGGATGGGGGTGGGGGGGAATAGAAGCCTATATAAGAAAAAGACCCAAAAATTGGGACTGGCCCTATAAAAGTGGGACATCTGTTCACCCTACCCCAACCCCCTGTCTGATTTTTTGCACATGCTATCTGGCTATCCCAGCCCAGCCCTGTGCAACCCTTCCAATCCTGGCTGCCGGCCAAGGAAGTGAGTTACTTTCACTTTCATTCCTCAGCAGACAGCCAGCCAGCCTCCCCTCCCCCCAGCACCTCATCTACCCAGCCCTGATGGAGGGGAGGAGAAAGAGAGGGTGCTCCGTGGGGGGAAGGAGAAATGGTGGGGGTCCTCAGTGGGGCACAAGAGAGAAGAATGGATGTTATGGGGGACAACAAAGGATACTGCCAGAGCTGCAGAGCCTGCCTCACCTCACGCCAGGGGAAAAAGTAACACTCACAGGTGACTTCTTTCCCCCACCCCATCCCAGAGACAGCAGCAGCCAATCCCCTCCCTCAAACTGTGCTGCATTTGGCTCTCACTAGGACCCAGCAGCCCTGCTCTTACATGCTCCACTGCTTCCCGTCTGTCCGGACTCCCAGCAGAGTGGTGCCCCCAGGCAGAGTGGTGCCCTATGCGGCTGCCTATTCTGCCTATGGCTAAGGACGGCCCTGGCTCCCATGGATTATAATATAGTTTTGATGGCATCTTGGGTAAAGGAAACAGACACTTCCTTTAGGTCCAATAAACTGTAAACACTTGAAAAATGGTGTAGTTGCCTGGACAATCTAACTGAGAGAGAAAGCAGCCACAGTGCAAGCCAGACCTTCTGGCACTCAACAATGCTGGTTGTTTGGAGAAAGGAAACAATCATAAACAGTCTGTGCAGACTTTCGGCTGCTCCAGTGACATGTGTTTGGTTTTGAGAGCATCAAGTCAAGCTTTTCAATTCCCCTATGAAAAGAAAAATATGAGGTCTAATGTGGTTATTTAGTAATGACGTGTCCACATCTGCAAGGAATTTGTTGCCTTTCCAATTAAATTAGATTTGGTTCCTTCCAGAGAGATGGTGGACACCTGGTCTCCCACCACTAGAAGTATTTTACTTGTGTAGCATTTCCCCGGGCAGGTAAAGTATTGCGTTTTTTTCCCTCTCCTGTAATTAATTTAACAATCTTTGGTATGGTAGAAATCCACGGAATTCAAGAATAAGGCTTATCATGGTAGGAAAAAAACAAGAACTCCCAAAAAATATTAAGTTCAAAAATCTGAGACTGGAACAGCCTACAGTTGTAGCTTGCAAAGGGGTGCCTACAGAGGAGTTTCCCTGGGAGTTAGTGCTGAGAACATATGTTCAATGTTAAGTATGTGCTTAAGTCCACCCCTGTTCAGCAAAGCACTTAAGCATGGGTCTTAGTTATATAATGGTGCCTTTAAAAAGTATTCTAATAAGTAGTATACATAATCCAAAGAAGTGAAAGGTAAATGAACTTTGTGTTTAGGCTGAGAAGTTGGAAAGATTCTAACAAGTTGTATACTGGCCCGCTGTATATTGGAAAGACTCTGTCTCTTAGGAAGAACTTCTCATTTCATGAGGAGCATTGGAGTAAGATAATTGATCTTTTTCTCCTTCAGGTGAAATACATATGCAGTCTAAAGTGAAATCCAAAATATAAGTGATAGATATATTGCTTATAGATTTGCAAGAGAAGATGCAGAAACCGGCATGAAAACATTTTGAGTGGGAAAGCGGGTCAGACAAATGTGATAAGAAAATCTTAATTCTCAAACTACTCTGTGAATCTCTGGCTCCTATTAGTTTTCCTTAGCAATCTCCCTACACTTAGATACCACAGTGATGGGCTTGTTTTGATTTAGATGAGAGTAGATCAGGGATTCGCAAACATTTTGGTAGCGTGAACCACATTTTCTTGTGGCTCACACATTGTCCATGGGGTAACTACAGTAACTGCATACATGGAAAAGTAATATTAGGAAAATATGCCTTTTAATGTCATTGAGCAGCTGGAAGCAAGAAGGAGGAGCCAGCACTATGTGAACAGCTGTTTCTCCACAGACAACCAGAAATTGTTCCACAGACTAGGCCACAGTCTGGGAGCCTCTGACAGAGAGAGGGAGAGAGGTGTGGGGGGAGAGAGACAGAGATGTTATCAAAATTGGACAGGTATTGAAATAAATAATTAATCTTGCATTATCATTATTATTATTTAAGTAGCTCCAACAGTGGGTGTGATACTTCTTGGATAGTTCAGAGGACATGGTCCCTGCATCTAAATAGACCATGTATAACTAATAGCTGATGGAGGAGAAGTAAAGGAAAAACAAGTGCTGAGCAGTGAAGTCTAGCAGAGTCTTGTAAGTTTCATATTTTCTGTTGGAACCACAGAGTGCAAGACCAGAATGAGTCATGTGAGGGGGTATACCTGCCCTGCATTGGGCAAGAAGAGCTTAACCCTACGCTATGGGCTGAGGAAGCCAGGCTCCCTCTCTCCTGCCGGGAATGCTCTAACTGGAACCACATTATAAAAGGGAGCATCCCAGCTCAGTCTGCTTTGACCACTGAGAAGACAATATGTGTTGCGGGTTCCTGTCCAGGAGCTGTCAGAGCCCCAGACTGCAGAGGCCAGGCATGCCAAGACCCAGAAGAATACCTGGCTAGCCATGGGAGCCCATGAGAAGGAGTCATCAGGAGCTGCGCCAGCCAAGTACCCCAGAGAACCAGAGGGCCTGCGGACTCTGGAGCAAACATTGATCTGGTTGTGAAACCGAGAACACAGTCAGTGTGTTTTGGACAGATCCCTGCTGACCCAGTGGCGGATACTCTCGCTGCTGAGAGGGCCCTGGTGGAGTAGGGAGGGCCAGGGTCCACCTGCCCAAGCTGCCAACCCAACCATGGGTGGTGGCCCACCCCACTTTTTGGCCGTTAGGCTATGCTACCCCGCACCAAAGCATAGGCCCACTGACTCTTACCATTAGACCCTACCACCCTGCACAGGAGGACAGCCCTCTCAACTCTGGCCACTAGGCAACACTGCCCTGCATGGAAAGGCACCCCAATTAACTTGACTGCGGGGCCATAACTCCTCCCAAAGGGGTGACGGGGTATATCTGCCTAGCAACAGGCCACCAGATCATGACCTCCTGTATAGCACAGGCCACTAAACCCCACCTAGCCACCCCTACACCAAGTCAACAACCAGAATTAGACCTAAGTATTACAGCCTTCGGGAGACTAAACTATTGTGTGCTACAGGCAAAGTATAGGAGGTATCGAAGAACATCAATGTCCTAGGCCCTTCCAGTGGTTCAGTAGGGTTCTTCTACTACTATATCTTGTATCTGTCTGGCTAACACTACTTTGAAGGGAGGACTAGGGGTTGTAGGCCACTTGGAAGAAACATGTTTTAAGGAGGGACTTTAAGCAGGAGAGTGTCAGTGGGCATCACACCCTGGACCAAGGAAGGGTTCCAGGCTGAGGGAGCCACATGGGAAATGGCACAAGACTGGAAGAAGGACATGAAAGCAGGAGGTTAGACATGTAGCTTGAACAGAGCAAACTGGACCCTGGAGTGAGTGACCAGAGATGAGAGCACAGAGTTAGGCAGAAGTTAGACAGTGCAGAGCTGATTTTATAATGTCCCTAACCCCCTGGAGGATCCCAAAGACCTTTAACAAACTGTTGGCAAAATCTTGTCAGATCTGCCCAATGGATCTCCACTGTTGTGTCCTGCTCTGTTTAGATGAATGGATCTCTAACCCAGTCACTGGGGAATCTGAGCATAGAGAGTAGAACAGAGGACTCAAGATTTGTTGCATGGATCTGCAAGCAGGATTTCACCCTGTTTATGGAGGAAGCACTTCACCCTCCTTAAAATGCTTCTACTTCTGTGTTGGAATATCGCTGCTCTTTAACAGTGCAACAAACACTACACAACAGCTGACGACAAGAAATGGAGAATGCCATGTCTTTTTGAAACAGATGGGCAGTCTTTAGGCTTGCATATAGTGTAGGAGAGAACCACACAACATGATGAACCCAAGACTATTATTTTACATGTTGTGCTAATCTGCCTTCAGATTTTCAGGGCATAGCCAAGTGGTAATACCAAGACTGAACGAGAGTGATTTGACTATATATATATATATATATATATATATATATATATATATATATATATATATATATATGGCCGGTCTGTCAGTACAATTTGCAAATGCGGAGCATCTGCAGACCACATAGAGTAGGAAAGTCACGGAGGGGCATTTACAGATTTTGCTATAGCTCCTTTTACTTATGCTTTAAAAAATACAGTTTCTTTCCCTCCTGGCTGTAAGGAGATTGGATTCTGAAAATTAATGCACTGCTGTTGCATTTGGTTGGTAGCCAGCCAGCCAAACAATAAGGCCTGCAGGCATGTGAAAATCTCACATGCATCTCAATGAAGAATGCACTTCAAAAACTAGTTCTGATCACAAAGCTAGAAGTACGTTGTTTCCTTAAAAATGTGTAAGAGAATTACTTAGTGTACCAGTGAAAAAAATGCTGGATTAACAACCTTGGAGACTGAAGTCCCCTGTTTCACCTCAGAGCAGGCAGGAGCAATGCAAACTTGCCTTCTAATATCCTGCTAATAAATTTTCTCCTTGATTCAGAAGGACCACATCTAGGGCAGCAGAGGAGCTCAGTACCCATGGCCCGGTTAGTCCTTAGCCTCCCTGATGAGACCGCCAACAAGGAGACCAACAAGTGCCAACTGTGATGATCTTTTCTGAGATGCAGACATCTCTTCACCAGGCCTTGGACTATGATCACTAATTCATTTCCACAGAGGCCCTCAAACAGCCTACGTACTACAAAAAAATTGAAGAATGATTTGTGTGAGATGACTAGAGGTGAAAAGTTCCCTACTCTGTTCCCAAATCCCCTAAGCCATGCAACCCCCAGGTGATACTGCTTGGCCAGAACAGAAATATACATGCTTCACCTCAGTACACAGGACTAACTTCTCAATGCATAAGACAACAGGGCACTGAACTTCCCTGGCCCAGTGGTCAATTATGCTACATTGGGAAGATAACAATTCTGAACACTTTGCAGCAAGAACTGAGCAGATTTGGGCTGTAATAAATCTTGTGGAACGCACCTACAGGAGTATGGGCATCTCCGGCTGTAGCGGCAGCAGTAAAATTGCCACTCCCGATCAAGCACAGATGGAAAATACTGGCTCTGGAACCCTGCCACCAGTCCATTATTTGAACAGGTCTGATACCTGAGAAAAGAGAGGGAAAAATAAAATACATTATTAAGTATTATTTTAAAGAAGAAAGCAGCACTTATATGGCAATTTACATCTTCAAAGCACTGGGCAAGGAAATGATACAGTGTTGCCAACCCCAAATATTCAAAAATCATGAATTGGGCAAAGATTGGCTTTAAAATGTTATATTAATACTTCTTTTTCTTTGCCCTCTGGTATTTGAGCATTTAGGGTTCACTGGAGTCACATTTTCAAGCTTTTCTCTGCAATCCTGTGGGCTAGAAACTGATTTGATGAAAATGAAAGTTGAGTTTCTTATGTAATCACCTGAATCCAGGAGATGGGGCTTTAATAAAAACATCAAAAACTGTTGGATAAAGTCCCAAGAGTTGGTAACAGCATAACAATATTATTTTGTACTTGGGAAAACTGAGACATTCTCTGGAGGGAGATTAAAAGACTTGCCCAAGGTTTTGAATTTGGATTTGCAAAATGAAATGCTTGCTAAATTTACTGAACCACTAGGCTAAAAGTAATGAGGGAGGTCCTCCACCAACAACCCCGGGTTACAAAAAACTCAGTTTTCCTTGTAGGGCAGATGATGCCTGAAAAGCCTATGGTATGATACCACCACAAAGCTCTCTCTTCAGAGCTTTGCTAATGAAACATAAAGCACAATATTTTCCCAGGAAAAAAAAGGACTGTCCTAGGTAATTTTGTTTTCCTGTAAAACTCTTTCCTGCAGTGGCGCTGCACAAAGATCTATTATTTTTAATATTCCATGCAAAATTTCCTCCAAGTGCAGCAGCAAGACAGAAGTGCGTGCCTGCTGGTTTTGCTGATGGCGTCCTTGTTTTACAGAATGCCATTACCTGAGTGATACAGCCCAGCATCAATCTTTATCAGCCCATTAAGGACAAGAAGGGAAGGGTAAGTGCTTGAGGCAAAGCTGAAAGCAGTTAAAGCACTTCAGCTCAGGCCAAGGGAGGCTCCCACAATGTCCAGCTCCACCGAGGTCATGCAACTTCCTGTCATCTGCTTCTGCCAGGGCTGCAGGAAACTCCACCATCCATTTACTCCAGGGCCTTAGGAATCCTGTCATCCACTTCTCTGTGGCCATAGGCAACCCTGCTGTCCAATCTGGCTTGTGCCACTAGCAACCCTGTTTCCCTCACGTGAGTCACTGGCAGTGACCCATTCCTCTGTCACACAACCTCTCTGTCCTTGGGGGAGGCTAGCTCCTCTTCCCCATGGTCTCATTCCTTATTGAGGTTGACTGGTGAGGACTATACATAAACCTAAGCAGCCCTGCTTCCATTTCCATCTATGCACTAGATTCAATACAGTGGATCTGTGTAAAAATGCACCCTGCTGTCCCTTTAAAATAAACTTACAATGCAAAGAAAACCAGCTTGTTTATGGCAGCTAGCACAAATGGCAACATGTGGAAAGGGCAGTCTAAAAAGCAGTCAGCCTGATTCCTGGGTTTGTGTAATGCTTTCCCAGTGTTGGTCATAGAGTCTGCACAAGAACAGTCCTCCACAAATGTACTGGGCCGTGTTGCCAACATGTGAGCAGGTAACTCCCACACACATTTGCTTCCGTAGCCCATGATGTAATATGTGTCCCAGAGTTGTGCGTGCATGTGTGTGTGTGTGTGTGAGAGAGAGAGAGAGAGAGAGAGAGAGAGAATGATTCAGAGACTGCAGAACCTGTTTTCCTCACTTCCAGCAAAGCACTTTCTCAGAATCCTAGCCAAGGAAAAGAGACAGTAAATGTATATTAAACCGCACTTTGTTAGAAAAGTTTATACATTGTCCCTGAAAAATAAACAGTTTGTTGAGGGTAGGGCACAGCATTAATCTATCTAATCTGAAGAAGGCCTGGGGGATGAAGACCTCATAAAGCAGGGGTGACCAATCTGTGGTTCTGAAGCCACATGCAGCTCTTCAGAAGTTAATATGCGGCTCTTGTATAGACACTGACACCAGGGCTGGAGCTACAGGCGCCAACTTTCCAATGTTGGCCGGGGGAGGATGGGGGGCTCACTGCTCAACCTCTGGCTCTGCCATAGGCCCTGCCCCCACTCCACCCCTTCCGGCCCCCTCCCTGAGCCTGCCATGCCCTCTCTCGACCCCCTCCCCTTCAGCCCCCAGCACACCACAAAACAGCTGATCAGGAGGTGCGGGAAGGGGTGAGGAGGTGCTGATCAGCGGTGGCAGCTGATGGGCAGGAGGCACAAGGGGCCGGGGAGCTGATGGAGGGCTGCTGACATATTACTGTGGCTCTTTAGTAATGTACATTGATAAATTCTGGCTCCTTCTCTGGCTCAGGTTGGCCACCCCTGTCATAAAGAAACATCCTTTTTTGGACAAGAGTTGTTTGTTTGGTTATTTAATCCCTGCCATTTGGTGCAATTTGGTTCATTCCATCCACAATTGTTCTTCCTAAATATATATTTTTAAATCATCTCTGGCATAGATAATTGAGCAGCGGCCACAGAAGAAATGAACTTCACCAGAGGCAGAGAAATCACCCAAACTCTCCCTTCATTCAGGTGGAAAAGTTTTAAACTGAACTCCCAGGGCCCCCTCCATTGTAAAGGGAATGAGATAGACATACATTACCCTTCCTTGGATTGCACATCCCTGTTCAAAACATGTCACTGTGTAGCTGCCACAACAAAGCCATAATTAACAGGGCTTATCTTATAAATTATTAGAAACTGACACTGTCCCCCTGACCTCTCACTGCTCCAGTCCCCTGCCACTGCTTACCCACCAGTCATTAAGGGCCAGATTCTGCTGCCCTAACATTGAGTAGTATCTTGTTCCCCACACAGTCTCCGAGAAGCCAGTGGAGACACTTGTGAAGTAAGGGTGCTACTCAGCATGATTAAAGGTGTCAGAATCTCTCCCTTCAAAAATAGGCCCCCATTCAACAAAGTCCTTAAACATGTGCTTAACTTTAAACACATTAATAGATTCAAAGGTCAGAAGGGACCATAAGATCATCCAGTCTGATCTCTTATATATCACAGGCCACAGAATTTCATCCACTCACATGCTTATGTCTGGCCCCATTCAGCAATGTGTTTAAGCCCATCTCTATTCATTAGAGCACGTAAATATATACCTAACTTTAAGCACATGCTTATGGACATCCCCTAATCAGCAAAGCACTTAAAGTTAAGCCTGTACTTAAGTGAACCCATGCTGAATCAAGGTCATACTGGTGAAAAGTCATAATATTTCTTCCTCTCTGAGCTTTACATCCCCTCTCCATTTTCTCTCTCATGTGTTTTTTCAGAAGACTGTCTCTTGGGTTCATTTCTGCTTGGAAATCTGCACAATGTACAGAGACGGTAATTAGTTAAAAAAACACAACTAGACAGTATCAGGTTATTGGTCAAAGGTCTCTTTTTGGTGTTTCAACCAGAATGGGGATTCTGATGCATGTTTTAGACAAGATAGCCAGCAACTGGCGAGAATTCAAAGGAGAGCAGCAAAACTGATCAAAGGTTGATTAAAGAGCTGGGAAAATTAGACCTCTAAGGAAAAGTTAAGCAAATGGAGAACATGTTCAGGCTGAAAGCAAAGAGTCAGAGAGGGGACGACATGGTAACTGTGACAGATATTGCAACTGCACATTAATATCTGTGGGGACCATGTTATATTACGTTTATGTATCACCGTGAGGCAGGGATTGTGTGCCACTCTGGGGGGGCAAGGTGTGTGCGGGGGGGGGGGTTATCACAGCTCCTCCAGAACCAAAAACAGTGAAGGGTGATTAGTAAACACCTCCAGAGAAGTACCAACCATGGGTAGGCCTGCATATACTGGTTCAAACTGGGTTTTCCAGAGATCAGTGGACAAAGAGAGGGTTTTTGGCATAAAAAGGCTGCATTTAAACTGACTCTGGGCTTTCCTTCTGATCTAGCAAACAGGCAGGATCTTTTTTCTAAGGACTCCGAACCTTGCAGAAGAATTGGAAAGACTTTGGGAAGACTGATGGGTGACCTCTGGTAAGCTTTTAGCATTTGCATAGGAATTTTTACTGTTTTGATCTGATTTCTCTGTGATGCTTTTACCCTAAGAATAAATATGCTTCCTTAGAAAGAGCTGTGTGGTAACATGTAACAGTTTGAAAAACACTGTTCATAGCCTTTGGCAAGAAAGCAGTGCACAGATGCTGGCCTTTAGGCAGACTGGCTTGCCTGAGGTATCTCAATACAAGGCAGGGAGCTCTGCAGCCTTAAAACCCCTGCTCCGAAGGGGAAGAGACGTGGGACTCTGCCCAAGAGAAGTGATGGCTGGGAACCAGAAACCTGAAGTGGTGGCCTCAAAAGACCACAGAGGGGAATACATGTATAGTTACCCTGAAACTGTGACAACAACCACCTGCTAATATGCTAAAGAGACGTCATGCAGACAACAATACATTTATTCTCATTAGTCACTGAAGGCAGGACAAGAAGTAACAGATGTCAACTGCATCAGGGAAAATGTAGATTAAATATTAGGAAGAATTTTGCAGCTTTATGTTTGTGAATGGAGCAGGCTGCCAATGGAGGCTGTGGAATCTCTGTTGTTAGCGATATGCCAAGTGAGGCCAGATACCCATCAGTCAGGGATGATATAAGGTTAATAAAATCCATCTCGCCACAATGAGAAATGGATTAGATAATCCAGCAGAGATCTTTGCCAACTGAAGTTAATCTAATTTGTCCCTCACAAGCAGAATTGATCAATCAGGAGTCCAAAAGGGACAGAGATGGCCAGAAAGAGACTCACTGTAGTACAGATTAACTACAGATTATTATTCATATTTGTGTTCCTACACAGTTCCTGAATGGAAGTATTTTCAGAATACTGTCAAGCACGCAAATACCACAGTGATGAGCTTGATAGAGAGCTGGAAAAGAGAGGCAATAAATTAAGAGAAGACAGAAGGATTGGATTTTCAAAAGCCCTAAGAAAGTGACATAGGAGCACAAGTCCCAAGGACTTTCAGTGGTCCCTTGGGTGCTTTTGAAAATCCCACCTGAAATAGATCCATATAGGAAAAGAGAAAATGCTCAATATAGAGATAAGATAAACAGAACAGACAGATAAAAGAGTTAGACAGGACAGGTTAGTTAAGAGAGTAACATCCAAAATAGATAAGGCCAACAGATAGAAAAGACAGTTAAATAAAATATCCAAGATAAATAAATGCTGGAGAGATAAGATAGGTAAACACAGAAAAAGAGAGAGAGAAATATCTAAGATAAGTAATTGATAGAAAAAAGAGAGGAGAGAGAGAAAAGAAAGAGAAGAGAAAGAACGTGCGAGAGACAAAGTAGAAAGATCTAAGAGATGAGAAAGAAATAGGGCATAGATGTCATGCAGAGGATATAGACTTCCTAGGTACATATAGTTCTGATGATGAATGTTTCTAGAGGGTTCCGATGGCATAAGAAAACACTTTGCATAGAATTACACAATATCCTGTTTGTGAGAAATTACTTTAGCAATTACTGTCAAGGGTTGTTTGAGAAGAAAAAAAGTTTTCTTTATTTTTAAACAATAGAAAGAACTCATTCAAAATTATTATGCAGTAAATGCAAATTGCATCAAAGTATGAAAAGGACTGCGTAATACATTACCAGAATGATCTAATCTCTTGCTTATTTTGACATCTCTATCTTCTTCCTATCTCTCCCTTTTTCTTCTCAGTCTTATTCCAAAGTGAACATAAAGAGTCAATTTTTTTCTTAGCAATTGCATCAGCCATAGGAACTTATCACAGGGTGAACTGAGGAGCATGAATCATTCACAACACAACTCAAACCCCTTGAAAATCAAGTCTTTCCCATTTCATTTTGAATTTTTGAAAAATTTCCTGTTTCATGCAAAATCTGAAAAAGTTTGTGTTCTTTACAGAATTTTTTGAAGCCAATCTAAAATGTGTGAATTTTTTTAACGAATACACGAACATTTTCAACATGTGTCTGTTTTCCATTTCATGAAAACATCATGAGAAAATGAAATTTGGGGAACACGTAATGGCCCAGAATGAACTGCCATAGATCGTCCCATGAAACTCTGCCACACCCCCCACCTAAAATCTGATAATTTCTGTCAAGTCCTTTTCAGAAGCAGAGTAGCATATATGCATGTTAAATATGAACTACTGCTGATCATATTAGGCTTTCCCATATAATTAATATTCATTGTCATCATCATAGATTAGCATGCATTTTGGGCCCCTGTAATACCGATGTGAGTAGTAAACAGTCCCATACTGGGCACAAGCCAAAGTCTTCAGCAGCAGAAAGATACAGAGAAAAAACAATGCTATGCTGGGAAGGAGCTTTTTCTAATGATTAGGGTTGGAGACTGGTAGTCAGGAATTTTGGGTTCTGTTCCCAGCTCGGTCACTGTTTCCTTGTTTAGCCCTGGGCAAGTCACAGCCCCTCTCCGTGCCTCGGTTTCCCCATCTGTAAAATCAGCGGCAACAATACCGAGCTGCCTCAGAGGTGCATTGGACTCCTCCAGTGGGAAAGTGCTATAGAAGTGTAATGTAGGATCATTATCACATCAGTATGCATCATTACTAATATGACTAAGATAGTCATTTGTAGTGGCTAAGCAGATAATGAACGTGCACTTGTACTATCACCACTGTGCTAATATGCACCCTTCAACTTTGAGCATTGCAATTTCTCTTTCAAAAGATAGTTTAACAGTATCCTACCATTGCATTCCAGCTCTGTTGATCTCTTCCCACCAGCATTCTGTTGGTTCCCCAAGACTCTGGGGCGTAGGCATGCATGCATAGTTCCACAGTCTGTCAGAGCCTTCCTTCTTGCTGAAAGTGCTCCTTACTGCCACTATCACCTGGCCATGGGGGCACTGGAAATTGAAGCCCTGACGATACACATTGACCCACCCATCATTACCCCCGTAGTCATAGTGTTGATAGTTATAATCCCCATACTGGCCCCAAGCCACCGTCACCAGTGGCAGGAACACACAGAGAAGAACAAGGTCCATGTTGAATATGTTTCTGGCTTAGAAATGCCCCACTGGTTTGTTGTGCTGGCCCTTTTATATTGCCTCTAACATGTGGCTTCCAGATGTTTCATATCTAGATCCAAGTGCAATGTGTCATAGTTTAGCAAAAGTTCTCTGACCTAAAATATTGGCTACAGACACTTTCAATTACTCTTAAGGTGGAACTCTGCAAGAATAGTGGTGCTAGGAGCATAGGAACTGGGGTTTCCCAGGAGTGTGAACCTTCTCCAATCCCTTACTGTAGAACTACTATCTATAAGGGCTGTATATACACATCACACATGGATAATACATAAGCTTCAGCAACCCATTGTGCAATAGTTAAGGTTGAAAAACAGTTTCATTTGAAATTCAAGCTCTATTACACATGGGCGGAACTTGGTGAAATGTTGATCTTTAGGTTGCAATTTTCCATTCTTGGCATTTGTCCATCTTTTTCATCTTCAACAAAAATGGTTCTATTACACCACTACCTCGATATAATGCCACCCAATATAACACAAATTTGGATATAACATGGTAAAGCAGTGCTCCGGGAGGGAGGGGGCAGGGCTGCGCATTCCGGTGGATCAAAGCAAGTTCAATATAATGCAATTTCACCTATAACGCGGTAAGATTTTTTTGGCTCCTGAAAACAGAGTTATATGGAGGTAGATGTGTATTTTTGAGTGAGAAGAGAATGGGGAAAAATATACTTTTCCCATTATAAAAATATCCTTTAGACATTTGGAGCTCAAATGACTGACAGTTGATTGTCCTGATCTAGCATGGGAATGGCCCTCACTGAGGAACAGAGCACAAGCTGTTTCAAGAGGAAAGTGATTTTACTATGACTGAATTAAGAGCATTTGAAAATGACATATGCCGCACGTTCAGCAGGTCATTAAGTGTACTCCTGGGGCCTGATTCCGGAAACCATCCCCATTCAAAAAACCACTTAAGCACCGGTTTTACTTTAAGTATGTGCTTAAGTCTCATAGAAATCAACGAGGCTTAAGCATGAGTTTAAGGTTAATCATGTGCCTAAAGGCTTTCCTGAATCAGAGCGTTAAGGAATTATGTACTGGGGGCATGGGTGCCGAAGCTGACTTTATAGTGAACTGGCCTCCAGAATCACTGACTGCAGAGCCGCCTTAGTCTGCAAGTGAGAGGATCCAAATGACAAAGATCCCCACGTGTCCCTCCATGCCCATTCACTGCATATCATGCAGATCTTAAAACATCCATGCGACCCCCTCCCCATCTGCTGCTATTCCCAGAATTCACGATTAAGCAGACCTGCTGCAGTGAGTGGACAGGACTTGCTGGAAAAACCAACTACCTGGTAAAGATCCAAGCTCCATTACCCCACGGTGACTGCTCTGATGACACTAGAAGCTCCACAGGGCACGTGCCTTTAATGCCAACAAACTAAGGTCATTGGCAGGCAAGATTATACCTAGGGCCTCTGGAGCTTAAAGGATGAGCCTCTACCGCATGAGCTAAAAGCTATAAGCTCTAAGGCTGTAGAGCAGACTCATTTAACTCACTCTCTTAGTAGTCTCGGTGCCACTAGATGGGACAGAACACCACACCCAGAAGGTGTGTGGGTTACACTTCCACCAGCTAGCCCAAGCGCTCAGAAGCTCCACAGGAATAGAACTCCCCCCCTGCACCCATCTTAAAGTGGAGCTTCCATCCTTTGGATCTTAGGCCTTCTGCAGCAGTAGGGGACCTGGATGGCCAGGATCTTGGAAGAGACGTGAAGAGTCCTGGGGATAAAGAAAACAATGTGTCCCCATGTACATATGCATTAGAGTCATCTTTAATTACATGAACTCACACTATTTCTCACAATGCAATAGCATATGATTGACCCCATAGACACATGTGTTCAACATATTGTAGTATTGTGCACTACTCTCTGTCTGCCTGGCAGAGGCTAAGAAAATAATCTATAGAAGTACATAGTAAACCGCACATACAGAACATATGGAGCTCGACTCTCAGCTGGTGAAAATGAGTAGAATGTTACTGATTTCAGCAGAGCAACATGGAATTACACCCCTTGAGGATATGGCCCATGAAGTACAACATCAAGGAATAGTAGCAAAAAAAAGTACATCTCTGGAGGGTTGGAATTAACTTTCAAAATTAATTTTTTTCTGTGAATTTATAAGTGGGGCTTTATGAATGAATCTTACTCTGAATACACTATCCAATCAGGAAGTAATCATAAAGTGTTCATTAGATGTTTTCCCTGGACTAAACCTGTGATCCAACCGCATTCCTAACCTAATAGTAGGTTTCCTAATGCAATCAGTGCAAAGTCCCAGCCTCACCAGCTTCCCATCTGATCCCCACATGCGATTCCCAAGTGTCTATCACTTGGAAACTATACAGTGTTCTAAGCCAGTGGTTCTTAACATTTTCCACAGCAGGACCCCTCCAGGATCCATCCCTCCCACCTCTTCACCCTCTGACTAGTTCTGGTTGGGATCCCTGATCCCAATTAGCAATATGAGCAATGCAGAGTGGGACTCTTGGGGCATCTGAAGCTACCAACAGCATCTCCCAGGTGCCAGACAGGGGAGTGTCCACATGTGGACAACTCTGAATAATCAATAAGTAGCTGTGGAGCTAAAGTTGTGCATGGGGCTGGTAAGCCTATCATATCAGACCAGACTTGCTACAGAAACAAACACCAGAAACCATCTCGGTGTGCTGCGGGCTCAAACAAGAGATCAGCTTCATGTGAAGAACATAACAGACATTGATCAAACCCGTAACAAAGCCCACATGTCAAAAAGTCCCTTGCTCAAGGCCAGATCAGTAATGAAAATCAGATTTTGAAATGTGAAAAAGAAGCCAAATACATCAACATGGCAATCAGTAGCCTGAACAAGCCAGCACAAGACTGAAATAAATGGTAGAAACTGGTAGGGGCAAGAAAGAAAGAAAGTGGGAGTCCCACGCTGCATCACAGAAATGATTGTGTTGCATTGTGGGAGATGTGGTCTGGCAGGGGAGGGTCAAAGAGGGGAGAATGGGGCCTTGAGAGATCTGGAAATACAACTCCCATGAGGCACCATGGAAGTTCAAGTAGATGCAGATTAATGTCAACTCAAAACAATGTGTTTCAGTATTTCCAAATCATTTTTTTTCTGAACTCTTAGTTCAATGGAAAGTTTTGGTATTTCAAGTTTTCACACTGATTTGGGATGAAAAGAAAAATCGAAGTATCAGAAGTTCTCATAGGAGGGAAATTCCGTTTCTTAGTCAGCTCTAGGACAAGAACCCTTGTGAAGGGTTAAAAAGGAAAGCCTAAATGTGTGAACTTTCCTTCTGAGTAACACTAATGTTCACTGAACTCTGAAGTTTACAACTGCCTGGTTCATAGGGTGAAACTTAGGCTGTGTCTACAGTAGGCTTTTTTCCTTAATGCTTTCCATCACCGCTATAACCAAGGCAGTTCCATTAGTGGTAGGAGGGCAGGGAGGTACTAGCCTAAAGAGGTCTCCAGTTGGTCACTGGTATTTTAACCACCCTGTCATCTAACCCCGCTCAAAGCAGTCTAGAGAGACGACACAGTGGTTAAAAGGCCAGTGATTAGATGTCTTGAAACAGACATGCTGTAGCAACTGAAGTTCAGGCAGCCTGACTGGCTGCAGGGTATGATGTGGACAGCATTGTAAGCCCAATCTGAGTTCTTGGGTTGAGTTCAACTGGTGTTTGCCTGGGAGAAAAATCTCAAAACCTGGCCCTTTCTGAAATGCCTTGCCCTGTAATTTGACTTTGAAAAAGTCGGTTGCCTGCCTTGTGGTTTGATGTTCTCACAATCTTACTCATAAAGCAGCAAAGCAGAAAACAACAATATGGTAGGAGACAGGACACTCTAAAGCCTCCCTGTTGTCAATGCCTTACCATAAATATGCAATAACTAGTAATACTTTCTAACAGTACTTAAAAATGCTACCTTTTAATCCATCAAAACCATATATTGTCTTCTGCAGTAGTTGCCTGATAGAACTTACAGTAACACTCCTGTAAGAACATTGCTTTGGATCACTGCTTTAAAATACTGTAGTATATTTTTAGTGTGTAGAACCACTGCTGGGGATCCAGTACTAATTTTTCAAAGGAACATTATGACTTCCTTGGGTTTTTTTTCAGCATAGAGCTCCAATGCTAGAGTTGGATGGATATGAAAGCTTTATTTACTACTTAGTGAATGTAAAAAGGATCCTAGAGCAGTAACAGGACTATGGGGAATGCACACTTGTTCAATTACATGCATGATTAGGGCCTGATTCTGCAAATTATTACTCATTGGAGTAGCTCCATTGACTTTGATGAGGCTGTTTGTAGGTGAAATTTACCCCTATACAGAGAGCCAGCTGAATGTGTATACAGGGCCTCCCAGAAGATTCAAGGGGCATGGGGCAAAGCAATTTCAGGGGTCCCTTCCATAAAAAAAAGTTGCAATACTATAGAATGCTATATTCTCGTGCGGCCCCCAACTTGCCCCACCCCACAGGCAGCCCTGGGAAAAATAAACATTTTAAAACCTTCCACATCTCGGCACAAACCCAGTTTTGAGAAAACTTTTTTTCAAGTCACCTTTACAAGGTATTACTGGTTCTCAGCATCAGCTAGTCCTAAAAGGCACTAAAGCTCATTAAAAGGGTTGGACAAATATTTTCCATCAAAACTTTTTTTGGATTGAAAACAAGGGGTTTTTAAAAAGCAGAAAAAATCACGGACAATGTCTGCTTTCCGTCAAAATTTGTTGCAGTTTTTTTGATTGAAAAGCTGAAATTAGTCTGCCAAAGCCTGAACCTGGTTTGGGGTTTTGGAAGTGTGTGGCCAAATATTTGCTGCTTGCTGTGTTTGATTGTTTAAAGAAACAATAAAAAAATTCTGCTTAAAAAAAAATCCAAAACTGTTAAACCACCTCAGCTTGTGACCAAACGCCTCTGCCCATCCAATCAGGGATTTTTTAAGTTTTCTGATACTCTGATGGCTTCCTTGACTCATATCTGTCTCCATAACTTTGGTTTCATTTAGCTTAGAACATAAGAACAGCCATACTGGGTCAGACCAAAGGTCCATCCAGCCCAGTATCCTGTCTACCGACAGTGGCCAATGCCAAGTGCCCCAGAGGGAGTGAACCTAACAGGTAATGATCAAGTGATGTCTCCCCTGCCATCCATCTCCACCCTCTGACAGAGGCTAGGGACACCATTCCTTACCCATCCTGGCTAATAGCCATTAATGGACTTAACCTCCATGAATTTATCTGTTTCCTAGAGACTGGCTCCGTGGGATCCCTCACAAACTGGAGACGGTTACTGTGGGTTTGTCTTTAGTACAGCTTATGTACATACTCCACAAACTGAGCATTTGAGCTTGGTCCAGAATCTGGGATGAGCCTATCTTGTGAAAACTAAAATGCTCAAAATAGCACATGCATGTGAATGGACACAGGGTGCTAAAATTAAATTAAACCAGGGGGTCTCAAACTGGGGGTTGGGACCCCTCAGGGGATCAGGAGGTTATTACTGGGGGTCACGAGCTGTCAGCCTCCACCTCAAACCCTGCTTTGCCTCAAGCATTTATAATAGTGTTAAATATATTAAAAAGTGTTTTTAATTTATAAGGGAGGGGTCGCACTCAGAGGATTGCTATGTGAAAGGGGTCACCAGTACAAAAGTTTGAGAACCACTGAATTAAGCCCTCTGGAGCCTCGGGGAATGCAGGGAAGGGGGGTCTCCCTTGGTAGGGTTGGGAAGGAGGTAGGTGGTGTAGGATATTGCTCTTCTCATGCTATCCCTCCCCCAAGGCTCTCTTGGCTCTATCACTGTTAATCTAAAGCGGCTAATTTTAATGAAGCTACCCTCCCCTGACATGAATTTCTCTATGGAACGGAAATTATATGTAGACTATAATTTGGCATTTGAGAAGTGAAAGGGATGGTAGCCCTAAGGGAAAATATAACAGCTTGGCTCTCTGTGTTAAATAGCTGTCTGAAAGCCTCAAACTGCTGAATGAGCTTTAGGGTAGAGAAGGCTGTGCCTCCCCAAACAGCCTGGCCCTGCCCCCTATCTGACCCCCACTCACTTCCTGCCGCCCGACTGCCTCCCTCAGAATCCCCGACCCATCCAGCTCCTTGTCCCCTGAGCGCCCCCCGAGACCCCCCTAATCACCACCCCGAGACCACACCCCTGTTGTCCAGTCCCAGCTTTTGGCAGTCAGAGTTTTAGGGACACCCAGAGCATGGAGTTGTGTCCCTGACCATCTTGGCTAATATCCTGCATGAACTTATGTAACTCTTTTTTGAGCCCAGTTAAACTTTTGACTGTCGCAGCATCCCCTGGCAACAAGGACCACAGATTGACTGTGCATTGTGTGAAAAAGTACTCCCTCATGCTTGTTTCAAACCTGTTGCATATTAATTTCATTGGGTGATCCCTTAGCCCTTGTGCTATGAGAAGGAGTAAATAACACTGCCTTATTCATTTTCTCCACACCTGTCATGATTTTATAGACCTCTATCATATCTCCCCTTAGTTGTTATCACATTCTGGGGTGAAATCCAGACCACTGAGGGGTTGTGTCACCACCTGCCCTACAACCTTGAGTGCCTCTCAATCCTTTGCTGCTGTAACTCCCAAACTGGGCCTCTCACAAACAGCCAAACAGAATGCAGGTCACACTCTGAGTGTCTGTGAATAGCTGCAGCCCTGGTCCAGCAACTCTGACCCCAGAGCCTTTCAGCAACACACAAGCCACACTCTGGCTTCCAGCAGGGTGACCCCAACATACTTCCAATCCTGCATTTCCCCCCAAAATAGTCTCCATGTTCTGCAGTATCCAGATCTCTCCTGGGCAGTTCAGATATTATAGATCTGTTGCCCATGTACAGGGTCAATGTACTATAGTTTGCTACTCTAATTGGAGTTGCCAAACAATTCAGTTTAAACACAACGCTGGAATAGTTTTGATTAAAGAATAACACAAGTTTATGTAACTATGAAGAGAGAGATTTTAAGTGAGTACAAGTTTAAGGCATTGAAGTCAGAAATGGTTACAAGAGAAACAAAGACAGAGCGCTTTCTAGTAATGAAAACATAACAAACTAGATTTTAACACAGGTTCCAGCAACACTGCTGACCAAATTTTCAAGATAGGATCTCTCACAAAGTCCCAAGGCTGGTTGCTTTGTCTTCTTAGTGAACGAGCAAGAGAGAGAGAGAGAGAGATACCCTAGTGTGTTTTTGAGCCTCACTTTTATAGTCCAGTCCCCCTTCGCAGTGGATTCTTCTGAGGATTAGCCTTCAAAGGAAAGTTTTATTCAAACAGTAAATGCGGCTATGTGGAGTCTGGGGGTGAAGGTGCTGCCATGCTCTTTCCTCTCCCTTGTGTTTGCTGAAATGCAGATTTGCCTTGTCTCCTTCTTGCTGTCTCAAGGACCCTGTTTACTACTTATATGTACATTGAGGGAAACACACATTCCTTTGTTTAAGATAGACCTGATAGAGGCTTGGTGTACACATAAAATTAGATTGACCTAGCTACATAGCTCAGGACTGTGGAAAAATTTCATGGACTGTGAGTAGTTAGGTCAACCTAAACCCTACTGTGGCCATAGCTAGGTTAACAGAAGAATTAGTCCATTGGCCTAGCTACCACCCCTCGGAGAGGTGGATTACCTACATAGATGAAAAACCTCTTCCATTGATGCAGGAAGCATCTACACTGTGACACAACTGCAGCACCACAGCTATGCTGCTGTACTACTGTAGTGGAGACATGCCCTGAGCTTTATTTGCTCAGCTCCAGTGGCGGTGAAGCAGTTAGATTATCCCTCCTCTGAGTCATACAGGAAGTGGCAATGATGGTAATGAACAGTTTTGTGTGAGCAGCAATATGAGTGACCCTATGGAAGGCTCTAAGAGATGCTGTATTCCGGCAGCACCTACCATTCCTATCAGGCCAAAACTGCATCTAACTCAAAAGACTGTTGCAATTACAGTCAATCTGCCCGAGTTATGATAATGAAGAAAGATCAATTTGGTGGAGTGAGAAAGCAGAGGGAGTGAGGGAGCTGCCTGCAGGTGACTTGAAGCCTGGAGAAGTCTTGCTAAAAGAGCCGACCAGAGATACCAGGTGTAGGGAGGGAACCTTCAAGGAGCTGGTTCCTTATAAGAGAGCTGAAACAGTTCTCAGAGAAGATCTAATTCTGGGAAGTCTGCAAAGTCAGTGCTGAGCAGGGCACCTGCAAGCCAAATTCCAGAGTAGGTTGCCCCTAAGAACTGATAAGAAGACTGTGAAGAAACCTTTGTGCCTACCCAGGGTCTGAGACAGATTTTTGGGACTTCGAGTTTCACTTCTGAGTCTATTTTGTCTGAATAAACCCAGCCCCCAATACAGATGGTGATTGGATGTATGAGAGAGTAGAGTCTGTTTAAAGGGACCTAGAAGAGGGAGAATAAAGAGCCTGGCTACATAGGAGCACCCAGCCACAAGAGGGTACACAAGGGTGGCCAACTCATCCACAGCTGGGAATGCACAACTAAGGTTTCAGTTGTCAGGACAGGGTATAACACTTTTCCAACTGCATGTAACTGCTAAGAACTAAGAGGTTTATTTTTTAAAAGTCTGTTTAATTATGTAGTTATGTGGGCTTGACTAAAATCCACAGCAGATGTCGACCTGCATTCCCCTCAGCTCTCATGTACTGAGCAGGCCCAGGCAGGGTGCAGTACTTGGATTGGAGACTTCCAAGGAAAGCCCAGGATGCTTCAGCAAAGGGTGTTGGTGATTCAGTGGAGGGTCGGGTGCTTCCCTTTGAGAGTATACCTATACTTTGAGCTGGGGGTGTAATTTCCAGCTTGAGAAGACACACCCAGACTAGCTTGACAGAGCATAGTTGTGGTGGCACAAGTGCAGGCTGAGTATCTCTGACAGGTACACACTCAAGTGCCTAGCCCCTCATGCCACCAAAACTATGCTTTATTTTTAGCAGTCTAGCTCAATCAGAGCCTGTGCAGGGATGTCTCCTTGAACTCGGGGGGGGAGGGTTGTCTCTGGGGTCCTGACCAAATCATCAAAGCAAATAGGATTAAGCGGTTAGTTAGCTCCTAAACTTGTCACACAAGCAAGTGTATAAGGATGGTGAGCAGGGGTCTTGTTTTATTTCTGGAATTGGAGTTTCATTTGAAATTTTTCACATGGCTCTCTGTAGCCTATACTATGAGCTACAGCTCGTAATAATCATGGTATCACTGCAAAATGCTGGGGGGTAATTCTGAGCTAATCTCTCTTAATAACTCTACACAGAGCCACAGGGGTAAATTAGAGGTCAGCACTGGCTTGCTCTTTGAAGGTAATGGTGACAGCAGTTGTAATTCTCAGGGCTGGTCCACACTACAGGGGGAAATCGATCTTAGATACGCAACTTCAGCTACGTGAATAACGTAGCTGAAGTCGAATATCTAAGATCGGATTACTCACCCGTCCTCACCGCGCGGGATCGATGTTCGCGGCTCTCCCTGTCGATTCCGCAACTCCGTTGGGGTTGATGGAGTTCCGGAATCGATATAAGCGCACTCGGGGATCGATATATCGCGTCTAGATGAGACGCGATATATCGATCCCCGAGCAATCGATTTTAACCTGCCAATACGGCGGGTAGTCTAGACGTAGCCCCAGACTGGTCATGGGAATGAGATACAGTCAAAACCATGCTCCTCTGAGTACTGTGGAGGAAAACGTGACCTCACTAATGAGCGGTTCAGTTTCAGAAAATGATTCCATGGGCCCCCCCAATAGGCAGTCATTTGGGCCCAGTGCAAAGTGAGTGCTGAGTGAGTGTACCGTGCTTCTGTTCTTACCAGGAACCATTCCACACCCACTTCGCACTGGCAGAAATGACTGGCCACAGAAGCCCAAAATCTCTTGCCTTAACTGTGACTAATGTGGACTCAATTAAATTGACGTAAGTTATGATGACATACAGCCACCACAATAATTACTGCAGTTTTTCATGTCCCTCCTACTCTCCTTCTGCTAGTCATGTGCATCCTCAACAGAAGCGCTTGCACGGACTGAAGTGGGGCATTATCGGGGTCTGACTGCCAGAGCCCTGCTGCCTTGGGCTGACTGGGATCCGGGCCCATATTGCACTGAGTGACGCTCAGAGTTCTCTGAGCTGCAAGATCCTCTGCAAATCCTTGTGTCTGAGCCTCGGTTCTCATCCCTGAACCCTGATTAATCACCCTCAACTCCTTGTGGGACTCTGGCTTGGTATTGTAACTATAAAGGCAGTAACCACTGATATTTGCCAGTTGAAGTCTGAACCTCCTGGAAAGTATTCGCTTGACAACCTAAAATTGCCTCTGTCCAAATGGATTCTTCCTCAGCTCCTGCTCTAACTCATCATTCACTCTGACTCATAAAAGCATGCCCAGCGTGTCCAACTCCAGAAGTGGCTGCTTTTCAGTAGATGTAATTAGACGATCACACACTTCTTTTGGTTTAATCTACCGCTCTTGTCTTTCCTGTTTTGTTCTGTCTGCATCCTCTCTGCTCCTGCTGCTGTTCCCTCTGCCAGTGCCCCCCCCCCTCCCCGGCCGCCTGTGTGCCTCCTGTGAGATGTAGAATAACTAATGAGCATGATCTAGCCCACAATCCCGGAGTTTGTGCAGGCGGATGGCAAATGTGGCTCTGCAAGCCCATGCCAAACTAGCTCCATCTGCCAAAGCTTGGAAAAGGCCCTGTTGCTCATTCTGTGCCTGTGTCTTTCTTTCTCCCTCCCTCTGTGCTTCTACGTCTGCCGCTTCCTCTCCTTGTGGATTTGTGCATGCGTGTGTCTCCCCAGTCTTTCTGCAGCAGGTGATTCTCTTTAAATTGCTAACTTGTAAAGAGAAGCCCTGAATCTTTCCTTTTCAGGGAGGGCAAGTGCATCAAAGTCATTTCATTCCTATCAGGGAAAGGTGACCGCTCCAGCTTACCATTAGATGTAGGATCCTTCTTGTAGGCTCACTCAGGCTATAGGCTATAGAATATGAATGTCAGCTAAACCCAGATCATCATAGGTATCTACGCTCTTTAACCTACATTCTTTTGTGGATCTGGGCTGCAGCTCCTTTCCAGAGTATAAACCCTTCAGGGGCTGTGTTAGTACAGTACTTAGCACAACTGGATCTTGGCGCACCACTGGGGTTCCTATCTATACCTTGTACTGTGCTGAGCACATTGGGATACTTTCAGTTATCATCTATTTCATCAGTAATGCCAAAGTCCTTTACAAACTGTAAACTAAATCAAAAGGCACAGGAGGCACTTCAGCCAATGCTGGACTGCAGCAGCCACCTCTCGGGTGTAACAGAGCGTCGGTTTCAGAGCACACAAGAATTCCACTCAGTATTTCAGGCCAGGAAGTGAAGCTGCATTGTGAATCCATTTGACACTGGTGGGGGAATTTGGGTAGGCAGCTTTATCCAGGCTGGAAATGGACCAGGACCCCTGGGATTAAAATGTCATAGGATAGTCAATAGACATGGATGACCAGGATCTTGGATTTGCACCAGGTTTAAAATATGTCACCTTCAGGAGCACAATGCCCCTTAGCACCATGCTGAGGCTTTGATCTGGTACTACACCTGTATGAGAATCAGTGGTTTCATTTCACAGGAATGCTCCTTAGGGAAGGAGAGGATTTCACTGCGGTGAGTTTGGGGCTGGAGGACACAGAAATGGTTTGTGACCCTGGTGTGAGCTTCTGCGTTTTAATGAAATCCCAGACCAGATGGGTTTTGCATGGTCTGGAGGATTGCTGTGAATGTTTTGCACTGCTCTATTTGGTGCTGACTCAAAGAGAACAAAATGCCACTTATCAAAGCCCAGATCCTCAGCTGGAGCAAATCAACACTGCTCCATCAATTTCAGTAGCGCTCTGCAGTTTTGCAGTAGCTGAGGATCTGGCCCCAAATCATCCCCTCTGCCTAAGTGACACATTCTAGATATAAATATAAGGCAAGGACTTACCTAGAAGAGCTTATACAATCAAATTGGCTCAGCAGTGGGAGTGGGGAAAGGACTTAACATGATTAACATCCTGATTTATTCACTCCCAGCTTTGTACATTAGAGCATCAGCACGAAGACAGCATGGTTTAGTGATCAGGGGTGGGGACCTCAGGGCTCGTGGGATCTGCGACTACATCTGCTGTCACTTATCGTGTGACACTGGGCAACTAAGATTAAATGTGTAAACTATTTAATATATGGAGCTCTGATCCAGACTGGGGCCTTTGAGCACTGATGCAATACAAATCATAGATGAATCATAAGAGTCCCAAATGGTAATTAAGGGTGTTACTCCATTCCTCAGAAACTAGCACAAGAGATTGGTGCTGCGGGGATGGGGGGTGAGTTAAGTCTCTGTGAGAGATACATTTAGGCTTGAAGAAAACAAGAGATCAGTTACATGAAAGTAACTAAAGTTGACAGTGACTTTCTGAATTTCCCTTTCTCAGCTTTTTGAAAGTGAAAGACAGGTCTCGTCATTACAGAACTTTGTTATTGCGCCCCCTAGAGCATGGCGCTTTGCATTCCTGGACCAACTGTCTCAGCTCATCCTTCCACAATTGCACCTGCTGCGTGTGGGGTTTGAACAAACCACAAACTTAAAGTGAAACTCAACTGAAACAGCCACATTTGGTCTGGCTTCCTCCTGACAGCTCAAGTCAGCCCAGATGTGGCTCAGATTCTGGTTCTTATTTGGAGATTCGCTCTCAATACTCAGCCATCTCTGAACCTAACAAGATGATTGGTCAGCTTCGCTGTGTACTTATAGGATGTCTGTCACCTTTGTATGTAGAAGTTAATAACAACATCGCAGGGCCCAATTCTACCCACCACAGGGCCCAATTTAATGTCTACTGAAGCCAATGGGCATTAGATCAGCCCCTTGCTCAGACAAATATCCATCCAAGTTGATGGACGTATGCCTGACAGAAGTGGGCAGGGTTGAGGCCACCATGTTGTGCTGGGATGGAAAAATCAGCCCCTTGCTAAGCCAGCCCCTCAGAAGATGGAAAATGAGTGGCAGAAGAAAGCCATCTACATTGGGAAGAAGCAGATTTTCTAGTGGTTAAGCAGAGCACCTGGGAGCCAGGACTTCTGGGTTCTGCTATTCTGGCCACTCCGTGTTAAAGAAATTTGATAGTTTACTACATGCCCCCAGATTTTATGTGGATGAGGTTTTCAGGTAAAGACATGGAAGTAAGCTATAGTCCCAATCATTAAGCTGGGCCCCTGGTCATTGGCAGCTACAAATGAATGAGGAATCACTCTCTGAAGATCTCCTTGGACCTACAGATGGCTGTGTTTTACCAGTGTTCTGACTGTCCAATTGGAAGCGCCCCTTCTCGGTAAGACAGTGTGTGACTGGCAATTGTTGCAGTCTGGCTCCTTGTTACAAGACATTTACAAATCTTCCCTATTTTCTTGTGAATGGTGGACAACTAGTGTTCATTCTTGCTGTCGTTCTGTTTGTCTAAGTATGAGCAGCTCCTGCTTGGCTGCCTTAGAAAGGTGACAGTACAGTGACATCGCTTGGGAAGGCTGCCTTCCCAAAGAAAACTTCAGGGGGATGGCTAAGTGAAAACTTGGAATCTGTAGCATGTAGCAAAATCCTAAGGCCACTCTCTACTTTTTTGGCATATTCTGCAACTGGAAAGTACCACCAGGTACTGAAGATTCCTGAATTCTTCAGTTATTAACAATAATCTACTTAAGTGGATGTGGCACCCATTACGAGGGCACGTGGGCTCAGCTTCTACACTGATGGAGACTGCATAAGAAAAAAGATAGATTAGATTTTATTGTCTTGTTGTCTCCTTGTATGCTTCCCCATATGTCTGTCTGTATCCACCTGTCTTCTATTAATTCATACTTAGATCGTAAGCTCCTTGGAGCAGGGTCCATCTTCTTGTTCAGTGTCTGTAAAGCACAAAGGTATCCTGGTCCATGAGTGTGGGACATAGGTGCTACCATGACAATTATTAATAATAATAATAATTCAAAATACTAGTCACTGGAAACAATTTGCATCAATAATTCCGCTTGCCTGCTAGTGTAGATTGGGTGTCACAGAAAGCATGACTGAAACCTCGTGGAACATGAGCTCAGTGGCACTTTCTGTAACAGTGTTGGAAATGGTTTTGGCCCTTCTAGACTAGCAGTTAACCAGTTTTCAGCACCAGCTGATGGGAGTGGGAACAAGAAGCACCATTTGCTGCTAATCATTCACAGCAGCAACTTGCCCTTCTGATCCTGAGGTGGCCAAAAACACCAGTGGAGCAGATACACGGCATTAAAAGTCACTTTTCTGGCCATAAACAAACAGAAAAAAGGAAAGGTATAGAGCATGGCTATGTAATATCTTTGTGGCTCGATATAGTACCTGAGTTACAGAATCCAATGCTATTACTATTCACCATTTTGCTGCTGCTCCTGCACTGTATGTACTATATAGCCATCATTCATTGCCATCTCACTGAAATCAGTGGCCTATGAGGACTACCTGGTACTGTATGTGACAGGCTGGATCACAGAACCCCCCACCCCCCCGGAAGCCACCATCCGATCTACCAAGACTACTTCTACCCCTGCTTTCCCTGCCAGCTCTGGACCCCAGCATTCTGTCTTGCTGAGCCAGATACGCCCGTCTGCTCCAACACAGACCCAGGGTCTGAATTTCTTGCCCCAAAGCTACAGGTTTACCTGAAAGCAGCTTACAGAAGTGTGCTTGTCTCTAACACCCAGATGCCCAACTCCCAATGGGGTCTAAACCCAAATAAATCTGTTTTACCCTGTATAAAGCTTATGCAAGGTAAACTCATAAATTGTTCGCCCTCTATAACACTGATAGAGAGAGATGCACAGCTGTTTGCTCCCCCTAGTATTAATACATATTCTGGGTTAATTAATAAGTAAAAAGTGGAGGATTTAGGTGGTTCCAAGTAGTGACAGAACAAAGTAAGTCAGCAAGCAAAATAAAATAAAATGCGCAAATCTATGTCTAATCAAACAGAGATGCTTCAGTAAATTTTTTCCTCCGACTGGTCACCTTCCAGGCCTAGGCACAATTCTTTCCCCTGGTACAGCTCTTGTTTCAGCTCAGGTGGTAGCTAGGGGATTCTTCATGATGTCTCCTCTCTCCTCTTGGTTCTGTTCCACCCCTTTATATCTCTTTTGCATAAGGCAGGAATCCTTTGTACCTCTCTGGGTTCCCACCCCTCCTTCTCAATGGAAAGACACCAGGTTAAAGATGGATTCCAGTTCAGCTGACATGATCACATGTCACTGCAAGACTTCATTGCCCACTTTCCAGCACACACGTATAGGGGAAGACTTACAGGTAAAACAGAGCCATCTACAACCAATGGTCCTGATTGATGGGAGTCATCAAGATTCCAAACCAACATTAATGGCCCACACTTTGCATAATTACAACAGGCCCTCAGAGTTTTTTTCATATTTCTAGTTTCAGATACAAGAGTGGTACATTTATACAAATAGGATGATCACACTCAGATTATAAGCGTTGTAATGATACCTTACAAGAGACCTTGTGCATGAAGTACGTTCCAGTTACATTATATTCACTCATTAGCATATTTTTATAAAACCATATAGACTGCAACATCACTCTGTACATTCAACAACTTGGTATGAGTTTTCCAGGTGGATGTCCCTAGGATATCTAGCAGCACAGAAGGTTCATTTTACATAGATGCATCAAACATATTCAGTGAAAAGCAAAATACCTTCTGCCAGAACATATGTAGAGCATGCCAGCATATCTTGTGCATTTCACCTGGATGTAGCTGGCAAGTTTGGCAGCACCCAGGGTTTTCAAAATGTTCTTTCTTGTTGACACCACATTCCACCAATTTTCAATAACATTGCACATATTCTCTGCCCCAGACTTGGAATGCCTTTTCAGAATGTCTGATCTTTGGCCCTAGCAGTAAACCAGCCCTGCACACGTTGACATCTCACCAAGGAACTGTGCAAATTGTTTGAAAAGTGTTCTCCTAGCTTTCTCTCCTACATATATTTTCATTTTTTAAAATAGCTTTTCAGACTATTTGTAGTGCAAGTAAAAGGTGTGGTATTAGCAAGCCCTGGAGACTGGTACTGGATCTTCTGTTCTAAGCATGGGCCAAGTCACTAGGGTGACCAGATCACAACATTAAAATATTGGGACAGATCAGCCCTGTCCACAGTACACCCTCCATCCTTCCAGGCTCTGCCCCCACTATGCCCCAGATCCCACCCCCTCCCCGCTCCTTCCCACCCCACCCCACCTCACCTTTCCTCATCTCCCTGCCCCCTGCTGGCTTGCTGCGTCCCTCCTCAGTCCCCTACCCACCGCTCGCCTCCTCACACCCCCCAACTGCCAGCTGCTTACTCGCCTCTTCACCCTCCCCACCCGCTGTCCACCTCTTCACACCCACCGGCTGCCAATCACCCCTATGGTGCCAACTTCCCCTCTGCCAGGTGGGTGCTTGCCCACCCCTCGCCTCTGCCCGCCCAAGCATTCACCCTCACTCCATCCCCATTCCACCCCATTCCCCCAAGGCCCCGTCTCTTCCCTGCCTCTTCTCCACCTCCTCCCATGAGCGTGCCACATCTCCACTCCTCCTCTCTCCCTCCTGGAAAGCGCTAAGCACCACCCAACAGCTGGTAGGCGGCGGGAAGTGCTGGAGGGGGAGGAGCGGGGATGTGGTGCACTGGGGGAAGGGGGGAAGAAGGAGGTGAGGAGGGGGAGCTTGACTGCAATTTTTCCCCGTGAGTGCTCCAACCCTGGAGCACCCACAGAGTTGGCACCTCCCTCCTGCTCGCCTCCTTACCTGAATATCGGGACAAATGGCTTCCGACTCGTACATTGATTGGGGCGCGGGACAACAGGTTAAATATCAGGACAGTCCTGATTTTATCAGAACATCTGGTCACCCTACAAGTCACAGATCAAAACAGCTCTGCCACTGATCTGCTGTATGACTTTAGGCAAGTCACTTCACCTCTCTAGGCTTCTGGTTTCCTCTCCCAGTCATCTTCTGTCCTATCTACTTAGAGGGTCTCTTCCTATATACAGCACCTAGCACAATGAAACCCCCTTTCAATTGGGGCCAGTGGGTGCTATTGTAATATAAATAATGAGATCAGGTGGACCAGGAGCTCCTCCCCCACACTGTCCCCTGTCAATGTGCCTCAGCACATATCTGAAGGGATCACCTCTAGGGATAAGGGTATAGTTCACTCTTTGTGGCCCATTCATACCTGGAAATTTCTGCCAAACCTGCACACGATACTTGTGGTGAATTCTATGATGTTAGCATCTGTTCACCAGGAAATGGACTAGCGCCTAGCAGATCTTTTTCACGTGGGCCTCTGAGGAGCAAGCAGATGGTAACAACTTTGGGCTACAAATCTCAAGACCCAGGAATTTCTTTTACATTAAATAAATCTGATGATGACACAGCTTCCCCCCCCCAGTAACTGGGTCTCTTTTTTCCAGCTACTCTGCTGTTCTGCTATGAAAAGTGGCAGTTGGGGGTTCCATGTTCATTGTTTCTCCTGTTAAACTTTCACATTGCCCAAGGACTGATGGGAAAGCTGTCGCTGGTTGTGCTGGGCTCTGGAACAGGGCTATAAAAAGGCTTTCCTGACTGATGTCCCTGAAACTTCAGCCTTGGAGCTGAGAGTCAGTCTGGGTTGCTTAGAAACTAAGGGGTTAGTGCCATTTGGCATTAATGTGGATTACATGCCTGGGCAGTGAAGAGAATAACCCACGTAAGAAAAGGTGGGGACAGCAGAGACTGCAGCCTTCTCTCCCTTGCCCTGTTTCTGCTGCTATGGGGAATTTCTGATGTTGTAATGTGCTTCTTGAGGGGCATGCAAATAGCACTTCCCCAGGACTATAGTGCAATCCGCGGTTCTGCTGCTGATTTTATTGCTCAGTGCTTTGTTTAAAAAGTCAAGTGAGATGACTGGCAAAATATAGAGTGCAACTTCAGATCCCAGCTGTATCACAGAAAAAATGCTGACCAAGGAAACACCATTTCTGATATGTGCCCTGCACTGGGGTGGAGATGAGCCAGATAACAGGCAAAACCCCAGTGCAGGAGTCCCCTGTCACTGCAAAAGTAACTTGCAGAGAGCACAGGGAGGTCTCAGATATTATTTCTCTCCTCAGTGTCACAGGGTTGCTAGTAATTTCCATACAGGTGGTACAGAGACATTGTTTCCTTATAAACACACTAGGAAGTTGTCATACTATAAGTGGAAATCCAATTAGGAAAATTCTCCTTTTCACTATTCCCTTGTACTCCCATTGCTTGTTTGTGGCATCCACCTATTGCATTGTATCTTATAGTAAGCTGTTTACAGCAAGAGCCAGAAATTATGTGTGTGCGTGTACAGTGCCTAGAACAATGGGGGCCCTGATCCTTGAATGGAGCCTCCAGGCCCTATCATAATAAACCATCATCATCACAATAGACCTTATTGACTACACTGAATGTCTGTTCTTTGGCTGGGGAGCTCCACTGCTGCTCTTCCCAACACTCATCAAAACAGAGCTGCCAAGTTCTGCAGAGCTCCTTGCATGACATATTTCACAGAGGCGAATGCCTTTTTCCTGAATCAGCCTATCACCCTGTCTCTAACACCAATACGTATTCACAATAATGTTTTGTCCTTGTACGGCACCTACCATCCAAGGATCTTGAGGCATTCCCACCTACATGTGAAGTCAGGAAGTAGCATTAGCCCTATCTTACAGACGGGGGAAACTGCAGCACAGAGAGGTGAAATGACTTGCGCCCAATGTCACACAGCCAGTCAGTAGCAGAGCTAGATGCTCACCTGACTCCTAGTCCTTTGCATGAGCCATGAGCATCTTCTCCGTTTTCTCCTGCTCTTTCTCCTTTCTTGGTCCCAATTTCTACCTCATCTCCTTTTCTCTCCACTATTGCTGACCTCTTTGCCCACTACTAGGCCTTTCTTCTCACATTGATCAGATCTCACCCCATTCCTCACCCTCAATATTTTCCCTCCCCAGTATGTCCCTGCTGTGGTCCCCTCTCCCTCCCTCTAATTTATCCAACTCTGTTCTCACATGGACGCACGCACACACACACACACACACACACACACACACACACATTCACTTTCACACACACACCCCGCCCTGCCCTGTCCTGATCAGCCTGGAAGCAGTAACAATATCTCTTGACTTCTGCAGTTTTTCTTTCCATTACTCACCGTACCAGCTCGACATTAAAGAAGGCAATTGCTGCATAGTTGAACACGTCAACGTTGGCTCTGGCAAAACACCACAGAGCAGGCAATCATTTACAGATGCTACAGCAGCCTGTAATATAAAACCACCATCCATGGAAATAACTAGACTTGTGGCTGGGTACTTAAAAATATCCCTGTTTAATGTCCCCCATGAAATAGGAGTACCTAGTTCAAAAAATAGCCAGCATAGTGGATTTTCATGGATATAGACACTTCCTTATTATATAGTTTGAATGAAGCCTAATTAAATTGCCTGAATAGATTTGATGTCCTGCTTTTTGAAACAGGGAACGCAGCTTTCCCCACTCCTGCCAAGGAAGAGGGGGCACTGTATGGGGAGCATGGCTTAGATCAGCAAAGGAGAAAAAGGGAAGCTTCCTTCTGATTTTAGCAAAAGAGGGGAGACTGTTTGCTCCTCTTCCCTGTCCCCAGATTCTTTCCCTTTGCCTGCAGGAACTCATGGGGCGAGATGGGAGTTCACTCTCCAACCAGATTCACCTCTTGATCTCCCTGCTGAGGCTGCTAGCAATGTGATATCAAGTTAGGACCTTATTTTTAGAATGTGGTTACCTCTCCATTGGACTAAGGCTACCAATATAGTTCCCCAACCAACCTCTCCTAAACACAACAAAAGAAAAACTCATCTTCTCGCTCAGTCCCGTGGTGAATGCTGTGGAAGCATCTTGCTGGGGTGATGTCTTTGGGCTGGATGCCCCAATGGATAAACTATGACTTGAAAGACCTATACTTTCTCTTACCAGGAGTGAACCTCCAGTAACCCCAAAATGGGGCAGAACAGTGACCTTTCCCTTGCCTTATAAAAAGCAGCAGCTAACTATTGTTAGAGGCTTTACTGCTACCACCTGAAGCTGGGATTCAATCAGATCTACCCAAATAAGCATCAGTGAACTGGGCCATAGCTTGGAGGGGAGCATTCAGTTGAATATATACAATATTGTAACTGTTGCAGAAGATGGTGTTGATGATTTAGGATGGTAAATGATGCTGTTTTGTCTTGGCAGTCCTGAACCAATACACCAGCAGCCTCATGTTCAATGTTACTGTGCTGGTGGAGGTGCCATGTTTTAGAGGAGATAGAAAACTAAGTTCCCGGCCTTGGGGTTGAAGCCATATTCAACCTTAGCTATTATCTGCCTATGCATCCATCACTGCAGGCTGATTGAATTCTGTCTAACCCAAAACTCCACCTGAACTGTTTGTTAAATACACCACCCTGCCTCACTTCCAGTCCTAAACTACTGTTGTGCTGTTAAACAGCTACCAGCTTCCACCCCAGAGGTGGGTGCATTTCAGTGATGGGTGAAATGTGCCCTGTATATACATAGTAAAGTATACAAGGATGAGAAATGCTGTGTAAATGCTAGGTGTTAATATTGACAACATGATGTTACTGCAGTGGGATCCTCATCCTTCAGTAGGGCCATTAGGTGCAAATATAAAATATAATATAAATCCGGGGGTGAGGGGGAACTGCTATACCAGTTGGAGCTCTATCGATGTTTGCAGAGCAGCTCCTCAGATTAGTCTCTTGTTCTCCCTTAAAGAATAAGTTCAGCTTTTGAATGTAAACCATCCTGCTGGAGGACTGCCTAGATTTGCTTTGGCTTGCTTCTTCCCCTGGACTACCGCCACGGTCGAGACATTAGCTACTTTGCTTGTTGCACTAGGAACATGTGGTTCATGTAAGCTGGTGCTCAAGCTCTGCCCTGCTTGTCAAGCCAACATTGCTCCTTGCACTTGGCATCTCCTGCTCAAGGCAGCAGTTTTTCCACTTGGCCAAACCTCACCCTGGTGCCTGTTTGCAAAGAAAGCCCTTTTTCAGAGGTGACAGGGCCTGTTGTTTAAAGTCAGGAGGGGAACTGGCTCACTGGACAGATGTAATTTTTTCTGTCTGCCTCACAGGTCATCCCTAGAGGGCCCTCCTCCACTGCCCTCTGACATCCTACTTTCCAGGCTTTTAGAGGATGTCTGTTAATACCTAGTCAGTGGTCCAAGATGCCTGAGCTCCGGAATGCTCTCAGGGCCAAATGCAATCCATAGAGTCCTAGCATGCAGCCTGCAGCAGAATTATTCCTATAGCTTCAGAGTGAGGGTTAAAACCATCTAACTGCAATGCTTATTGCTGGAGGATTCAGCCAACCAGCATGTCCTACTCCTGGGAGGCGGAAGATACAAGCATAAGCAAATACAACTGTGCAGTTTTGGTTCTGGTTTTTCACTCAAACAATATCCTATAGATTTTTCATGATAAATTAGGCTCTCAGATACCCTGCTGATGAGTGCGCTACAAACACCTACAACAGGTCATTTAGTGGGAAGGCTCTTTGCTCCTGGCAAGTTGCCACTGTGACCTTCAGTGCCATGATGCTTGGGCTTCCCTGTAACATACAGTTGAAGGCTAACCAAGAAGAGGTGACATGATGAGTTGACTCCTTCTCTTCTTCCCAGATTTTTCTTGAGTTGTGGTGTCTAACAACAGGCATGGAAACATGGTCTCAGCATCCAGTTTGAACTAGGGTAGAAAGGATGTTCTAGTACATGAGGGCTGGACAGGGCCTCAAGAGAACTGGCTTTAATTTGCAACTGTACCACAGACTTCCTACATCATTATGGGTGAGTCACTTAAGCCACCCCTTGCCTCACACGCAAATAATTAGGATATTACTTCACCCAGATGTTGTGAGGCCAAAATCCATTAAAGATTGTGAGGGGTTCAGGTACCACAGTGTGATGAGGGCCATATAATTGTCCACATAGATGAGTAGGAATAATTGGCTCCTTAAAGCCAGATGTCTGATTCCAGGGCTGAGTCAGCTCATAGAATGTCAGGGTTGGAAGGGACCTCAGCAGGTCATCTAGTCCAACCCCCTACTCAAAGTAGGACCAATCCCCAGACAGATTTTTACCCTAGTTCCCTAAATGGCCCCCTCAAGGATTAAACTCACAACCTTAGGTCTAGCAGGCTAATGCTCAAACCACTGAGCTATCTCTCATTGGCCTGCTGAAGTAAGTAAAATGAGTTCTGGGTTGCTTACTTGGTATGGCTCTTCAGGACAGAAAACTTAAAAAATAAGGTCATGCAATGGCAATTTTATGAAAATATTGACTTGCTTGGTGTCCTTGGACAAATGTCTCTGGTGAATGTCAATCTGCACCCCAGAGGTGGCTGCATTTCCCTGGCAGGTTAGGTGACTCCTGTGTGGGTAGAGCATCTAAAGTGCTTTGGGTTACTCTGAGATGAGATGCACTTTAACAACATAAGAGATTATGGGTGAAATCCTGGCTGTCTTGCATTCAGTGGCAGAACTCCCATTAATTTCTTTCAGGCCAGGATTTGACTCTCTGATAACAAAGGCTGACCTTTCAGCAGTGGAAACAGCAAATGGATGAAATCTGGCTCAGCCACATCTTGGCAAGCTGAAAATGGGCTTCTGTGCAGAAGAGTCTTTCCTCTTAGCTCATCTTGCTCGGAAAAGTAAATATTATTTTAGAGAACAACCTCTCAGACTCGAAGTTGCAAGCAGGTTAAGTGGGGTGGGGGGCATATCCACTCTCCTTCTCTTTATGGCTAGCTCAGAGGGAGGCCATAAAACTTTTTCTGTTACAACATAAGGTCCCAATACAGAAAAGGCGAAGAATTGTTGTCCTAAACTATCTAGGACAGGCCCAAACCCAGATCTCTAATTCAAATATCCTGCTCTTTGTGGGGGTTCCAAACCCAAACCTCACATGGGATCTGAATTGAGGAAAGCAATTGCTGTCTCTATAGAATGACCCCAGGCCCTTGCGCCGAACTCCTCTGAACTCATCCCTCCAGTAACAAAATTAACCAGGATGAAAGGCATCCCATTGCCACTGATGAAATAGTTCTGCTCTCTTCCCCTCCCACAAATGCCCCCAAATCTCCCACTGAGTCAAAGGGGAACTGGGAGAACTGCTAAAATGATTGGCTGCTGTGTGTCTCATGTTTGCCACAAGGGAGTGAGTCAGTGTCAGCCTCTGGGCGCTTACAGGAAGTGTCCATGAGCAAGTGAGTGTGCATGTTCAGAGGAGAGAAAGACGGTGACGGGGTATCAAAGCATGGCTGGGGGTGAGCATAAAAGGAAATCTGTTACCGCAAAAGCTGTGCATGGTTTAGCCTGCCCGCACTTGCTGGAATCCAGCTAGCACAAGTAACAACGGCAGTGAAAACAGAGTAGTGTGGGCTTCTGGGCTGGTAGTACAAGCCCAGCATGGAGCCAGAGTACATCCTCAGTTTGCTAGTCTGCTCTGGAGCCTGCACTATGCTGTCTTCATCGCTCTTGTTATCCAGGCTAGAGGGATTCAAGTGAGTGAGGGCAAGCTGGTCTGTGCACAGCTTTCGCTGTGTAGACATACCCAAACAGAGTGAGTGCCCTGTGAATGAGAATGTCGGGGAATGAATCTGTGCACATGAGGCTGGAACCAAAAACATTTGTGTGTTTGTCAGACAGTGTGAGTGCACAGATTGGCCCCAGAACTGAGGGAAGAGCAAAGACAATTTAAGACCACTATCCACCCCATCTTTAACATATCTGATGGACAGTTTGCAATCCCATTGATTTCAGTGGGGTTGCATTCACTCACAGGAGGTCTGGATTTGACCCATAGGTTTTCCTTTTCCTTCAGAGGAAGAGGCTGGGGGGAGAAAAGATCCAAATAAATCAACTAACCTTGGTGCTATGGAACTAAGATCTTTTGTTCAATAAGAGTTCTCTGCCATCAAAGGCAGCTTCTGGGTGACAGTAACACTGAAAAGAGTTTAATAAACAGTAGCTGATCCTCACAGACAATCTGTTCATTCTGTGCTAGGCAGGCCCAATGCTTGTTGAAATGACAGAAGAACGTGATGGTAAAGAACTAGTTAAAGCTGATAAATGTCAGTATGGTGTTCAGCAGTGAGCTTCAGCAGGAAAAAGCCTTGACATTTGATCACAGCCCAGAAGGGTGTTTAGGGAAATGAAGATAATGAAACTAAATGAGTTCTGAGCCACTGCCGAGCTCTTCTGATTCACAATTTCCAACCTCAGATTACATAGGAAATCCTAGAAATGTAGGATTGAAAGGGACCTCGAAAGGTCATCTAGTCGAGTCCCCTGCACTCGTGGCAGGACTAAGTATTATCTAGACCATCCCTGACAGGTGTTTGTCTAACCTGCTCTTAAAAATCTCCAATGACAGAGATTCCACAGCATCTCTAAGTAATTTATTCCAGTGTTTAACTATCCTGACAGTTGGGCAGTTATTTCTAAGGGCTAACCTAAAGCTGCAATTTAAGTCCATTACTTCTTGTCCTGTCCTCAGTGTCTAAGGAGAACAATTTATCATGCTCCTCCTTTATAAAGGGGTGGCCAAACCACAGCTCATGAGCTGCGCGCAGCTCTTTTACAGTTACCGTGCAGCTTGCAGAGCCCCCCAGGTCCCCTTCATTCTCTGCCTACCAGACAGGGTGCGGGCGGGGAGGGAGGAGAGCTCAGGGCTTCTGCCCTGTAGTGGGGTGATGGAGCTAGAGTCTTCTGCCAGAGCCAGCTGGTACCTGTTGAGAGTGGAGGGGCACAATTTAAAGGTTCAGGGCCCCCTCCAGAACTTGACTCATGCCTCCCCACATGGACACTCACACCCCTCATAGCCTCAGTGGCCCCTCTCTGCAGCTCCCAGGTATAAACTCTGCATGGAGATGCTGCAGGGAGGGGACCCTGCTTTAGCTCCATGGGGAGAGGCAGCAGCAAAAGCAGCATCTCTCCCTGAAGCTCCAGCTATTTGCTGCTGCCTCTCCCCATGGCTTATTCCTGAGGACATTCTGTACCAAAAATTGTAAAATTCTGCAAATTTTGTCAAATAAATGTGGAGACTCCAGCATGGCACAGGCCACTGACTGCAAAGAGGTGGCAGATCACTGTGCAGCTTCCCCCTGGACACGGACTCACTGGCGAGGCTGCATCCAACCCTGACACAGCACAAGGACCAGGCCTGGCCCAGAAACACCCCAGGGCCTTGCCCCTCTGTGCCAGGTGCACCAAGTGTGGGCAGGCAGGCTCAGCAAGGCAGGATCGCAGAGTGAAGGGATTTAGTGTGGGGGGGATCCAGGTGTGGGGTGAGAGGGTTCTGTGTGGGGAAATCTGGATGCGGGTGGCTCAGTGGGGGATCTGGATGCACAGGGGCTTGCTGGGGGGTTCTGGGTGCAATGGTAATGAGACTCTGCAGGACAGTGCAGGTGAAGGTGGTCGGGGATAAGCAGGGGAGGTCTGGGTGTGGGAGTCAGTGGGGCAGTGGGGTTCAGTGAGGTGGGGATCCAGGTGCAGCTGGTTGGGGCTCGGTAGGGTAGCTATCTGGGTGCAGATGGCTCGTTGGAGTGGTTCAGGTGTAGGGGGAGTGGGGCTCATCAAGATGGGTTCTGAGTGCAGGGGGTGAGGCTCAGTAGGAGGGTCTGGGTATGAGGGGGTCTGAATGCACAGGGGTTGGGTGGATTTGGGTGCAGTTCCCTGTACAGGATCCCTCCCCGTGCAGCTGAGGAGCAATGGGTGCAGGAAGCAGGGGTGGGGCGGGGGAAGAGTTTGCAGAGCTTTCTGCAGTCAGGGGAGAAATCTGGGGATGAGTCTGACCTGACCCTGAATGCCGTGCAGGGAAAGAGAAAGTCCTGTCCTCCCCAGCCCAGCCAGGACTAGCAGCTGAGCCCGGCACAGGATAGGAGCCACCATCCAGGTCTTCCCCAGTCCTGTCTCCCACTCCACAGTGGTTTACCTCTCTGCCGGCTGCCCTGGGCACCCAAAACATACTGCTGGGGATGGTCACATGACCACTCTTGTGGCTTCCCTTTGCTTTCCCATCAGAAAGTCATTTTTCTGCAAGAAAGCAAAGAAATCTGCAGGGCATATAAATTCTGTGCATACACAGAGCTGCAGAATACCCCCAGGAGTAATGGCTGCAGCTCCTGCTTGCCTGCTCCAGCAGCTGCAATGCAGGGTGGGAGCTGGTGGCATTATGAGACCAAGTGGTGCCAGCAAACTCTGGCAATAATCAGGGGGAAGTGGGAGGCAGGAGCAGGGCTGAAGCCCTGAGCCTGGGCAGGAACCTCCCATGGGGGCGAAGCCCTGAGTCCCTGCTCCCTGCAGGGCTGAAGCCCTGAGCTCCGGCAAGCATGCCCTGGCTCTTGAACTTCTGAAGATCGTTGTATGCAGCTCGGAGGTCAGTAAGTTTGGCCACCTCTGCTTTATAACAACCTGTTACATACCTGAAGACAGTTGTCTTGGCCCCAACTCCCGAGCCTTCTCTTCTCCAGACTAAACAAACCTAATTTTTTCAATTTTTCCTCAGAGGTCATGTTTTCTAGACCTTTACCCATTTTTCTTACTCTCCTCCAGACTTTCTCCCTTTTGTCAATATCTTTTTTGAAGTGTGCTGCCCAGAACTGGACACAGTACTCCAGTTAAAGCCTCATCAGTTCCAAGCAGAGTGGAAGAATTACTACTTGTATCTTGCTTTTGTATGCTAAAAGCAGAGAGAATCTTTCCAAGGCAGCTTTTAGTTTTCCACACAAACCATACATGAGATTTATCAAGAATTAAACTATAGCATAGGGATGAGTCACATAGGCAGGGAGCACTGTTGGGATAGCTTATACGGATGCCTGTTTTGAAGCTGTTACATGGATAAACACAGGGCTTTACTCTCCAAACCCAGAAAAATAAAATATTGGCCCCCGATTCTCCTTTCAATGACAACAGCATAAATCAGAAGCAAACCCACTGAAGTCAGTGGAATTGTTCTGGCATAAGGAAGTGGAGAATAAATGCCATTAAGTAAGATTAAAGTCACCTGTTTCTTCCCAGATTGCATACAGCATGAGCAACAGCAGTGCTAGCTTCTCCACACCACCGTGCTCACATGCCTCAGCCCTGACCTTTAGGGACAGCCACAACAGCTGAGAGGATCGTTCCATCTCCGCCCCCTCATTTGGACCTTGGCCTCTCAGTTGAACCTGTCAACTAGAGACCTGTTTGCGAAGTGGTCAAAGAGGCATCACCAATATAACTGACGACATGGGTATCCCTACCACACATGGTGCTCGGTCCTTGTCTGTGTATCTGTAAAAGGGCGCTTGTAGACCTTGTCTACCCTCAAGAATAGACCCAAAATGAGCCATCAGCAGGCAGCAATTGGTATTGCTGGAGTGGCGCTGACCCCTCTGGGAAGACAAAGGTGTGCATGGGTTTGCCTCTGTTTTGCTTGCCCTTGTCTATACTTAGGAGCAGGGCCGGCTCCAGGCCCCAGTGTGCCAAGGGTGTGCTTGGGGTGGCATGCTGAGGGGGCGCTCTGCCGATTGCCAGGAGGGCAGCAGGGGGCTCTGGTGGACCTCCCGCAGGCGTGCGGAGGTCCGCTGGTCCCGCGGCTCTGATGGAGCATCTGCAGGCATGCCTGCTGGAGGTCCACCGGAGCCGCGGGACAGGCGAGCGGCAGAGCGCTCCCCGCGGCGTGCTGCCATGCTTGGGGCAGCGAAATGGCTAGAGCTGGCCCTGCTTAGGAGTCAACCCCAGTGCTGAAATGGGGCTATTCCTGAGACTAGGCAAGGCTTTATTTACACACACTTTCTAACTCCTCAGTGCACTGCTTTCTGTTCACCATAGGGCATGCAGCAGGCACTGATCAATCAACACAGTGCTAGCAGCTACAGGTTTCGGCGAAACAGAAACCCAACAGCAGCAGGCTGAATACAGAGAAATGCCAAGTCGCTTTATGGAATATATTACACAGACTCCAATGAAAACAGGGCTTGCAATGCTTGCATTTTTTTTCCAACAGAGACTGCAACCACCCCTGCTGAACGGGATGAGGATGCAACACGTGATGGCCCCACAAAAGCCTTGTTACACTTGGAGCTTGGTGGGCGCCCACTGGATCTATGCTGTTTGTGCTCCTCCAGCTGTTTAACTCAACTCTCCACTGCCTCAGCTCTCAAATCACCAGCTTTAGGAGGGTGTCAGGTGTCACTTTCAGCCTGCTGCTTAGAGAAATAGAGTCTGTCAGTGTCCTGGTATTTGAAAGAAAGGGAGACCTTAAAAGTGCCAGGAGATTAGTTGTTGCCTATTGATTTCCACTTTCCTAAGTCACAGGAGGAGGATCTTTTAAACACCCTCCCTCTCCTCAGTTCAGTAGGAGCCTAGATTTTGAACAGAGCTCGTCCAATTTTAATTTCATGTGTCCATTAGTTTTGGCTTATTATTGTCATTTTAAAAAAGCAATTTTGGTCCAATACCCTTCTCCTCTTGTTTAGTCATGATCTCCCCACAGTCCATGGGCAGTAGCAGCAGACCTTTTGGGTTGGACTAATTCAGTCTGTCTCCCTCCGATACCATTTTCTAAACGATTGTATGTAACTGTCTGAGTTGGACTTTTGCTACCCTGGACAACTTGAAGTCCAGGCCTCTGCACAACATGGTGAAAACATCTCTGAAGAAGTAATGGAGAAATCCACAAAGATAGAGGAGGAGAGACAGACACAGGGAGAAGAGGACAGATGGAGTACATCTTTCCCAGTCGGGGGGGATGTGTAACCCAGGCCTATATGGTATGGCACAACAGTGCTGGCTGGGCCACATATTTAGAGGACTGGATATAGAATTATCTATGGAAAAATGTGGATATAAAAATCAAAATAACGGAATTCCTGCTCTAATACAGAGGTAGATAAGTCTGCTACAGCCTGGGCTAGCAGAACTGGATCTTTTAGCTCAGGCAGTAGGGGCTCATGCTTTAAGAACCAGAGGCCCCAGGCTCACTCCCTGCTGCCAATGACCCAGCTGGGGACTGAGCATTACACTTGTTCTATGCTATTGTAGCACCTTGAATGGTGCTTGTGTCAGACTTTACCACCTAACCAGGGTAGAGTTGCCAATTTTCTCATTGCAGAAAACCGAACACCCCTGCCTCACCCCGACCCATGCCTTCTCCGAGGCCCTGTCCTCCGCTGACTCCATCCCCCCCCCCCCCCCAATTGCTCAGTCTTCCCCACTCTTGCTCATTTTCATCAGGCTGGGGAAGGGTGTTGAGGTGCGGGAGGGAGGGAGGGCTCTAACTAGGAGTGTGGACTCTGGGGTGGGGCTGGGGCCGAGGGTTGGTGTGCGGGAAGGGGTGAAGGATTTGGGCTGGTGGTGTGGACTCCAGGATGGGACCAGAAATGAGGAGTTCAGGGTGCAGGATGGGGCTCTGGGATTGGGTAGAGGGTTGGGGTGCAGGAGGGGGTGTGGGCTCTGGGAGAGAGTTTGGGTGCTGGAGGGGGCTCAGAGGGTTAGGGTGCTGAAGAGAGTGAGTGCTCTGGACAGTGCTGACCTCAGGTGGCTCCAGGGAAGCAGTGACATGTCCCTCTGGCTCCTAGGTGGAGGTGCGGGCCAAGGCTCTGCGCACTGCCCCCACTCCCTGGCGCCATCCCCACCACTCCCATTGGCTGTGGTTCCCAGCCAGTGGGAGCTGCAGAGCCAGCACTCAGGGTTGGGGCAATGCACAGACCCGTCCTGGCTGCCCCTCCACCTAGGAGCTGGAAATGCCAACTGCTTCCTGGGAGCCGTGTGGAGCCAGGCAGGGAGCCTGCTAGCCCTGTTGCACCACCAGCCAGACTTTTAATGACCCATGACCGGAGCTGCCAGGTCCCTTTTCGATCAGGTTTTCTGGCCGAAAACCAGACACCTGGCAACCTTAAACCATCGTGGTGCTAAGTCAGAATATGAATGGGTGCTGTGGAAAGTGCTTGATGACAGTTGATGACAGAGGAGGCGGCACTCTTCCCTGTAAGAAGGAGATATCTTTGAGGGGGCAGGGACCTTCTTTTTGCTCAATGTTTGTACAGCACCTAGCACAATGGGGTACTGGTCCGTAATGGGGGCTCCTAGGTGCTACGGTAATACAAATACTAAATGAACAACAACAACAACAACTTCTGTGGATGTGTAAGCCACTGGTATTCTTATTAAAAACATAGTTTTCAAACAGCCCAAACACAATTGCTGTAACTTGCAAATTATTACACTGTCCCATGCAGCCAAACTTGTGTATTTAATTCAAGTGAAATACATTTCAGATGATTTTGGAAAGATACTTTCCAAATTACTATTGCACATTATCAACTTCACAGAAACACTATTTTAGGGCTGGGGGTTTTTTCAGTGTGGACCTTTATTTATAACAATTGAAACCAGTTCTTAAGGGCTAGGTGCCTAAATAGAAGCCTCTAACCAAACGTTTTGTATTCCCCTCCTCACCCACATCCGGCTCTGACAAACACATAGACATGCTCTAGCGCCATCTAGCTAGACATCCAATCACCACACCTTCATCTATTCCTATAGCCTGTTTCTTCAACTTAGGATGACTACCTGTCTTGTACTTTAAGGTACATCCCTTTTTTGCTGTGTAATATCCTGTATCCCCTGTCAACATAACATGCTTTCTTCCTATCTCAAGGAATTATTGTCACCCTGCAGATCTGGCCACCAGGCAATTTTCAGCCATGGGTGCCATTCCACCTAACAGCTCCCAGCGTAGAAGGAGTGGCTAAGTGAAAGAGGGTGTGGCTAGAGCACCTCTTCAAAATGGTTATTTTGAGCTGCTGAAACAGTCCCTTGAGGGTGTGGTCCCCAGGCATAGGTCGCACTAAGGCTGTCCTAATTTAGCCACCTTTTCCTCCCAGCTGGGGCCTGTCCAAACACAGCTCAGCTGGACCCAAGGATCAGAGTCACTGTACCCACAGATTGTATCCAAGCGGCAGGGGAATTTTAGGTAGGCAGAAGTAATTACCCAAGTGGAATGAGGCCAGGACACTGGGGTTATTGCCCCTACTTCCCAGGTAAACAGCATCCCAGTGTTCTTCTGCATAAAATGACAGCCTACTCTGTGCAATCACTCTCACACACAGTTGAACCTGTGCCATCCAAATGCTGTGTGTGCTCCTTCTGCGTGGTGACATTGAGGTTGCACAGCAGGGCGTGAGATGAGACTGCAATATCTCTGAAAACCCAGAGTCCTCATTTCCTACATGCTAAGGTCCCTGACCTGGGTAAATTTCCATTGGATGCAGCACTTTCCCATTCCGACTCAGCATTCCTGACATTCCACTGCAGCTTTTAGAACAGTCTCCTCTTACTCGTTTGATCGTTTCTTGGAAGAAGTAGGAGCTAACAGACATTGCTGGAGTGATCTGGCTGCTGTCCAGCAGTGTGTATATTACTCACAGGTTTTCCTGCTGGCAGAGGGCTTTTCTTTTCTCTCTCTCCGGCAGCAGCCTCTTGTTATCAGCATCATTAGATAACTCAGAAGGCCAAGGCTAAAAAAGAAATCTCTCAGGCTTTTTACAATCAGGAGAGGAAAAAGCCAACCCCTGATGAATCTCCACTAGATTCGTTCTCTGTAGGATGACCAGATGTCCTGATTTTATTGGGACAGGCCCGATTTTGGGGTCTTTTTATTATATAGGCTTCTATTATCCCCCACCCCCATCCCAATTTTTCACACTTGCTGTCTAGTCATCCTAGTTCTCTGAATGCTGAAAATGTGACTCTGGGAAAACAGATATTTATAAGATGTGCTGCCCCAAATGGGTAAGTCTCAAAGTCATCGGGGAAAGCAATGGCCAATTAATGCTTTTCTTACCCAGCCATCAGGGGACTGCAAGACCTTCATCTCCACCTCTGAAATTTACAAACAAAATAGGATCCTACCCTTGTCCTGACAAACCCTTTCTGAAGCTGTATCAAGGAATCCTCAGGGCCAGAAGCTGGGCTGCTCAAAATGCCTGAATGACTTTGCACTGGGAGAATGTTGTGATGATAACACTAATCCCCTCCGAGACAAAAGCCAGCCCATCCACAAATTCATTTCACATTCGGGCTCATTTGAGTTCATCTGAACAACAAGTGAAGGATCCTAGGGGTCGAAATGCCGGCATTTCGGTTTGTGAGCCCTTTCTGCCTCTCGAGTTTTCTAGAGGGAATTCTGCATGAAATCTGTAGGCCAGCCACTGTGAGGTTCATGAAGGGGAGAGAGAATCCCAGGAATCTCCTTCCACCACACCCCATTGTGTTCCAGCAAAAGGCCTGGTCAGAATCCTGTTACTAGGCTAGAGCGAGGACCGCATTCTCCTGTCGTCGTATCTGAGCACCTCACACTCTGATGTAATATAGTCACCCTCGGAACACCATTGTGGTGTAGGAACATGCTCCTATCCCCATTCTACACATAAGGCACAGAGAGGAGAAATGACTTGCTTGAAGTCATACAGGAAATCGGGAGCAGAGCAAAAGCCGTAAACCCAGGTACTCCCATGTATTAAGCGTGTGCTGTAACCACCCTAATATCATAATGTAGACATACCCTTACAATGCAGAACCAGGTAGATGGCAAGAAAATATGGCCCAGTGTAATTGTGAGAAGGCACGGGAGGACTACCAGCACCCGAGTTGATTAGTCAGCATCCAGGCTTCAGTGTGGGTATGTCAGGAATCCTTTCCCACCCTCAACTCTAGGGTACAGATGTGGGGACCCGCATGAAAGCCCCCTAAGCTTATTTCTACCAGCTTAGCACGCTGGTACGCTGCGACCACCAAGTGCTTTAACAAGAAACAGGGAAAGGACCACTTGGAGTTCCTCTTCCCCTAGAATATCCCCCAAGCCCTTACACTCCCTTTCCTGAGGAGCTTGAGAATAATATCCTAACCAATTGGTTTCAAAGTGATCAAAGGTCCAAACTCCTGTGTCTTTGGACAATGGAAAAATCAATCAGGTTCTCAAAAGAAGGATTTTATTAAAAAGAAAAGGGAAAAATCATCTCTGTAAAATCAGGATGGAAAATAACTTTACAGGGTAATCAGATTCAAAGAGTCCAGAGGAACCCCCTCTCACCTTAGTTTCAAAGTTACAACAAAACAGGAATAAACATCCCTCTAGCAAAGGTAAAATTCACAAGTTGAGAAAACAAAGATAAACTAATATGTCTTGATTGGTTGTTACTTACAAGTTTGAAATATGAGAGACTTGTTCAGAAAGATTTGGAGAACATAGGTTGATGCCCAGTCCCTCGTAGTCCCAAGAGCGAACAGCACCAAAACAAAGAGCACAAACAAAACTCTCCCCCCACCCACAAATTTGAAAGTATCTTGTCCCCTTATTGGTCCTTTGGGTCAGGTGTCAGCCAGGTTACCTGAGCTTCTTAACCCTTCACAGGTAAAAGGATTTTGGTGTCTCTGGCCAGGAGGGATTTTATAGTATTGTATACAGGAGGGTTGTTAGCAGGGGCAGCTCTATGTATTTTGCCGCCCCAAGCATGGCAGTCAGGCAGCTTTCGGTGGCATGCCTGCAGAAGGTCCACCGGTAACACGGATTCGGCGGCATGGCTGTGGGAGGTCCACCGGTCCCACGTCTTTGGAGTACTCGCCACCGAATTGCCGCCAAAACCACGGGACCAGCAGACCTCCCACAGCCATGCCACTGAAGGCAGCCTGACTGCAGCCCTCTCGGTGACCGGCAGGCTGCCGCCTGTGACTTGCTGCCCCAGATACACACTTCATGCGCTGGTGCCTGGAGCCACCCTTGGTTGTTACCATTCCTTTGATAGTTATGACAGGGTAGATTACCAGGTCAAGTATAAGCAGCACCTGGGCCCTGTAGCTCCAGATGGGCCAGCTAGCCCATGCTGAAAGGACCACCAAAACACAGGTGAGAGGTTCTTGTGTGGGCGCAGGTTAGGGACAACACCTGAGTAAGTTAACTTTGCAGTGAAGACAAGCCTTAACTGTGAAAAATGTGGTACTGTGCTAACAGGAATGTATGCACATGTAAGAAACAGAGAACTAGAATAAGACAGTGCTGCATCATCTAGGTCATCAGAGATCAACCCACACTTGGTGCTCTGACAAGAAAGACCACAACAGACAGTCCCAAAACATGGACTTAGATAGAGAACATAAGAACATAAGAACGGCCGTACCGGGTCAGACCAAAGGTCCATCTAGCCCAGTATCTTTCTACCAACAGTGGCCAATGCCAGGTGCCCCAGAGAGAGTGAAGCTAACAGGCAATGATCAAGTAATCTCTCTCCTGCCATCCATCTTCATCCTCTGACAAACAGAGGCTAGGGACACCATTCCTTACCCATCCTGGCTAATAGCCATTTATGGACTTAACCACCATGAATTTATCCAGTTCTCTTTTAAATGCTGTTATAGTCCTAGCCTTCACAACCTCCTCAGGTAAGGAGTTCCACAAGTTGACTATGCGCTGCGTGAAGAAGAACTTCCTTTTATTTGTTTTAAACCTGCTGCCTATTAATTTCATTTGGTGACCCCTAGTTCTTGTATTATGGGAATAAGTAAATAACTTTTCCTTATCCACTTTCTCAACATCACTCATGATTTTAAATACCTCGATCACATCCCCCCTTAGTCTTCTCTTTTCCAAGCTGAAAAGTCCTAGCCGCTTTAATCTTTCCTCATATGGGACCCTCTCCAAACCTCTAATCATTTTAGTTGCCCTTTTCTGAACCTTTTCTAGTGCCAGTATATCTTTTTTGAGGTGAGGAGACCACATCTGTACGCAGTATTCGAGATGTGGGCGTACTATGGATTTATATAAGGGCAATAATATAGTCTCAGTCTTATTCTCTATCCCCTTTTTAATGATTCCTTACATCCTGTTTGCTTTTTTGACTGCCTCTGCACACTGTGTGGACATTTTCAGAGAACTGTCCATGATGACTCCAAGATCTTTTTTCTGACTCGTTGCAGCTAAATTAGCCCCCATCATATTGTATGTATAGTTGGGGTTATTTTTTCCAATATGCATTACTTTACATGTATCCACATTCAATTTAATTTGTCATTTTGTTGCCCAATCACTTAGTTTTGTGAGATCTGTTTGAAGTTCTTCACAGTCTGCTTTGGTCTTAACTATCTTGAGCAGTTTAGTATCATCTGCAAACTCTGCCACCTCACTGTTTACTCCTTTCTCCAGATCATTTATGAATAAATTGAATAGGACTGGTCCTAGGACTGACCCTTGGGGAACACCACTAGTTACCCCTCTCCATTCTGAAAATTTACCATTAATTCCTACCCTTTGTTCCTTGTCTTTTAACCAGTTCTCAATCCATGAAAAGACCTTCACTTTTATCCCATGACAGCTTAATTTACGTAACAACCTTTGGTGAGGGACCTTGTCAAAGGCTTTCTGGAAATCTAAGTATACTATGTCCACTGGATCCCCCTTGTCCACATGTTCGTTGACCCCTTCAAAGAATTCTAATAGATTAGTAAGACACGATTTCCCTTTACAGAAACCACGTTGACTATTGCTCAACAGTTTATGTTTTTCTATGTGTCTGACAATTTTATTCTTAACTATGGTTTCGACTAATTTGCTCGGTACTGACGTTAGACTTACTGGTCTGTAATTGCCTGGATCACCTCTAGAGCCCTTTTTAAATATTGGCGTTATATTAGCCAACTTCCAGTCACTGGGTACCGAAGCCGATTTAAAGGACAAGTTACAAATCTTAGTTAATAGTTCTGCAACTTCACATTTGAGTTCTTTCAGAACTCTTGAGTGAATGCCATCTGGTCCCGGTGACTTGTTAATGCTGGGTTTATCAATTAATTCCAAAACATCCTCTAATGGTTTTCTTCTGTAATGACAAGCCAGTACTATTCAAAACAGATGCAGGAGCAGAGTGTAAGATTATTGGAAAGGATGGACTAAGAACTGTGACCTCCCTGTGAAGAAAACAAAGAAAAAATTGGAGCAAAGAGTCCTGTGGCACCTTATAGACTAACAGACGTTTAGAAGCATGAGCTTTCGTGGGTGAATACCCACTTCATCAGATGCATGACTACACCCACGAAAGCTCATGCTCCAAAACGTCTGTTAGTCTATAAGGTGCCACAGGACTCTTTGCTGCTTTTACAGATTCAGACTAACACGGCTACCCCTCTGATACGAAGAAAAAATTGTAGCAAAAGGTGAATCCTTGTGGAAAAGCAATGCTGGCATGATACTCTGAAGAGCAATAAGCTTGGAGTATATGAGCACCTGGTCTAGAATGTTCTCCTAGTGCTAGGACTAACCACATGTGTGATACTAACACACTTAAGAGAATCTATACCAGGAGTTGGCAACCTTTGGCATGCAGCTCACCAGGGTAAGCACCCTGGCAGGCCAAGCCAGTTTGTTTACCTGCTGCGTCCGCAGGTTCGGCCAATCGCAGCTCCCACTGGCTGCGGTTTGCCGTCCCAGGCCAATGGGGGCTGTGGGAAGCGACAGCCAGCACATCCCTCGCCCTGCGCCACTTCCCGCAGCCCCCATTGGCCTGCAGAGGCGAACTGTGGCCAATAGGAGCCATGATCGGCCAAACCTGAAGACGCGGCAGGTAAACAAACCGGCCCAACCCTCCAGGGTGCTTACCCTGGTGAGCCGCGTGCCAAAGGTTGCCGACCCCTGATCTGTAACATGAAGGCTATAACTAGTGCACATAACATTCTCAAGTATTATGAAGCATTTAATGGGCTAGATTGCATCAAAGGGATAGTCTCTGTCATATCAGGGTGAATCTTAATATCCATCCTATACTCACACAGCAATGCAAGAGCAACATCAGGGCACAGTTTAAAACAAAAAATTATGGAAGAGGATGGTGTTGTTGAGCACGTCCCAGACCCTGCTGGTTGGGTCAATGAGTGACTAGTAAAATAAATCATAATTCAGACTTGTATGTAAAATGTGTAAATGCACCATAGAATCATAGAAACATAGCGTTGGAAGAAATCTTGAGAAGTCATCAAATCCAAACCCCTGCACTGAGGCAGAACCAACTAAACCTAAACCATCCCTGACAAGTGTTTCTTCAACCTGTTTTTAAAAGCTTCCAATGACAGAGATTCCACAACCTCACTTAGAAGCATATTCCACTACACTTCTAGATAGAAAGTTTTTTCTAATATCTAATTTAAATCTCCCTTGCTGAGATTAAGCCCATTACTTCCTGGCCTAACCTCTGTGGACATGGAGAACAATTGATCAGAGTCCTCTTTAAAACAACCATTAACATATCTGAAGACTTATCAGGTCCCCCCTCAGTCTTCTTTCTCAAGACTAAACATGCTCAGTTTATTTAAACTTTTCTCATAGATCAGGTTTGCTAAATCTTCTATCATTTTTTGTTGCTCTCCTTTTGACTATCTCCAATTTGTCCAAATTTTTCCTAAAGTGTAGTGCCCAGAATTGAACACAGTACTACAGCTGAGATCTTCCTAGTGCTGAGTAGAATGGGATAATTAAATTACCTCCCGTATCTGACATATGACACTTCTGTTAAATACACCTTAGAATATTAGCTTTTTTTTTACTTTTGCAATGGCATGAAATTGTTGACTCATATTCAATTTGTGATCCACTATAACCCCTAGATCTTTTTCAGCAGTACTATTGCATAGCTAATTATTCCCCATTTTGTAGTTGTGTATCTGATATTTCCTCCCTAAGTGTATATTTTGCACTTGTCTTAATTGAATTTCATCTTGTTGACCTCCACCCTAATAGATCTAGAAAGAATGTCTTTTCCAGAACTCACAAAGCAAAAACAATCTGTGTTCCAAAAAACAGGAATATGATAGCTATTGGTGTAAATTCTGGAGTGATACATGGGAGTGGGGCTTATATACCAAATATCTGTGTGTGTTTTTAGGGTTCATTACCAAACACAGGCAGGGGTGCTGGAACGGAGGAGGAAGAGGGCCAAGCCCCTCTCACTTTTTACCAGCCATAAGGGCAAGGGAATGGGGAGAAGGGAAGGAGAGGATCAAGCAAGGGGTGGGCCTCAGGGGAAGGGGCGATGCGAGGGCAAGGCTCAGGGAGAAGGGGCAACGCGGGGACAGGGGCTCGGGGAAGGAGTGGCATGAGGTTGGGGCCATGGTTCAGGCGCCAGTGACACCCCCACTTTTAGGGACCTTCTGACAGACCTGATCATGGGCGTATAGAGCAGAGTCACTATTTTATGTCTGCCTTGTTTAAGCAGTGAGCCTGTCTTATACAAGGCTGAGCAGATTGTGAGGCAACACATGTTCGCAGTGTAGCTGGTTTGAGCTGGTGAAGCCAGGGAGCCCAGAATGGGGGCATGAGGTACCACAGCAGCACTTCCAAATAGAATTTGGGGGTAGGGGGGATTAGACAAAATTGCAGGGGAAGGAGAGTGATTTTTCACAACAACAAAAAAAGTCTAAATTTTCGGGGGTGAGAGGGAGTATTTTCTGACTAGATCTAGTAATGATGTATTTACTAGTCGTATACTATTCAGCCAGTAGATGCTCTGTGTGTTGTACAGAGTTCCAAGCAGGAAATGGCTCTTGGTAAACAAGGGAGACAAAGCTGCAATGCAAGCAATGTAAAAGTCTGTCTGTCGTTTTCTTTCATGACATCTTTCACTGAAGGAGGACTGTGATTCCATGTATCACGACATGAGGAAAAATCCTGGCACAACAGGCTTTTGCACTGGATGCAGAGCTAACATAGTCAGTTCTATGCTTCCCAGGCTGGAGGCTTGGAGCCCCTCATACAAGTTCAGAGGCAGGGGAGTATTTTGGCCAAGGCATTGCCAAACGTGTGTTGTTCCCAGGCACTGTAACACCCTGTAGGGCCTTTACAGCTGGGGCGCAAATTAGGGCAGCACCATTGTAGGCACTTATGTAATAAGAATAGTACGTCTCCTCATGCCTTATGCATGTGTGTGGGAGCTCCATGCATTCAGTCATCTTTCTCCTCTCCTTGAGTAAGAAGACACCCTTCCCATTTAAAACATGACAAAGCAGAGGATGGATTCTGCCAGTCCTGTCTGCATCTTGTGGCAGTGAAACCTTACAGGTTTCTCACTGGCATTTTCACTCATTTTAAACTGCATGTGAATCACTCTGACCTTTCTAGTAATTTGATTCTGACAACAGGAAACGGAACTCCAAGATCATTTTGACAAGGGCCAGCAGAGAAAATTATTACTGCTTTGAAAATCAGAGCAAGTGCTGTTCTTACAAGCCAGTCTGGGGCCCCCTTAGTGAAAAGACATCCTCCTCCAGCTCCACCCCATTAGCCCTGTGCTTACCATAGAGATGTTGCAGCCTGGTAGCCAATATAAAGGCAAATGTGCTGCAGTCAACTCAGGGTTCAATTTAGCCCAAGGCTTTAAAAGGAAGTGCAGAGACTAACATTGTATTTTGGAATCACCTTCCATTATTATTTTCATCCCAGTAGCAACTGGAGGTCCCAACTGAGAACAGAGCCCCATGCTGCTAGGTGTCCTGCAGACATAGAGTAAGAGACAATCCCTGTCCTGAAGAGCTTACAATTAGAGCTGGACAGAATATAGGAGCTTTTCCTGCAGAAAATTTCAACAACATTTTCTCCTTCATTTTCATCAATTTCTCAGCAAAATATTTTAGACAGAAATTAGTTTTTCAACAAAATATCAAAATTTTCTGCAGAAAGCAAACACTTTCCATCAAAAATTTAATTTAGACAAAAAAAACAGTTTTCCAGTGAAAACCAGTTTGAACTGCTAATTTTTGACCAGTCCTACTTACTGACAGGACAGGAAAAGGTGGAAGAAAGGAAGCTGTATTATCCTATTCTATTCAATATAGGTTCTTATACTGCACTTACTGCATTGAGTAACATGACCAACATCTGTCATGTGTTTCTCCTCATGTTACAGATGTGGAACTGAGGCACAAAAAGGGTCCTTGTTTATGACTCAGGCTCCTCCTAGGTACTACAATACAAATGATACCTGATAATTAAGTGAATTACTTGATTTCACAGAGTAAATCTGTGACAGAGCCAAGAACTGAACACACATTTTCATAAAATCACAAACTTTAAGGTCAGAAGGGACCATTATGATCATCTAGTCTGACCTCCTGCACAATGCAGGCCACAGAATCTCACCCACCCATTCCTGTATCAAACCTGTGTCTGAGCCATTCAAGTCCTCAAATCATGGTTTAAAGACTTCAAGGTGCAGATAATCTTCCAGCAAATGACCCGTGCCCCATGCTGCAGAGGAAGGTGAAAAACCTCCAGGGCTTCTGCCAATCTGCCTTGGAGGAAAATTCCTTCCTGACCCCAAATATAGTGATCAGTTAAACCCTGAGCATGTGGGCAAGACTCACCAGCCAGGAATTCTCTGTAGTAATTGGGCATATTTACCACTAATAGTCAAAGATAAATTAATTGCCAAAATTAGGCTAACCCATTATACCATCCCCTCCATAAATTTATCAAACTTAATCTTGAAGCCAGATATGTCTTTTGACTCACTGCTGCCCTTTGAAGGCGATTCCAGAACTTCACTCCTCTGATGGTTAGAAACCTTTGTCTAATTTCAAGTCTAAACTTCCTGATGGCCAGTTTATATCCATTTGTTCTTGTGTCCACATTGGTACTGAGCTTAAATAATTCCTCTCCCTCCCTGGTATTTATCCCGCTGATATATTTATAGAGAGCAATCATATCTCCCCTCAGCCTTCTTTTGGTTAAGCTAAACAAGCCAAGCTCTTTGAGTCTCCTTTCATAAGACAGGTTTTCCATTCCTCAGATCTTCCTAGTAGCTCTTCTCTGTACCTGTTCCAGTTTGAATTCATCCTTCTTAAACATGGGAGACCAGAACTGCACACAGTATTCCAGATGAGGTCTCACCAGTGCCTTGTATAATTATACTAACACCTCCTCATCTCTACTGGAAATACATCACCTGATGCATCCCAAGACCGCATTAGCTTTTTTCACAGCCATATCACATTGGCGGTTTATAGTCATCCTGTGATCAATCAATACTCCAAGGTCCTTCACCTCATCTGTTACTTTGAAGTGATGCGTCCCAAGTTTATAACAAAAATTATTGTTATTAATCCCTAAATGCATGACTTTCCTTTTTTCACTATTAAATTTCATCCTATTACTATTACTCCAGTTTACAAGGTCATCCAGATCTAACTGTATGATATCCCGGTCCCTCTCTGTATTGGCAATATCTCCCAGCGTCCTGTCATCTGCAAATTTTATTAGCACATCCCACTTTTTGTGCCAAGGTCAGTAATAAAAAGATTAAATGAGATTGGTCCCCAAACCGATCCCTGAGGAACTCCACTAGTAACCTCCCTCAAGCCTGACAGTTCACCTTTCAGTACGACCCATTGTAGTCTTCCGTTTAACCGGTTTCTTATCCATCTTTCAGTTTTCATATTGATCCTCATCTTTTCCAATTTAGCTAATAATTCCCCATGTGGGACCGTATCAAATGCCTTACTGAAATCGAGGTAAATTAGAGCCATTCTGTTTCTGTTGTCTAAAAAATCTGTTACCTTCTCAAAGAAGGAGATCAGGTTGGTTTGGCAGGATCTACCTTTTGTAAAACAATGTTCTATATTGTCCCAATTACCATTGACCTCAATGTCCTTAACTACTTCCTCCTTCAAAAAATTTTCCAAGAACTTGCATACTACAGATGTCACACTAACAGGCCTGTAGTTACCCGGATCACTTTTTTCCCCCTTTCTTAAAAATAGAAACGATGTTAGCAATTCTCCAGTCATATGGTACAATCCCTGAGTTTACTGATTTACTAAAAATTCTTGCTAATGGGCTTGCAATTTCATGTGCCAGTTCCTTTAAAATTCTTGGATGAAGATTATCTGGGCCCCCCGATTTAGTCCTATTAAGCTGTTTGAGTTAGGCTTCTACCTCGGATGTGGTAATATCTGCCTCCATATCCTCATTCTCATTGGTCATCCTACCATTATCCCTAAGCTCCTCATTAGCCTCATTAAAGACCGAGGCAAAGTATTTGTTTAATATTGGGCCATGCCTAAATTAAATTATCCTTAACTTCCACTCCATCCTCCACTCCATCCTCAGTGTTTAATTCTTTCTTTGTTTTCTCATCCTTCTTTCTTTGTTTTCTTCTTATTTATATGGCTATATAACCTTTTACTATTGGTTTTAATTCCCTTTGCAAGGTCCAACTCTAAATGGCTTTTGGCCTTTCTCGCTTTATCCCTACATGTTCTGACCTCACTAAGATAGCTTTCCTTGCTAATCCCACCCTTCTTCCACTCCTTGTAGGCTTTCTGCTTTTTCTTAATCACCTCTCTGAGATGCTTGCTCATCCAGCTTGGTCTACAGCTCCTGCCTAAGAGTTTTTCCCCCCTTTCTTGGGATGCAGGCTTCTGATAGTTTCTGCAACCTTGACTTGAAGTAAAACCAGGCCTCCTCCGCCTTTAGATCCACACGTTCTTCAGTCCAATCCACTTCCCTAACTAATTTCCTTAATTCTTTGAAGTTAGCCCTTTTGAAATAAAAACCTAGTCCCAGATACATTTTGTTTATTCTTCCATTTAGTTTGAACTGAATTAGCTCATGATCACTTGAACCAAGGTTGTCCCATACAATGATTTCTTCTATGAGGTCCTCACTACTAACCAAAACCAACTCTAAAATGGGATCCCCTCTTGTTGGTTCAGCAACTATTTGGTGAAGGAATCCATCAGCTATCGCCTCCAGGAAAATCTGAGCCCTATTATTACTACTAGCACTTGTCCTCCAGTCTATATCTGGGAGGTTAAAGTCTCCCATGATCACACAATTCCCATTAGTATTTACTTCCTTTAAAACATTAAAGAGGTCTCTATCCATATCCAAATTGTATCACAGCAGTCTATAACACATCTCAAGCACTATCCCGGGGAGGCTCGAGTAGCTTTCTTCCACAACATGATTTTTGCCCAGACAGACTGTGTCTTATCCATTCCATCACTTCTTATTTCTTTACAGTCTACTTCATCACTCATATACAATACTCCTCTATCTCCTTTGCCTTTATTTCTGTCTTTCCTAAACAGCACATACCCTTCAATACCTGTACTCCAGTCATGACCACTATTCCACCATGTTTCTGTTATCCCTATAATATCTGGTTTCACTTCCTGCACTAATATCTCTAGTTCCTCCATTTTGCTACCTAGGCTCCTCGCATTGGTGTACAAACATCTTAATTTTTGCTGTTTGGCTTCTCTTACATTCTTTACCTGATTAGGCACAGACATTCTACCACTGGTATCACTTATTAGACTGATATCTACACTACCCTTCCTTCTTATGTCCATTCTCCTACCCACAGCTGTATCCTTTCCTACTTCATTTTCTTCCCTCCCAGTGTTAAAATCCGGCACTGAGATTACCTGGACATCTCCCAATCATCTCCTCCAAATTCCTAGTTTAAAGCTCTCTTAATCAGTTGTGCCAGCCTCCTCCTAGAAGGCTATTTCCCTCCCTATTCAGGTGAAGTCCATCCTGAGAGAACAGTCCTCTGTCCATGAATGCTTCCCAATGGCCATACATCCCAAAGCCCTCCTTATAGCACCACTGCCTGAGCCATCTGTTGATCATCATAATCTTGTCATGCCTTTGTTGCCTTTCTCTAGGAACAGGCAGAATCCCACTCAAGATTACCTGAGCCTCGATTTCCTTAACTGACTTCCCCAGTCTGGCATGGTCTCCCTTGATACGTTCCAGCAAGAATCTAGCCATATAATTTCTTCCCACATGAAGGACAATCAGCGGATTCTTTCCCGCTCCTGTTAGGATCCTCTTCAGCCTCAGGTCCACATCCCATATCTTAGCAGCGGGCAGGCAGCACGCCCTTCTGTTCTCTGGATCAGCTCTAGTTACAGGCCAGTCTATTCTTCTCAGTTAGGAGCCCTCAGTCATGTAGACCTGCTGTTTCCTGGTGATGGTGCAATTCTCCGATCTATCCTCTCTTCCCTCTGGCTGCAAGTTCTCTCGATTTCTATTCTCCCTTGCAATCCTCCACAACCCATCCTCTATCCTCCTGGGACTCATATTTGGTGTTATCTCCATTGACTCTTCCCCTCTTCCTATAGGACTAGCTGCTCTTCTCTTCTTCCTTGCCCTCTCACCTTCAGCAACCACCTGCTGTGCCCCTTCTTCTTTTTCCAACTCTGCAAACCGGTTCCTGAGCTCTATTTCTCCTTCACTAGCCCGTCTTTTCCTCTGCCTGGTTCTCTTAGTCACACGCTTCCACTGTCCACTTTCCTCACTCAGCAGTCTCCCCTCAAAGCTATTTGGTCCTGCTTCCATCTGCAAGTCTGAGTTTTTCCCTTCAGCCTCCTCATGTCTTTGCTCCATCGTCTGCTCGAACCTCCTTCTAAACTCAAACAGTTTCCACCTGCATCTCCAATCCTTGGATCTTTTCTTCCATCAGCTCTATCAGGTGGCACTTCATGCAGACGAAACTCTTTTCAGGTACCCTCTTCAGGATCATGTACATGCCACAGCTTCCACATCCAGTCAACTTCGTTGTGTCTTCCACTGCTTGGGTCACTAACACTGTTGCCTCTGTATCTGTTATAGCCTTCCCACCTAAGTCCCGTTAGTCCGGGAAACACAAACCTAACCAAAATACCACCACCCACCACAACACAAATCCCCAACGAGCACCAAAAGACTGCCAGACCACCACACACTCCCTTTACTAGCCTGGCTCTCTTAGGCCTGGTCTACACTACACCTTTAAACTGATTTTAGCAGTGTTAAACTGATTTAACACTGTACCCGTCCACACTACGAGGCCCTTTATATTGATATAAAGGGCTCTTTAAATCGGTTTCTCTACTCCTTCCCAATGAGAGGAGTAGCGCTAAAGTCAGTATTACCATATTGGATTAGGGTTAGTGTGGCCGCAAATCGACGGTATTGGCCTCCGGGTGGTATCCCACAGTGCACCACTGTGACCGCTCTGGACAGCAATCTCAACTCGGATGCACTGGCTAGGTAAACAGGAAAAGCCCCGAGAAATTTTGATTTTCATTTCCTGTTTGCCCAGCGTGGAGCTCTGATCAGCACGGGTGGCAATGCAGTCCCAAATCCAAAAAAGAGATCCAGCATGGACCATACGGGAGATACTGGATCTGATCGCTGTATGGGGAAACAAATCTGTTCTATCAGAGCTCCGTTTCAGAAGACGAAATGCCAAAGCGTTTGAAAAAAAAATCTACAGGCTACACAGTGCTGCGTGACAAGCGTAACGGGAAGCCAGAGACTCAAATGGATGCTCATAGAGGGAGCGAGGGAGGGGGTACTGAGGACTCCAGCTATCCCACAGTCCCCAGCAGTCTCTGAAAAGTATTTGCATTCTTGGCTGAGCTCCCAATGCCTGTAGATTCAAACACATTGTCCAGCGTGGTTCAGGGTATAGCTCGTCAATTTAGTCCCTCCCCCCACCACATGAAAGAAAAGGGAAAGAAATCGTTTCTTGACTTTTTTCAGTGTCACCCTATGTCTACTGAATGCTGCTGGTAGACGCGATGCTGCAGCAGTGAAGAGCAGTATCCGCTCTTCTTTCCTACCCGGTGGCAGACGGTACAATATGACTGCTATCCGTCGTCACCATCAGACCATGCTTGATAACTGCTGAATACCCCTAGCTGGCCTCAGGGGTGCCTGGGTAAAAATAGGAATGATTCCTGGTCATTCCCAGTAGATGGGCCAGAACGGCTGGTAACCATCCTCATCATAGCAACTGGGGGCTGAGCTCCATCAGCAGCCCCTCCCTTTCCTGTGTAAAGAAACAATTCTGTACTACCTGGACTATCATAGCAGCGACATGCTGTGCTCCTCTCCTCCGCACCGCTCAATGTCCTGGACTGTCATAGCACCGGGAGGCTGCCTCCCCCTCATTTTATCTCACTAACAAGTCACTGTTTCTTATTCCTGCATTCTTTATAACTTCATGACACAAATGGGGGGGACACTGCCACGGTAGCCCAGGAAGGTTGGGGGAGGAGGGAAGCAACAGGTAGGGTTGTTGCAGGGGCACCCCCCGTGAATGGCATGTAGCTCATCATTTCTGCGGGATCTGACACGGAGCAGCTGTGCTCTCTGATACACTGGTTCTCTAGTACACTTGCCCCATATTCTAGGCAGGACTGACTCTATTTTTAGAAACCATAAAGGAGGGATTGACTCGGGGAGTCATTCCCAGTTTTGCTTTTGCGCCCCCGGCCGATCTCAGCCAGGGACACCCGTGATAGCAGCAGACAGCACAGAAGGACAGATAACTGTCATCTCACTGCCAAATTACACTGGCAGCAGACGGTACAGAACGACTGGTAACCATCTCTGCTATCATGCAAAAGCAAATGAATGCTGCTGTGTAGCGCTGGAGTATCGCCTCTGTCCGCGGCATCCAGTACACATATGGTGACTGTAAAAAAAAAAGATGAACGGGCTCCATGGTTGCCGTACTGTGGCGTCTGCCAGGGCAATCCAGGGAAAAAGGGTGAGAAATGATTGTCTGCAGTTGCTTTCCCGGAGAAAGGAATGACTGACGACATCTACCCAGAACCACCCGCGACAATGATTTTTGCCCCATCAGCCACTGGGCTCTCAACCCAGAATTCTAAGGGGTGGAGGAGACTGCGGGAACTATGGCATAGCTACGGAATAGCTACCCACAGTGCAACACTCCGGAAATCGACGCTAGCCTTGGACCATGGACACACACCGCCGAATTAATGTGCTTAGTGTGGTCGCGTGCACTCAACTTTATACAATCTGTTTTATAAAACCGGTTTATGTAAAATCAGAATTATCCCGTAGTGTAGACATACCCTTAGTCTTCCCCTCAAACTCCCTTAGCAAATTCCCACTCAAACTTCTCTGTTTGCTGGCTCCTGTGCCTCTGCAGCTGTCTATTCAGAAGTCAATAATGTGTTAAACTGGTGTTAGTAACAGCAGCGAGTCCTGCATTTTGTTTAAATCATAAAACATTTCCATTCATATTAGCTTTTATTTTAACATATCCTCCATTTGTAGCTTTAACTCACTGATAGTGTGTCCCCTTAGCAGTGATAGTTCAGGTTCTTGTTTTATTTTTAGTTTGTCACCTTCACATTTCAAAAATCAAACAAACAGTATATTAAATTAAAATCTAATTAGCTGTTCCAAAAGCTTGGCAGAGGTATCCATGGCCTTCTCATTTTCTCTCCCCAAGCCCTTCTTGAGGACAGTCACTGGAAAGCATGGATGTAAAATAGAACAGAGTTGAATTAAAGTGGTTCAGAATCCAATCCCACTGTCCAAAGGGTAACTCTTGGCAAATAGCTACTTTAGAGGGTTGCTGAACTCTGAAAAGTGCCTGTAAAAATCACAAGGGGAAATTCTGTATTGATTATCTGCCCTGAATTAAAAACAAATGTGTTCAGTTTACAAGTAATCAAACAATGATTTTTTCCCCCCTAACTGCCAGCCCTGCAAAATCAATTCTGGGTTCTTTCCTGATCACAACTAAATGTCACAGCTGACAGAAAAAAGAGTAGAATTTTTCATGAAAAAATTCTAAATTCATTTTTTAATTTTGTTTGAAATTTTCAGTGACAAAATAATTGAAAGGGAATTTTTTGAAATTTGAACTTTGAAAAATTTAATTTTAGCAGAAATAAAAACACTTGCATTTTTTTTAAATCTCTTTTCCATAAGAAAAAGGAGAGGAAAAGTGAGAATGGGAGGGGTTTTTCCCCCACTGAAACAAAAAATGTTGATCTGCATGAACATTTTTCATAAAAATTTTCATTGAGGCATTTTCAGTACCCAAAAAACCAAACCAAACCTTCAACGGAAAATACATGTTTGACCTGCTCTAGCCATCATCAACAATACAGAATATATAGTAGTCTGTTGGTTATGCATGAGCAAGAAAAGTCTCTACTTGCTTCTCCCAGAGCTCTCTTGGTTCTGCGGGGTTGACTTTTGTAAAGGATAAAATTTATCCTCACACACAACTATTTCAAATTTGATAACAATATATATCTCCAGATCAGTGGCACCGCTATGGGCACTCGCATGGCCCCACAATATGCCAATATTTTTATGGCCGACCTGGAACAACGCTTCCTCAGCTCTCATCCATTCACGCCCCTTCTCTACCTACACTACATTGATGACATCTTCATCATCTGGACCCATGGGAAGGAGACTCTGGAAAAATTCCACCACGATTTCAATGGCTTCCACCCCACCATCAACCTCAGCCTGGACCAATCTACAGGGGAGGTCCACTTCCTGGACACCACAGTGCAAATAAGTGATGGTCACATTAACACCACCCTATACCGAAAACCTACCAACCGCTATGCCTACCTTCATGCCTCCAGCTTCCATCCTGGGCACATCACACGATCCATTGTCTACAGCCAAGCACTGAGGTACAATCGCATCTGCTCTAACCCCTCAGACAGAGACCAACACCTACAAAATCTCCACTAAGCATTCTCAAAACTACAATACCCACACGAGGAAATAAGGAAACAGATCAACAGAGCCAGACGTGTACCCAGAAGCCTCCTACTGCAAGACAAACCCAAGAAAGAAACCAACAGGACTCCACTGGCCATCACATACAGTTCCCAGCTAAAACCCCTCCAACGCATCATCAGGGATCTACAGCCCATCCTGGACAATGATCCCACACTTTCACAGGCCTTGGGTGGCAGGCCAGTCCTCACGCACAGGCAACCTGCCAACCTGAAACATATTCTCACCAGTAACTGCACACCGCACCATAGTAACTCTAGCTCAGGAACCAATCCATGCAACAAACCTCGATGCCAACTCTGCCCACATATCTACACCAGCGACACCATCACAGTATCTAACCAGATCAGCCATACCATCACCAGTTCATTCACCTGCACGTCCACCAATGTAATATATGCCATCATATGCCAGCAATGCCTCTCTGCTATGTACATCGGCCAAACTGGACAGTCGCTATGGAAAAGGATAAACGGACACAAATCAGATATTAGGAATGGCACTATACAAAAACCTGTAGGAGAACACTTCAACCTCCCTGGCCACACCATAGCAGACCTTAAGGTGGCCATCCTGCAGCAAAAAAACTTCAGGACCAGACTTCAAAGAGAAACTGCTGAGCTTCAGTTCATCTGCAAATTTGACACCATCAGCTCAGGATTAAACAAAGACTGTGAATGGCTGGCCAACTACAAAACCAGTTTCTCCTCCCTTGGTTTTCACACCTCAACTGCTAGAACAGGGCCTCATCCTTCCTGATTGAACTAACCTCATTATCTCTAGCTAGCCTGCATTTATATACCTGCCCCTGGAAATTTCCAGTACATGCATCTGACGAAGTGGGTATTCACCCATGAAAGCTCATGCTCCAAAACGTCTGTTAGTCTATAAGGTGCCACAGGATTCTTTGCTGCTTTTACAGATTCTACTTGGAATAGATACAGGGAACAGATTGAGTGTCAAAAGCTGCAGTGTTGCCAACCTGAAACATTCAAAGAATATTCATCAGATTCCAAAATACTCAAGAGATTGGCTTAAAAAACATGAGCTTTAAATATATGTTGAATGTTGGGGTCTTTGTTTTTGCCATCTGAATTCTGAGCCTTTCCGTTTACACTCAGATCCTGTTTTTAAGAGTTCCTCTGCAACCATAAGGAATAGACACTTCCTTGGTTTTTTTTTTAGTGAAAGCTGGGGCTCTCAAATAAGCACCTGACTCCAGGAGCTGGGGCTTTAAGTAATACACTAAATATTGCAAGACTTGTGATAAAAATGCATGTTAACAACAGCCAGGTCCAGTTTTATAATCACTTTTCCAGACATTAACTGTATAGTAAGGCTTTTTATCGCCACTAGTGCAGCCTAGTGGGTTGTGCATTGGACTGGGACCCAGGTGCCCTGGACTCTGCCCTTAGCCTACCTTGGGCAAGTCACATCACTGCCCAGTGCCTCAGTTTCCACATCAGTAAAATGGGGATAATTACACTGCCTTCCTTTGTAAAGTGCTTTGAGACTTTAGATAAAAAACATTAGATAAGAACTAAGTATTATTTATTCATTATTATTATTAAACCCACTGTAGGTGGTTGGGGAGATGCAGAGAAGGTTTGCTAAATGCAACTGTAGAATATAGGAACAGATATTGGAAGTATGTTTTACTTTGCATTATTGTATAAATAATATGGTCATTCGTTTTCCCAAATAAGGTAATAATCACTCTGCAGATAACAGAAGTATTGATCTGCAATTCACCATTCACACAGAACACAGCATTCAGCAATGAAATACAGACACCATATTCTCCTTTTTGTACCACTAAAAGCTGAAGAAAAGGGCCAACATGTAGGCCCCAATCCACATCAAAGTTACTCAATAAGTGGTCTGATTTTTAGAGGTGCTGAACAGCTGTAGATTCCATTGACTTCAAGAACGATTCACTTGTTTCAGTCTAATTAAACTTCAGTAGCTATGGGAGACTGACTTCATGGGTGACAGCAGGTGTTCAGCCCCTCTGAAAACCAGGCCATTTATTTTCCATGCCCTTCAAGCAGCCAAGTTTGAAAGTGTTGGCATTAGTCACCACAATCAAAAATCAATGTAGTTCTGATCAGAAATGTCACAGGGTGAAATTTTCAAAAGCACCTAAGGGCTGGTATACACACAGCTTTTCTTTCACTTTAAACTATACCAGTTTGAAAACAGTATAACTAAAGCAGTACAACCCTGAGTATGGACACAGTTATACTGGTATGAAGGCCTTCATTGCTTGGAGCTGGTAAAGCACCAGAGCAAAGCAATCCAGCACACAGTAATGGCTGGACTCATTAGGGTTCTGCCTAGCAAACATGTCGCTTTACACGTCATTGGTAGGCTTAGCAGAATTCGGTTTTTATTTTTGTTATAATTTCGATGAATGATATCAATGTTTATTTTTAAATTTTTTTTTCCCAATTGTTATCTATTTAAATTTTTATAGTTGCAGCATATTAGGTGGGCGGGGCAGGTCAGACAATAATAATTTAATGACAGTAGACACTGAGATTCAAAAGGTTAAAACTTTAACCATTAATTGTCAGCATCATGTGTCACAATAGACAACGCAAATATCCAGTAAGTTTTCAAGCAGCATTTTTCTTATTTTGCTTATTTGAACATTTCAATTATTGATGGAAATATTTTTTCATTAGCTTATGTTTGTACAGTAAAATTGAGGTTTACTGACATTTATTGATAAAAATCTAATCCTTCCAAGCCTAGTTACAGGCACTAAGGCATTAAGACTCAGAATCAAAGAAACGGTGAGTTTTACTAGACATGTCCAACCCATCTGCACAGCTGACTAAGCCCCCAAAGTCCCATACCAGCTGGCACTAGGCCCAGGGAAACTTGGCATGGATTCTGTAATGGAGGCCCTTTTTTCAGTTGTTCGAAAGTCCTGGTCAGAGATCTCGAGTGAGGAGGGAATCTTCCTAGGACATTACATAACCCACCCAAGCATAATATTAAGGAATTAACATTAATAAATAACAATGTTTTAATCTCTAAGTTACTCAAACCTGAAACGCACAAAGGCTCTAACAAACAGTATTGGCAATAGATTCATAATGTGTGTGTAGGATTTTTCATCCATACTGTTATTTAACATTATATTGCAGTTTCATTTAGCACCCCCCATCCCCAGGCTCAGGACCCTTTTGTGTTCGATGCTGTTCAAACTAAGAAGTCCCCTGCAAAACATTTACAACTGGAAACATTCTCAAAGCACTGTACAAAGTTGAGCAAGTATCAACCATCCCCATTTTACAGATGAGGAAATTGAGGTACAGAGCATGGAAGAGAGTTACCCAAATACCACGGCAAAGCAAGGACTAGAACCCAATGGAGGCCCAGCTCTGTGCGTTAATCACTAGATCATGCCACTGGCTCAGTGAAATCCCCACCATTACTACTGTTTGATCAGTTTAAGGTAGTTCGATCAGTTGGTGCCAGGGTTCTACAAGGAAATTGCCCTTTGATCTAACATTTCTCATTGTGGGACCTTCTCCTCTTTTCTTCCAAAGAGAGTCTGGTGGGGGGAGTTGATTCTTTTCACAAGACAACATCTTTCTTAAATTAAAATAAGCGCCTCTGGGCATTGTTGGTGTTTGGCACAACCCCCTCTGTTTAGCAGGGCTGTCCTTAGGATTTATGGTGCCCTAGGCGGGATTATTAAACTGGTGCCCCTGTGCCTGTCTTGCTCTTAGCAACACAAACATAAGCTTACACTATTGGAAAACTTGCCACATGCATGTTATTAAAACCAGTTTAACTTACTTAAGCACACTGTAATGCTGATGGACTAGCACTAAAGTAGCACTATAGAAAAAATTCTGATTTGACAGAATGATGCAAATAATATGATTTTTTTAATTTGTCAACATTTTATTGGAAATTTATATGAAGAGGTATTGAACCAAGGATTTTTTTTTTAATTGAAAGAAATCTTTCTGGCTTTTTGGGCTGCAAAATCAGTAATAATGTCACTGTATGACAAAGACAAAGTGATGTCTTGTATGATTGCAAGAATAGCAAGACCAATCAAGTGTTCCTGACTCCTTGTAGAGTGGAGATAGCTTTTAATGAGCTTTAGTTTTGAGAAACTCTGTTCTCCTGATGCTACTGTTACAGGAATTGTCAGTAGAATACGACTGGCAATGTACACATTAGGATATATGTCAACAAGTTTGCTGGTATGAGTAAACTGTACAACGTCCATCATCGATTTTGTATGTGGCAACATTGACAGTGTACTCAATTCTTCATACAGTTCAAGTCCATTTAAATCAAAATGATCACCGTGCTTCAGGAGGCTCTCTAGGTCAGGGGTCCCCAGCGCAGTGCCCGTGGGTGCCATGGCGCCCAAAGGGGCCTCTCAGTGCACCTGCATACTGGCCGGCGGACGAGCATCCGCCAAAATGCCACCGAAATTTGGCACCATTTCGGTGGCGACACCTCTGGATGACACCGCTTGCCGCCGATAAGCAGCAGCATCCAGAGGCGTTGCTGCTGAAATGCTGCTGAATGCTCGTCCACTGCCATGGTCCTTCATCTGGCGCCCACCAGACGAAAAAGGTTGGGTACCACTGCTCTAGGTTCTTGCACTCTGTCATTAGTTGCTCTTGTTTTCCTATTTTGTTGAATTTAGTCCCGCTCAGCCCACCTGCCAGCTGAGTGAATGGAACCCCAGGCCGACAGCAGGTTGAGTGGCTCAGCCGGGGTCTCAGCCACCAGCTTCCTCAGCCCGCTGCCAGCCTGGGTTTCCTTGGGGGTCCCCAGGCCAGCAGTGAGTGCTGAGTAGGGCCAGCGGTCGTGACCCCAGGTGGCAATGGGGCAGCAGCCAGAACCCCAGAGCAGCGGTGGGCTTAGCGGCTCAGCCCGCCGCTGTGTGCTATCAAAAATTAGCCCATGTGCTACCTTTGGCAAGTGTAGGGTGACCAGATCACCCAGATCAAATATTGGGATGTGGGGGTGAGGCGGGGCGGGGGCAGAGGGGAGAAAAATGGCGGCAGAGAAAAAAAAATCCCTCACTCCCAATTCCTCCTCCCTCTGCAAGCACTGGAGGGAGGCCCGGGAGACTCAGGGGCACGCGGGCCTGGGTGAGTGTGAGTCTGGCCTGGTCCCGAGCAGGCAGGACTCACGCGCAGTACCTAGAGGGAGAGTAGGGGGAGGCCTGTGGGACCAGGAGGTGGCTGTTCTCCTCACCTGGGCAGCAGGACTCGGGAGCAGCCGCTGCTACAGCTTCCACTGCCGCGGGGGGAGGAAGCGGCCGCTGGCCAAGCTTGGCGGCTGCGGCTCTGGCGCCCACGAACCCCCCAAGCCCGGGCCTGCTGCATGCTCCCAGCCCCTGGCCAGTCGAGTCTGGGCTGGCTGCCCAGCTGGTGCAATCCCGCAGGCGGCCCCAGCATAGGGGCAGCAGGCCCCAGCCCCTCATCCCGCTCGGGTCCCGCAGGGGAACGAACGGGGCTCGGCTGCTGATGCCTCCGCCGTAGGATTGCACCAGCTGGGCAGCCAGCCCAGATGCGACTGGCCAGGGGCTGGGCGCAGCGTGTGCGCTGCTGGGTCCCCACAGCAGTCCCAGGCGTGTGGAGTTCGGTCCCGGGCGCCAAAGCCGCAGCTGCCAAGCACTACATGCTTGGCCACTTCCTCCCCCCGTGGTGGTGGGAGCTGCAGCAGCGGCTGCTCCCGAGTCCCGCTGCCCAGGTGGGGAGAACAGCCGCCGCCTGGCTCCGCAGCCGCCCCACTACTCTCCCTCCAGGTACGACCCCCGAGTCCTGCCTGCTCGGGGCCAGGCTGGTCTCACACTCACCCAGGCCCCGCGCTCCCCTGCGTCTCGTGCGCATGGCGTAATTGGCAAGAGGCAGGGATTTGGGGAGGGATCCAATGGGGGAAAGAGGGGGCGGAGTCGGGGCATGGGAGGGCACCTTCTGGGCTCAGGAGTCTTTGCATTTTTGTCCAGTGTCGGGACGTAACATTGGTAGGGACGTGGGACAAACAAGCAAATATCGAGACAGTCCCGATAAAATCGGGACGTCTCATGACCCTAGACACGTGTGCCGTAGGTTGCCGACCCCTGCTGTATACGCTAGTAAGGAGATGAGCATATTACAGTTGTTGGAGGGCTCTATTTAGCAGTAACAGGGCTATAGGAAAGTTAGTCAACATTTTTCGTTTTCTCTGATGTAAACGGGCCCACTCTCTTCCCCATACCAAACTTGTCACAAATAATTATCAACAACTTAATTTTTGGTTTTTGGCCAAGATATTGATTTTTTAAAAAATATATATATTGAAATTGAATTCAGGATTGTTAGCAAGCATTTTTGGCAAACAAATTTGTTAAATGACAATCTAAATGGTAACACAGCACTGCTTTCATGCTTGACTCATCCCCCAGCCTGCTGGTCCAACAGCTGCAGTAGAGGAGGAAATAGGTGGAAAACTGCAAGACCCCAAAATCCACCTCTTGGGGTGCAGAGTGGCAACAGCAGCAGCAAACTCTCAGGTCCAATCACACACCAATGGACACAGGGGTGGCAGGGAATAGGAGCCTATATAAGAAAAAGACCCAAAAATTGGGACTGTCCCTGTAAAATCGGGACATCTGGTCACCCTACAGGTGAGTTCTTTCCCCCACCCCTTCCCAGAGACCCCAGAAGCCAATCCCCTCCCTCAGACTGTGCTGCATTTGGTTTTCTCTAGGACCCAACAGCCCTGCTCTTACATGCTCCACTGCTTCCCATCTGTCCAGGCTCCCAGCAGAGCGGTGCCTCCAGACCTAGTGGTGCCATAGGCGGCTGCCTGTTCTGCCTGTGGCTAGGAACGGCCCTGCTGTTTAGGCACACTTTGTGGTGTTGAATGGCTGAATAATTCATAGGCACCACCTGGCAGGAGCAGAGACACTGACATTTGAAGAGATTCTGTGCTGATGACACAGGAACCTTGTTATCCCATGATAATCAGAGAATAAGTAGCATTGAGGATAAGTTTATATCAGTTCACCTCTCTGCTCCCCCTTTCCACCCCAAAACCCCCTCTGGCCCCTCCCCCAATCACTGACCCTATCCTTTTCTGCCCTTCCCACAAGAAACCAAAACTGTCCATTTGGACATGCCACCATGGTGCCTCATGGGAGTTGTAGTTCAAGTGCTGCGTGGCCCCATTCTTCTCCCAGGATCCCTACTCAAAACTACCACTCCCTCTGCTAGTTCCCTCCATTTCCCCACATCCCTCCTGCTTCAGCCTCCACCCCATTCTCTCTCCAAGCCCTGTGCACCCATGGTCCCTGTTGGTCCACCATCCCAATCCTAACGCAAGGTCAGGCATCTGTGGTGAGGAATTGGGGGGGTCTTGTGGGAAGTGCATTCCAGTGGACTAGTGAGGCTTTCCAGTACCGGCAAGGTGCAGCAAGTTGGAAATCACTCCAAACAGTAATTGCCTTCTTTTGCAGCTACAGGAAACACTCCCAGATCCCCAAAATAATGACCCCATGGATAATTTGTACCCAAGTGCCTTGGAAATAGAGATGGGACCAAGACATAGAATTCTGATTCAGATTTTGCCCACTCCAGAAATCAGGGGCTCTCGAAAATGGGGCTTTGCCTTGTGCCCATCTCTACTGGGAACTGACTAGTTTTCAAAGGGTTAATTCCCTCTAAATTCACTGACTTTTCAAGCCATTATTTTTGGCTTTCCTTGACATTTGTGGCTGTCTGGTATGCATGGCCCTGGCCTAGATAAATTAGGAGGCCTTGTTTTTGCTATTTGAGCAGCAAAGGCATTTTTGTTTTAATTAGATGTTAGAGTGAAATATACCAACTCAATCTAATGTGCCTCAAATCTCAAGGAAAGTGAGAGAAGAACGCATACACATGTAGACAGACAATCAATCAAAGAAAGGAAAACAGAGTAAATTAAAGTTCTGTTCCCAATCTGTCCGGTCACCGTTGAACGTAGGGTGACCGGACAGCAAATGTGAAAAATCGGGACAGGGGTGGGGGTAATAGGAGTCTATATAAGAAAAAGACCCCAAAATCGGGACTGTCCCTATAAAATCAGGACATCTGGTCACCCTAATTGAACGCTAACAAATCGTGTATTATTTCCCTATCCAGAGAGCACTATTAGAATGTAGAGTATGTTACATATTCATATCCACTGTCCTAATCTCATCACTTCCATCACTGCACCCTCCACTGATCTAGCACCAATCTTGTCTCCTCCTTGCCAGTTCACAGTCTGGACCCTGTGTTTGTGTGTGAGCCCTTTCTTGCCTGCATCTCTTACCATCATCCTTCCTCTCTGTCTCCACTTCATTCACACTCTACAACTTTTCCAATCTCATCTGCTGAAAACATTTTTATCTCCTTAATTCATTTCTCCCTTTGCTCTTTCTCAGGATTTAATTATACTTGGCACCGATCTTCAAATTGCTTTGCAGATGTTAACTAGCTAAGTGTCATAGCAGCCTTATGACATAGTATTATCCACCCCAAGTTACAAATGGGGAAACTGAGGCAGAGAAGCTCAGTGACTTGCCCAAATATGCTAGTATCAAAACCAGGCTTGGAACTCAAGATGTTTTGGCTCCCTGTCCCCTGATCTCACCCAAAGCATCCACTCTCTCACAAGTTTGCAGAGGTTTGGACTTGATAGAGCCAACAGTCTTTTATTCTCCATCACTAACCTGTATGATGGGATTACTATTTAACTTTGCACCTATAAGGCTTAAGCAGCTTTTTGCAAATCCTCTGCCCAGGAGCGAACTGCACAAGGGTGAATAAGGCCCAGCCGCTTGTAAATAAGGTCCACACTAGCTAGCTTTGAAATGAGCTATTTATTGCAGAAACGTGCGACAGAGGGGAGCAAAACCAAACATTCTAATTCCTCTTCTAAAGGAATTGCTACACCTCTGCTATATATTTGTTCTCCTTGGAGAAAGCTGTTGAACGGCTGTCAGCACACGGAAGGTTTTTAAAATACGCTAAAAGGGCCAACCTAAACTTCCCTCATCTGGTCTGCATAATCTGTCTGATCTCACTGTTCCTCCGAACAATGGAAAATTGCCTGAATATTTAAACACGTATTGTTCTTAGGGAAACAAAATGTTCAGCTAGTTCAGTTTCCCTGGCAACATCCACTTCTAAAAATACAAAAGAGACAATCTACAAAATAAAGGTGCTTGTAAAATAGGCTGCTGGAGAAAGTGCTTCCCTGTCGCTAACCTGGTCGCTGGCTCAAAGCGCATTAATTTAGATATAGTTGGTGTTGGTCATGCTTTGAGCAGGGAATTGGACTAGATGACCCTCTGAGGTCTCTTCCAACCCTAATTTTCTATGATTCTGTGATCTCAGTGGAGGATTTAGAGCACATCTACACACTGAAGTCCCACCGGTTTAATTTAAATCAGTTTAAATCCTGATTTAAGTTAAACCAATACAAACCCCAGCATGGGCACTCCTATTTTGGTTCAAAACAAGTCCTATCAGTTTAGCTTGCAGCTGTAAGTTTACAGCAATATAAACCAAGTTTAAAACAGTTAAAGAATGTCCGTGCCAAAAGTTGCACTAGTTTAAATTCACCCCTTCAGCTAAGCCAGTGCAACTCTGTTTGTAGAACAAGCCTTGGGGAATGATTCACAGAATGTTGGGGAGGGGAAGAATTTATCTCATTTCAACAACATGCTTTCATAAGCTGCATTTATTGCTGTTGGTGAGAGGGAAAGCATCAAACTCACGCCACAGCTCATCAGTGGGGACAGAATCTGAGACCTTCAGCACCTGCCTCTACCATTTGAGAGCCCCCTAATGTAGCAGTTGCTGCATATACTTTATATGGGCCAGCCACTAGAGGGTGACAGGCTTACACACCCTTTACATATCAGTGTGTTATAATAGGGTTAAGTCTGTCTACCCAGAACATAAGTTGAGTCTGGTTTTTATTAGGGCTGTCAAGTGATTAAAAAAAGGAATCACGATTAATCATGCAATTAAAAAAATTATTGTGATTAATCACACTGTTAAACAATTGTAGAATACCATTTATTTAAATATTTTGGATATTCTACATTTTCAAAAATATTGATTTCAATTACAACAGAGAATACAAAGTGTACAGTGCTCACTTTATATTTATTTTTATTACAAGTATTTGTACTATAGAAAAACAAAAGAAACAGTACTTTTCAATTCACCTAATACAAGTAGTGTAGTGCTTTATTATGAAAGTTTTATCATGAAAGCTGAACTTACAAATGTAGAATTATGCACAAAAAAATCTGCATTCAAAAATAAAACAATGTAAAATTTTAGAGCCTCCAATTCCACTCAGTCTTACTTCTTGTTCAGCCAGTCGCTCAGACAAACAAGTTTGTTTACATTTGCAGAAGTTAATACTGCCCGCTTCTTGTTTACAATGTCACCTGAAAATGAGAACAGGTGTTCTCATGGCACTGTTGTAGCTGGTGTCGCAAGATATTTATGTGCCAGATGAGCTAAAGATTCATATGGCCCTTCATGCTTCAATCACTATTCCAGGGGACATGCGTCTATGCTAATGATGGGTTCCGCTCGATAATAATCCAAAGCAGTGTGGATTGAAGCATGTTCATTTTCATTATCTGAATCAGATGCCACCAGCAGAAGGCTGATTTTCTTTTTTGGTTGTTTGGGTTCTGTAGTTTCCACAATCAAATGTTGCTCTTTTAAGACTTCTGGAAGCATGCGCCACATCTCATCCCTCTCAGATTTTGGAAGGCACTTCCGATTCTTAAACCTTGGGTTGAGTGCTGTAGCTATCTTTAGAAATCTCACATTGTTACCTTCTTTGCTTTTTGTCAAATCTGCAGTGAAAGTGTTCTTAAAATGAACATGTGCTGGGTTATCATCTGAGACTACTATAACATGAAATATATGGCAGAATGCAGGGAACATACAGTTCTCCTCCAAGAAGTTCAGTCACAAACTTAATTAACGTATTATTTTTTTAACAAGCATCATCAGCATGGAAGCATGTCCTCTGGAATGGTGGCCGAAGCACGAAGAGGCATCAGAATGTTTAGCATATCTGGCATGTAAATACCTTGCAATGCCAGCTACAAAAGTGTCATGTGAATGTCTGTTCTCACTTTCAGGTGATATTGTAAATAAGATGTGAGCAGTATTATCTCCTGTAAATGTAAACACACTTGTTTGTCTTAGCAATTGGCTGAACAAGAAGTATGACTGAGTGGACTTGTAGGCTCTGAAGTTTTACATTGTTTTGTTTTTGAGTGCAGTTAAGTAACAAAAAAATCTACATTTGTAAGTTGCACTTTCATGACAAAGAGATTGCACTACAGTACTTGTATGAAGTGAATTGAAAAATACTATTTCTTTTGTTTATAATTTTTGCAGTGCAAATATTTGTAATCAAAGTAATATACACTTTGATTTCAATTACAACACAAATATTATATGAAAATATAGAAAAACATCCCAAATATTTAATTAATTTCAATTGGTATTCTATTGTTTAACCATGTGATTAAAACTGTGATTAATTGTGATTAATATTTTTTTAGTTAATCTCATGTGTTAATTGCAATTAATCAACAGCCCTAGTTCTTATTGTTAAACACTCTAGGCATGTAGGTGGCCCTTGTCACTCTTGTATCTAAGCACCTCATGAAGATTCCTGAATGTGTCCTCACAATACCCCTTCAGGGAAACATTATCCCCATTTTATAGCCTCAAAGCGATTGAGTGATTTGCCCAAGGTCACACAAGATGTCTTTAGTAGAAGGGAACACCCATGTCCCAACCCAGGGTGTCATTTCAGAAAAATTCAGTGAGAGGATGGGCAAAGATGTGTCACCCTACAGAACATTATATGTGATTATAATTGATCCTGCAAAGTCTGAGGGGGGGAGCATACAGCCCTTTGAAAAGTCAGGGGAGGGGCAAAGGTCTGAGGGGGACAACTGTCCTCCTTGCCCCATTGCAAATGAGGCCCCTGCTCCCAAGGCCCTAGCCAAAGCCTTAACCACATGACCATCCTCTCCCAATGACACCATTTCCTCTTGGTTTCACCCTCCCTCTCATTTAGTCTGACTCTGCCCTTCTGCTCCCCTGCACATGGTCCCTTTTCCCCCTGCTCATGTTGCCCAATTCCCTGCTCCTCTGCATACACTATCTAATTTCTCTGTTAGTTTCTCTGTTTGCCGCATTGCTAATTCTCACACAGTCCTTGCTATCACAACCATAAAGTGCCACAAGTGTAGTTGGAACATTTATATACAGTACTGGAGGCTAATCGTTGGCAGTATAATACTTGAAGGAAGTTAATTATTGAGACTCAAGCTGTCGGACCAGAAATGGAAGGCGGGGCTGCCAAGAGTTCTGGGAGAGCCCTTGGTCTACTGGCTTTACTTACCTGTCGACTGTAACGTTGTAATTATCACAAGAGGTTGTTGAAACAACTTGAAAGGACTTTCATTGAGGACAGCTTTATGGACCTCTAAAAACAGATAAACTTGCGTGTATCCCTCTCCAAGTACACCGAGCCATAGCTCGTTGCCACGTGTGCTCTCTTTTGCAAGATCATCAGATATGTACATTTGCAAGCTGAATTGTAATTATTCTATGCATGGGAACATGTTTCCAATGCAAAATCTAGCAGGGTTTTGCTTGAACAATTCCATTACAAAGTGACCCTCAGCGCAGGTTTGTGAAGTGCTGATGGTTCAAGAACCTGCATACATCGTCCCTAAAATGGGCACATTACAACTCATTAATTTTCAGCCAGAATTATTGACAGAGGCTGACCTCATCACACCTGTGTCCTTGAGGAGAGAGTCTCAAAATCATTCATGGTGTAGCCCACATATAACAGAAAGACTGTCGCAGAGATACCTTCTTTCACAATGGCCCAGTCATTTTCTCATTTGTGGTCATGCAACATCCCTCTTGCAACTGTAGCAGATACTTACAGGGAAAACTATTAATAGGGAACAACTCAGTAATTTGTAAGTGTGGTTTATTCCCCAAGTGCTTTTGTCCCTTAGGAAAATATTAATCCTCCTGGTGCAGATTTTCAGCTCTGTCAAGTTCACAGTGGTTCAGTGGGGAAGGGCAGGGTGGGGGAAGGTGACTCTGAGCCACCTTTCCATTCTTCCAAACTCAGCCTGCCAGAGAGCAAAAAATCAATCACAGTATAATTTAAAGAGGAGCTTCTCTAAACTATGCTGGATGCAGCAGCCTCACAGAGACAGCTGCGCTGCCTGGACACCAGCTTTGACGGAGATGTAAATTCAAGCTCTAGGAGACATACCCACACAAACACTGATCAAGCTAGTGTGCCAAAAATGGTAGTGTAGTGGTGGCAGCATGAGTGGTAGGAGGGGCTGGGCTCCCCAAGTATGTACCTACCATCTGGGACAGGTATGTACTCAGAGCAGCTAGATGCTCCTACCACTTCAGCTACTCTCTGTTTTTAGCACGCTAGCTTGATCAGAGCTAGTGTGGGTATGTCTCCTCAAGATGGGAAGTATACCTCCACCTTGAAGTGCAGATGCACTCCTAGTGTTCTCAGCTGTGCCCTCTCTGCCCCCTTGAAAGCCTCCAGTTCCTGGCCCTACTCAACAGGAGGACCAAGTGGCATAGAGTTAGGTGTTCTACACCACCCAAGAATTACCCATAGGGAATCCTTGGCTGCCCCTTTAAGGTGGCTTCCTACCTGCTTTATGTTGCTGAGTCACCATGCAGAGTTGGGGTCAAGAGTCTGTCCAATTCTCTCCCTTTCCACTTTTTTCCTCTTTGTCTGTTCCTCTCTCCCCCTTGCTCCTCTGCACGTGCTTCCCTTCCATCTGGTCTTCTCATTCCTCAGACATGTTGTCTTGCTACCAGGTTCCTGTTTCTGTTTAGGACACCCATGTGCCTGGTTCATTTCATCCTTTCCTCCCAAACAGTGATTAAAGTAGGTTATGATAGGTGGAGGATCTCAGCAGATTTGGAGGCTGTCATTATAGCCTTTGGCAAGTGAGGTGGTGATGTGACACTGCCCTCTTACACGGATGGGATGCAGTAAGAAAAGGAGAATGGGAACAAGAAGTGAACTCTGTTCAAGTGGGGGTCATAACCCCAGGCAGGCCCAGTAACAGAGTGGGTGTGTGACCACATGTGCAGTGTGCATAGCCCTGTAAGGCACCTCCCTGGTGTTCCCTTCCCACTTTCTACTAGGATGGAGAATCTGCACTGATGTAAAAGCCAGCACCAATGGGAGGTCCTGGGGATTCTCCACACACGCAAACACACACATCATGTATACTTTGCTTGTGCTTTAAATTCAGAAAGCTCATCACAGTGTCTATGTTAGGGATTATCAGCCTGCTCAGAGCAAGAAGGAGATGAGGGAAGGGAGGGACGGGCTGTGTCTCCTTAATCTCTTTTCCCCTGCCAGTCAGGGAAGACAGTCAGGGGTCTTTGCCTCTTCCTCTCCCCACTACCAGATGAGTGAGGAGAGGAGGTAAACAGGGGACTCCCAGATGGGCATCTCTTCTACTCTGTCTGCCACTGTTCCTGTTCCACCCATTGGCAGAAAATGCTGGGAGCCCCAGGATCTCCCCAGCCAGAATCAGCTCCTCCTGCTGCTCCTTCCCCTTTCCCTGCCTGGTGAGTCCACACTTCACCAGGCAGTGATGGGGAGGAGCTGGGCCTCCTAAGCCTGGGAGAGGGAGAGGAGGAGAAAGAAGTTGGTCTGTTCCCTCCTTCTTCCCTTTACCTTAACCCCTGATTGTGAGATCAACTGAAATGCAGGAAACTCATTGGTCAGCAGCAGACCAGAGCAGGTGGGACTGTCAGTAGGCAGCACAATAGTGATGACCTTATCTCTCCAGTGTGTTGTGCCAGAGCCAGGCCCTGCCCTTCAGCGTCAGTTAAAGAAAATCTGATGTCAGGACTCTGGAACATAGAGCACTGAAGCTGGATCTTGCCAAAATAAACACTACTACTCCCCTGAGGGGATTTCCTGCACCTACAAGTGCAGAGTCGGGTATTACTCAGCAGGGCTGAGAGCAATGGGTTTGGACAGTGAACTCCGAACTGGTGTGAACTTAGAGGATGGTCTTGGTTTTTTCCTCCAGGTGGCCTGTGTTGTTAGAGGCACAGTAACATTAGCCCAAAGTGCTCTAGCACAGCTCTAGTGTCCTGGAGCAACTCTGGCCAAAGCAGGCAGTACCCAGGAGCCCAGCTGATCCTTCATAAGACCTTTCCTAGGTTATATCCCCTCAAGGGGGCTGTGAAACAAGAACTAACAACATTAGTGATAAGTCATGTCATATTCAATACGGAAAGAAGTAAATGCACAGCACCAAGATCTGTATTAAAATTAGATGCAATCATTTGAATGAACAGTGAGTTTAAGGTCACAATTAATGAAACAAGGCTCTCAGAAATAGTCTTTGGCCAGTGGGGAAGATTTATTTCACACCCTAGTAAAGGGGACTTATTTCTGCTTTCTTGAAGGTTGTTTGGCAATTGGAACTAGATCGACACTCCAAAGAGAACATGACTTTAAATCTCTAATGTAGCAGCACTATAGGTTGCCCTATAGTATTTCAAGTACAGCTGCTGTTTTTCACTCCGGTGAAAATATATGTTAGAGACTGAAAAGTTGTAAGCAACAGAAAATGGCCCTGAAGAATGGAAACATTAATGTATCCTTCACTGAAGACTGTTATCACTGCACATGCTGCCCATAATTTACATAACATTCACACACAGTCAACTCAGATAAAATGCTATCAGATATTTTAAGGAATAGTGTTGTCAACAAGTTACCTAACGCAAGTACAGCCATTCCATTCCTGTACACACTTTATGCACTTCTATTGGAGTGGATCTTACACAAACAACAGACGCAAGAAAATGCATAACCATGATAAGATGCAGTGCAGCACTGCACAAAAATCTTAAGGGGGAAAAAAAAAAGACATTGAGCAAGAGAAACCTACAAAAGCAAGGGAGTCCTTAGTTAATAGGCCTCCACAGAGCACCTTCACCCTGCCACATCTGAGACAAACTACAAAATGTTTTATCAGAGGCTCCAATGAGAAATGAGTCAAACCAAATTTGGGTCTCTATTAAACAGCTTGTAAAACTGAGCATGAAATCACTGATATCTGTTCACACAGGTAACAAGGACTAAGCTCTGATCTCTGATGCATGGATACACTAGTGAAGAAAGCAGGCAAAGGGAGTGGGACCGGTCAAAACTTTTCTGGAAGATTGTTGTTTTGGTTTTGACAACAACAAAAAGTGTTTCCATGGAAAATGGGAGCACTTTTTCCTCAAAAAAAAAAGAAAAAAAAGAAAACCAAACACCACCACCACCACACACCAAAATCAGTTTTAGCCAAAACAAAAAAAAAATCAATTTGGAAATGCCATGCTGTGCCTCATGTGAGTTGCAGTTCAGTTGCTTCATATCCCCATTCTTTTTTCTGAGATGGGTGTTCCCTCTTCCCCCCAGCTACAACTCCCATGATGCACTGCAGAGGCTAAGCAAAAGGGGAGATTATGATGAATCATAGGGCCAGTATTCAAGTAACCTGGTCAATAGAAGAAAATGGGAACATGAGACATCACAGACACATTTCCAAACTGAAATAGTTTTCAGCAAAAAGATTAAATTTTTGGTGGCAATTTTTCAACTTTTGGCCAAAAATGTTAGCATCTTGATTTTTCACTCTGGGGTTGAAATTTTCCATGGGGGTGGGGGAATTCTGAATAGCTCTAATAGGGACTCACAGCCCCAGGAATCAGAGTAGGATTTTAACCTAGTGTTTAAGAGAGTTCTAGGGAAAGGGACTGGTTTCTTCTCCAGCCAGGCCCGAAGGAGGCATGTTCTGTCAGCTAAGTATGTCAAGCCCCCAGATGGCTAACGTGCATGCTCTCATTTACAGTCTATGCTACGCAGAGACAAATGCTGCTTGTCCTGTACATTCCCTCCATCCCCCCGTGTAGACCATCCCGCCTCCTGCCAGCGGTGGGCTTCTGGATGCACACCTGGTGCTAGTCATTTCCTCTCATCCTACTAGTAAGGGTAGGATTTCACCACATAAGGCTGTTTAAAACTCTCCAGTGGTGGTTCTCATGGACTTGTATCCACTAAGTGTACATTTAATTTGAAACCACAATGCAAAGGCCAATGAAAGCCGGGAGTTCTGTTCAGCTCCATGTGTTGCCTGTTAGTTCATGTGGTTTTGTGGGATGCAGAAGAGCTACTGTGCATGGGACACAAAAAGCTTCATTATGAAACTAACAGCAAGTCAAGCAACTTGATCTTGAAAGATCTGTGCCTGTCCACAAACAGCAGATAGCTTTGTGTCAAGGTCTAACAGAACTGGCCCAGAACCAGAACAAAGTTCAGATGAAATTTTGCTTGTTTTGTTTCTAAACTGAAACCAAAACTCTCCAGATCACGTGGTTTGGGATTATGGAGCTAAGATTTTGCACAGCACTAGTAAGTAACTATTTTCCTGAGTAAGAGTTACCATCAATCAGTGCTATAGCCATTGTAATACATGAGCATACATCATATGTGCTATAATATGTACTGTAACACAGGCTTGAAGTTAAAGGAGCTGCTGAAACCTTCATTTAGAAACCCTCAGTGCAGGAGAGGCTCTATGTATTTTGCCGCCCCAAGCACCGCAGTCAGGCAGCTTTCGGCGGCATGCCTGCGGGAGGTCCGCTGGTAACACGGATTCGGCGGCATGGCTGTGGGAGGTCTGCCGGTCCTGTGCCTTCAGCGTACCCACTGCCGAATTGCCACTGAAGCCACCTTTCCAGACACTGCAAAAACAATAGTAATCCGCCAGAACAGTAGCCTCTAACAAGTTGCCTCAGAGAGAAGAGCGCCACCTGCTGAATCACCAGCACTGCTACTAGCAGCTCAGCTTTGCTTTTGGAGGTAGGTCTCCTTCACTTTGTTTTTCTCTCTTTGTCTTCTGGAAGATCTGAAGGGATCACGGTACAGCAGTAGGCATTACACAAGACATCCTGATGACTGCCCTAGAAGTCATGATTTAGCAATATTGTCAGCACACAGTGCTCATTCTCAAGCCACAACATTTATTCTGGGACCACCTGAGAGCTTTAGAGAGCCAGCCTTTGCCAGGAAGCTATCCGTGCTGGTGAGCTCTCCTTCAGATTCTCTCACATGCCATCCAATAAATGTTTAGAAACCTAACCTGGTGGAGGATCTGACTGAGAATTCTACTTCTGTCCGCTGACATCATGAGAGACAAACTCTAAGGGCTCTGTAGTAATCAAGAAGCCTCTCTAATAAGCATCAGCTTTGTCATGTGCTTTCACTTGTGGAAGAAAGTCCTATGTTTTTATATAACTTCAGGCTGTGCTCTTATTGGTTCCCAGCATGCTTTGTAGGGTGGCCAGCCCTTGGATAGGAGACCTACTAGGTGAGCAAATGGAAATTTCAAAATCCTTCCATGAGGTTAAAAGCTCTAGAGATGAAAGATAGTCTTGTGACTGAGGCAGTGGCCTGTGACTCAGAAAATATAATTCAGTTCCCATCTCTGCTACCAGCTTCCGTGTGACCTTAGGCAATCACAGTCACCCAGTGTTTCAGTTCCTCATCTTTAAATAGGTGAGGATAATCCTTCCTTTCTTCCACTTTCTCCCTGTCTTACCTATTTCAGTGGTAAATTGTCTGGGGCAGGAACCTTCTCTCATGCATTTCTGCAGTGCCTAGCGTGACAGAGCCCCCATCTTGGATGGAGCCTCTTGGCACTAGGAAAATACAAATAATAGGTAGTAATTGGAGTAAAGGGCAATGCTTTGATTCTGTTAACTCCTTGGGGGCCTTGTAGTCTCCAGGCCATTTTGACTCTGTAAAGTTCCCAGCAGACACCTTAGCCCATTGATCCGAGCTACAGCTATCTACAGCTCCAAGTGGATATGTGCAGGCTGCTAAGAAGTCACTGTCAAATGCTGCATTGTAAGTGAAGGCAGCTAGTTAACCTGCTTTGGCTGCCTCATCCAGGATGTCAAGATCCGCTTTCAGTTCTGCTGACATGGATTTGAAGAGAGTAGCTAAATTAGGCTGCGTAGCACTCATGGCAAAGGCTTATATTATGTGTGATAATTTGAAGGACAAAGGCATACACATCAAATACTCCTCTGAGGGTTGTACCCACGTTTGTGACATGACATCTGCATCAGAAATGAACTGCAAAGTAGCAGTATCTACTGTAGGGGGAGACCTAAATGTTAGCCACATCCTATAGGAGGAGAGAGCATCCTTGATATACTGTACTTCCTCAGTATGTCACACCTGTTCAACAGGCTGTGTCCCTGGGCCATGATCTCTTGAATAAAGAGGCAAAAGCAGCATCGTTCTATTCTGGAGATCTTATGCAGACATCTCTACCTAGCATCCCATGGAGTCCTTGAAATAATGGGCTCCAGGTACACTGGACAAGAGGAGAGGGTCCTGTCAGATTCTGTTTCAATATAAAGGTTAACTAACATCAAGGAAACCCTTAAATATATATATTGAGAAGCTGAGGGGGATAGGAAGAGAGGGAGCTGAGATGGGACAAAAAAGGGGTTTGTGAGAGGGAGAAGTTGGGGTCAGAGGATGAGTGAGAACAGGAAGGAAAAGATGGGACTGCGAAGAAGAAGGGCTGAAAGTGGCAAGAAAGGTAAGAGGGGTGTTTGCAGTCCCGGGCAAAGAACTGAAAAAGTGGGTTGACTGGGGGGGATAAGAGAAGTTGTGAGAGGAGGGTAGCAGTGACAGGGAATGGAGTGAAAGTAGAGAAGGGTGGAGAGAGGGCAAGCTCTTTGGTGAAAACATTTATTATACTAAGTGCTTTAGATCAGGACTGTGACTTCCTAGCTGTCTGGCAGCACTTAGAGCAATGGGGTCTCTCACAGTCCTCACTGGAGGCCCTGTGCCCTACTACAATATAAATACTTCTCTCTGTTCCCTCTGGACAGGGAAGATCATTGTTATTTCTAAGAACGCACCAGATCTCTCGCTCTTGACCTGCATAAGGATCCCAGAGCTGCTAAAACAAGGACGTTTTTGCAAATACACTTACAAATAATGACATTTTTTCAATATCTGGAATTCCTAATGCCACCTGGTCCCATGCTCATGTGGGCAGAAGGCTGATGCCCAGATAGCCATTCACTGACTCCCCAAGCAATTTAGAGTATTGCAACTGCCATGATATTTGGTATTTTTCTCTAAGTCCCACCCCTTGGAGTCATGTGGTTATGTGCAACTCTCAGCTTTCAATGTTAAATAAAAGTAAGTTTCTAGCCACTGTGGTTGTGGGGAAACATGTGAAAACATGAACCCTAAAAGGTTCAAAAATCAGGAGGCAAATTAGAAAAAAATATATTTTTTAAAAAAACTCTCAAGATTTTAAGCAAGTTTCATGACTATTTGAGGTCTGATTCATGATTTCTGAATATTTGGGGTTGGCAATATTTTCCAAAAAGGAATGGCAGTCTCAGGCTATTTCCTCCCAGTCTGTTTGATTCCCAAATCCCATTCACACTGAAGTGAGAGGGCAAACACAAGCAAAAAGCTCCACACAGCTAATTCCATTAGTAGAACTGCAGATGATGGCTCATTTCTATTGGGTGAATTTGCACGGGTGAAACTACAGTAAGTTACTGGGGTGAGTCACATTGGAGCAATGGCTCAACAATGAGGTTTGTACAAGCAAGTTTCCCTAGTCCAAATAAGCCCTAAAACACTGCTGTGTACTGTCCTACTGTCCAACCCTGGGACCTACCTCCACTACTCTTGTCCCTCCACTTTAGCCCCCAACCCAAACCAACATTTCTACACACCTTGTGGCCTCTTGTTCTCTCTACTGATCATAGTTCAGTCCCAGTGCAGTCAGATTCTCCATCCAGAGAAAAGACAGTACTCAAACTGACACAAGTATCCTTAACTAAATCTTTGGCCGTGGTGGTCAAAGAATCTTATCCTAAAATGGATTATTTCCTTGAACAAATAGCTTCAATTTATACCTTTGACATAATATCTAGTAATGATTCTTTAGAGCAGGGGTGGGTGGCCAACCTGTGGCTCCAGAGTCACATGTGGCTCTTCAGGAGATAACATGCGGCTCCTTATATAGCCACCGACTCCGGGGCTGGAGCTAAAGGTGCCAACTTTCCAGTGTGCCAGGGGGTGCTCACTGCTCAATCCAGGGGCAGCTCCAGGCCCCAGCATGCCAAGCGCGTGCTTGGGGTGGCATGCCACAGGGGGCGCTCTGCCAGTCGCCGGGAGGGCGGTAGGCAGGCAGCCTTCGGCGGCATGCCTGCAAAGGGCCTGCTGGTCCTGCAGCTCCAGTAGACCTCCCGCAGGCATGCCTGCAGAGGGTCCACTGGTCGCGCGGCTCCAGTGGACCCTCCGCAGGCACGCCTGCGGGAGGTCCACCAGAGCCGTGGGACCGGCAACCAGCAGAGCGCCTCCTGCGGCATGCCACCTTGCTTGGGGCAACAAAATGTCTAGAGCCGCCCTGGCTCAACCCCTGGCTCTACCACAGGCCCAGCCCCCACTCCACCCCTTCCCACCCCCTCCCCTGAGCCTGCCATGCCTTCACACCTTCCTCTCCCCCCCAAAGCCTGCTGCACACCACGAAACAGCTGATCAGGAGGCACTGGAAGCGGGGAGTGGAGCTGATGGGGGACTGCTGACTTATTACTGTGGCTCTTTGGCAGTGTACATTGATAAATTCTGGCTCCTTCTCACGCTCAGGTTGGCCACCCCTGCTTTAGAGACAAGCATCCAAATAAGTGTTACAGACTATGTATACATATATACAACACTTTGAGTACAGCCACTAGTAGGGTGGAACAAGGAAACTGTTTAGTAGTTTACCGACCAACAGTTTAGGACAGGGAATGAAGTAAGACATCGTATCCACCTGATGCTACAAGAGGAACTATTTGACTAGTCACAACAGCAGGAATAACAAATTTACCTTTACAAAAAGTTTCATGAGAGGTTTACTAACTGCTAGTGATCAGTGTGATAATATGTGGAAGCACAGTCTGTCTTAAACAGGAGGTATTTTTAAAGAAAAAAATACAACTGCAGAAAAAAAAGTTTCCACACAGCTTGAGTTCCAGTTTCGTCTCTTTTGTTTATCATATTTAAAGAAATCATGTTGGTCCCTCTTCTCTGCTTGCAGCACATAATGATTTAGTCTTCTGAGGGCTGTAATACCTTGGTCTAATATCAGTTGTCGGGTTTAGCATGGGGATGCTGGGTGGTGTTGGTGGCCTGTGATAAACAGCTGGACAGACTAGATGATCTGGCAGTCCCTTCTGGCCTTATGTTTTATGACTATGACTCTATATAGTTATAATCAGTACCGTGGTTTTATATCTCATTTAAAAGACAGCACCCTCAATAAAGCACAGCTCCCCCACAGCACCATGCTAACACAGTTCTTCACCACTGAATCAGATGCAAGAGTGTCACCAGCATTACTTCTTGCAGCACCCTGGTCTTCCTTGGAGGTTTATCTCCGTGTACTAACAAGCCAACCCTGCTTTACCAGGAGATCTAATCAGCATACAGCCCAAGATGACATGGCAGCAAGATTCTCAGTGACTTGGCCAGTAGGAGGTTTAAGAAAAAAAGAAAAAAAGATTCTTGAGAAAAGAATATTTCACCGAGATTTAACAACTGTTAGCCTAGAAGGCCATTTCCCTCCCTCTGTCTGCCCTCCTGTGGGGAAAGTGAGGCAACTTTCAGGCCTTGAAATAATGAAGACTCTGCCTCCTGGGGACAGGTGAGGCTTGGTGCTTTTACTTTGGGGTCTGCATGAAGTTTATGATTATGTAAGAATTGAAAGAATTACACAGAAGAACAGAAAAATATGATGTCCCACACAACCAGGGCCGTCCTTAGAATTTATGGGGTCCTATGCAGTAATATTAAACTGGTGCCCCTATGCTCCACTGAAGGCAGTCCCCAGCCAGCCCCACTGACTCCAGTGTGTTGAGGTCACACAGCCACCCCACCCGCCCACCCACAGACCCCTTCCCCATTGCTGACACACACCAAGCTTCATACGCAGCAGACGCTGCAGCAGTGGCTCAAGACAGGCTTCGCACTGTCAAGACATGGGAGCTACATCTTGCCAGAGCCAATGGCCTTCCTGCAGCCCCTAGCCACTCCTAGCTCACCATGAGCATTTTGACAGGAAGTACCAAGCAGTAATAACAACAACAATAATGCAAGCATGTGTGTGTGTGTGTGTGTGTGTGTGTGCACGTGAGAGAGTGTATGAGAGAGAGCCAGTGTGAGTGTGTATGTGACTGTGTGTGTGGGGACTAGGGTGACCAGATGTCCCAATTTTATAGGGACAGTCACGATATTTGGGGCTTTTTCTTATATAGGCTCCTATTACCCTCCACCCACTGCCTGATTTTTCACACTTGCTGTCTGGTCACGCTATGGGGAACTGTGTGACAGAGTGTGTGTTTGAGACTGTGTGTGTGTGTGTGAGACATAATCTGTACAGGGGAACTGTGACTCATGAGAGGAAGAGAATATGGGTGTGAGAGAGACAGTGTGCGTGCTTGTGCTAGGGAAGTGTGAGAGACAGTGGGCGCACTGTCACTTGAAGTCCCCTCCTCCCCTCAACCCGGCTACTCCCCCCACCTCGTTGACTCACATGGAAGTTTCACTTCTCCTGGCCTGGCCTGGCCTGGCCCCCGCCAGAGAGCAAGTGGCACAGGCAGGCAGGGTCCAGGGAGGGACTCCGGTCCAGGAGGCAGTGGGCCGGGCTGCCAGTGACCAGCTGTGCTGCTCTAGGCTCCCTGGGGCTGGGGCGGCAGAGCCGGAGGCTCGAGCCCTCTGCCGGCCAGCTGAGGAGCGAGTGAGGGAGGAGGAGGGGTTGGGGGTGGGGAGAAACCCACTGGCCCAGCACAGGGGTGGAGCCGGAGAAGAGAGGATTCCAGCCGCGGCCAGCGAGGGGAATGGTGCCCCATATTTTCGGGTGCCCTACGCAGCTGCGTATGCCTAAGGATGGCCCTGCATACCACTCCCTTCCCCCTCATCTTCTTCCTCGCAACACACAGTTAAGGAAGCAGCCACTTTTGTTTCATTTGGTGTTCTGTTGCACAGGTTGGGCACCAGTTTGTAATAATTCATGGCTTCTTACATAGAGAAACCATGGCCATTGGATAACGAGTGCCATGCAGCGTGGGGAATTAGAATTTAGACCTTTGGCACTAAAAACATAGGCCTTAGACCTGGTCAGCTAAAAAAAGCAGCCCTAACAGGTTAGCCCGCAGAGGGATGATTTACTCACTGAAACAGAACTGAAATGGAAGTCAGGGGTATATATCCACAGAGACACATCCACATGTAAACATTCACATATACATGTGTCATATGCAAACCTGTGCTCACGCACACAGGCACTCCCATGTACCACAAACACATTTATCCACTTGAACAAGCAGGCTTCTGTACACACACTCACATATAGCCACATGCTCAAAGCCACACAGTCACATACAGCTTTCCTTCTCCCTCAGCCCAAGGGGTGAAACATCCCTCTCAGAAACAAGCAGCTAGCTCCAGGTTCTCCTCCCCGTCTCTCTGCTGCTGGTAACTCAGTGTCTCTCTTCGCTTAATGAGCTGGTTGATTGATGGTCTCTTCGGTATGATGTTCTCACTGGCAGTGGACAGAAATGACAGTACTCCACTGTGCTGAATCCTAAGGTAACAGTTTTGAACCTGCTCAGTACCAACTGAGATCTGAGCAGCTCTCCCATTGCTCTCTAATTCCCTCCCAGACTAGCTAGCATAGTCTGTGGTGCTCATCACAATGGGATCTCCCTACTTCCTCCTCTGGACTTAACAGTCATGGACTGTAAACTTCATTACACTCCAGAACAAGCTTGTATAGAAGGCAGCATAGTAATATAGCCAATGACCCTTTCCTTCATATTGTTCCCAGCCTCGGTGGAAGAATCACCAGTGGAGAACAGGGTGGGTAGGAAACTGCACCAATGAGGCAAGGCTGAACCAGGGAACCAAGAAGATGATTCAGCATCTGAATTATCAGAGAGCCGCACAGTCATCAGGCCTGACTCAGAGATGGAGGAAGTAGTTTAGTGACGCAGGGGCTAGGCAGGCGGTAACAGCAATGTTGGGGGAGGAGAGAAGGCTCAGGAAAGAGAGACAAGGTAGCAAACTGTCTGTTTGTATGAAGAAATGGACAGCAATGAATAACTGGCTAGAGCTGCTGGAACACAGGAGTGGGGCACTAATAGTATGCTACATGTGAGAAAGGCAAATTGGACTCTGTTCTGGTTTTAGTTGCTCCTAAGTAGATTATATCTAAATGACTGAGAGCCCTGTTAGTAATAGATTTGTGTGTGTGATTTTATATATATCAATAAACAAACGCAGCATCTTTTGTCCCACAGGATTCCCAAATATTATATGTACAATTCCTGGAATCTTTAAGTTCCACTTGCTCTGTAGGAAAGGAAAGGGTTTTTGTTGTTGTTTTTTTTACAAGAACTCAATATTATTAAATGGGATTTTCCCTGTGGGGCAGGAAACACTCTGCAGGACTGGAGGAATTTGGAGATTCCTGGACTTTACAAAATTAGTTTCCCTCAATGCTGAAATGTGGCCACTTCTGGGTTGGAAAGCAGCACCTGTTTAACAGTGCACAACACCCTATGCAATAGTTCAGGATAAGAAAAGAAGAATCCTAGATCAGACAGAAGCTCCTCGGAGAGATTTACATAGGGAGGATGTAATTAGCCATATGTATTTTAGCCAGGACATATGAGTAACACCCTTGTGAAAAAAAATGCCTTGGGATTTTTAATAATCGCACAGAGGGCAACTTCAAGAACACAGCACCAGGGCTGCTGGAACAATTTGTATAGTGGAGGTGCTAAGAGCCATTGAACCAAACTGTAAACCCTGTGTATGACGGAAACCACTTCAAGCCAACGGGTGCGGCTGCACACCCAGCACCTCTAGTTCCAGCACCTAAGTACAACATCACCCCAACACAATTCTAGGGACAATGGTTCAGCCCTGCCGCAGTACTCCAATACCTACACCACTTCCAGGAGTGGCTTTCCCTTGAGTACAATCCAAGGGCTGATCAAAAATAAATCTGCTTAGCAGATGAGATCAAACAAGATCACAGAGCAAAGTGGCGTGACTCCATGCAGGCATTAGAGAGGAAAACATATTTAAAGTCAGTGAGAGTATGACTAGCCATCACATGCTGAGCTCTTTTGAAAATCTAGCCCTATTCATTTCTAACAATTTCATTAACTTAGTCAAACAGTTCAATCACCAGGCAGCAAAGACCCATGAACTGTGGATCTCTGGAAAGAGACATGGAATAAAAATGGTTTATAACTAATTCAACGGAAAGAACTAATTCATTTTTAACGTTCTGTCATTCCTGGGGGCGGGGAGGGAGGGGAGAAAAACAGAGGATGCTGTGGTAACTTAAAGCAGTAGTGTGACTAAAGTAATTAAAGTGGCCCATATGGATTTTCAGACCATCCACCCACCCAAACCTTTAGTTAAGTCAAAACAAAGCATTAACATTTTTGAAGAGCAGCAGCTACGGAAAAATATAGGCCTCTGAAAAGCCTGTTATTAGACACTGCCAAGAGGATTTTTGATCAGCAGTTCTGTTAATTTGGCAACCTGAACAAAACACCAGAGGTTTCAAGTTGATATGTAATATAGGCTGAAGCTGGAGTTTCTTGAGTCTTTCCTTTCAAGACTTGTCTCTCATGCGTAGGAGGCACAGGCTGGGGCATGAGACCTAGTGTTGTCATGCATGATATATTGTCAGTACTGCCAAGTTTTCAAGCACTGATCTCACAGATAAAGTAACACTCTGGGAGTCTGATTCTCCTCTCACTTACAGGGGGTAAATCAGGAGTAACTTCACAGAAACCAATGGATTCATACAAGCATAAAACCAGTCTGAGATCATAATCAGACTCTGGACATAGAATATAGAGCTGGGAGCTCCAATGCCCACATTTGGTGCACCTCAGTCCCTCTTATCCTCTGCTTGTGGCATACAATGGTTTAGTCCCCTGAGGGCTTTGATCCTTTTGTCTAATTATGGTAGTTGGACTTGGTGTGGAGGTGGTTGGACTTGGTGTGAAGGTGTTCAGTGGTCTGTGATATACAGTAGGTCAGGTGACATGATCTAGTGATCCCTTCTGGCCTTTGACTCTAATTATATTATTTCTAGGGTTGAGCCCAAACCAAATTAGAAGTCCCATGATATGAACAGCCACAGGCTTTGGGGTGTTTGAAATTGGAACCTAGATCTTACTAACACAAATGGCCCCAGGGTCAAATTATCTAAAGCACATAAGTGGCTTAGGATCCTACCTCCCATTTACTTTCAATAGGAGGTAGGCTCCTAAGTCACATAGGTGCATTTGAATAATTTACTCCCTTCAAAATGGGCAAAACCAGATTCCCCAGCTCCAAGCATAATTGAATTCTAATACTTTCAAGATCTGGAGCTGATTTTTTGTAGCTCAATACTTTCTCATTATTCCCACTACACTGATACAATCTTCTCATGTCAAAATGGGCAGGGAGTTTACGGAGTATGGGGGTTACCATATAAACCCATGGACATCAATCCCCAGGACACTGCTTTCAAACACAACAAACAAATATATATATAAAAGACAATGCCTGCAAATCAGTGAGTGTGTTCATTTCTTACAAGACCAGTTTTCAGGTAGTACATAATGGACCCCATTTTCTTGAGGGCTAGAATATGTTGACCAGTCCAGAGGCATTTGAACTACTGGGCCCTGATTCTCCAACCTCAGGATACAAAATAGCTCCCATTTAAGTCAATGGGAGCCTGAGTAGGTTGTATTCTCCCTCTGCTCTGAAAAAAAGCAAATATACTCCATGTATAGTCAGCTCCTTTGAACTTGGCCCAGTGTATAGAGAAGTGTGATTTGGGCAGTCAGAAAGGGGGTCAGGATAGGACAAAGTTTGGGATCCTTTGCATTAAAGGGTGTTCTTTAGAATTAGTCTTTTTATTCTTGTTTTTGAGATGTTACATTAATTTTTTGCCAGACGCAGTCAGAGGTAGTTAGTGTGATACAGACAATGGCTAGGGAACACCAGTAACACAGGCAGAGCAGAGTGAACTTTTCAATAGTCATTGACAAGACAAAGTGAAGAGACAGAGTAATTGCAGCAAGTACATTTTCAAGGTCAACTCTATGATAGGGAAGCAAAAGACAAGCAGACTTTGTGATCTGGCAGCTGCTGGGTTGGACTCTGCCTGCTTTATGAGCTGGAACAAAACCACAGCCCTGCATATTATGCTTATGTTTCAGGGGAATGAGTTTTGAGAGACACTCCAATACTTTAACAAGCCAAGTTCCCACAGCTGTGCTAGGTAGAAATCAAGGTGATAGATACTTAGGGCTTGTCCATAAACAAAAGTTTTACTGCTTTAGCTGTACGAGTATAGTTAAAGCAGTGCAATGTCCCTAACCTAGATGCAGCAGTATGAATATGAAGGTGCCTTATACCTGTATAGCTCTTCCAATGATTGTAGACAAGACACACTCGCATTCCCTCTGAAGTGAAATAGACATACCAGTACAAAAACTGTGTGTAGGCCAGGCCTCAGAAATACTTACACTAGATAGATGGCTTACACCAGCCAGCTGCAAAAAAAAAAAAAAAAAAAAAAAAAAAAAGACACCTAGATATACAGCTGCTGCACCCATGCCCATGGCAGGGAGGGAGCTCATTTGGTTGAAAGTCACCCCACTGAACTTGCCTAGCTAAAAATCCAGGCAAGTTTGTCAACATTTTTGCTCAGGTATCCTGGCATTTCAAGCAAACCTGAGCTCAGCCTGGATTCTCTCTGGGAGTTGAAACAGCTGGAGGAGAGGAGTGGTTTTTTTTTTTAATATAGCTCTATAGGGGAAAACCTGTTACCTTGCTAGTGTGGAGTTTGTAACTAGAGTGACCAGATGAGAATGCCAAAAATATCGGGACTGCTGCAGGGGGAGCGCCTTTTCAATTGTTACACTCACCTGTCCAAGTCTTCAGCGGCACTTCGGCGGAAGGTCCCTCAGTCGCCGATGGTCTTTGGTGGCGGGTAATAAACCTTGCCGCCAAAGAAGGAAGTGCCCGCCGCCGAAGTGCCAGGTGAATGTAACAATTGAAAAGGCGCTCCCCCTGCCAGTCACCGCCGCCTAAGCAACAAAGGGGGTGGAGGGTGGGTGAAACACCTGAAGCAAAATATCAGGACAAATGGCGTCCTGACCGTACTTCAGTCAGGACGTGGGACAAACTACTTGATATCGGGACGTCTGGTGACCCTATTTGTAACCCACCTTAGTTCCCCTCTGCTCAATCACCTTACCTTGAAATGGTTTCTACTTGCTTCAGTCCACTGAATGAGAAATCTAGCTTGCCAGGGGCACTAGCAAGGAGTAGTTGTACTCCAGCTTCCGTGGGATGGGAAAGGGAAAAGACTGTATCTCATTTTGCTAAATAGCACTCCCTTCTAGCCAATTAATGAGCCACACTGAAAGGCATCGAGGGGAAGTCCTGTGTAGTTGGTGGCCTCAATTGTGTAGACTCAAAAGGGGAAGAGGTACAAAGTAGAAGAGGAAGAAAATCATATGTATTGAATGTTAGGATATAGATATTTAGGCCTGTTTGCAAAGGCTTATACTTTAAGAATGTAGGTGCATTCTTATCACTTAGCTAGTTATAGAGGTATAAAAGAAAGAATTAAAATTTAAGACCCTGTTTTTAGGCTAAGCAGCAGAGGCCAGACATAAGCTGAGAAGTGTATGGTTACATTTTTACATTATAAACTAGTTACACTGAAATAAGGTGCTATGGGCTGTTAGGAATACAATTCTGTTCTGATATTTTTATTACCTTCAGAGAAAGGGAAGAGCCTAGAAGATGTAAAAGAAAATTGAGTTTGATAGCATTTTGTTTCACAAGAACTTACTTATTAATAGCTGGGATGTGAAATTTTTATTTTTGTATTGTTTTATTACTGTAGTTTTTACTTTCCTATTGTTTGTTTGTATAATTTTTGTTTTGTTTTGTGATTGTTTTTGTCTGCTGTATAATTAATTTTGTTGGGTGTAAAACAATGTCCCATGTTCAAGAAGGATGAATTCAAACTGGAACAGGTTCAGAGACGGGCTACAAGGATGATCCGAGGAATGGAAAAACTGCCTTATGAAAGGAGACTCAAAGAGCTTGGCTTGTTTAGCCTGGCCAAAAGAAGGCTGCGGGGGGATATGCTTGCTCTATATAAATATATCAGGGGGGTTAACGTTAGGGAGGGAGAGGAATTATTTAAGTTTAGTACTAATGTAGGCACGAGGACGAATGGGTATAAATTGGATATTAGGAAGTTTAGACTTGAAATTAGACGAAGGTTTCTAACCATTAGGGGAGTGAAGTTCTGGAACAGCCTTCCGAGGGAAGTAATAGGGGCAAAAGACTTTTCTGGCTTTAAGACAAAGCTTGATAAGTATATGGAGGGGATGTTATGATAGGATCGTTAATTTGGGCAATTGATCTTGGATTACCACCAGATAGGTCTGCTCAGTGGTCTGCGGGGAGATGTTGGATGGGATGGGAACTGAGTTACTGCAGAGAATTCCTTCTTGGGTGCTGGCTGGTGAGTCTTGCCCACATGCTCAGGGTTTAGCTGATCGCCATATTTGGGGTCGGGAAGGAATTTTCCTCCGGATTGGCAGGGGCCCTGGAGGTTTTTCGCCTTCCCCTGCAGCGTGGGGCACGGGTCGCTTGCTGGTGGATTCTCTGCAGCTTGAGGTCTTCAAACCAATTTTGAGGATTTCAATAACTCGGTCCTGGGTTAGGGGTTGTTATAAAATTGGATGGGTGGGGTTCTGTGGCCTGCCTTGTGCAGAAGGTCAGACTAGATGATCATATTGGTCCCTTCTGACCTATGAGTCTATGAGTCTAATTAAGGCGGTGGGATATAATTGGTTAAATAATTATGCTACAATATGTTAGGATTGGTTAGTTAAATTTTAGTAAAATGATTGGTTAAGGTATAGCTAAGCAGAACTTAAGTTTTACCATATAGTTTGCAGTTAATTAGGAAGTACGGGGGGAATGGGAACAGGGAATGGGGGTGGGGCAATTGGAATTATGTTTTGCTAAGGGGGGGAAATGGGAACAGGGAATGGTAACAGGGACACAGGCAAGGCTCTGTGGTGTCAGAGCTGGGAAGGGGGACACTAAGGAAGGCAACTGGAATTATGCTTGCTGGAAGTTCACCCCAATAAACATCAAATTGTTTGCACCTTCAGACTTGGGGTATTGTTGCTCTCTGTTTATGCAAGAAGTACCAGGGAAGTGAGAGGGTGAAGGAATAAGCCCCCTAACATTGAATCCTGCTATATTAATGGCTGGAATGTAGAAGACCCTGTAGCTCATAGGTTACCCAGTGCAGCCTGTGTTTGCTGGTATTATGAAAAGGGAACTTTACCTGGTTGATTTCCAGTTCCCTTTGCCTGGATAGTAGATAAATGGAGGGTTTCAGCCATCAGTCTCTGTGTTTTTACCTTTCATGAAACCTACAATTAGATAAACTCATTAAAGACTCATTCTATTTAGTCCTCCCTAAACTCACATTACTTCACCAGAGTTGCAGTCAACTTATAATAATACAACCAGATTTGTCTCAAATTCCTCCTCCTCCCTATGTAATATCAACAGATTTTATTTAGTAGTTTATGTTGCAGAACTGGAAACAGATGATTATGTCCCACTGTATTTGTGCTACTGTATATAATAAAGGTGGCATGATCCAGTGGACTGGGCAATGGAGAAAGAATCTAACCTAGGTTCTAGTTGTGACTCTCTTGTGTTTGGCTGTCATCATCTGTCTGCGCCTCAGTTTCTCTTTCTGTAAAAGGGGTTTAATGATACCAGCCTGTGTAAAGTAATTGCAGACCTATGGTTGACAAATGCTAAGTATTATTGATCATGGAACCTATCTGTCTTGTCCACACTAGCAATGTGGAAGTGCACAAAATAAGTACATGTCATCAAGATAAATTGCTGGCTAAAGAAACCCAGGATCCTGCAGATCAAGCAGGGAAGTGAGGCTCAGAATCAAAGACCTTTCTTTGTGATCACTCTGCCAACTGCCTCTGCTCATTTAAACCAGGAGGTTCTACATTCAGCTGAACACAACAGTAACTGTACTGTGTTCTCAAATCCAAGCATAAAAGTTAGGGCACCCAGATCCATATCTGTATGCTCAAATGTGCTTAGGAACCTAAATGAAGTATGAAAGGGGAAGAAAGATCTTGTGCTTAAGGTACTAGCCTGGGACTCAGAGATCCAGCTTCAGTTCCCAGTTCTAGCAGAGGCTTTCTATGTAACCTTGGGTAAGTTACATAATCTCCAAGTGCTTCAGTTTCCCATCTGCAATGTGGGAACAACAGCACTATTTCACTGCACAAGGATCTGGTAAGCATAAATACATCAATGACTGTGAGATGCTAAATATTAAGCTGATAGGGGTTACACAAGCAGCTAGACAGATGTGTCTAACAGCGGTTACCCTCATTTGTTTCCATTCCCATACTGACCTGGGCACTTTTCCTTACAGATCGAAAGCTATTGCATCTGCAATCTCTCATGGCTTAACTTTTAATTAAACAAGTTAAATGCTTATTAAACCCTAAGCACAAAGTTCATAAGACACAGTTCCTTCAGGAATGCTTATAGCAATAACCTGTATGGTGAAGCTAAACATGGGATCCACTTATGAAATCTTCCCATCACTTTTCTGTTTTTGTTTATCTTTGCTTGCGTCCTACAAAGTATTTTATATGGTAACTGGGTCACTGAAGGAAGTAGGACTAATAGGTCCTGTGGTTTGTTTTGGGAGACTCAGTGAACAGTCTGGAGGCTGTGCAGTAGTGTAAATTCCCCGTCCCCTCATAATTTTCCAATACTTGAACACTTTTTTGAACAAGCTTTTGAAATAAGCCTGGAAGTGGATAGATCCCCAATTGCCAGAGGGTTCTGAGGACATCCTGGTGAATTTGAGGTTAAATTTTATATGAACAACATGAGACAGTTTTCTGGCTGAATTACTTTATTATTTCTCAGGTTTGTACTTAATACATCTTTTCAGAACACAGATAAATTAATTACACCTGTGATTACAACAAAGTTATCATTCTCGCACTTTTTGTGGAGGTTGCATGTATCCAAAAATAAAGCTACAAAGTAATTAGTGTAAACTGCAGTGTTTTTTAATGTACCTGGATTCCAAAAATGCACATAATAATTACCAAACTCTTGGGGTAGATGCAAGTAGTTTGATTTTTAATCACAAAACTTTGCAGGAAGTGCAACATGAGGGTAGTTACAATGCAGTGATTTAAGTATTTCAGGTCTTGTCTCCATTTAAAACTCAACAGCAGCACAGCTGTATTGCTGTCACGCTTCAATGTAGATACTACCTACACCAGTGGGGAGAGGGGGTTCTCCTGTCAGCTTAAGTAACCCACCTCCCCAAAAGGAGATAGCTAGGTCAACAGAAGAATTCCTCCACTGTCTTAGCACTGCCTACACTGGGGACTTAGGTCAGCTTTAGACCACCACTCAGGGGTGTGGATTTTTCACACCCCTGAGAGACATAGTTACACTGATCTAATTTTCTAGTGTAGACCAGGCCTCAGTCCTATAGTTTCAATTCCAAGTACATGAATTAGTGGATATTTGGGATTTTGAACAGTGTCATCACAGCATAATTACAATGCAACTGCAATGTAATTAGGGTGCACTTACAGTCACTGTATTATACAGTGTAAAAACCTAAACAAACTGTATTCACTTAATAAATACTGCATGCCGTGAGGCGGCCTGCCTTTTCACCAGGGCAGAAACAGCAAAATCAGACTGAGTTTGTCTTTGAAGGGCCCCTCATTGGTGGGGAAAGCACAAGAACTCTGAGAAACGATATACATGGTATCACTTCGTGCACTGACACTTTTCTTCCAGTTAAATGAAGGAAGGAAGTTAATTAAGCTTGGTAGTGCTGCCTTAATGGGAAGATTGTGCTGCCTAATTCTCCAGGCTGAACTGCCAGTTTTTTACTGGAACACACAGAGGTTTTCAGGAACTTACTTTTCTGAAAATGCTCTGGTTTGTTTGCCCTTCAACTCTACACCCACTCAGAGCACTCCCTAGATCAGGCAACTGCTAATCAGGTTTCTGGCTTGCCTAGCACAATGGTAAACACTGACCTTTGAGTAACTTCGCACTGCAGGTTTTACGTTAAACTCTCAGCTCCTTGCAGCTCAATGAGAGGAACTTACGTCAAGGAGTAGTGGCGCTAATTACTGGGAATTTACAGCACTTACTGGGCGGTGTCACAGGTAAGGTGGACAGTGATACAGAGGAGGCAGTGCTATGTCATGGTTAGAGCGGAGGATCATTAGAAAGCCTGGATTCTGTCCCCAGATCTGCCACTGACTTGTGTGGTAGCATTAGGCAAGTCACTTCACCTCTCTGCACTTTAGTTTCCTCATCTGTAAAATTGAAATACCACCACCACCACTTACTTGGTACAATCATAGTTGCTGAGGGAGAGTGCAATGCCCATGAATGACATAAGGCTGCTCTCCTGACTTGTGATTCATGGTGCAACCTGATCACTCTGATGGGCTGGAAAGGCAACTCTAGTGAACTTAGTGTTTGTGATCAGGCTGTGGGCAGTCATGCCTCATGGTCAGGAAGGCTGACCTAATGGTTGAAACAGAGGTGACTAGGCCTAATGGTCGGAGCCCAAATCAGGAGCCAGGTTTCCAAGTCCATTGAGTGAGACTGAGCTGGAGCCAGGAATCAGGAAGCCAGGGGTCAGAGCCAAGGTCAGAAGACAAATACAAAATCCTGGGAACAAGCTAAGCCCAAGATCCAGGAATCAGTGGCAAAATGTCCAGATAAATCAAAGTTATTAATGTTAGTCGAATCCAGTGAAAACTGTAAGGAATTTCAGAAGGACTTAACCAAGCTAGAGGAATGAGCAACATGATGGGAGATGAATTTCAATTTCAATAAATTATCATTATTTATTATTTGCATTATCGTAGCATCCAGGAGCCCAAGTGATAGACCAGGCACTGTACAAACATGGAACAAAGAGAGAGCTCCTGCCACAATGCACAGTAATGGACACTGAAGAGGAAAATTTGAACTATTCATACACCTTACATGGTCTAAATTAACTGTAGCAGTTGAGAAAAGGGACCTGGCTATCACTGTGGATAGCGCAATGAAGGGTTCCATTTAGAATGCATAAAGAAGCAAGTGGAGAATAATGCAGAAATTCTTATAATACCATTATGTAAATCAGTGGTGCAGCCTTACCATGAATACCATGTGCATCTCAAAAAGGGTATTGCAGAAATAGAAGGGATTTAGAGAATGGCGACAAGTAGATTAGGGTGATGGAAAAGCTCTCATGAAGAGAGATTGAAAAGATTTGGACTTTATTTTAGAAAGGAAATAACAAGGGACATGATAAAATCAAATAAAATAACGAAAAGTCTTGACAAGGTGGGTTGGGAGTTTCTGTTCTCTGTGTTTCACAACAAAGGAACATTTAACAACAAATTCAAGACAGCAAATTCAAAATGAAAGACAGCAAATTCAAAACTGATAAGAGGAAATTCTTTTTCACTCAGTGCTCAATTAGACTGTGGAGCTCACTGCCACAGGAGTTTTGAGGCCAAAAATTGAGCAAGATTCAAAGAAGGATTGGACATTCTTCACAGTTTCTCACTTCAAAGGAAATTGTCCATCAGGAAAATCCTCAGAATGCCTTCATCCCAACAAAGCTGCTTCAGATTCCGCTTTCTAACCATAGGAAGCATCTAGCTGGAGCATACCAGCTATACAGAAGGAAGTAAATAGGTCAGATGTCCAGGTGGTACCCTATAATTAAATCTTCTCTGTCCTGTGACAGATAATTTAATTCCACTCCATCTGATTGGGTGAATTTTGTGTCTAATGAATAGGCTGCTCTATTTTCATTGCTTTCAGTGTCTTTTAAGGCCTGGAATCAAAACTAAACCCTGTTTATTTAGCACCCTCTCCCCATCATTCTGGTATTGGATAGGAGATTCTGTTATCCTCAGGTTCTCAACCTGGAGGTCACAACCAGGTTTGTAGGGTTGGGACTACCCTCCCTTTCGTTATAGAAAAGGGATCCCAAAACCTTTTGCTCTTGTAGCATGGGGAAGGGGGAAAAGAGTTCAGGAGTGTTGGCAGTTTTTTTAAGAAACTTTATTAAACTCAAAGGAACAAACTATCCCAACGCAGAGGAAAGATAGGAAATATGGTAAGATATAATCCTGTCTTAACAAGGAAATCTTCAACAACCTGAAACTCAAAAAAGAGTCACGCAAAAAGTGGAAACTAGGTCAACTTATGAAAGATGAATACAGAAAAACAACACAAGCATGTAGGCACAAAATTAAGATTAAACTAGCTAGGAACATATATGATAAAAGAAAACATTTTACAAGTACATTAGAAGCAAGAAGACGACCAAGGACAGAGTAGACCCACTACTCAATGATGGGGAAGAGACAATAACAGAAAATGCAGCAATGCCCGAAATGTTAAATGCCTTTTTCTATCAGTTTTCATCAAAAGGGTTAGCAGTGATTGGAAGACTAACATAGTGATCATCAGTGTAAATAGGGTAGGATCTGATGCTAAAATAAGGATAGAACAAGTTTAGAATTACTTAGACAAGTTTTAGATGTCTTAGAGTCATCAGGACTTGATGAAATACATCCTAGAATACTTAAGGAACTGGCTGAAAGTGATCTCTGTGCCGTTAGCAATTATCTTTGAGAATTTGTGGAGGATGGCAGAGATCCCAGAGGACTGGAAAAAGGCAAATAATGTTCATGACTATAAAAACAGGAGTAAGCACAGCCCATGGAATTATAGACCAGTCATCTTAACTTTGGTATCTGGAAAGATAGTGGAGCAAATAAGCAAAATCAATGTGTAAGCTCTTAGAAGATAATAAGGTGATAAGTAATTGTCCAACATGGATTTGTCAAGAACAATTCATGTCAAACCCAGCTAATGTCCTTTTATGACATGGTAACAGGCCTTGTGGATGAGGGGGAAGCAGCAGATGTGATATATTTCAACTTTAGTAAGGCTTTTGATACTGTCTTACATGACCTTCTCATAAGCAAACTAGGGAAATATATCCTATAGATGAACCTGTTATAAGGGGGGGTGCACAATTGATTGGAAAAGCATACTCAGAGAGTAATTATCAATGTTTACAGTCATGCTGGAAGAGCTTATGGAGTAGGGTCCCATAGGGATCTGTCTTGTGTCCAGTTCCATTCAATATTTTCCTAAGTGATTTGAATAATGGTGTAGAGAGTATACTTATAAAGTCTGTGCATGATACCAAGCTGAAAGGGATTGCAAACACTTTGGAGGAAAAGATTAGAATTCAAAACTATCTTGACACACTGGGGAAATGGTCTGAAACACATAGGATGAAATTCAATAAGGAAAAATGCAAAATACTACACTTAGGAAGGAATAATCAATTGCACAAATACAAAACGGGAAATGACTGCCTAGGAAGGAGTATTGCAGAAAAGGATATGAGGGGTACAATGGATCACAAACGAAATGTGAGTCAACAAAGTAATATTGGTGCAAAAAAAGCAAACATCATTCTGGGATATATTAGCAGGAGTATTGTAAGCAAGACACAAGAAGTAATTGTTCCCCTCTTCTCAGCACTGATAAGGCCTCCACAGGAATATGGTGCCCAGTTTTGGGCAGCTTACTTTGGGAAAGATATGAACAAATTCAACAAAAATGATTAAAGGTCTAGAAAACATGACTTATGGGGAAAGACTGAAATAAATAGGTTTGTTTAGTCTGGAGAAGAGAAGATTGATGGTGTACGAACATGATAACAGTCTTCAAGTACATAAAAGGCTGTTATAAAAATGAGGGTGATAAATTGTTCTCCTTATACACTAAGGGCAGGACAAGAAGTAATGAACTTAATTTGCAGCAAGAGAGATTTAGGTTAGATATTAGGAAAAACTTTCTAACTATAAGGATAATTAAGCACTGGTAAAAATTACCTGACGAAGTTGTGGAATCTCCATCATTGGTGGTGTTTAAGAGCAGGTTAGACAAACACCTATCAGGGATGGTCTAGATCAGTAGTGGGCAACCTGTGGCCCATGAGCTGCAGGCAGTCCATCAGGGTAATCCACTGGTGGGCTGCCAGACAGTTTGTTTACATTTGCACAGCCAGCCACAGCTCTCAGTGGCCGTGTTCCCAGACAATGGGAGCTGCAGGAAGTGGCGCAGTCCACAGGGATGTGCTGGCTGCCACTCCCCACAGCTCCCATTGGCTGGGAATGGTGAACCGCAGCCACTGGGAGCTGCGAGCGGCCATGCAAATGTAAACAAACTGTCTGATGGTCTGCCAGTGGATTATCCTGACAGGCCATGTGCAGCCTGTGGGCCGCGGGTTGCCCACTACTGGTCTAGATAATACTTAGCCTTGCCTCAGTGCAGGGGACTGGACTAGATGACCTGTCAAGGTCCTTTCCAGTCCTACATTTCTATGATTCTATGAGGTCAAGGTATGGAAAGGATTGAGAATCACTGCTATACTTAAACAGTGCCACGTGAGAGAAAAGAGGTGTAGGACCAGATCCTCAGTTGCGGGGAATCAATGTAACTCTACTGACTTCAGCTGAGCTACACTGATTTATACCAGCTGAGGAACTGGCCCATTCTTTCAGTTACTGCTGCACCCAGAAACTAACCCAAACACTCCTGTGAGATGCAGTACCGTATATGATAATGTTCCAGAAACAGGTAGCGTCCACTCACAGCATCATTTTGCACATTCCTTGGACTGAAGTTCCCCATCTTCTTTTTTTCATGTTCCATTATTTAGCCACAATCAAACCAAGACCTCCTGTTTTAAACACAAGAGGGGACAGATGGACAGTGCTCTTGCAGGAAATCCATAGTCATGTATCTACAGGCACCACCCGTGCATGGGAACAAGGACTTTCTCTTTCCAAAAGACAGAGCTCAGTCATTTGAGCTAAACCTGAATTGTCTTAAGCGTACTTAGATCCCCTTTGCAGCCCCTCCTACCATCACAAACTCTTGAGTCTTCAACTGCTTTGATTCTCTTCAGTAGAGGGCAGTCATGTTCATCATACCAGCTGATACATTACACCGCATTTCAGAAGAGGAGAAGAAGCCTATAAACTGTTTATTAGTGATAACCTTCAGCACTGATCCACAGCAGACAATCTATGTGAATGAGAAAGTAAATGAAATATGATCATGCCCAGTTCCCTATCTCATATTCATTCATTTATTTCAGTTATGTTTACTGTTCTGTGATTCCTATGCCCATCTGTGCTGTAGGTTCTTATATTATACCCTCCAATCCCACCCCAACACAATGAGCCTTGGGTGTGGCTAAACCAGGGAAAATAAACTGCTGAGGGCCTGATTTCCAGAGGAGCTCCCATTGATTTCAATAGCACTCTGGGGGACTCAGCACCTCTGAAAATCCAGTGCAATCTGTTTAATAGCACTTTCACTTATTGCAACATTCTATGGACACCAAATTGTTTGTGTTCCTTCATAGCTTCATATTATTCATAAATCTGATTTGCTCACTCAACACCACTCTCATCAAAGATGCAATTCATCCCTTTGCAAAGCCTGTGCACCACTTAAACCCTATTTTGAAAGTTGAAATTGGGTTTAAGGGTAGCATAGGCCTCTGTACACTAGTGAATTTCACTCAAGTAGAATTTTATACACTAAAAATAGGGTGACCAGATGACCCGATTTTGGGGACTTTTTCTTATATAGGCACCTATATTCCCCACACCCCATCCTGATTTTTTACACTTGCTATCTGGTCACCCTAACTAAAAAGATCCCATCTTCCAGATGCAATGAGAAAATACTGATTATCCCTATCACAGATCTCAGCAGAGATCTGACAGAGACCATGTATCCATTCACAATATTCTGATCAAAACAAGCCATGCCTCACCTTGCTGTTTATCTGAATGAAATGGCAGCTGTTTATTATTTCATGTACTATGTATAGCCACATGTTATTGCCAAGAAATTCTGAGCATTATACCTTGTAGCAGGCCAGATACTACTCTCTGTTGAGAATCCTATTTGTGTTTGAATCCTAGGTGTTACGGGGATTCTACATGTATTGAATCTATTATTTTTTTAAATTACGATCAGAAGAAAGATACTGACAAATTGCCTTGTTGACACAGAGCCTGATGAGTGCAAGTTCAAATACCATTCAAAAGAATCCCACAGTCATGAGAAGACAGCCGTTCTTGGGGTGCAGAGATGTTAATTTTACTTGGGATGATAAGAGATATATAAATTATATTATTATTTACTACTTGCCTTATCATAGCACGAAGATGCCCCAGTAATGGAGGAGGTCTCCATTATACTGGATACTGTACAAACACAGAACAAAATGTTAGTCCCTCGTTCTGATCTTGTGTGATAGGAATTGGCAACAACCAAAAAGAAAAGGAGGGGGAGAAATGTGTTGGCCTACGGGGACAGGAACTAAAATTCTTTACCCAGGAAAAGAAATGGAGACTTGGATGAAAATTAAACATACACTATAAATTGGACCAGAGCGAAGATGCTGTATGCGATAAGAGCAAATGTTATTGTCCAAATGGTACGACAAGGAATGCCTGGTATAGTACTGGGCAAGGTCACATCTGGCTACATCAAAGTGACCTGCAGAGTATAATTGACAAACCTGCACGGCACCAGGAGTGGCTTCTGGCAACTCATTAAACCTACAGCTGGTTGCTGAAAAACTCTGACATTCCAAGATAGACCCAAAACCGGAGAAATATAGCCATCCTATTTTCTGATTTTGTTTCTCTACCTTCAAGGGTGTGGGCCTAGCTGGGTGAGCTTAGGAAGTCTTAGATATAGGTGTATTTTCTGGTATCATTTGTCTTTTTTTTTATTTTTGAGTTCTTGATATTTTTTGACAACATTTCATTTGATTATTGACATGTTTGGGTCTTGGTCTCTTTGAAGGAACAATTCACTGCAACACATTCTCCGAGACAATGAAAACCAACTTCTGTTCTCTGCTAAGTGACAGAAATGGGTGGGGAGGTGGTGGACAAAGACACCTGGCCTGGGTCACTGTCCAAACCCAAAGGTGATAGCCCATGGGGTCACCAACACTGCATAGAATTGATAAGGTGTATGAGCAAAGCCTGAAAACCACAAGGAGAGACAGGTACAGGGGATGTTAGCTGATCAACATAAGGATAAGGGAGGAATTTTTTCCTTGATGCCCGACATTGCATTGTCCATGTGCACTATGGGTATTCTTCATCTGAAGGATTATGCATTGCCTCATTCCAGAGACAAGATACCAGACTTGGTTGGCCAATGGTCTAATCTGTTACTGCATTTCTTGTATGTTCTAGAAAGAACACCACCAGGAATCTACTTGAAAATTCTTATCAGATAGCCCAGTGAGATGTACAGCAAAACAAATGTGAGAAAGATAAGAATACAAAAAATATAAGCCTCATAATCAACATGTTCATGAGAGAATAATTGCTTTCATCTGTTTAAGAAAAGATGAGTACTCACTGCAGACCGCCCCCGAGTGCATTTCACATTCTAGCTCTTCTCTTTCCACTGAGAGTCTGGCTAAGTCCAGAAGAATTGGCAGAAATTATATTAGCCCCCTTGACTGAGGGAGGGTGCCTGCAGTTTCTTACTGAGGCTTCCCACCAAGGCGTTTTATTAGATTCCCCCACTGCTCCTAGATATCCCGTACTAGCCATTGCCAAGACTGTGTTTTACCATCTGTGCTTGGCATCCTTTCCTTTTGGCTGTGGACTTTTGTACCATTATTCATGCTTTTGTCACTGCAAGAGAAACACAAACAGCACAGCTGCATGCAGAGAACACAATGCAGTTCTGGAGTGATACAAAACTGACCAATCTCCCTGCCTACTTTCCTCTACTACCATGAACCAGAGGATGTCACTGGAGGGATTTTTTTTCTTCTTATTCCACTTTTTCTTTCCATAAAAGGCTGGCAATTGGTAAAGCGTCTCAAAACCTTTTTCATGAGGCATGGTCTAAGCAGCCCATTTCCCAGCTTTCAAGTCTATTTACATCACAATTAGCATAAACAAACTACAGGCAGTTGCTGCTCTCTGCCCTGTTCTCTGGCTGGAATCTCACTGTTGACCCAGGCCTGATCCAAAGCCATTAAAGTAAAAATTCCAAGTGACATCAGTGGACTGATGATCAGGACACTAGGGCCCCGTCCAGCATTTCTTGCATGGCCAAAACTGCCACAAGTTTCAATGGGAGTTTGCAATGTGCATGGACTGTAGCATCAGGCCCCATAGTGGAGGCCATCTCTATTGCCCTCTGCACATGGTGCAAATATTTACACCACTGCAGAAGGGCTGGGAAACACGACCATTCAGATCTGGTAGCATTTTACATGCACGCTGCACTCACTTTTCATTGGTGTAAGTAGCTAAGCAAGGTGCAACACAACGACTCACCCTTGAGTGTTACAAAGGGTTGGAAATGGCGACTGGGTTTCACTGTTTTTAGGGATGGCCAAATTGGTTTAGAGAAAGTAACATCTGACCCCAAACCCTCCTCTAAACTTTGAATTAATCCATTCCCCTTCTTTTTTAGGTTCAAAATCATTAAGTTGCCTTTCTTTTGGAATGGCCTCTTTTTCATACATCTCTACACTCTGTGCTCATAAGTGTTAAAATAATATACCTGTCTCATTGTCATAAACAGATAAGTAAGAGTTAATAGAACAGAAGTACTTCATATCTCTTTTGCCTGTAAAGGGTTAACAAGATCAGTGAGCCTGGCTGTCACCTGACCAGAGGACCAATCAGGGGACAGGATACTTTCAAATCTTGAGGGAGGGAAGTTTTGCGTGTGTGCTGTTAGATTTTGGTTGTTGTTCTCTCTGGATTCTCAGAGGGACCAGACGTGCAACCAGGTTTCTCTCCAATCTCCCTGATATAGGTTCTTATAGATTCAAAATAGTAAGTACCGGGTGATAAGGCGAGTTAGGCTTATGTTTGTTTTCTTTATTTGCAAATGTGTATTTGGCTGGGAGGAATTCAAATGTGTATTTGGCTGGAAAGAGTTCAAATTTGTATTTTGCTGAAAGGATTTAATTTGTACTTGTATACTTAGGCTGGGAGGGTATTCCCAGTGTCTATAGCTGAAAGACCCTGTAACATATTCCATCTTAAATTTACAAAGATAATTTTTACTGTTTTTCTCTCTTTAATTAAAAGCTTTTCTTGTTTAAGAACCTAATTGTTTTTTTATTCTGGTGAGACCCCAGGGGACAGGGTCTGGATCCACCAGGGAATTGGTGGGGAGAAAGGAGGGAAGGGGGAGAGAAAGGTTAATTTCTCTCTGTGTTAGGATTACTTTCTCTCTCAGGGAGAGACTGGGAGAGGGAGAGAGAAGGATGGGGGGAAGATGGATTTTCCTCTCTGTTTAAGATTCAAGGAGTTTGAATCACAGTGATCTTCCAGGGTAACCCAAGGAGGGGAAGCCTGGGAGAGGCAACAGTGAGGGAAAGGGTTTACTTTCCTTGTGTTAAGATCCGGAGGGTCTGGGTCTTGGGGGTCCCCGGGCAAGGTTTTGGGGGAACCAGAGTGTACCAGGCACTGGAATTCCTGGTTGGTGGCAGCGCTACAAGTACTAAGCTGGAAATTGAGCTTAGAGAAATTCATGCTGGTACCCCATCTTTTGGATGCTAAGGTTCAGAGTGGGAAATTATACCATGACATTGATGTGCAGCGTGTGGGATAGATAGATAAGATAGAGTCCAAAAGCCAGTAAGGTTTTTATTTCTCTCCCTGCTAGCTATCTGCAGGCAGACTGAGAGGTTTGGGTTTAGAAGCAAAAGCCAATAGGATTTTTTCTTTCTCTTTCCTGCTAGCTGTGGGTAATGCAGGCTAGAGGAGATTGTTTTTAAAAGCAAAGGTCTGCAAGTTTTTTTGGTCTCTCCCTTCTGAGTACTCTGAAGGCATAGGCATTAGGTTTAAGAAGGATCTTTGTTAAACAAGGGGACACCAGCAAAACATATTTGCAAATGAATGTTTTTTTTCTTTCTAACTCTGTCGGGAATAGCTAGGTAGAAGGAGTTAAAAAAAGACTCTGTTGCTAAGCAACCCTAAGGAGGCAACAGAGAAGCAGCATTTCAGGCAGTAAACAGCAGAGGGCGCCCCAACACAAGAAAGCAGAAACCATGACTACCAAGGACACCCTGAAACAGGAACGGGCAAGACTGGATGCAGAGGCACAAATCAAAGACGCAGACCACAAGCGAGTCATGGAAAAGAAACTACAAGAATTAGAAATAAAACAAAAAAAGATGGAGCTGAGAGAAAGAGAAAGAGAGGCTGCCCACAGGAGAGAGCTGGAGATAAAAGAAAGAGAGAGGGAAGAGAGGGAAAGAGAGAGAAAGCATGAACTGGAATTAGTGCAGGCTAGGTAGCATGCTCCAGCCAACCCTAACAACCCTTCTCCAGTTATTGTTCCACATCCCAAGAAATTTCCCACATACAAGGCAGGTGATGACACTGAGGCCTTCCTAGAAAATTTTGAAAGGATCTGCCATGGGTACAGCATCTCTGAAGACCAGTACATGATAGAGCTGAGGCCACTGCTCTGTGGACCCTTAGCAGAGGTGGCGGCTGAAATGCCTAAAGAGAACATGAACTATTATAAACTTTTTCAAACCAAGGCCAGAATCAGAATGGGGCTAACACCTGAGCATGCCCTTCAGAGGTTCAGAGCCCTACGGTGGAAACCAGATGTGTCATTCACCCGACATGCCTGCCACATTGGAAAGAATTATAATGCCTGGATATCAGGAGCCAATGTTGAATCTCTGGACGACATGCACCTCCTAATATAATTGGAGCAGTTCTTAGAGGGTGTTCCAGAAGAAATAGAAAGGTACATCCTAGATGGGAAGCCCAAAACTGTAACTGAGGAGGGGGAGATTGGAGGCAGATGGGTGGAAGTGGCAGAGAAGAAAAAAGCTGCTATCAAGAGGAGTGAATATCACAGGGGTCACACCGACAATAAACCCTATACCCGAGGGCAACCCAAGACCCCACCTACAACCCAAGGAAAGCCACCGATGCCCTATTCTCCCACCTCACCAATCTCCAGTAACCCACCTCGGCCCAATGACCAGTCAGTTGGGCGATGCTTCAAGTGTAATGAAGTGGGACATATAAAGGCCAACTGCCCCAAGAACCCCAACCGAGTGCAGTTCATTATATCTCCATCACTCCAAAGATCCCCAGGCCCAGACGCCTCTCAAATACCCTCGGAGCGAAGGGAAATTTTGAGAGTAGGCGGAAAGAAGGTTATCGCGTGGAGAGACACGGGGGCACAAGTGTCAGCTATCCACCAATCCTTGGTGGACCCCAAATTCATCAATCCAAAGGCTCAAGTGACAATTTACCCCTTCATGTCACAAGCAGTAAACTTGCCTACAGCTAAACTGCCTGTCCAGTACAAAGGCTGGTCAGGAATGTGGACATTTGCAGTCTACGACAATTATCACATCCCAATGCTACTGGGGGAAGACTTGGCCAACCAGGTAAAGTGGGCCAAGAGGGTGGGAATGGTTACACGCAGCCAAGCCAGGCAAGCTTCCAGACCCATCCCTGTTCCTGAGCCATCCACAGGGGCCCCGTCTGTGTTAACAGAGACCCAGACAGAGGTAGTGGACCCGGATTCCCTGCCAATGACTGCAACAGCCACAGTACTTCCATTCCCAGACCCGGACCTGGAAACGCAACCAGCACCAGAACCATTGCCAGCACTGACGCCAGCACTTGCAAATGCATCGTCAACCCCAATGCCAGAGGGCGCCAGCGAGCCTGAACTGGCAGAAGCAGCAGACAATCATACCGAAGAGGCTCAGCCAGAACCAGCAGAGAGCGGTTCACCACCCACGAAAACAACCCCAACACCTACATGGCTTCCCGAAGGACCAAGCCCAAGTCCACAGTCTAAGGAAGAACTGGTGTCTCCAGCCTCCAGGAAACAGTTCCAGACTGAGCAGGAAGCAGATGACAGCCTTCAGAAAGCTTGGGCAGCGGCACGGAGCACCCACCGCCTCTCAGCTCTTCTAATCGATCCCGGTTTGTTATAGAACAAGGGCTTTTATATAAGGAGACTCTTTCTGGTGGACACCGGGAAAACTAGCATCCACAAAAACAGTTGGTGGTTCCAGCTAAATACCGGGGGAGGCTCTTAAGCTTAGCCCATGATCATCCCAGTGGCCATGCTGGGGTGAACAGAACCAAAGACAGGTTGGGGAAGTCCTTCTACTGGGAGGGAATGGGCAAGGATGTTGCCAAGTATGTCTGGTCTTGTGAGGTGTGCCAAAGAGTGGGAAAGCCCCAAGACCAGGTCAAGGCCCCTCTCCAGCCACTCCCCATAATTGAGGTCCCATTTCAGTGAGTAGCTGTAGATATTCTGGGTCCTTTTCCAAAAAAGATCCCCAGAGGAAAGCAGTACATACTGACTTTTGTGGACTTTGCTACCCGATGGCCGGAAGCAGTAACTCTAGGCAACACCAGGGCTAAAACTGTGTGCCTGGCCCTAATAGACATTTTTGCCAGGGTAGGTTGGCCCTCCGACATCCTTACGGATTCAGGGACTAATTTCCTGGCCGGGACCATGAAAGAACTATGGGAGACTCATGGGGTGAATCACTTGGTTGCCACCCCGTACCATCATGAAACCAATGGCCTGGTGGAAAGGTTTAATGGAACTTTGGGGGCCATGATATGTAAATTCGTGAATGAACACTCCAATGACTGGGACCTAGTGTTGCAGCAGTTGCTCTTTGCTTACAGGGCTGTACCACATCCCAGTTTAGGGTTTTCAACGTTTGAGCTTGTGTATGGCCACGAGGTTAAAGGGCCATTACAGTTGGTGAAGCAGCAATGGGAGGGGTTTGCACCCTCTCCAGGAATTAACGTTCTGGACTTTGTAAGCAACCTACAAAACACCCTCCGACACTCTTTAGCTCTCACTAAAGAAAACGTAAAGGATGCTCAAAAAGAGCAAAAGGCCTGGTATGATAAACATACCAGAGAGCATTCCTTCAAGGTAGGAGACCGGGTTATGGTCTTAAAGGCACAACAGGCCCATAAAATGGAAGCATCATGGGAAGGGCCATTCATGGTCCAAGAGCTCCTGGGAACTGTTAACTACCCCACAGCATTTCCCAATTCCTCCCTAAAGCCCAGAGTGTACCACATTAATTCTCTCAAGCCCTTTTATTCCAGAGACTTACAGGTTTGTCAGTTTACAGCCCAGGGAGGAGATGACACTGAGTGGCCTGACGGTGTCTACGATGAAGGGAAAAGTGACGGTGGCGTGGGAGAGGTGAACCTCTCCACAACCCGGGAACATCTGCAGTGGCAACAGATCAAAAAGTTGATGCACTCTCCTGTGAAAGTTTCCCAAAATCAACTGGTTAAAAATTGTCCTTACAATATGAAGAATCTTGTAGTTGTACATAATTAGTAGCATATGTAAGGGTGCATGTGTCTACTGATCTGTTTATTCTAGAGTTCTAGGAAGAAATCACTGCCAGTGTGGTGTAAGTAAGAGTTAATAGAACAGAAGTACTTCATATCTCTTTTGCCTGTAAAGGGTTAACAAGATCTGTGAGCCTGGCTGTCTCCTCACCAGAGGACCAATCAGGGGACAGGATACTTTCAAATCTTGAGGGAGGGAAGTTTTGTGTGTGCTGTTAGATTTTGGTTGTTGTTCTCTCTGGGCTCTCAGAGGGACCAGATGTGCAACCACGTCTCTCCAATCTCTCCGATACAGGCTCTTATAAGTTCAGAATAGTGAGTACTAGGTAGATAAGGCAAGTTAGGCTTATGTTTGTTTTCTTTATTTGCAAATGTGTATTTGGCTGGAAGGATTTCAAATTTGTATTTTGCTGAAAGGATTTAATTTGTACTTGTATACTTAGGCTGGGAGGGTATTCCCAGTGTCTATAGCTGAAAGACCCTGTAACATATTCCATCTTAAATTTACAAAGATAATTTTTACTGTTTTTCTCTCTTTAATTAAAAGCTTTTCTTGTTTAAGAACCTGATTGTTTTTTTTATTCTGGTGAGACCCCAGGGGACAGGGTCTGGATTCACCAGGAAATTGGTGGGGAGAAAGGAGGGAAAGGGGAGAGAAAGCCTAATTTCTCTCTTTGTTAGGATTACTGTCTCTCTCAGGGAGAGTCTGGGAGGGGGAGACAGAAGGAGGGGAGAAGGTGCATTTTCCTCTCTGTTTAAGATTCAGGGAGTTTGAATCACAGTGATCTTCCAGGGTAACCCAGGGAGGGGAAGCCTGGGAGAGGCAACAGTGAGGGAAAGGGTTTACTTGCCTTGTGTTAAGATCCAGAGGGACTGGGTCTTGGGGGCCCCAGGCAAGGTTATGGGGGGACCAGAGTGTACCAGGCACTGGAATTCCTGGTTGGTGGCAGCACTACAGGTTCTAAGCTGGTAATTAAGCTTAGAGGAATTCATGCTGGTACCCCATCTTTTGGACGCTAAGGTTCAGAGTGGGGAATTATACCATGACACTCATAGAGCTGGAAGAGACCCTGAAAGATCATTGAATCCAGCCCCCTGCCTTCAGTAGCAGGACCAAGTACTGATTTTGCCCCAGATTCCTGTGTGACACCCTCAAGGACTGAACTCATAAGCCTAGGTTTAGGAAGCCAATGCTCAAACCACTGAGCTATCCCTTCTCAGAAACTAAAGGTTTCTCTTTCCAAGGTTATGTATCCAAAACCTTTCACCAGCACTGAATTCATTTGCAAGTGCAAGTTCTATTTTTAAACTTGATTGTGTAAAAATGGCATCATCAGGCTTTGTGATCAAATGTGCTCAGTTAATATGTAAAAAGATGTCTAGGTTTTCACCTAGCAGCCCTGTAAAATCCCCAGTGGATCCAAAAGTCAAGCTGTGCTCTTTACTTCTTGCACATCAACACCAGTCTTAAAGTTTCTGCAGGCCAAATTCTATTTTAATTTTGTCTTCAATGAGTTTGCACAGGCATAGCCGATTGGAATTTAATGAGTAATTAATTACATGTGGTGATGCACAAGAAAGAGTAGAATCCAGTGCATTCTTTTAGTACTATAGAGCTAAAAGGAGAAGAAAAAAAATCCATATTGTAGTCAGCTAAATTCATCAGATTTGACTCCAATACACTCTTGAGCAGAGCTGTTGAGTAAGAGGTGGTCATTTTTATATGACTATTTTTCAGAATACAACTGCACTTCAAAAAAACATTAAATGCAAATTCTTTGGAGTAAAGAAGTGTGTATATTGCATCTTCTTCCTTTCTTAGTGATATCATAGAAAAGTATAGATATGACGCCTTGTGAGATCTACATCACTAGTTCTTAAAAAAACTGAGACCTTGGCTACACTTGAGAGTTACAGAGCAATAAAGCCAACAACAGCACTGTAACTCACTCCCTGTCCACACTGGCATGGCACATACAGTGCTGTATCTCCGTGGCTACAGCGCTGCTTGTACTCCACCTCCCAGAGAGGAATAAAGAGTATTGTGCTGCTGCTGCAGTGCTGGGGTGCCAGTGTAAACAGGGAATAATCTTACTATGCTGTGACTGACCTCCGGAAGCTTCCCATAATCCTTTTAAGTGAAGGTTCCTCTCTTTGTTTTGTTGTGATGCCTCTCTTTTTTTTGTTGTGAACTCCGGGCTCTGGGAGCTGCTTATCAAAAAAACAAACACAGCTCCTGTTTGCTGTGAAAGAGCAGAGGCAGGGGGCTCCCTTTGGAATGCCCACAGCTAGTGTTTGCTTGGAGGGAGAGGGGTTTCCTGAAAGCAGCTGCTTATCTGGTCTGTGAGGAAAAAGACAAACAGCTGCTGTTTGCTTTCAGTGAGTGAGAGAGGGGTGGGGGAAGGGGTCAGAACTTGCAAGGCAGCTGCTGACACAGTGTCAGCTCCAAAAATCCACTCTCTCTCTCCCCCACACTCCCTGTCACACTCCGCCCAACCCACCCCCCCTTTTGAAAAGCAAGTTGCAGCCACTTGAACACTGGGATAGCTGCCCATAATGCACCGCTCCCAATACCACTGCAGATGCTGCAAATGTGGCCACGACAGTGTGCTGGTAGCTGTTAGTGTGGACAGACTGCAGTGCTTTCCCTACTCAGCTGTATGAAGACAGGTTTAACTCCCAGCGCTGTACAGCTGCAAGTGTAGCCATACCCTGAGATTACAAACTTTTAACAGTAGATTTTCTTCTCACTTAAGAAGTTGATTCAACCTTGTAAACAAACACATTCTTCACAGAATTAAGTTTATTCCATTTTTAATGAGCCACATGATGCTATCTAAATATCAGTTATCCTATAATCGTCTTTCATGCAGAATCCAAATGTTCTGATTGCCTCATTAAGGCGGCATTCCCAGATTTATTTCTTTTATATTTGCCAGGCTTCTGAGAAACTAGCTACAGCACATTCCAATGTTTGAGTGCATGCATTCTAAAATATCACGATATTCTAGGTACAGACTCACTGTCCAGTTAATACAAGAGTTTGTCTCCAACAATGGTCAACGCTGGATGATTCAGAGGAAACCATACTCCTGATATGCAACATTGTATCCTCCAAGGAAATGCCTTCCTGACCACAGCTGGTGACCAGTTTATGCCCTAGCTAGTGTAAGTATAAGTGCTGTTCTTATTCATGATCTTTTAATAAGTTAGCAAGCTCTTTACTTCACTAATCTTGAGCTATGCAAGTACCAGACAATCCGCTCACAGTGGACATTATTACAGTATGTCATAAATCAGATAGACAGTCTTTCATCAAGAAGAATCCCAAAGTTTTTTATTGTGCTTATCTGTTTGATATATTGTACGAACTCCAAAGTATTATATTAAATGTTCACATAACCTCCATTGAAATGGAACCACTCCTGGAGTGAAACATACTCAGTTTCGAACAGCACACAGCAACGTTACACAGACATTTAGGGCTATTTTATCTGGTTGAAACTGCAGGGGAAAATCTGGGAAGCCAACGTTCTTGCCAAAGTCCCCTGTGGATAAGCACTCTCGCTCTTGTAAAAGCAGCATGAGAACTTTAATGACCACAAGTGGACAAGCCCTCTGGAGGACAGCCCATTGAACAGACAGGGCCACTGTGCTCCCTGTAAGGTTACTGAATCTTACCTGTCTTCCATAACTTTTGAAGATAATTGCTAATGGCTCAGATATCTCCTCAGTCAGCTCCTTGAGTATTCTAGGATGTATTTCATCAGATCCTGGTGACTAGAAGACATATAGCTTGTCTAAGTAATTTTTAACTTGTTCTTTCCCTATTTTAGCCTCTGATCCTACCTCATTTTCACTGGCATTCATTAAGTTAGATGTCCAATTGCCACTAAACTTTTGGTGAAAACTGAAACAAAAAAAGTAATTTAGCACTTCTGCCTTTTCCATATTTTGTGTTATTGTTTTTCCCTAGAACTACATAAGAACATAAGAATGGCCATACTGGGTCAGACCAAAGGTCCATCTAACCCAGTATCCTGTCTTCCAACAGATGCCAGCTGCCCCAGAGGGAATGAACAGAACAGGTAATCTTCAAGTGATCCATCCCCTGTCACCCATTCCCAGCTTCTGGCAAACAGAGGCTAGGGACACCATCCCTGTCTATCCTGGCTAATAGCCATTGATGAACCTATCGTCCATGAACTTATCTAGTTCTTTTTTGAACACCATTATAATCTTGACCTTCCAGTGGTCTAGAAAAGGGCAAATACAATGCCAATCTATAAAAGGGAAAATAAGGACAACCTTGGTAATTACATACCAGTCACCTTAACTTCAGTATTCAGAAAGATAATGGAGCAAATAATTAAGCAATCAATTTGCAGACACCTAGAAGATAATAAGGAGATAAGTAACAGTCAGCACGGATTAGTCAAGAACAAATCATGTCAAACCAACCTAATAGCTTTCTTTGACAGGGTAACAAGCCTTGTGGAGATACTAGCAGGAGCGTTGCAAGCAAGACACAAAAAGTAATTCTTCTGCTTTACTCCACACTAATTAGGCCTCAACCAGATTACTGTGTCCAGTTCTTCGCAGCACATTTTAGGAAAGATGTGGACAAATTGGAGAAAGTCGAGAAAAGAGCAACTAAAATAATTAGAGGTCTGGAAGACATGACCTATAAGGGAAGATTATAAAAACTGGGTTTGTTTAGTCTGGAGAAAAGACAACTGAGAGGGGACATAACAGTTTTCAAGTACATAAAAGGTTGCTACAAGAAGGAGGGAGAAAAATTGTTCTCCTTAACCTCTGAGGAGGGAAGAAGCAATGGGCTTAAATTGCAGCAAGGGAGGTTTAGGATGGACATTAGGAAAAACTTCCGAACTGTCAGGGTGGTTAAGTAATGGAATAAATTGCCTAGGGATGTTGTGGAATCTCCATCATTAGAGATTTTTAAGAGCAGGTTGGACAAACACCTGTCAAGGATGGTGATAATACTTAGTCCTGCTATGAGTGCAGGGGACTGGACTAGATTTCTCAAGGTCCTTTCCAGTCCTTCAATTCTATGAATCAGTCCTGACTCAATGAGAAGATCTCCCTCTGCTGAATCACCAGCTCCTGGGGTTTCCTTTGAGGTGTGCCATCCTGAGCAAGATTGAACCTGCTTAATTTGTGTGAGCTGATAGGATCACAATCTGAATTGAAGGAGGGTTCTCCTTCCCCACCCACCACCGATAACTGGGAAGACGATGCATCTAATTTCATTCCACCTGTAGGCTGTATTGCCCTGCCAGCATTACATGCAGAAGTGGATTATTTCAATATTTATTTATTGTATATATGGGTAGTATTACTGTGCAATGGATATTCAGCTGGCTAACCAAAAATGGACCTAGTGTAATTACTAATGTAACGGTGGTGTTCAGGCCGAGAAGAGACGTCAAATGGAGTGAACCATACATTTCATTGTTGGGTTACCTATGATTTAATATATTAATTAACAACCCTAAAAGAACCAGTGGAAGAAGGTGTGCTTATCAAATCTTCTGATAAGAGACCAGAACTGGGAAGCAGCCGTGAACTCTTTAGAGGACCGAGCTTAAAATATATAGCTTGATCCTGAAAGGTAAGAGAAATGGGCTGGAATCAATAAAATGTCATTCAGCAAGAATACATGTAAAATGTTTTACATGGGGAAGAATAATCAAAGGCACAAAGAGAAATTGGAGAATTCTGACCAGAGGGCAGTATTACAAGTAAGTCAGTTTCACTGATTCAGTCATTCGTAAGCTTCTCTGCTGGGCCTGCCTGAACTTCATTCTCCAGGGTTGTGTCCCCAGTAGCTTTCCCTAACTCTTAATGCTCTCTCTCACTCACTCACACACACACAAATGAAAAAACTGAACTTTTTACAAATGACAAGAAAGTTTTATAACACTTGCTGGGAGTGGGAATGGGTTTGGGAGCTTCGATTTGCACTTCTCCATGTTGTGACATGGTATGACACAGCATTATCCCCTTGGTTTAGTGAAAATGTTACTCGGTTAAAGTTGATATTTTGAGGAAGCAACTGTGAATGTTCATCAAAGGGACTAGCAAGGGATCTTAAAAGAACTGTTTATAGCAGCCAATCAGAATCGGCAACTACGTATCCTCTCAGAGGCATTCAGAAGTAGGGTGTCCAGATGTCTCATTTTTATAGGGACAGTCCTGATATTTGGGGCTTTTTTTTATATGGGCTCTTATTACCCCCCATCCCTGTCCCTATTTTTCACACTTGCTATCTGGTCACCCTATTCAGAAGTGATCAAATGGTCAAGGTTTGAGGGTTAAAAAGGAATTTTGTAAGTGGAGAATTCTAAACTAGAGCTGGGTGAATAATGAAAAAAGTATTTGGGAATGTTTGCTTCATTATTTACAACCCTTTTCATTTGCTTCCCACCAATTTTTCATCTAATCAGGAAGCATGGCCAGCTTGCCTGGCATGTTACAGCATTTAAAACAACAAAGGCATGAGATCAGGTTTTCAGAGGTACTGAGGTGCAGCTAAACACCTAGCGTGATTTCCAAGAGCCCTGAGGCACCTATCTTTGACACCTAAATACCTTTGAAAATATGGCCCATGAGCTCTCCAGCATTGAATTTGTATCAATCCCATAGCATGCAAAGAAGTTCTGAGGCCTGTTCTACACATAAAGTTCCACTGATTTGCTAGTGCTGTGATTTGAAACAAGCTTCATTTCTATCAGTTTAAAAAACTAGCTCTCATGTGTTTAGCTTGCACTTACAAATGTTCCCATAAATAAACCAATTGTCAATTAATTTTAAATAATGAACTCAGCTGTGAAAATGGAAATCTGTTTGCAGATAATCAGAAGAGGAAACAGAAAAAGGAGCTAAATTCATCAAATGAATTGTTTTCTGCAAATAGTTGATCCAGCTCAATACTTGATAGAGAGAGAGTGAGTTTTTCTATAGCTCAAGTGGTTTAAAAAAATATGGTTAAAGCAGTACAACTCCCTGTGTAAAGGTATATTGGTATAGCTTACTCCTGTCAATTACAGCTGCTGCAGACATGCCTAACAGTGTGTCATGGTATAATCCCCACTCTGAACCTTAGCGTCCACAAGATGGGATACCAGCATGAATTCCTCTAAGCTCAATTACCAGCTTAGAACCTGTAGCGCTGTCACCAACCAGGAATTCCAGTGTCTGGTACACTCTGGTCCCCCCAAAACCTTGCCCGGGGACCCCCAAGACCCAGTCCCTCTGGATCTTAATGCAAGGAAAGTAAACCCTTTCCCCCACCGTTACCTCTCCCAGGTTTCCCCTCCCTGGGTTACCCTGGAAGATCACTGTGATTCAAACTCCTTAAATCTTTAAACAGAGAGGAAAATCCACCTTCCCCCTTCCTTCTCTCTCCCCCTCCCAGACTCTCCCTGAGAGAGAAAGTAATCCTAACACAGAGAGAAATTTAACCTCTCTCCCCACCTTCCCTCCTTTCTCCCCACCAATTCCCTGGTGGATCCAGACCCAGTCCCCTGGGGTCTCACCGGAATTAAAAAAAAAAAATCAGTTTCTTAAACAAGAAAAGCTTTTAATTAAAAAAAGAAAAAACAGTAAAAATTATCTTTGTAAATTTAAGATGGAATATGTTACAGGGTCTTTCAGCTATAGACACTGGGAATACCCTCACAGCCTAAGTTTACAAGTACAAATTAAAATCCTTCCAGCCAAATACACATTTGCAAATAAAGAAAACAAAAATAAGCTTAACTCACCTTATCTACCTAGTACTCACTATTCTGGACATATAAGAGACTGTATCAAAGAGATTGGAGATAAACCCAGTTGCACGTCTGGTCCCTCTGAGCCCCCAGAGTGAACAACAACCAAACACTAACAGCACACACAAAAACTTCCCTCCCTTAAGATTTGAAAGTATCCTGTCCCCTGATTGGTCCTCTGGTCAGGTGACAGCCAGGCTCACTGAACTTGTTAACCCTTTACAGGCAAAAGAGACATGAAGTACTCCTGTTCTATTAACCCTTAACTATCTGTTTATGACACAGTGATATTAAAATGAAGTGGGAGAGTCTCCCATCCATAGAGAGGGAGTGCACTCCACTTGAAGACCACTTCTCCACAAAGGTTCCCTGGAGTTCAGGCTTTGAATTCAAATAACACCTTTGGAGCCATGCTACTAGCGAGTGAGATGGTGAATGGCTATCTCCATAGGGAAACATACTCTTCAACTTGCAGTAGCCAAAGCTATGTAGGATTAAGCCCTACTCACTCTCTTGTACAGGAGTGGCTGAATGGAATCACAGCAGAGTTTTGTGTCTTGTTTTCCTCAAGTAAAAGCACCTTTGAACTGCTGGGACTTCAGTTTTTCCTGTTACGTTGGTCTGTTTTAGGGTCGCATCAGCTGTGCTCGATTTAAAAATAGTAACGTGACCAAACATAATTTCTCATTAGTTTAAGCCATCACTCTAATGCACCTTGTCAGATATAATCACAATAATATGCCACAAAAAAAGCTCTGTCAGTAAGAGAAAAATGCAGGTGCTTGAAAGAAAAAGGAACTCTTTTAATAATCAGGTCTCATATGCACTGATCTTTAAAATGAATGATGATTCAGATGATCTGCTATTTTAAGAACTACAATCTGACCTTGCAAGATACTAAGCACCTCAAAGTCATGAGTAGGACCAATATACATTTAAAGTAGTGCTATTAACTTAAGGCTAGATCTTGCGCATACACACACGCACTCTCTCTCATTCCATTGCCGTGGGCACAGGAGCAGAACTAGGAAGCGAAACTAACTATAAACAGATAGTGAATCCTGTGGATTAGCTCAGAGATTCTCAACCTTTCCAGACTGTATCCCTCAGCAGTTTGATGTGTCTTGTAAACCCCACGTTTCTCCTCACTTAAAAACTCCAGCTTTGGCTTCAGCTCCTTGCAGCGGGGCTCAGGATTTGCCTTTCTGCCCTGGGACCCAGAAAGTCAAATGCTGGCCCTGGCGACCCCATTAAAATGAACTCGCAGCCCATTTTGGTGTCACAACCCATAGTTTGAGAACAGCTGATATAGTATATAGAACAGTATAAACAAGTGATTGTCTGAATGAAATTTTGATTTTCTCTGACTCTGCAAGTGCTTTTTATGTAGCCTGTTGTAAAACTAGGCACATATCTGGATGAGTTGATGTACCCCGTGGAACACTTCTGCATACCCCCAGGGTTAGACATACCCCTGATTAAGAACCTCTGAACTAGTTTTACTGTCCCAGCTATGGGAAGAGCAAAACAAGGAAACAATCAACATGAATAATGGAAAACAGTAAATTAGTTCTTTAACATTCTTTCAATTTTAAGAATCTGTGGTGGCATTAGTAACACAGGTGAGGATTCTGTTTTGAACTCTATAATTTTTTAAGGATTTGCATTATAAGGAAACAAATTCTAGCCCATTTTTTGCTCTTCAAGGTCACCTTTATCGTATCTGAAATAGCACTCTGAAGAAGGCAGGCCCAACCCTAAAGTCTGCACTTAAGTAAAACTTGTATTAAGCCAATGAAGGTTTGCTCTGAATCTGAACTACAGGAGCATGCCTGTAAAGGGCTAAATAGTATTGTTCTGCTGGGGGTTGGGTGAAATCGCATTGACGCTAGCGGACATGAAAGCCACCCTTCGTTCAGGATAACTATAAGGAACTAATCAAGCTACTTGATGGAATAAATAGCTGAAACAACAGAAGCCACCACCCAAAACAGGCCAGATAGGGCCAGTCAGGAATCTGAACTATGCTTGTGGAGGGGCTCCACTGCGGCCTGAATGTAAAGGCAGGGATGATGGGTATTGTTTTTATGAATTTGTGTGTGTGTGCATGAAAGAGAGTGCAGATGCAGCCAGGCACATTACAGATGGGCACAGAGAATCAGGAAGGAAAGATGTGGAGAAACTGGAGAGAGTCCAGAGGAGAATAACAAAAATGATACAAGCTTTAGAAAACCTGACCTTTAGAAAGGTTAAAAAAACTGCACGGAGTCCAGTGGCACCTTAAAGACTAACAGATTTATTTGGGCATAAGCTTTCGTGGGTAAAAAACCCACTTCTTCAGATGCATGGAGTGAAACTTACAGATGCAGACATTATATACTGACACATGAAGAGAAGGGAGTGTTACCTCACAAGTGGAGAACCAGTGTTGACAGGGCCAATTTGATCAGGGTGGACCTGGAGGTGTCAACTCCAGGAGACTAACACGGCTACCCCTGATACTTTAAAAAAATGGGCATGTTTAGTCTCGAGAAAAGAAGACAGAGGGCGGGGCCTGATAATAGTTGACAAATATGTTAAGGCTGATATAGAGGGTATGGGGATCAAATGTTCTCCATGATCACCGAAGGTAGGACAAGAAGTAATGGGCTTAATCTGCAGACAGGGAGATTTAGGTTGGATATTAGGAAGAACTTTCTAACTCTAAGGGTAGTTAAGCTCTGGAACAGGCTTCCAAGGGAGGCTGTGGAATCCCTGTCATTGGCAGTTTTTAAGAACAGGTTGAACAAACGCCAGTCAGAGAAGGTCCTGCCTCAGCACAGGGGGCTGGACTTGCTGACCCCTCAAGGTCCTTTCCAGCCCTATATATCTATGATTCTATGAAGCACCAGACACAGTTACCACTGGTAGCATAATCTTAGGATAAAGAGTGGGAGAGAGAGAGCCTTGAGCAAAGTGCTGGCTGGAAAGGGGCTTAGAACTGTGAGCGAAAAAATTATCTCCTGTCCCTTGGTTCCTGCTGTGTTCAAGAACACAGGACTAATGTATACTTTCTTTGTAAATAAGCAAGATTGCATGAAAGAAATTGTGACAGTGTACCCCATAAGGCTTCATGGGAATATTATGAATGTATATATGATATAACTGGAATATATTTTATGCTACATATGCCATGTAACATATCGCTGCAAAGATTATGATCTACTGATTACATTCCTCCTATTTGTATACATGTATCCTTTTTGTACTTGAAGTTAGGAATATTGGCTGTATACTTGCTAGATAGCCTTAGTAAAGCATTTGGTCAGCTTCTTGAGAAAGGAATGTGCAAATTAAGTGCCCAATCAAGAACCACTTAAGCCAACAATGAACTCAAAGACACTAACACACATCGGAGCTTTCACACGGATGTGGCTTGGCTGGTAAGAAACTGAGTCATGTATGGACATGTGACTTGCCCATGTGACTCCAAAACTCCATCTTGGAGCTGGACTTTGCATAGGAGAGAGGAGGGGGTCTCCACCCAAAGAGAAAGTCTACTTAAACCCCTGGGAGACCCCTCCATTTTGTCTTCAGCTGGATAAAGAGATAGGCTCTCCACCCCCAACGGATACCTGAAAGAAACTGGAACAAAGGACAGTAACTACAGGGGGTGTGAGTGATTGCTGGACCCAGACTAGAAGGAGACTAGTCTGTAAAATAAAGCTTACTGGGTGAAGTTTTTATCTGTATTCAATTTTCTTAGACATAGACTTGCATGTTCTATTTTATTTTGCTTGGTAATTCACTTTGTTCTGTCTAGAACAACAAAGAGTCCTGTGCACCTTATAGACTAACAGATGTATTGGAGCATAAGATTTTGTGGGTTAATACCCACTTCGTCAGATGTATGTTCTGTCTGTTACTACTTGAAACCAGTGAAATCCTATTTTCTGTATTTAATAAAATCACTTTTTACTTATTAATTAACTCAGAGTATGTATTAATACCTGGGAGGGGGGCAAACAGCTGTGCATATCTCTCTATCAGTGTTATAGAGGGCAAACAATTTATGAGTTTACCCTGTATAAGCTTTATACGGGGTAAAACAGATTTATTTGGGGTTTGGACCCCATTGGGAGTTGGGCATCTGAGTGTTAAAGACAGGAACACCTCTGTAAGTTGCTTTCAGTTAAGTCTGCAGCTTTGGGGAACATAGTTCAGATCCTGGGTCTGTGTTGGAGCAGACTGGCATGTCTGGCTCAACAAGACAGGGTGCTGGAGTCCCAAGCTGGCAGGGAAAGCAGAGGCAGAAGTAGTCTTGGCACAGCAGTTGGCAGCTCCCAAAGGAGTTTCTGTGATCCAACCCATCACAGAAATAACTGGCTCCACCATAATTTTCTCCCCCTAATGGAAACAACAGTCAAGACCCCAAATCTTGGCAAACTGCTCAAGTCAAAACATTATAGTAAATGCTTTGGAGCAAAAATCCCATTCACCTCATTCATGTCAAAGCTCCCCCTGAGATCAATGGGAATTTTTCCAGAGTAAAGTGAGTAGGATTTGGTCCCAAATTAGAATCAGCAATGGTCAAACCTGGAAAGCATTGGAGGTTCACTTAGGACTCAAACCAAAGTTTAGAGACTTATCCTACTATCCCAATCTCTGGACAAAGAAAACAACCCCATGGGAATATATTCCTTGTGTCTCTGCTGAATAAGCATGGGCCCTTGGCAACACAGTCTTCTCATGAAACTTCCTAACATGGGAAGCATAGGCCAGGGGGAGGACAGGCAGCAGTACAGATGAGAGAACCTCAATGAGGACAGCCTGGAAACCACAGAGATTCTTGGACTGCACTGCAGATCCTTGGGGTCTGCTAAATTCACAGCCCTCTTTGCAGTGCAACAAACTCCCTCAGAGAAAGGAGGATTAGAATGAACTAATTGACATCCAGCATTGATGGGGAGCCCATTTACACTGTGCTGGCAGGTGTAAGATGCAACTACCACCTATGCATTACACAGAGCCAGCTTCATCTGCTCTGTGCTGCCCCTGCAGCAGCCCTGGGAGCAGAGGGCATTCCAAAGAAGCCTGGGAAGTGGAAGGAATGGGTGTGGCAAGAAAAGACATGTGCTCCAGGTATTCTAGGCCTCTGTGCCCATGGGGGTCATTGATTCAGGGACATTTGTTAGGGACAAGCCCTCACTGCCCCGAATAGAGGAGATGCAAACTGGCTCTGAGTTTCCAGTAACAGATCTCTGAGCAAATTTTACCTTCCTGCAAGCTGATCTGCTGGAAGGTAGCATGTCTCCTTGAATGAAGTTTATAGACATAGGGCCTGATTTTACAGTCCTTATTACTCAGACAAATGCCCAATCAGTTGTATGAGGTACAGAGCCACAACTTTTGTTATAACATCATTCTCTGGGTTCTGCGCCTCGGAATGTCAACAAAGGCAGCCACCATTTTGTGAGGCCACTTGGATGCAATCTGTTCTTGGGGAGACACCTGCTCACATTATGCTCTTTCATGGAGACTTTATATTTTTTCTTCTCTTGATTTGTTGGTCCCTTAATTTAAACAGAAGACCATCCAGACTGACATTATATGGTTGTGCACTGTATATGGAAAAGCATCCCTCTGCTAGCCCTAGGGATGTGCAGAAACTGAGAAGAGATGGATTGTTCCTCCTCTATTCAAGGGCAATCACAATCCAGGTTTAAGTCAGGTGCTGCCCCAGGGCTGGTCTAATGTGCATCCTTGCTTTAATGGCCCATATGGACAAATTTAAAGATCTTATACCTAGAGATTTCACAACGTGCCAGCCATATCTCCTCTCCATCCCTCCAACCTGCCCCTCCCTAGACTGTTCACTGCCGCTCCTGTTGATGATCAACAGCATTGATGATGACTCCCTACCCTGGGAAGGTTTACACCTGACCCGTGGCATCTTTGCACCAGCCTACCTAGGAATCAGTCCCAACAAGTTGTATAGGAGTTTTGCGTGAGTAAGGACACCAAGATCAGGCCCTGAATTAGCAGCACTACAATTAGAGTGAACGTCCTCACGGAAGTAGCTGTGTTCTGTGAGACAATGTTTTCAGCGGTGTGTTCTCAGAAGTTGTTTTCCCCTCAAAAGCTACGTAATCATATAAAGTGAGTCAGGATTTATATTTAAATCAGATCTTTGGAGCAGAATTAATTCCTCATTTATTTCTGTGAATTCACTCTCTCTCTCAAAAAAACATAATACTTGGAAAACTCTGTAAAATATGTTAGATGCTACCACATATGAAAGCGTGTAAGAAGTGATCACATTCTGTATGACCTATTGGCCTTGAAGTTTCTAAAAGCATTTATTTGCCTTCTATAAAAATCTTAGCCAACTGTATTGTTATTACAAAGATCTTCTGATCATTGCTGGAATGGACCTTTTCTTAAAATCTAAACATAGACAAACTGATATCAGCCAAGTTATTCACTTAAAAATAAAAAAGTAATAAAGGTTATATAACTACTATCCTAATCTCCAGATCTTTATTTGTAAATTTCCAAGATAAAAAAAAATCCATTGTTAGGGCTAGATCTTCAGATAGTGTCAATGGAGCTGGTGCCACTTATTCCAGCTGAAGAGCTGGTCCACTGATTTAAAAAAATAAACTAAACACAACCCCGAATGGCACCAAAAAAAAAAGCTATATATTTATGACATGTTAAAGGAAGGAAAAGAGGGAAATAAATAATAAAATGCCTTTTGAGCCAGAAAGCAAATAACCATTTCTTAGCTGAAAGCAGAGAAGAGCAAACAAGCCCTGCCCTCAGTATAAAGTGGCTCCAACGCTGAAAGGAATTATATTCAAGTGACCTGCAGTAAAAAGCAAAGGCGTATGGAAGAAACTAAACCTCTAAGCCTTTTGTTTAACTTTCTATCTACTTTTTGGCTTACTAAATTGGCCTTTGACTTTCAGGATTTAAACATGGTTCTATTATGGTTAAAACTGACACCCTTTCTGAGTTTCTTCTGCAGCATCTATTACAATTGCCTTCTCAAACATATACATATTATAGGCAGCGCTACCTACCTGCCTTAACCTATAGTTAAGATTGCCCAACATTTTCCATTATAAGACTCTGTTTTCAGTTGGTTATAACTTTGCTAACCTTTAACTGTTCAGGCTGAAATTTTCCATGCTGGGTGTTTGTCTCAGGCTGAATTATTTATTTATTTATTTGTTTGTTTACTGAAAAATTCAGCAAAAACAGACTGCTATTTCTCACAATGAAGTGAGAGAATAAATATGTTGTCTTCCCCATGGTAGAAAAATTCTTACAACCATTTCATTCAGAAGCTCCAGCACCTCCAGACTTTGGGGGCACAGATTTGAAATATGACAAAGGGGTATCGCCCTGGAGGTAGAATGTGCCTTGACAGCCCCATGAAATTTGCTCAAATATGGACATGTTAAAAGCCTCAAAAAAAATCTCAGTTTGCACATGCTCAGTAGAAACTTATTACAGTTTGGGAGCTAAATTATCTGAAGATTCTGTCTGCACTGAGCATGCTCTAATCCCACCTGCTCCTACCTGCTGACTGGCCTGTGCATGTATCGTCCCCACAGAGTGACTGAGCATACTGAGCATACTCCATCTTGGGAATGCAGGGGCTAAGGAGAACTTTCCCTGCAAATGCTGCTGTCACTGCTGGGAACCACTGTGGCACTAGGCACCAGAACAGACTGAATGGACCCTGTCTGTCCCGGGCTCTCAATGATGCCCCTGCTGGGCCCAGGCAGTCAGGAGGAGAAGGAAGCTGTGGAAAGAGGAAGGTCAGGAGGGGAAGCAGATAGAAGACTGGGGGCAGGGGGAGAGCAGCAGGAGCTAGTGGGGGAACCAGGGGCAGAGAGGGTCAGAAGATCGGGAGATAGGAACAAGTGTGGGGAGAGGGGCTGGAGCAGAGGGGTCTGGGAAGAGCAGGAGCTGTTCAAGGGTAGGAGCAGGAGAGGGAACATGGGCAGAATCTGGACAGTGAAGGAGATGGGGGCAGGGGCAAGAGTCAGGCAGGAGAGGATGGGTAAGAGTCGAGGGGTTAACGGTGAGGAGGCATGACAGGAGCAAGAGCTGGAGGCAGGAGTAAGAGGACAAGGGGACAGAGAGCCCTGGAGGCTAGGGCAGAGGGCTCGTAGCCACTAGAGCACAGTCCCCTGCAGAACCTGGAACGGAACCAATTATTCCTGTTCAGCAAATCGCTGTGAAACCCACTGGCAAAGTGCCTGTCTCCATCCCTTTTTAGTGGTAGGTTCACCTAGAAGATAAGAGCCTTCTACTGCTACCAGTTACTCTGGTAGCTCAAGTGGTAAAGGACTGTACTGTGGATCTAAAGATTCCCAGCTTTGTTAATGACCCAATATAGTATGGGCCAATATGGTTCCACAGGCAGAAATGTTTCTATTTTTTTTAACGTTTTAAAAAAAATATGAAAATACCTATTGGCTTTTGGAGCATCCCTCACAGACTCCAAGGAGACCAGAGTTCCTTGACTGCATTTGGTTCTAAGCCTTGTTGGACTTAATTGAAGCCCATACCGGACAGTTACTTGAAGACTGGTGACAGTTCCCTACACCCCTCATGGCAGGCAAGAAGGAAATGGATGGCATCACAGCTCTACATTGTGATGTCATCTTATCATCACAAGCCCAGCACTGTGGAGTCAGTGGTGAGGTCATCACAGGACCTGAGTGAGAGCTGACTCCTGACCTTTCTTATGTCTTCCTTTCAGCAGAGTTCAGCCCAGAGGGAGAACAGTTTCTGGGCCATACGGACACTCAGGGGAAAGTGAAGGGGAGACAGAAAAGAGAAAATTGAAAGACATCTAAGATGCAATGTGGGGAGAAATGGAAAAGAAGGAACCCAGGTGAGTCCCTGAGAACTAACAAGTGCCCTTTTCCATGCTGTACTACTGACATGGGAGCATCTGTGAAGGACAAGATGTGTGCTCACAAACACGGGAACAAGACTGGGGAGTGCCCTAAATCAGCACAGCTATGAAGATCTGTCTCATTGCTGAGTGCCAGGAATGTGATGCTGGAAGCTCCAGGGATTCTGGGATATTTCTAGTGCTGGGAATGGGAATACTTGGATTTTTCTCTAATTGTGCTGAGAGGCCAGGAAAACCAGTCAGTAATAAAGCAGATTCGAGACCTGAGACCAAATGTGCTTGCAGCTAGCTCATGGTCCCTATCCTGTCTGTGACCCTAGCTCAGGTGACAAAGCACTGACGCACCAGCAGCATCAGTGTCTTGCTGCATAAAATTAAAAGGAACAGAGAAGTCAGGAACAGAGGTCAAAAAATGGAGAGGGCAATGGGGAAAAGTTATCAGCATATGGTATGAGAAACAGAGAAGTACTGTGGGGTGGGGTGGAGGCTGAGACAGATGTCAGGATGGGAAGGATGCTAAGAGCCATAGATTCCAAGGCCAAAAGGGACCATTGTGATCACCTAGTCTGATGACCTGCATAACACAGTACAAAATAATGCCTAGAGTAGATCTTCTAGAAATCCAATCTAATCCCGATTTAAAAATGGTCAGTGATGGAGAATCCACCATGAGTCTTGTTCAATTGTTCGGATGGTTAATTATCTTCATTTTTAAAAAAGCAAACCTTATTTCCAATCTGAATTTGTCTAGCTGGAACTCCCTGCCATTGGTCACATTATACCTCTCTCTGCTAGACCAATGGTTCTCAACCCGTGGTACGCATGCCCATAGAGGTATATAGAGATCTTCTAAGGAGTACATCAACTCATCTAGATATTTGCCTAGTTTTACAATAGGCTACGTAAAAAGCTCTAGCGAAGTCAATACAAACTAAAATTTCATACAGACCATGACTTGTTTATACTGCTCTATATACTAGACACTGAAATGTATGTACAGTATTTATAGTCCAATTGATTTATTTTATAATTATATGGTAAAAATGAGAAAGTGAGTAATTTTTCAGTAATAACGTGCTGTGACACTTTTGTATTTTTGTCTGATTTTGTAAGCAAGTAGTTTAAGTGAAGTGAAACTTGGTAGTATGCATGACAAATCAGACTCCCGAAAGGGGCACAGTAGTCTGGAAAGGTTGAGAGCCACTGTGCTAGACTATCAAATATGTGTTCCCCATGTACTTAGACAGCAATCAAGTCTCCTTTTAAAAACATACTCCCTGAATAGAGATTTGAACCATGGACCCTGAGATTAAAAGTCTGTTGTTCTACTAACACCTTGTCCGTCTGAAAGACAGCACAGGAAGGACCTGCCTTGAATTTAATCTGTTGTCCTGGCCATGTGATGGTCACCAGGAAGGCTGACTTCACTGAACGGTGGTAGATGGAGTGAGTAACCACGGGCTTGAATGGAGGCCTCATCAATCCCATTGGTGCTACACACTGAAATCCCAAAAAGGAAAGGGGGGTGGGTCCCATGCCTGAATGATGGACACTGTGATAGAAAGGATGTCTGCTAAGATGAAATGCTAAGATGCTGCAGCACCCCCAAATCTTAACACCACGGATCTCCAGAATTACAGAGCAAACACCCTCCCTCAGAACTAAACAATATTCAAAACTGTGAACAGACTTAAAAAGACAATAAACTAACCATTGAGGAGTGGGGTCGGGGGACCATAAATTAAAACAAGCCAAGTATCAGAGGGTAGCCGTGTTAGTCTGAATCTGTAAGAGCAGCAAAGAGTCCTATGGCACCTTATAAACTAATAGACATATCGGAGCATGAGCTTTCGTGGGTGAATACCCATTTCGTTGGATGCATGTAGTGGAAATTTCCATAGGCAGGTATATATATGCAAGCAAGAACCTCCAGCCTGATTTTTGCTCACATATTTATACCTGCCTCTGGAAATTTCCACTACATGCATCCGCCGAAGTGGGTATTCACCCACGAAAGCTCATGCTCTGATACGTCTGTTAGTCTATAAAGTGCCACAGGACTCTTTGCTGCTAAAACAAGCCAGATCGCTACTAGTCCCTAACCAGAATCTTCCTATTGGCAAGATCCCTCACTGCAAGAGGTCCAACAGAAAATAAAAGAAAGTCGAACACACTACAGAATCTGGAGTCACAAACCGGAAGAAGAAAGTGGGACGTGCAAGGCACACAACGAACCCAGATATAAATGACCATGCCACTGACATAAAAGTAGAGAGATCAAAGCTCAGAGAGATTTTCTGCTCCATCATCCAAGCCAACAAAGAGTGAGGAAAGAATCTGTGAAAAGTCAGTCAGTCTCCATCCAAGCACAAGGGAGTAAAGCTCCTGCCCAGGTCAGTGACAATGGAAAGAGACAGCAAAGACAGCATCTCAGCTCTGTGTTGTGATGCCGCCCTACCAGCCCTGTGAGGCCAGCAGTGAGAGATGAAGCTTGGCCTCCCGTCCCAGAAAGGACCAGAGACTTCAGCACAGCAGCTGGGTGCACCATCTCCTAGCCTTAGGACCACATGAAGGAAAGTGAAGGAGAGACATAGAACTGTTAAAGAGGAGAGTCAAGAGGCAATGTGGGAAGGAGGAAAGAGACAGGAATTCAGATGAGCCCCTCAGAACAGATAAGTACTGTATGGAGAGCAAGTTTGTATGGGTCGAGGAGGAGAGTGGGGAAGTGAACAGGGGGATAAACCAAGGAAAATCCATAGGTAAGTGAGGCTGTGAAGATTTGACCCCACTGTTGAGTGCTAAAGAACATAATGCTGGAGCCTCATGGACTCTGACATGTTTCTGGTGCTGGAAATGTGGATTCTGGAATTATTTTACAATACACTGGGAGGCCAGGAAAGCGATCCCAGGAGCAATGAGGTTGTGCTACCTGAGGCCTGGACTTGTAAGAGACAATGGTGTGGATCTGGCATCTTTTCTTGCTGAGGAGGGGCATTTAACATATAAAGGTGGAGCCTTACTGATAGTTTGCCTGGGGGGTACTGAGGAGCAGATTGGGAACGATGGTTTGAGATTATATAAAAAAGGCTTATAAAGATAACATCTGTATTCCATCTGATCCATTTCAAAGGGAGAACAGGAGCTTTAAGTGCCTCAGGGAGTTTGACTGGAAGGGATTCAAGCAGAAGGAGCAGGGGATTCATGGGCCTAGAGTTTTGACTATGGAGTTTGCTGCAGGTGTGTGACTGGGACTTGACTGAGGCCATGTCTACATCTAAAATTTTGCAGCGCTGGTTGTTACAGCTGTATTAGTACAGCTGTATAGGGCCAGCGCTGCAGAGTGGCCACACTTACAGCAACCAGCGCTGCAAGTGATGTTAGATGTGGCCACACTGCAGCGCTGTTGGGCGGCTTCAAGGGGGGTTCGGGGAACGCGAGAGCAAACCGGGAAAGGAGACCAGCTTCGCCGCGGTTTGCTCTCGCGTTCCCCGAACCACCCTGCAAACCGCAGGGAAGGAGACCTGCTTGCTCGGGGGTTCGGGGAACGCGAGAGCAAACCGGGGAAGGAGACCAGCTTCGCCGCGGTTTGCTCTTGCGTTCCCGGAACCACCCAGCAAACCTCAGGGAAGGAGACCTGCTTGCTCGGGGTTCGGGGAACGAGAGAGCAAACTGGGGAAGGAGACCAGCTTCGCCGCGGTTTGCTCTCGCGTTCCCCGAACCACCCTGCAAACCGCAGGGAAGGAGACCTGCTTGCTCGGGGGTTCCAGGAACGCGAGAGCAAACCGGGAAAGGAGACCAGCTTCGCCGCGGTTTGCTCTGGCGTTCCCCGAACCACCCTGCAAACCGCAGGGAAGGAGACCTGCTTGCTCGGGGAACGCGAGAGCAAACCGGGGAAGGAGACCAGCTTCGCCGCGGTTTGCTCTCGCGTTCCCGGAACCACCCTGCAAACCGCAGGGAAGGAGACCTGCTTGCTCGGGGTTCGGGGAACGCGAGAGCAAGCTGGGGAAGGAGACCAGTTTGATTACCAGAGGCTTCCTCGGTGATGCTGGGATACCTGCTTATTCCACGGAGGTCAAGAAAAGCGCTGGTAAGTGTCTATACTTGATTACCAGCGCTGGATCACCAGCGCTGGATCCTCTACACCCGAGACAAAACGGGAGTACGGCCAGCGCTGCAAACAGGGAGTTGCAGCGCTGGTGGTGCCCTGCAGATGTGTACACCTCCTAAGTTGCAGCGCTGTAACTCCCTCACCAGCGCTGCAACTTTCTGATGTAGACAAGCCCTGAGTCTGCCACTGTGCTGCATTTTCACCTGCCAGCTGGGATGATTTGCCTTATTCCCCCCTTCCCACCCACCCTCGACCCCATAAACAGGGAATGAAAGGAGAGTATCTTCCACCTGACAAAAGCTATATTCTTCCCTCACAAAGCCTTCAGGTGAAGACCGAGGAGGTGGGGGTGGAGATGGGAGTGGGAGTGGAGGGATGGGCCCATGGAGAATAGAAGCCCACAGGAGCATTTGACAGAACAATGCCATGAAAATCCCAGCGGCGAGAGTGAACTCAATGGGAGCTGGAAAAACAACATTCTTATTGGAACCAGTGGCTATAAGAATCATTGAACTCCCCCACAAGCCTGTCTCTCTCAAATCTAACATCAAAATGATTCCAGATCAGAAGAGTGGGGCAGGGGCTAATGTCTGTGGGTTAACCCCTAACCATTTCCTAGGGGTAACCAGTGGGGACTTTTGACAGCAGGTTTCACCTTTTAGCAGCTGTCCAATCTGTACCAACAGGTCGACATTCAGGGGGTACCTGGGCGTTCCCCCTTTCCAGGGACTAGACAGCAGTGCCCAGTCACTCTGAGCAAGTGGCTGTGGCATGGCTCTACTGTGCACTGCAAAGCACCTTGTCTGTGATGTCCTGGTCACAGGAGGGGGGCAGCAGCTAGCTCTTTGTCTCTAAGGTGCCTTGGCTTGATGCACTGAGGTGAAGAGGAGCAAAGGGGAAGAGAGCAGGGAGGCAAATCCAAACCAGTTCCACCTTTCAAGGAGGAAGTAAGTGTGTGATCTCAAGTGCTTCCAGGCTCAATTCTCCCCTGGGGACCTTTGTCCAACTGCTCTGAAAGGAAAAAATACAGCTTCCCCTGAGCTGGCCAACTATCCGGATTATTCCCCTCCTTTGGAGAGGCATAACTGTGAGATGCAGGGGCACACCAGAGTGTCAGACATGGAAGCTAGGAAGATTTCTCCCATTGCTGAGCACTAAGTACATATGTGATGCTGTAACTCAGGGCTTAAATGTCTTTAAGAAATTCCCCTTTGCAGGGAATTACAAATTGCATTATGTAATAAGATCATTTCAAGTGGTATAAGGAGAGGCCTTATTTTAAAGCATGAGCACAAGGGGACAGAGTTAAAAACTGAGCTTTCAACCTTCAATCTGTAATTCCTGATTTCGGACTCCTTGGTTTTTCAACATTCAGGTCACATTGTTTTACATCTGCCTTCTAATTTTTGAGCCTTTAAGTAAAGACATTCATCCCCAATTTGTGTGTAATCATTACAAGTGTGATACTGAGAAAGTCATGTTAACCAAACTTTTCACAGGTGGCCACTGTGCATTCCTCATTTTCTAGGTACCCAACATGACATGAGACCCTGGTGTCTGAGCTCTTCACCACCATAGCTGAAGGGTGTGAGAGCAGTGCTCTGGATGTACAGGGTATGTCTACATTGCGATAAAAAACACATAGCACTGAGTCTCAGAGATAAAGTCAGCTGACTCGGGCTTGCACGGCTTGGGCTACGAGGCTAAAACTTGCATTGTAGTCATCTGGGCTCGGTCCAATGTTCAGGCTCTGAGACCCTCCCACTTTGTGGGGTCTCAGAGTCCTCATGCCAGCCTGAGCATCTACACAACAATTTTAGAGCCCCACAACCCTGCAAGTCTGAGTCAGCTAACCCGGGCCAGCCAGGGTCTTTTGTCACATTGTAGACATGCCTATAAGGTGCTATATGATGTTAAGTACTCTGAAAAATAAGGTGCTAAGTATTTCAAATTAGGCACCCAAAATTTTTTGATAGTTTTGGCCTTAATCTCTCTCTCGGTTCCACAGGTGTAAAATGGAGATAATAATACCGCCTCACTTCACAGGGAGGTTGTGAAGATAAAACTAAGATACTATGCTGAAATGCCCACAAGGTAATTAATAATGATGTTTTCAGAGCAGGGTTTGGATGCTGTGCAGTAAATAAGGCCTGGAGCCATACACTGAATGATGAGGATAAGAAATAATATTGAATAGCTACCCAGTCCTGTGCAGGGCTGATGTAATTAGTAGGCAAACTAGGTGGCCACCTAGGGCACCAAGATTTAGAGGCACCAAAAAGTGGTAACCCCCAATTTTTTTTTCACTATTGCTCCCGGCAGGGGGACGGGCTGCTCGCAGCTGTATTAGCACCTACCTCTGCAAGCATCATCTGCAACCTCAGGCCCCGCCACCTCCCTCCGCCGCATCCCACACCACTGCCCACCTGTGCCCCCGCTGCCAGCCCGGAGCTGCCTCCTCCCCAAGCCCCCGGGCTGCCGCATCGCTCCCTAGCCCACTTCCTCCGGCTCTGGCAGTCCCAGACCCCCTGCCACAGCAGCAGCTGCTGCCCAAGGGCTGCCAGCTGCAGATCGGAGCGGGAGACATCAGCCCGCCTGCAACTGGCCCTATTGACAGCAATGCAGTGGCGGGAGGTGGGGAAAAGGAAGAGGAGACCCATGGCCACCAGTCCAACTACGAGGGTGGATCATGGCCCTGCCAGAGTATACAGGGTTAAAGAGTTGCAAAAGTGTAACCATCCTCAGCATGTACCACCTTCCAAGGCTTCATCCCCATCGATCCCTGCAGCCCTGTGGAGCAGGTGAATAGATCCCCATTTGGGGGGAAACTGAGGCAGCGAACAGGGATGTGATTTGCCCAAGGTCACTTGGGAATTCATTGTCAGAGTCCTGCTTTGAACACAGGAGATCAAGGCTCCTAGTTCTGTGCTGGTTCAGACCATTAGACCAGAGGCCTTCAAGCCCTGAGCTCTGCACCTGCCCACACAAGGTATTAATCTGGGATTCAGGGGCAGCACATTGCAAGTTTTCAGTGAAGAAACATGGCTGTCTCGAACCCTTATGGCTACAGGAAAAATCTTCCAAAGGCCAGATTTTCATGTAACATGGGTGACCAGTTGTGTGGTGCACAACCACTGCAAGTGTGCGAGCAACTCAGGTTAAATGCAGCTGAACCCTGGGCAGGCTGCAGCACCCAAGAGATTTTTGTTCTCCCACCGAATGACAGCAGATGCACCAGTAACTTTACTAGGTAGAAGTTTAGTGACCACATTAGGGCCAACTACCCCCCATCATTCTCCTGATTGCTTGCACTGTTATTGATGAGAGATCTGCTGTGGATTGAGGGATGTATATGGACCTGCCTTTGCAGGCTCAGTCCTGGCCCAGCATTCGAAATAAATTGCCCTGAGTTTCAGAAGTGCTGAGAACCCTGGAGTTCCCACAGACATCAGGGGAACTGCAGGTGCTCAGCATCTCTGAAAATCAGGCCCAGAATGACACTGACCCCTCTGCACTGGCCAGACCTCTCTGAGTAAGGGGCTTCAGCAGCGATTGGCATGGGGCAGAGCAAAGCAACCAGGACGGTCGTGACGGAGGCTGGAACTCTGTCCTCGTCTCACACCTGTGGGGAAGACAGGCCTTCAGACACCCACTCCTGCCTGCATTGCACTTTCCAGCCCAGGAGCAAGGAACCATTTCACACCTTAGCACTGTGGGGAGCTGAAGCCCAGAACAGGGAAGTAACTTGCCTGAGGTCATGCGGTGAGTTGGTGCCAGGGTGGAGAATAGAAGCCAGATCCTGACTCCCAGCTCTGTGCTCTGATCCCCAAAACAGCCCTTTCCAGATCCATGGGGGTGGGGGGGGAAACCAGGAGGGATTCTTGCCGCGTGCAGGAGACCCAAGGCCATTTATTTACATTAAATATGTAGACTAAATAATGAAATTAATAAATTTTCAAGCAGAACGTGTTTTAATTCTAATGAACAATGCCACATTATGCAGTATTCATTTTTGAAAGTTTATAATAAACGATGCTCTGGGGGGAGGGGAGCGAGGAGCACAAGGTGGCATTTTCTCCTAGGGTGCAAAATATCCTTGCACCGGCCCTGATCCTGTGCACAGAATGAGGCAGGAGTGTTGTTTGAAAAAACAATATGTGATCATGCAATTAAAGTCTGTATCATAAAGTTTATGCTCAAGGGGACAAATTCAGATTGCACAAGCAACCTTTATTCTGGCATTTCCTAACTTCTGAGTACTTGACTTTGCAATCTTAATAATGTTCTTTTAGCATTTCATGTGTAATATAATATACTTGTTCTACATTATTGAGCATTTTCTTTTCCTCCAATCATTTTATATTATGTCTGTAATTCTATTAACTGCTTGCTTCTGTAATTTCCTTTGCATAATTGCTGATACTGTTCTATTTTGTTATCTTTAGTGATCAGTTTTGCTATAAAACAAAGGCAGCCTAAGACATGACTGTTTAAGCATCTGCAATAATGAGACTAAATGTTGGCATTAAAGAGCCAGTGTGCATAGAGCCTCTTTTGTGAAGAATCCCTACTGGAAGTTGCTGAGATCTCTCTTTTTTTTAAAACCTTTTAAAATAAAGTACTCCCTGTATTCCCTCTGTCCTCTGCATCCCTGGCAATTCTTTTTGTCAATCAACAAATTAATAATCAGCAGCAGTAGGAGCCCATTGTGCGTTTAAACTGCAGGGTGACTTTCTACTGACATAAGATTTCAGGTTTGTGCTGTGTTAAATGCCAGAAGTCAGGGCCAACCTGCAGGGAGCCCTGAGCTAGGTTGTTTGGGGAACTGGAACTGGGGCTGACCTCACATACCATGGCAGCTGGGGAAAGGAGTATTCATCTCTGAGATGATGTTAGACCTTGTCTACAGTCAGGGATAGCTTCAATACTGCAACTGGTATAGCTGTGCCACTGGTGACTCTCACAGCATTACTACACTCAGAAAATGCATCTTGTTAGAAACTAACACAATGTTGCCTTCAGGACAGCAAAAGACAGTTGTGTTGGAAAATGTGTGAAATGGGATATTGTTAAATACACCTTGCTCCTGTCCAGGGCCAGCCTTAGGATTTATGGTGCCCTAGGTGAGATTATTTAACTGGTGCCTCTGTGCCTGATCTGCTCTTAGCAACACAAACATAAGCTTACAGTATTGGAAAACTTGCCACATTCACGTTATTAAAACCAGTTTAACTTAATTAAGCACACTGTAGTGCTGATGGACTAGCACGAAAGAAGCAGCACTATAGAAAAAATTCTGATATGACAGAATGATGCAAATAATATTTTTTTTTAATTTATCAAAATTGTATTGGAAATTTATATGAAGAGGTATTGAAACAAAGATTTGTTTTTAATTAAAAGCAATCTTTCTGGCTTTTTTGGCTGCAAAATCAGTAATAATGTCATCGTATGACAAAGACAAAGTCGTGTCTTGTTCAATTGCAAGAATAGCAAGACCAGTTAAGCGTTCCTGACTCATTGTAGAGCGGAGATAGTTTTTAATGAGTTTAGTTTTGAGAAACTCCGTTCTCCTGATGCTACTGTTACAGGAATTGTCAGTAGAATACGAGTGGCAATGTACACATCAGGATATATGTAAACAAGTTTGCGGGTATGAATAAACTGTACAATGTCCATCACCGATTTTGCATGTGGCAACATTGATGACAGTGTACTCAATTCTTCGTACAGTTCAAGTCCATTTAAATCAAAACTATCACCGTGCTTCAGGAGGCTCTCTAGGTTCTTGCACTTTGTCATTAGTTGCTCTTGTTTTCCTATTTCGTTGAATTTAGTTATGTCATACAAAAATCCAAACTGTTCATGGTGTACTTGCAAGGTATTAAACCTTTCATCAACAGCAGATACTGCTTTATCCATCACAACATTAAAAAATTCAACCTCAAATTTCTTTTCTGGATCGTCTATGAGCATGATCTGCTGTACAGATTCTTCACAAAGAAGTGTCCCTGGCCTTTTTAACTCATATTAACTACGTATTTACTTTATGAAAGTTGGAGAAAACATTGTGAAAACGTAAAACATTGACTGCCCAACTTCTGGGCTGGCAAAAGTTATATTGACTCACAGGGAAAAAAAAAAGCAGGAGAATCTTAGTACAACATATGGTCATTCTATACCAGGGGTCGGCAACCTTTCAGAAGTGGTGTGTCAAGTTCACTGTAATTTAAGGTTTCTCATGCCAGTAATACATTTTAATGCTTGTAAAAGGTTTCTCTCTATGTCTATATTATATAAATAAACTATTGTTATTATCTGAGGTTTTGGCCACCGGTCCTGCTCAGGCCACTGCCAGCTGAGTAAATGAAACCCCAAACCGGCAGCGGGCTGGTGGCTGGAACCCTAGACCTGCTGGTCTGGGGTTCTGACCACCAACTCCTGCCAGCCAGGATCCCAGCTGCCAACACCCCCTCAGCCCGCTACCAGCCTGGGATTCTGCTCACTCAGGCTGGCAGGAGGCAGAGTGGGGCTGGCGGCTGAGCTCCTGACTGGCAAGGGGCCGGCAGCTGGAACCCCGGAGTAGCAGTAGGCTGAGTGCTGCTGGCACCCCAGACTGGCAGCAGACTGAGCCACTCAAACCCCCACCGGCCCTGCTCAGCCCGCCACCAGCCCACTCAGCCTGCTGCCGGCTGAGTGAATGGAACCCCAGGCTGACAGCAGGTTGAGTGGTTCAGCTGGCCTGCTCAGCCCACTGCCAGCCTGGGGTTCCTTGGGGGTCCCCAGGCAAGCAGCAGGTGCTGAGTGGGGCCGATGGCTGGTATCCCAGCTGGCAATAGGGCAGCAGCTGGAACCCCAGAGCAGTGATGGGCTGAGCCGCTCAGCCTGCTGCTGCATACCATCAAAAATCAGCTCCCCTGCCACCTTTGACACGTGTGCCGTAGGTTGCCGACCCCTGCTTTATACACTAGTAAGGAGATGAGCATATTACAGTTGTTGGAGGGCTCTTATCAGGAGTAACAGGCTATAGGAAAGTCAGTCAACATTTTTTGTTTCTCTGATGAAAACTGGCCCACTCCCTGCCTCAAACCAAACCTGTCACTAATAATTGTCAACAACTTAATTTTCTGTTTTTGGCCAAGATATTGATTTTTTTTTTTAAAAATATTGAAATTGGATTCAGGATTGTTAGCAAGAATTTTTGGTAAACAAAGTTGTTAAATGACAATCTAAATGGCAACACAGTACTGCTTTCATGCTTGGCTCACCCCCTAGCCTGCTGGTCCAACAGCTGCAGTAGAGGAGGAGATAGGTGGAAAACTGCAGGACCCCAAAATCCACCTCTTGGGGTGCAGAGTGGCAACAGCAGCAGCAAACCCTCAGGTCCGATCACACACCAATGGGTACCGCCACCAGCCTTACGGACCATGGTGAAGTTAGCACAGCATCTGATCTCAGGGACGGGGCACCCATGGAGCCACAGCAGCTCATCCTGCCCTGGGCAGCTCCCCCCGGATGAGATGGATCGCTGGCAGCTGCCAGCCCGGGGGAGAGGCACTCCCCAGCTAGGGTGGCCAGATCCAGATGTCCTGATTTTATAGGGCCAGTCCCGATATTTGAGGCTTTGTCTTATATAGGCACCAATTACCCCCACCTATAATGACCAGACAGAAAGTGTGAAAAATCAGGACGGGGGGGGGGGGGTAAAAGGAGCCTATATAAGAAAAAGACCCCAAAATTGGGACTGTCCCTATAAAACAGGGATATCTGATCACTGTACCCCAATCGCCTATCCTGATTTTTCACACATCTGGCTAACCCCAGCCAAGCCCTATGTGACATTCCAATCCTGGCTGCCTGCCAAGGAAGTGAGTTACTTTCACTTTCATTCCTCAGCAGGCAGGCAGCCAGCCTCCCCTCCCTCCACCTATCCCCCAGCACCTCACCCAACCCAATCCTGATGGAGGGGAGGGAGGAGAGAGAGAGGGGTGCTCCTGAGGAGGAGGGAGAAAGGAGGGGGTGCTCCATGGGGCAGGGGGGAGAAGAATGGATGTTATGGGGGACAACAAAGGATACTGGTTCCAGAGCCTTCCTCGCCTCACCTCACCTCAGCCAGGGGGGAAAGAGTCACACTCACAGGTGAGCTCCTTCCCCAACCGTTACCCCCTCCCCTTCCCAGAGACCCCAGCAGCCAATCCCATTCCTCAGACTGTGCTGCATTCGGCTCTCTCTAGGACCCAGCAGCCCTGTTTCTACACTGTCTGTGCTGCCTGCAGAGTGGTGCCCCCAGGCAGAGTGAGGCCCTACGCGGCTGCCTATTCTGCCTATGCCTAAGGATGGCCCTGCTCCTGTCTACAAAAGATGCTAAGTCATATTTTACATCACATTTAGTTAAAAACATGTTAGCACATTTTTTACCAATGAAGCACTTTCTCAGCGTAGACATGGCCTAAGTGTAGAAAAAGGCAAGCCAGGGTTTGCACTGATTGCCAGCTGGGGCTAAACTTATTAGCTCAGTCTGTGCAAATCCCTGCATATCTTTGTCTACACTTAGGGGGTCAGCATTAGTGCAGTTAATCTGACCTTTGGCCACCAAATTTTGAATCAGGCCTGATTCTGAGAGTATCCTTGGCGCTGAAACTTAGAAACAGAAAGGGGAATTCACCCATGTTGCAGTTAGCATAGCTGTCACAAATTGACCCCAAAAGCTCTCCATAATGAACCTTCCAGTGCAAAGCTGGCTTTCTGTGGGTGCTTCAGTTAGGGTGACCGGACAGCAAGTGTGAAAAATTGGTACAGGGGGTGGCGGGTAATAGGTGCCTATATAAGAAAAAGCCCCAAATATCGGGACTGTCCCTATAAAATAGGGACATTTGGTCACCCTAGTTCCAGTGCAGAAATTATACTGGGGTAGAGTGGGCAAAAGGAGGGAAATGTGTGAGTGTTACCAGAGCAGACTACTGTTTCAGTGATTTCTCAGTATGGCAGTGTCAAGTATAAGTTAGGGCAGTGCCTTGTCCCTCAGCAGCAGCAGTAGAATAGAAGAAAAGTAAGCAGGCTCCCCCAGGTCTATAGCCATAGTGCAGGATTGAATCTGACCCAGTGTGTCATGAGGGCTTGGGGGCAGGGTTATTTGGGCTCCCCTGAGGGACCTGGCATGTTAAGGTTCCATCTGGAAAAGAGGGAAGCTGGGCAGTGTTGAGAAGTGTAGCAGGAGACAACTGGCAGATGGAAGGTGAGACAATGTTGGAGGTGAGTGGAAGGAGGTCTGGGTCATTTGTCTTGGGAACAGGACATCAGCTTACTCAAGACACTGCCTGGAGTCTACAGCCCCCTGTGTACTCTTAAGGTTAAAGGAACCTAGGCTTAGCAAGGCTGTATTGAGATAAAGTGTGGAAGCTAAGCCAACTCTAGGATTATGATCAGTAAACCAAGGAGGCATTTTAACTGTATAATGGATGTACTTAGTGTTATTTACTGACTTGTCAGGCCTTGCTATTGAAGGTGACTTGCAAAGAGGAAATAATATCCTGGCTTCATGTTCTCTTTTGCTTTCTTAATGTATGAAGCAAGCATGCCCGGCTCGTCGGAGTTTTATAAAAGGTATTTTTGTTACCTTAGAAATATCAGTGATGTCAATTCGATCTTTCCTGTATGACAAAGTCCAACTGGAGAGCTGCCAGAGAGTGGTCCTCTTGGGATCCAGGAAGTGAGCAGGCAGACTGCTAAAGGACCCTCCCCCCAGTCTAAGGGGAGGATCTACAGGACCTGGAAGCCAAATGATTCTAAGGGACTACTAATGAGATAACAGGGACAGGAATGAGGTCAAAGTGTCAAACGAAGGTGGAAGGCCCATAGATTAGCCCTAGAATTCTAAAGGCCCCTTTCCCCATGAGCTGAAAAGAGGTTACCTCAGGTCAGCTAGGGACACCTGAGTCCAATTAAGGACTACCTGGGGGGGAAGGAGATGAGAGAAGCTGTGTCTCCTGGGTGGAAAGCTGCTTTCCTCCCTATAGAGGAAGCAACGGGACTGACTGACTGTTTGAGGAAGGACAGGCATCCAGAGGCCAGCATAACAAGGCAGCACCCTGGAGAGGGGGTAGGGAGTGGTATGTTATATTCCCTTCTAGTATAATGAATTTGCTTCTCTGTGTTTGGCTGAAGAGTCCTACTTGGACCTACCCTGAGGCCCATCTTGTAAATGTTGAAAAATATTATCTGAATGGGGAGTAATAAAAACTCTCTGGAGCAGAGGCGGTGGGTTGTATGGGCCCATGGTGCCCATGCTCCAGAAATATTCAGAGCAAGGGGTCCCGGCTCCACCAATGTTCAGGGCCTGGTCTCTCCCCTGGCTGCCCCTGCACACCTCCCCCAAAGCATCTCCCGGCCCTGCATGGCACCAGCAGCAGCAGCACAGTGGGGCTAAGGCAGCAGCAGCACAGTGGGGCTAAGGTGGCTTCCTGCCCACCCTCACTCAACGCAGCATGGCATTCCTGGAAGCGGCCGGCACATGCTGGGGGGGTGAGTCTCTGTGCACTGCCCTGCCCCAAGCACTGACTCTGCCATTGGAACTGCGACCAATGGGAGCTGTGGGGGCAGTGCCTGTGGACAGCAGCGCTTGGAGACCCCCGGCCTCTCTGCCTAGGGTTCGCTGCCAGAGGGGTGTGGGGATCATTTTTGTGAACTGCCTGAGGTAAGTGCTGATCCCCTGACCTCTTCCTGCACCCCAACTCCCTCACAGAGCCTGCACTCCTCACCCTCTCCCATACCCAAACTCCCTCCCAGAACCCACACCCCCTCTTGGACCCCTGCTCCAGCCCAGAGCCTGCACTCAGCACCCAAACTTCCTCCCAGAGCCTTAGGCAGGTGGGGGGAGCAGGACTTGGACCCGTTCTGGGCACCACCAAAAATTATACAAACTTGCCGTCCCTGCTGTAGAGTAGAAGTAACTTGGTCCAGGCCCCTGCTGTCTGAGGGGGAAATGCTGAGCCTGGCAAGGTAAAGGAGGTGCCTTGCCACACCTGGTTTTGCTGGATGATTTGCTGTGGGAGTTGGGGAAGGATGTCTCACAGTATTGCCAACTCTCAGTATCTGGAGTGAAATCCTGGCACCATTAAAATCAATAGCAAAACCCCAGTGAAGCCAGGATTTCACCCTTGGTGTTTTTCTTAAAGCCCTAGCAGTAGCAGAAAGGGCGGCCAGCACGTCCCTCAGCCCCCATTGGCCTGGAATGGCAAACCACAGCCAGTGGGAGCCACAATTGGCTGAACCTGAGGATGCAGCAATTAAAAAACTAGCCCAGCCCACCAGGGGCTTTCCCTGAACAAGCAGCAGCCCCAGCTTGAGAACAACTGCTCTAGGAGATGCTGGTGATGAGGTGTATACTAAGCCCCATTGCTTGCTGGAGATAGGTGTCTCTCTGCAGACCAGACTTAGGTAGGATAACCATACATCCTGTTTCCACTGGGACAGTCCCTTTTTAAAGTCCTGTCCCAGCCATCCTGGGTTATTTGACAAAAGTAGGCATTTGTCCCTGATCAAGTTGGCAAGGGAAAATGGAACAAATGCCCACGTTTGTGTAAAAAAAAAAAAAAAAAAAAAAAAAAAAAGGGGGGGGGTGCAGTGCTGAGGAACATGCGGGGGGCAAACAGAGATGCCAGCCCCATGCGGGGGGGGTGCTGGGCTGGAGGGGGAGGGAGGGAGGAAGGGTTCCCGTGTGTGGGGGCAGGCAGAGTTCCAGCCACAGCCTCAAGCAGGGAGTTGGAAGGGTTTGAGTGACCAGGAATAGCCTTGAGTGGGGGTCCAACAGGGTTCGAGTGACAAGGCCATCTTAGACTTTATCTATTTCTGCTTGCATTCCAGAACCAGGAACTTGCTCCCTGGAGTGAGGTACCTAAATCATTTCTTGAGGGAATGAAAGGAGCCTGCCTTACTCCACACAAAACAGCAGCAACAGGCGGTGGTGGTGCCCATGTCATAACTCTTAGCTCCGTGGATGGAGAACTCAGCTGGGATGTAGGAGACAGGTACAATTCAACTACCTCTGCCTGGTGGGAGAAAGGATTTGCACAGGAGTCTCTCACTCTCAGGAGAGAGCTGTAACCAGTGAGCTCTGGAATATTCTGATGTAGGGTTCCCTCAGTCTCTCCTCTTGAAGCTGTTTCATTGTGAATAAATAAGCAAAGGAGTAGGGGGACTGGAGCCCGGGTCTCACCTTCTCGGGCCTAATGACTAGTTAAGTAATCAGCATAGCTCAGTGGTTAAAGCTCATATCTGAGAAGTGGGAGACCTCTGCTGAAATCCTTCCTTCCCCTCCTGGAGGGAATTGAACCTGGATCACTAACATCCCAGCAGAATGCTTTAACCACTGGGCTGAAGATCATAAAATGTCCAGCTCCATGCCATTGAGCCCAAATGGGGCCTAACAGAGTGAGCATGCCTACCAGACTGAGGCCCAGTAGGAAAAAGAAGTGTTTGCCCACCAACCTTCCTGTGGTTCATGGATTGAATGGTACAGGCATCCTGGTGACTGGACTAAGGCAATAGTGCACATGCCCAGAGACAAAGACATGAGTACAAACGGAACTTCTACAGCAGAAATTTAGGCCCCAGGTGAGTTTAGGCACTTACAGAGTTAAGTGTCAGCTGACTGGGAGTTGCAGTGGAACCTAAAACTGAGGTTTAGATGCCTAAGTACCTTGATTGATCTGGACCATACATGCTCTGTGCCTCTGTTTCTTTGGCTGTAAAACAGAGATGCCAGGAAGTGATGCAAAGCTTCACAAAGTAATGTGTGTAAAGTGCTTGCGGAGAACTTTGGGTATAAGTGCAAAGAATTACCATTATGATCACTATTATTATTGTCTTAAGTGGAAATCTTTTCAGCTAATAAGCAAGCCACCCCCAGCCCTTACTGCTGCTGACTGCTTACCTAACCTACTCTTTGAAAACACAGCCCCTTGTTCCTCCTAAAATCTCATGCCTAGACAGTGAGTGCTTGGTTGCTATCTCCCAGGTGCCCAATGGAGCTAATGTGAAAGGAATAGATGACCCATACATGGGTCAGATTTTCAAGCATTCATCACCTAAAATGAGGCCAAATGTAAGTCCTCAGCAGCACCTGTTGTGATACTTTTGGTCTGCTTTTCCAAATGGCTCAGCACCCAAAATGCTGATCTCCTTTATCAATCAGGCCACTTATTTTGATATTAAGGGGGAGTGGAAATGTGCCCCCTTCCACTGTAGCTGTCTTGCAACTTTGGGCCCTAGTGTATTTTAAAAATGAAAAGCAAATGAGAAGGTGAGATTAGACAAGACTTAGCAGCTAATTAGTATCCGGCCAGAGAGAGGAAGGGAGTAATGCATTAGGGATGGGGAGAGTGATCCTACAAAAACATCCTGTCTCCCCAAAATGTGTTTACATTGTAAAGGGTAATGAATAAACGCAGCCCTCTTTCACTTACTTCCTTAATATGACTGCTAATTGCCTGCAGTTCCAGGGTTTGTTTTGCCACGTGAAGGGCTAGCAATGGAGTGCCCAGGAACCACAAGTTCCCCCATCCCCTAATGGAAAATGTGAAGAGGCGAGCATGTGTTTGCCAGGGAATACATTCAGCATTATTACCCATTGGGTGTGCTGTATACGCATGTATACCATGTGGAAACTTTCTTATTTTGTTGTCGTGCCTCAGGACCCAGTGAGATGGAGGCCCTTTTGTGCTAGGCACTGTACAAACAAAGTAGTACAGATTCCTGCCCTGAGGAGTTTGCAAGCTGAATAGACAAGGAAGACCCAGGGTAGGGAAAAGAGATAGTGCATATGAGCAGAATCAGTGTGATGACAGCAAATGGCACATTAGTGCCATGTTGTGGGGGGGAGTGGGGTTAATATTTTTGGATGGGTTTAGTTAGGCGTGATTAGCTACGTGTATAGAAAAGGGGACTGGAGAGAGGACAACAATGAAGGGAGATAGAGGAGGGGAGGAAGGTACAAGCAGCAGGTGTGGGATGAGGCTGGGGTGAAGCAATCACAAGGGGAGTTGGAGCAAGCAGCCAGTCAGCACAGGGCAGAGGCCTAAATCCATGAAGATCACGCCTAGAGATCAGAGCCCATAGGTGGTGGGGTAGGAAAGTATTTGTTCCTGGTTTATGGATCACTCTGGGGCTTAGGCAGGGCCGGTGCAAGGATGTTTCACACCCAAGGCGAAACTTCCACCTTGCACCCCCCCCCGACGCCCCTACCCCGGGGCATCCCCCCCGAGGCAACTTCCCCCCTCCGCCCTGAGGCACCCCCCTTGTGGCAGCTCCCCATCCCCTACCCTCCGCCCTGAGGCACCCCCACACCCCAGCTCACCCCTGCTCCGCGCACGAGCACCCCAAGCACACCATTGCTGCTTCACTTCTCCCGCCTTCCAGACTTGCTGTGCCTAAGCTGATTGGTCTCTCAATCTTGGGAGGCAGAAGAAGTGAAGCAACTCACCCCTGTCCTGCCTCCTCCTCTGTCCATGAGCACGCCATGGCGCCGCAAGCCTGAGAGGCAGGAGAAGTGACGCGGCCATGGTGTGCTCAGGGAGGAGGCGGGGCAGGGGTGAACTGGGGCAGGGAGTTCCCCTGCATGCCGACCCCCCTTTACTTGCTGCAGGCGGCCCTCGCCACACTTCCCTGCCCCAGCGCCCTCCACCTAAATGCCAGCGATGACTGGGGCGGCCAAAGATCCGGTCACCGTGATCGCTGCTGAAGAAAATGGCGCCCCCCCCAAATGTCAATGTCCTAGCAGACCACCTAGGTTGCCTAAATGGTTGTACCAGCCCTGGGCCTAGGCAGGACATGGACATGCTGACACTTAAAGTGACTCATTGTCCGTATGCACAGAGGCAGAAACTTAGGTGTTTAGGGAACTTTTACAGTAAAATTTGGGCACCAAGTGAGTTTAGGCACCTATTGGGTTAGACTGCAGCTGAGTGAAGGTTTTGTGGATCACAGTGATACCTAAAACTAGGATTTAGGTGCCTAAAACTAGATTTTTAAGCACCTTTGTGGATCTGGGCCAGAATGTCTGGAGTTACTACTCTGAAAACAACCTCAGTGTTAGCTGGTCTCTGCTAAGGCTGCTTTGATGCTTGCTCCTACAGGCCTCAATTTCATTGAGCCCTGGGGTTGGCTCCATCCAGAATTTGTCGGTTTCTTCCCCAAGCTCACCTGGTGCTAGGGTGACCAGATCACAACACTAAAATATCGGGACACAGTGGGGTGCCGTCAGCCCCCCCACAGTCCACCCCCTCTCCTTCCAGACTCTGCCCCCACTCTGCCCCAGGTCCTGCCCTCTCCCCACTCGCCCCCCCACCTCACCCTTTCTCATCCCTCGGCCTGCCGCTGGCTTGCTGCATCCCTCCTCAGTCCCCCACCCACCGCTCGCCTCCTCACTGTCCTCCAGCCGCCCGCCCCTCGCTCGCCTCGTCACCCTCCCTCCGCGCCACTCGCCTCTTCATCCCACTCCCACCACTCGCCCCTACACTGCCGACTTCCCCTCTTCCCGGTGGGTGCTGTCCACCCTGCCTCTTCCCACCCAAGCACTCACCCTCACTCCTCCCCCATTCCACCCCCTTACCCCAAGTCCCTGCCCCTGTCCTGCCTCTTCTCCACCTTCTCCCCCGAGCACACCACATCCCTGCTCCTCCCCATCGCTCTCCTGGAAAGCACTAAGTGCCTCCAAACAGGGGAGGGGGGAGGAGCGGGGACATGTGTGCCGGGGGAAGGGAGGGAGAAGGAGGCGAGGAGGGGGAAGCTTGGCTGCCATTTTTCCCCCTGGGTGACTCCACAGAGTCGGCACCTCCCTCCCACTCGCCTCCTTACCTGAATATTAGGACAAATGGCATCCCGAGCATACATTGATCAGAATGCGAGACAAAGGGTTAAATATCAGGACAGTCCAGATTTTGTCAGACATCTGGTCACCCTACCTACCTGGTGCAGACAAGGGAGGGAGGGGGCAGTACAAAAGTCACAGTGCTCCCAAAAGGAGGTGTCTCCTCTTCACTAATGTCACTGTGGGAGATGTTTGTCTTGCCTTTCTTCCTCTTCACTATCTCATTAGTTAGCTGTCAAAATATTAAAATATCAGGCTGTATTTCTTTAAGACAACTGTCAGTTAAGCTAAAAAAGAACTGGAGCTGCTCTAGTCTTTACCTCCTCACTTTAGATATCTCTTGAAAAAGGTGAGGTCTTATCCCAGGTTAAAACAGCAGTGAAGAGACGGCAACTCAGCCATAGGTGAGCAGGGAGCCTGGGACTGCAGTTGAGCAGCTAACCCAAGTTGAAAGCTGAGTTGCCAGATCTTCACTGCTAAATTTAGCTAACTCATTAGCCAACCAGCATTAAGGCCACGTGTTTTATTTGTAGTATAGACCTACCCTTAAATTGCTATATGACGTTACTGTGCATTGTTAAGCTACATCCATGGCTTCACTTCACTTCTGTAGGGGACAAACAAGTCCTCTATATATACATCCTATAAAATCTCATGGGATCCTTTCGGACGAGAGTTAGTAAACAAACAGACTCTATGGTGATTTCCCTTTAATTCACAGCTCTGCATTTACTTAAATCAAGTCAGTATATTATCTTGACTGGCCTCCCCATAGGCCTTTTGTCAGCCCAGATCTGTAGAACTCATTAATCATTTTGTATTGTGTTTTTTATTTACATGGCACTACTTTAAACATTGCAGGAAGTTTTGCTTGTTTCTTTTCTTTTCTTTTTTTTAAACTTCCTCTTGCTATTATGCCTTTTGTCTCTGCCCCTGCATTGTTCATTTATTTGAGTTCCCTTTGTGCCTTGTCTCAAGGCTGTGACCAATGGCGCAGTACAGGATATGCATTGCAGTAAGGCACACAGGGAAAACAAGTCTTATTCAGCAGCTCAAGATTGTGGGGTTTGGGGTGTTTTTTAAAGCAGAAGCCACATCACATGAAGCGTAATGGTTGTATTGCACCTTTTGCATAAACTGTGTCCTTGAGCAGAGTTAAATCTCCTACTGTTTGTGATAAAATAGTAACTGGAGAGAAAAATAGACAAAGGAGAAAAGAAATGAGGGAGAGCTAATGAGGCAGAGACATACAGGAGCTCAGTGGTTTGAGCACTGGCTTGCTAAAGCCAGGGCTGTGAGCTCAATCCTTGAGGGGGGCATTTGGGGCAAAAATCTGTCTGGGGATTGGTCCTGCTTTGAGCAGGAGGTTGAACTAGATGACCTCCTGAGGTCCTTTCCAGCCCTGATATTCTATGACATAATGAAAGCTGTTCCCCATAGCAGGAGCTTCAGAAGAAAGCTTACAAGTCAGTGACAGAGAGATTTATATTAAAGGGAGATGAGCAAGGCAGATGCTGAATGAGTAGAGTGTCACACCTGATAATGTGAAAGGTATAAATAAGGACCTGTGGGGAGGAAAAAAATAAGGCTGTTCTTTTAACTCCACCAAAATACATTAGACATGCAAGACTGAGTTTAGCCTTGGTGTAAAGTGTATACAACTCCCATTGTGAGGTGTTGTGAAAGCTTATGCCAGGACAGAGCTGGCCCAACGTGCTTTTTGGAGAAATAGCAGTGGGGCTTGGGGGAGATGATAGACAATTGGCATCTGTGAGCAATGGGAAGGAAAAGTGGGAGAGAGAGAGAGAAAGTGAAGGGCCATGAATGAGGCTGGCACAACAACATGGATTTACCATTGTCATGGACCCTGTGTAGATTTTTACACTGGTATAAAGTGCAAACATTTGGATTATTATTTATATTCCTGTAATGCCAAAGAGCCCTTGTCATAAACAGATGGTTAAGGATTAATGTCTCTCTTACCTGTAAAGGGTTAAGAAGCTCAGTAAACCTGGATGACACCTGACCAGAGGACCAATAGGGGGACAAATCTTGGTGGAAGGAAGTCTTTGTTTTTGCTTTTTGTTTTGTTCGTTGTTTGCTCTTGGGACTAAGAGGGACCAGACGTACATCCAGTCTCTCCAAATCTTTCTGAATCAGTCTTTCATGTGTCAAAATTGTAAGTAACAACCAGGCAAGGCAGATTAGTCTTATGTTTGTTTTCTCAACTTGTGAATGTTTCTTTTTGCTGGAAGGATTTTTACCTCTGTTTGCTGTAACTTTGAATCTAAGGCAAGGGGGAGGGGTCCCTCTGGTCTATATGTATCTGAGTACCCTGTAAAGCATTTTCCATCCTGATTTTACAGAGATAATTTTTACCTTTTCTTTCTTTAATTAAAAGCTTTCTTTTTAAGAACCTGATTGATTTTTCCTTGTTTTAATATCCAGAGGAATTGGACCTGAACTCACCAGGGATTGGTGTGGGAAAAAGGAGGGGGGATGGTTAATTCCTCCTTGTTTTAAGATCCAAGGAGTTTGGATCTGTGTTCCCCAGGGAAGGTTATGGGGGAACAGAAAGTGTGCCAGACACTACATTCTGGCTGGTGGCAGCGTTACCAGATCTAAGCTAGTAATTAAGCTTAGAAGTGTTCATGCAGGTCCCCACTTTTGTACTCTAAAGTTCAGAGTGGGGAAAGAAACCTTGACATGGTGAGCAGTGGTGTGGGATTTTTAAGAACCAAAAGCCAGTAGGATTTTTTTTCTCTCCTTTCTAGCTGCTCGGAAAGCAGCCTGAGGGCAGAGGTGTTAAGTTTTTAACAAGGGTCTTTGTTAAGAGGAGGCTTCTAGCTGTGAGCAAGCAGACAGCAAAAAGGAATTTACAAGTTGAATTGTTTTTTCTTTCTACCTCTCGAGTATAGCTAGTTAGAAAATCTCTGTTAACCAAGCAGCCCTGAGCGGAGTGCATCCTAGGTTTCAGGGACCTGCAGAGGGAGGTGTGGCCAGCACAAGAAAGCAGAAAAATGAGTACCAGTGGAGCAACTAACAAACTAGAAATGGCTAGGCTGGAAGCAACAGAGAAAGACAATGAACATAAGAGACGGATGGAACTAATTAATGCAGAAATAGCCAGGGAAGAAGCAGCCCACAAGAGAGCTATAGAGATAAAACAAAAAGAGACAGAGATGATAAAAAAAAAAGAAGAAAAAGGCAAAGAGGCTGACCACCGGAGGGCTTTGGAGCTCCAGAGGGTGGCCCACCAGCAGGCCCTGGAATTAGAAAAGGCTAAACAGGATGGACCAGCTAACCCTAACAACCCTTCTCCAGGTACTGTTCCCCATCCCAGAAAATTCCCCACCTACAAGGCAGGTGATGATACTGAGGACTTCATAGAAAATTTTGAAAGGACCTGCCATGGGTATAACATCCCTACAGACCAGTACATGATAGAGCTGAGGCCACAGCTCAGTGGACCCTTAGCAGAGGTGGCAGCTGAAATGCCTAAGGAACATGTGAACGATTATGATCTTTTTCAAATCAAGGCCAGAATCAGAATGGAGCTAATACCTGACCATGCCTGCCGGTGGTTCAGAGCCCTAAGATGGAAACCAGATGTGTCATTTACCCGATACGCCTACCACATTGGAAAGAATTGGAAGGCCTGGATATCAGGAGCAAGTATTAACTCTCTGGAAGAGCTGTCCCTCCTAATGCAAATGGAACAGTTCTTAGAGGGTGTTCCTGAGGAAATAGAAAGGTACATCCTAGATGGGAAACCCAAAACTGTAACTGAGGTGGGGGAGATTGGAGCCAGATGGGTGGAAGTGGCAGAAAAGAAAAAAACTACTAGCAAGGGGAGCGAATATCAGAAGGGGCAAACCAAAAATAAACGCTATCACCGAGGGCAACCCAAGATCCCACCTACAACCTAAGGAAAGCCCCAGACACCCTATTGTCCCACCTCACCAGTCTCCAACAACCCACCTCAGCCCAGTGACCAGTCAGCTGGGCGATGTTTTAAATGTAATGAACTGGGACATATAAAGGCCAACTGCCCCAAGAACCCCAACCGAGTACAGTTCATTACACCACCATCACACCAAAGATCCCCAGGCCCAGATGCCCCTCCAATATCCTCGGAGTGAAGGGAAACCTTGAGAGTGAGCGGAAGGAAGGTTATCGCGTGGAGAGACACCGGGCCACAAGTGTCAGCTGTCCACCAATCCTTAGTGAACCCCAAAATCATCAACCCAGAGGACCAAATGACAATTTACCCATTCATGTCAAAATCTTTAAACTTGCCTACAGCTGAATTGCCTGTCCAGTACAAGGGTTGGTCAGGAATGTGGACTTTTGCAGTCTATGACAATTATCCCATCCCCATGCTATTGGGGGAAGACTTGGCCAACCATGTGAAGCTGGCCAAGAGGGAGGGAATGGTCACCCGCAGCAAGGCCAAGCAAGCTTCCACACTCATCCCTGTTCCTGAGACATCCACCAGGACCCCATCTGTGTTACCAGAGACCCAGACCGAGGTGGGAGAACCGAATCCCCTGCCAATGACTGCAATCGCCATAGTGCATCCAGACCCGGAACTGAAAAAGCAACCAGCACCCAAACCGTTGCCAGCACTGAAGCCAGTGCTTGCAAACCCATCTACCACTCCAACGCCAGAGGGCACCAGCGGGCCTGAACTGGCAGGAGCAGCAGACAACCCTACCCAAGAGGCTCAGCCAGAGCCTGAAATATCACATAGTGCACCAGTGGAAAGCAGTTCACAATCAACGAAAACAAACCCATCACCTACATCGCTTCCAGAGGGACCAAGCCCAAGTCCAAAGTCTAAGGAGGAACTGCCGTCTCCAGCCTCCAGGGAACAGTTCCAGACTGAGCAGGAAGTGAATGACAGCCTTCAGAAAGCTTGAGTGGTGGCATGGAGCACCCCACTGCCTCTCAGCTCTTCTAACCGATCCCGGTTTGTTGTAGAACAAGGACTTTTATACAAGAATACTCTTTCTGGTGGACACCAGGAAGACTGGCATCCTCAAAAACAGTTGGTAGTTCCAACTAAGTACTGGGTAAAGCTCTTAAGCTTAGCCCATGATCATCCCAGTGGCCATTCTGGGGTGAACAGAACCAAAGACAGGTTGGGGAAGTCCTTCCACTGGGAGGGGATGGGCAAGGACGTTGCCAAGTATGTCTGGTCTTGTGAGGTGTACCAAAGAGTGGGAAAGCCCCAAGACCAGGTCAAAGCCCCTGTCCAGCCACTCCCCATAATTGAGGTCCCATTTCAGCGAGTAGCTGTGGATATTCTGGGTCCTTTCCCAAAAAAGACCCCCAGAGGAAAGCAGTACATACTGACTTTTGTGGACTTTGCTACCCGATGGCCAGAAGCAGTAGCTCTAAGCAACACCAGGGCTAAGACTATGTGCCAGGCCTTAGCAGACATTTTTGCCAGGGTAGGTTGGCCCTCCGACATCCTTACAGATTCGGGAACTAATTTCTTGGCAGGGACCATGAAAAATCTGTGGGAAGCTCATGGGGGTGAATCACTTGATTGCCACCCCTTACCACCATCAAACCAATGGCCTGGTGGAAAGGTTTAATGGAACTTTGGGGGCCATGATACATAAATGAACACTCCAATGATTGGGATCTAGTGTTGCAGCAGCTGCTTTTTGCCCACAGGGCTGTACCACATCCCAGTTTGGGGGTTTCACCATTCACTACACGAGGTTAAGGGGCCATTACAGTTGGTGAAGCAGCAATGGGAGGGGTTTACGCCTTCTCCAGGAACTAACATTCTGGACTTTGTAAGCAGCCTACAAAGCACCCTCCGACACTTTTTAGCCCTTGCTAAAGAAAACCTAAAGGATGCTGAGGAAGAGCAAAAGGCCTGGTATGATAAACATACCAGAGACCGTTCCTTCAAAGTAGGGGACCAGGTTATGGTCTTGAAGGCACAACAAGCCCATAAAATGGAAGCGTCATGGGAAGGGCCATTCATGGTCCAAGAGCGCCTAGGAGCTGTTAACTATCTCATAGCCTTTCCCACCTCAACCTTAAAGCGTACCATGTTAATTCTCTCAAGCCCTTTTATTCCAGAGATTTACAGGTTTGTCAGTTTACAGCCCAGGAAGGATATGACTCTGAGTGGCCTGAAGGTGTCTACTACGAGGGAAAAAGTGACAGTGGTGTGGAAGAGGTGAACCTCTCCACAGCCCTGGAACGTCTGCAGCGAGAACAGATCAAGGAGCTGTGCACTAGCTTCACCCCAGTGTTCTCAGCCACCCCAGGACAGACCAAACGGGCATACCACTCCATTAACACAGATAATGCTCACCCAATTAGAACCCCACCCTATCAGGTGTCTCCTTATGCCCAAGCTGCTATAGAATGGGAGATCCAAAACATGCTACAGATGGGTATAATCCGCCCCTCTAACAGTGTATGGGCATCTCCAGTGGTTCTAGTACCCACCAGATGGGGAAATACGCTTTTGCGTGGACTACCGTAAACTAAATGCTGTAACTCGTCCGGACAACTATCCAATGCCACGCACCGATGAGCTATTGGAGAAATTGGGACGTGCCCAGTTCATCTCTACAATAGACTTAACCAAAGGGTACTGGCAAGTACCGGTAGATGAACCCGCCAAAGAAAGGTCAGCCTTCATCCCCCATGCAGGGGTGTATGAATTTAATGTGCTTCCTTTTGGGCTGCGAAATGCACCCGCCACCTTCCAAAGACTTGTAGATGGTCTCCTAGCAGGATTGGGAGAATCTGCAGTTGCCTACCTCGATGAGGTGGCCATTTTTTCTGATTCATGGGCAGAACACCTGGAACACTTGGAAAAAGTCTTCGAGCGCATCAAGCAGGCAGGACTAACTGTTAAGGCTAAAAAGTGTCAAATAGGCCAAAACAGAGTGACTTACCTGGGACACCAGGTAGGTCAAGGAACCATAAACCCCCTACAGGCCAAGGTGGATGCTATCCAAAAGTGGCCTGTCCCAAAGTCAAAGAAACAGGTCCAATCCTTAGGCTTGACTGGATATTACAGGCGATTTGTACCACACTACAGCCAAATTGCTGCCCCACTAACAGACCTGACCAAAAAGACCCAGCCAAATGCAGTTAAGTGGACTGATGAGTGTCAGAAGGCCTTTACCCAGCTTAAGGCAACACTCATGTCTGACCCTGTGCTAAGGGCCCCAGACTTTGACAAACCATTCCTAGTAACCATAGATGCGTCTGAGCTTGGTGTAGGAGCAGTTTTAATGCAGGAAGGACTGGATCAAGAATTTCATCCTGTCATGTTTCTCAGCAAGAAACTGTCTGAGAGGGAAAGCCACTGGTCAATCAGTGAAAAAGAACGCTACGCCATAGCGTATGCCCTGGAAAAGCTATGCCCATACATTTGGGGATGGCGTTTCCAGCTACAAACCGACCATGCTAAGCTAAATTGGTTTCATACTGGGCCAGGGTCCCATTGTGTTAGGCGCTTTACAAACAGAAGCATGGTTCGTTCCCTCAAGTACAAGCTAAGTACCATTATTAACAATCATAATTTCATTTTCATGGGACTCATGACCAAGACTTGTCGGAAATCAGTTTCACAGTTTAGAACAGATTCATCTCCCCCGTCCCGCCCCCACATCAATTAAAGTTAGGATGACCAAATAGCAACTGTGAAAAAATGGGACGGGGGTGGGGGATAATAGGCGCCTATATAAGAAAAAGTCCCAAAAAACAGGACTGTCTCTTTAATAACAGGACATCTGGTCACTCTAATTAAAGCGAAGTTCCCAAATCAAGAGTGATTAATTTTAAAAAAATACAACCCTATTGTACAGGAATGATTCAGAAGCCTGCAATGACACTCTTCCCAGCTATAAGCATTTTGCAGCAGTGACTATAGAACACAATAGCAATCCTTAAACACAAGGGAATGCTGGGTAGTGTCTTACAGCTTTTACACTCCATTTGCAGAGGTGTAACTAACACAAGGTACAAGGCACTGAAGAATTATGCCCCAAGAGGGCTGCTTGAAGGGTTCCTGCAATGAATAGGGAGCCAGTGGAGTTGTTTAATATTAGGAGGATGTGGCTGAGTTTCTTGCAGATCTCATTCACTTCTCTCTGTCTCACCGCTACAACTACTTAGTAAACATTGTTCTGCAGTGTGAGTTGCTATTATTCCTGGCTTGGCTTTATCTATAAGTCCGCTCTTTCATAATTTCATTCTAGCATTTGCATTGTAACATGTCTATGACAGAGCAATCCTGCCAGAAGGAGTGATTTGGGGATACGAATGTGTATCTGAAAGATCACTTCATACTTATCCCTGCAATGGTGACTGAATCTGAAACACACAGAAACAAAATCTCCAGCCCAAAAGGACAGCGTGACTTCTGTTAGGCATTTATGTCCAACCAGGACCGGCGCTAGGGGTTTGAGCACCCTAGGCGAACGGCAATTTCTCTGCCCCGTGCGCTGGTCCCGCGGCTCCGCTGGAACTGCCACAGTGGTGCCTGCAGAGGGTCCGTGGCTCCGGTGGAGCTGCCGCAGTTATGCTGGCGGGCAGTCCACCGGAGCAGCGCGAGTAGCCGACTGTCCGCAGGCACGACTGTGGCAGATCCACCGGAGCTGCCTGCTGCCCCCTCCAGCAAAACGGCGCCCACCAATTATTCTGGCACCCTAGGTAATTGCCTAGGCCGCCTAAACGGTAGCACCGGCCCTGTGTCCAACACAGGTCAATCAAATTATAATGAGCTTTAATCAGCACTCCCTTGAGCTGTAACACACACCACCTGCAACTGAACAGTCCTTAGAAAAAGGTGTGAAATTATTTCCTGCCTTGGAAACACATTACAGAGCAATCCCCTCCAGTCAGAGCCTTGAAACCACAAGCCCCACAGTTTAGGTAAGCTAAGGGCAAACGCAAAAGAATGCAAAGGAACTGGCTTGTGGAGAGCCATATAGCCAAGAAATCCCTACACATGGCAATAAGTAAAACCCAGTTCTACTGTTTTTCTTCTCCGCTGAGAGGCTTTCTAGCCTGTAAAAAATACTTAGCTCTTATATAACACTTTTCATTAACTAGTTGCAAAGAAGGGATGCAGAGAAAGACAAGCAGCCATCTTCTATAAAGATGTGATTACTCCAGTGAAATATGACACAATGTTTGCTTCCCCTAGCATATCTATAACCTGCCAAGGTCCCTCTGGGTATGTCTATGCAGCAACTAAACACCTGCAGTTGGCCCATGCCAGCAGGGTCGGCTTTAGGCCAATTCCACCAATTCCCCCGGATTGGGCCCCGCGCCCAGTGAGAATCTCTTCCCTGGCTAGAGGCGCCTTTTTAATTTTTACTCACCTGTCGGTGCTCCGGGTCTTCGGCGGCACTTTGGCGGCAGGTCCTTCAGTGCCACCGAACACACCCGGAGCGAGTGAAGGACCCGCCGCTGAAGCGCTGCCGAAGACTCGGAGCACCGCCTGGTGAGTACAAGCCCCATGTGGTTTTTTACATGTGTTTTTTGTTTGTTTGTTTTTTTTATAGTCATCTCTGCTGGGGCCCCATCGAAACTGTTCAAATTGGGCCCCGCATTTCCTAAAGCCGGCCCTGCATGCCAGCTGACTTGGGTTCAGGCTGTGGGGCTGTTTAATGGCTGTGTAGACTTCCAGGTTCTGGCTGCAGCCTGACCTCTGGGACCCTCGCAGGGTCCTAGAGCCCAGGCTCCATCCTGAGCCCAGAAATCTAGCCATGAAACTGCCCTGTGAGCACAAGTCGGCTGGCACGAGCCAGCCATGGGGGTCTGGTTGTTGTGCAGACATACCCTTTGTGAACCTGGGCCTAAGTGACTTGCTCATGGTCACATGGAGAGACTATGGGAAAGAACAACTGTGAAGTCAGGTTTCCCATGTTCCAAGTTAGCATCCTAACCCTGGCCTATCCTTTTTACCTCCCATTACTGTCCCATAATACACCAGTCACCACTATCTGGTGTCCTTTCTGTGTGTCACTAAGCAGGGATCAAATATGGAAGCCATTTACTTGCCCAGATAGTGCTCTGTTGCCCTACTCTGATCTGGCAGTGTTTTACACCCACTTAGCACTGGTGTAAATAACTGCACAAGAAGCAGGGCAATACACAAACATCTGCTGCATGTCTGGCAATGGGTATGTTTTGCAGTGTAGTCACGGCTTAAGACATAAGCAGAATGTATGAAGAGCAGGGCCGTCCTTAGGCGTAGGCAGAATAGGCAGCCGCGTAGGGCCTCACACTGCCTGGGGGCACCACTCTGCAGGCAGCCCAGACAGTATAGAAGCAGGGCTGCTGGGTCCTAGAGAGAGCCGAATGCAGCACAGTCTGAGGAATGGGATTGGCTGCTGGGGTCTCTGGGAAGGGGAGGGGGTAGGGGTTGGGGAAGGAGCTCACCTGTGAGTGTGACTCTTTTTTCCCCCCAGCTGAGGTGAGGTGAGGCAGGTTGTGTGGCTCTGGAACCAGTATCCTTTGTTGTCTCCCATAACATCCATTCTTCTCCCCCCTGCCCCACGGAGCACCCCCTCCTTTCTCCCTCCTCCCCAGGAGCACCCCTCTCTCTCTCCTCCCTCCCCTCCATCAGGATTGGGTTGGGTGAGGTGCTGGGGGATAGGTGGGGGGAAGGCTGGCTGGCTGCCTGCTGAGGAATGAAAGTGAAAGTAACTCACTTCCTCGGCAGGCAGCCAGGATTGGAATGTCACACAGGGCTTGGCTGGGGTTAGCCAGATGTGTGAAAAATCAGGATAGGCGATTGGGGTACAGTGATCAGATATCCCTATTTTATAGGGACAGTCCCAATTTTGGGGTCTTTTTTTATATAGGCTCCTTTTACCCCCCCCCATCCCTGTCCTGATTTTTCACACTTTCTGTCTGGTCACTATAGGTGGGGGTAATTGGTGCCTATATAAGACAAAGCCCCAAATATCAGGACTGGCCCTATAAAATCAGGACATCTGGATCTGGCCACCCTAGCTGGGGAGCGCCTCTCCCTCGGGCTGGCAGCTGCCAGCGATCCATCTCATCCGGGGGGAGTTGCACAGGGCAGGATGAGCTGCTGTGGCTCCATGGGTGCCCCGTCCCTGAGATCAGATGCTGTGCTAACTTCACCATGGTCCGTAAGGCTGGTGGCGGTACCCATTGGTGTGTGATCGGACCTGAGGGTTTGCTGCTGCTGTTGCCACTCTGCACCCCAAGAGGTGGATTTTGGGGTCCTGCAGTTTTCCACCTATCTCCTCTACTGCAGCTGTTGGACCAGCAGGCTGGGGGGTGAGCCAAGCATGAAAGCAGAACTGTGTTGCCATTTAGATTGTCATTTAACAACTTTGTTTACCAAAAATTCTTGCTAACAATCCTGAATCCAATTTCAATATTTTTTTTTAAAAAAATCAATATCTTGGCCAAAAACAGAAAATTAAGTTGTTGACAATTATTAGTGACAGGTTTGGTTTGAGGCAGGGAGTGGGCCAGTTTTCATCAGAGAAACAAAAAATGTTGACTGACTTTCCTATAGCCTGTTACTCCTGATAAGAGCCCTCCAACAACTGTAATATGCTCATCTCCTTACTAGTGTATAAAGCAGGGGTCGGCAACCTACGGCACACGTGCCAAAGGTGGCAGGTGAGCTGATTTTTGATGGTATGCAGCAGCAGGCTGAGCAGCTCAGCCCATCACTGCTCTGGGGTTCCGGCTGCTGCCCTATTGCCAGCTGGGATACCAGCCATCAGCCCCAGTCAGCACCTGCTGCTGGCCTGGGGACCCCCAAGGAACCCCAGGCTGGCAGTGGGCTGAGCAGGCCAGCTGAACCACTCAACCTGCTGTCAGCCTGGGGTTCCATTCACTCAGCCGGCAGCAGGCTGAGTGGGCTGGTGGCGGGCTGAGCAGGGCCGGTGGGGGGGTTGAGTGGCTCAGTCTGCTGCCAGTCTGGGGTGCCAGCAGCACTCAGCCTACTGCTACTCCGGGGTTCCAGCTGCCGGCCCCTTGCCAGTCAGGAGCTCAGCCGCCAGCCCCACTCTGCCTCCTGCCAGCCTGGGTGAGCAGAATCCCAGGCTGGTAGCGGGCTGAGGGGGGGTTGGAGGCCGGGATCCTGGCTGGCAGGAGTTGGTGGTCAGAACCCCAGACCAGCAGATCTAGGGTTCCAGCCACCAGCCCACTGCCGGTTTGGGGTTTCATTTACTCAGCTGGCAGTGGCCTGAGCAGGACCTGTGGCCAAGACCTCAGATAATAACAATAGTTTATTTATATAATATAGACATAGAGAGAAACCTTCTACAAACATTAAAATGTGTTACTGGCATGAGAAACCTTAAATTACAGTGAACTTGGCACACCACTTCTGAAAGGTTGCCGACCCCTGGTATAGAGTGACCATATGTTGTACTAAGATTCTCCTGCTTTTTTTTTTCCCTGTGAGTCAGTATAACTTTTGCCAGCCCAGAAGTTGGGCAGTTTTACGTTTTCACAATGTTTTCTCCAACGTTCATAAAGTAAATACATAGTTAATATGAGTTAAAAAGGCCAGGGACACTTCTTTGTGAAGAATCTGTACAGCAGATCATGCCCATAGACGATCCAGAAAAGAAATTTGAGGTTGAATTTTTTAATGTTGGGATGGATAAAGCAGTATCTGCTGTTGATGAAAGGTTTAATACCTTGCAAGTACACCATGAACAGTTTGGATTTTTGTATGATATAACTAAATTCAACGAAATAGGAAAACAAGAGCAACTAATGACAAAGTGCAAGAACCTAGAGAGCCTCCTGAAGCACGGTGATAGTTTAGATTTAAATGGACTTGAACTGTACAAAGAATTGAGTACACTGTCATCAATGTTGCCACATGCAAAATCGGTGATGGACATTGTACAGTTTATTCATACCCGCAAACTTGTTGACATATATCCTAATGTGTACATTGCCATTCGTATTCTACTGACAATTCCTGTAACAGTAGCATCAGGAGAATGGAGTTTCTCAAAACTAAAGCTCATTAAAAACTATCTCCGCTCTACAATGAGTCAGGAACGCTTAACTGATCTTGCTATTCTTGCAATTGAACAAGACACGACTTTGTCTTTGTCATACGATGACATTATTACTGATTTTGCAGCCAAAAAAGCCAGAAAGATTGCTTTTAATTAAAAACTAATCTTTGTTTCAATACCTCTTCATATAAATTTCCAATAAAATTTTGATAAATAAAAAAAAATATTATTTGCATCATTCTGTCATATCAGAATTTTTTCTATAGTGCTGCTTCTTTCGTGCTAGTCCATCAGCACTACAGTGTGCTTAATTAAGTTAAACTGGTTTTAATAACGTGAATGTGGCAAGTTTTCCAATACTGTAAGCTTATGTTTGTGTTGCTAAGAGCAGATCAGGCACAGGGGCACCAGTTCAATAATCTCGCCTAGGGCACCATAAATCCTAAGGCCGGCCCTGATGAAGAGAAGTGTTCTTACAAATGCCTTCAACCCCATTTTCAGTAGCAGCAATCACTTTGGAGTAAGCAATGGAAAGTTATTGACAGTGAAGAAACGGGAGAGCCGTAAAAGCAATGTCATAAACCCGTTCAACAGGTCACTGCACTGGTAACTATAATCTGTTTATTTTAAATTGTATGACTGGAACAAATGTGTACTGATGCATCATCCTAATAAGAGAAAAGCTGTTCTTCTGCAGAGCTCTCAGATTTCCGAAGTCTGCTTTTGCATCCAGAAACTGCCTTATTAGCAGCCAGGATTTGTGTATTCCTTTCTCTGCATATTGACTGAGGCAACATAGACTTATTTGGATTGAAATAAAGATTAAACTGGGGAAGAGGGGAACCTGTTGCTCTAAATCTCCTGGATATACTAGGAAGTTATCAAAGGTGCCCAAGAGACAGTCTGTGGAATCCCAAAGTGCAGCCACAGGTAACCTTTCCATGTAACTGCTCTAGGAAGGCCAAACTGAATTATAGGACTGGTCTCGCAAGAACCACCACAAGGCATAGTGCTAATAGAAGAGCTAGTTAAAAAACAGAACTCTCCTTCTGCAAAAATATTTGTGATTTCAGCAATTGTTTTCATTCCAAATTGATATCAAAACAAAAATCAATTTTCTGCAATATGGAATTTTCAAAAAAAATGCAGTTTGATTGGAACATCATTCTATTTTGACCAAATCAAAACATTTGACTCCAGCTTTTCACTTTATATGTATAATGGAATTTCTTAAAATTTAAAATGCTTCATTTCAATTTTTTCCAAAGAAAATTTCCTCAAAAACAACACATTCCCCCTGAAAGTTTTGATTTCAGTAAAATGGTATTTTGGGACATAATGTTTCATCAAAAAACATTTTGAACAGTTCTACCTGTTACTGTGCGTCGGCTCAGGGAGACCATAGTAGGTAGAAATTGCTGTTTGGCTGAATTCCTCAGAAATAAAAACCTACAGGTGGGTGCACTGCTCAAGTCAGTGAGCCTACCTACAGTAGTAAGCACTGCATACAGTAGTGAGTGTGTTTTCAGGTTAGTGCTCCAACTTAGTACTATTTTCTCTCTCGTTGGTTGCTAGTTTGGTGCAGTGGTTAGAGCACTGGACTGGGGGTCAGGACTGGGCAGAAAATAAGGAGATGTAACTGGTTACGTGATGCCCTCTCCCACCAATGAACTCTATTTTGCAGAGTGTGATCTGGCCTAGAATAACTGAAAAGTTATCAAACTGGAGTTGGATAGAAAACTCGCTTACAAACAGCACACAAAGATGGCCATGAATGGGTTCTGTACAAGTAGGAAAAAGATTACAACTGGAAAAAGTTTGGAAAGGGAATATCCTATGTTCTCACCCACTACACATAAATGCTTTGTGGGAGGTTATTGGAAATAAGATTTCCAGGGTTACATTTGGAGTAATAGCGTTTGAGTCTTGAGACAGACAGAACTATGGGGTCCATCTGTGTCCTATAGCCACAATGAAGAGTGACTTTTGTATTCTGTAGAATTGTGTCCTGCCCCCTCTGTATGACCGGGGACACAATGAACTGACCACGTTAGTCAGAAGGTGACTTTATAATCTTACTTCTTTCTAGAGGAGAAGACTTGGAAGCAATGAGTTCTCTGGAAGTACCATCATCCTTTTAACTTCCCTAGCAAGGTGCTAACGGCTTGTCTTCACTGCCATGCTACATCGGTGCCAATGTTGTGTGTCTGGTGAAGATACACTACATTGACAGGAGGGCACTCTCCCACCGACATAGCAGGGTGTGGACACCACTTTAAGTCTCTGTAACTTGCATCATACAGGGGTGTCATTTTCACACCCCTGAGTGACGTAAGTTACATCGACTTAAAGCAACAGTGTAGACCAGCCCTAGGGCTGGTCGCTGTCCCAAAAGAAGACTGTTACTACATTGCAACTAGGGCAATAAAGATAAGTCTTTAATATTATTTGCATTCCAGTAGCAGGTAGAGGCCCTGAACAGCAGCAGGGCCCCCCTTTGTAGTGGATGCTGAACTACACACAGATACTGATAGATGGTCCCTGCTCTCAACACAGCTTACAATATAAATAGACAAGACAAAGGGTGGGGAAAAGCAGAGAACAGATGGTGAGCTGAGGCAGAGAGAAGTTAAGTGATTTATCCAAGGTCACACAGGAAGTTTGTGGCAGAGCTAAGATTTGAACTAGGGTCCCAGTTCAATGCTTTACCACCCAGACATTCATCCTTCCTGAGACTGAAAAGTCAACATTATGAAAGAGTTTAAAAATTTCTGCAGAGGAACCTTCAATATGGTTTTTCCCCCCACCACCCATTTCTCTGATTCTTTTAGAAATTACTATTTATAAACCTACTCAGCTAAGTTGTTCACTGGGGTGAAGGAACTGAACCACTAGGGACAGAAATTAGAAACTCAGTATGAAGCAGGGAACTCAGGCAGATCTGATTCAGGCAAAGGGTAATAAACATTTGGAACAACAGGGAAAGTATCTGAGATGTAATAAAGGAGATCAAGAGGAAGCAAGGTTGACTGCTGGAGATAGAGGGGATTAAGGGATCTGATGAAAAAGTGGGAAGGAAGGATTAAGCTAGAGCATGTTAGACCAGATAGCAGGGTCCCCTGCCTCCAATTCTTCTCTTTCAACAAAATAAATGCTCATGTTGTGAATTTTTATTCCTCTTCCAGGCTGCCTTATTTTGGTGAAAGGGAGTACTATCCGGCCAGCTTGCTCCGAGGAACCATGTTGTGCTATTTGTGTGTAATGACATGTTGTCTCTGTACAATGATCTCCCCTCCATGCATTTAATTTAGAGGTTGTTTGTAAGAACTTCATTAGTTAAACCCAAAGCCAGCCTGCAATTGCTATAATGCATAATTTTGTGCTGACAAACTAAAGAATGGCGCAGTGTGCATCCCTCGAGAGGTGAAATGAGGACTTAAATCGCTGTCCCGTATTGCACAATTCCTACTGCAACAATAGCACAGTTATTTCATAGCCCTACCTTAGTTTACCCTAACTATACATTGCGGTAACAATCCAGATGCTACCTGACTATCTCAGCTGTTCTTGAGAACTGGAGAACAATCACAAACTAGTTTGCTATAAGAAAAATCAACCAATTCCAAAGGGTTACATAAAGAATCAACAAAACTGCAGTTATCCACAAGGAGTTACATTCATGATGAGAAACAGAACCACATTGTCTGACAATCAGAGAAGAACAATGAGGTTCAATGAGAAGCCAAGTCCTAAACCAGTTCTGCCAAAGGTCTGGCATGCATCCACACCATGTAACCTTACCTCTTTCTTCTCCCTGTGCACAGAACTGAACGCCTCATTGGAGCATATGAACCTCTAACAAAACTCATCCTTCCCCTCCCAGGCATTCTGTGCCAGGAGAGAAAAAGGAATTGCCATGACTGTGCCATTCTCTTTCCCATCCTGTCCTCCTTCGTCAACCCAGCTAATGCTTCATTAACCATTCTTGGGAGCTACATTAGATTCCTTACCATCCAGTATTAGTAACCTTTTTATTGCAGTAATTCCTAGAATCCAACCTGCCCCTGTTGTGCTAGGTGCTGTACAAACACCTAGCATATGATAGTCCCACCCAAAAGGAGTTTACAGTCTAAAGATGTATCAGGTGGACAAACAAGCAGGCTGGATTGAGGGGCATGAGACAAGGTAACAAGGATAAGAGGATATAGGCAATTCTTAGCCAATTGGAAGCCATACTTTTTCTATATACTTCTCCTGCATTTTAATTCCTAAGGACTTTGCAGCTTGGATGATAGGCATATTCCACCCCTTGGCATATCACAGGTCCATCTATATGATGTATGTAGTTAGATGTTGTCACCGAGTCAATACTGATTGTCCCTTATAGTGCACATTTACGAATGCTATCAAGACACTCCAAACTTTCCAGTAGTAGGCTTTGTTTTATTCTTTTGAATGGATTGATGGCTTCAGAGGAAAGTGATAATAAAACCAACAAACTGGCTGACCGAGTGTTGCTAATGTGATCTGTTTTTTCATTAACAGAGCTCCTTGGAATTAACAGCTAATGCGTATTGCTAGGAGAGGGGAAGGGTGCGTGGAACAGCCTGGGGCAGGGAACCGCGCATAGAGTATTATAAGTAGAGAAGGGAAAATACTTTTAATTATTCAACATGCAAGTCTCTGAAGCTAGCCCGTACATACTTACCACTGTTTCTGGAGAGAACCTGTTTCAGTTTGCTGCACTATGTGTCAGGTTCTGGTACTATCCCTCCAGATTTCTCACTAAGCCATTGGAATAACCAAAGAGCTAGCTCCCCATTTTCTTCAGGAATTGTTTCCAGATTTTGCACAGAGATCAGTGCAAGCTGGGGTAGGGCTTGGGTTTCCACAATGTGTGTGAATATCTATGCGGTGCAGACAAGGGGTGAAAACTTGGCCTTGTTGATGCCAATGAAAAAACTCCCATAGACTGCAGTGGGGCAAGCATTTCACCCAAGGCTAATAAGCTATTATCTTTATTAATACTTTATGTCCCTCGCTACTGAATCTCAATACCTTGATTTTTAGCAGGTCTCACCCTGAGGCATAACTTTATGTCAATATAAAGCTAACAGCTGTAGCATATAAGGATGTGATCTCATCACATCTTATCAACTAAACAGTTTTCAGATTGGTCAGTGCTTGGATGGGAGACCTCTGAAAATGTGGGTGTTGCAGCAGGAAGTGACACTGATTTAGCAAGTGTCACTTGCTCTCTGAGACAGTAATAAGCCAATACCTCAGCAGGGTATTAAGCTGCACTCTGCTGCTAGAGGTGCCATCTTTCTAATGAGCAAGAAAACTGAATACCATTGATTATTAAAGATCTGAAGACACTTTTCTCAAGAATAGCAGCCCAAAGCCCGGTCTCTTGGCCAAATTCCATTTTGAATAATTGCATTCTGTAGACCTAAATTCTCCTTGCAGTTACAATATTCTTCATTTACTGGACTAAACAGTTATGTAGTGTTTTTAACAGCTGCCTTGTTCTACCCCTAAGACAGCTGCATTCTTTGAAGGATGGTGGGGAAGTGATCCCTCAGTGAGGCCATTTGGGGAAGGGAGGCTTTTTCTGTGCAAAAAATCTAGCATCAGTGCAGCATTTAAGTTTGGAAAGCAAGCACTTGGAAGTCAAGAAATACTGTTAATAGTGAACGCTTAACCTTTCAATAACTCTGCCCTTTGTATCTGTGCCTTAAATATCCGATGTCTTTATGTACTGTTAAATTATTTGTCAGTTAATACAACCTGAAATTCCTTATACAACTTTATGTACACTCAGGTCCAATTACATATTGGGCTGGATTAAACTCTCAATGAGAGCTTCAAAACAAGCCAACTTTGAAGACAATTGGGTCTGTGTTTTCAAAGCCATGAATGTTCCGTGTCAATGGCCCAGCAATTGTTTGAGACATCCTAACATTCAAGGCTTTTCTAGCTTTGAAACAAAATTTAAAGGCCAAACAGAAGTTTAAACTTGCTAACTATAAGGAAGGCATTAATGATGTCCATCAAATAGGATGATACTGGATCCACTGTTGTGTGTGGGGGGGGGGGGTTTGTTTGTTTGTTTTTCGGATTCAGGAGGATCATGAGTCTAACTAACACATAGGAGCCAGAAGCTCCCCAAACACCTCTCTCCCCGCTCCGCCTCACAGTGAGTGAAATGATTTGTAACTCAACCAGAAATGACGTGGTTTTCTTCCCTTGTAGATAACCAGTGCAATCTAAAGACTGTGATCAGTCTTATCTGTGAAGAATTGTTGATTAAAATGTATTCCTTTGACGTTTATGTAGTGCCTAGCGCAATGGATCACTGAACGCTACTGAAGTACAGATAAATAATGACTTATGAGTTCAGTGTATCTATCTAAGATTCTTGCAAGGGCAAATCAAGGCCTTGAAAGAGAGAGGCTTGGCAGGGAAAGAATAAACTTTTCCCTTTTCTTTAAAGGACACTGTCATGATGTCTTTCTCAAACTAAGGCTTTAGGTTGGGACTTTTCAAGGAAGCCTATGAAAGTTTGGTACACACCTGTCTTTGAATTTCAGTGGAAGATGAGCACCCACCTCCCTTAGGCTCCTGGAAAATCCCAACCTTAAATAATATGGCGAAGGAGGTTTAAAGAAACCAATCTCTCAAAAACCGCCATCACATTTGAGAGTGATTTGGTCCCTGTGAGGGGTAATCTCTGAAAAGATTGTATGGGCCACGGAGAAGCAGCTCTCCATGTGGTTTGGGCAGGTTGCGAGGGAAATTCACAGTGGTGCTGTACTGGTTCTAAAGATAAGCAGAGAACTTTAGCTTCCAGCACTGCCAGTCCAGACCCTCTTTCAATCACTGTTTACACACCAAATGCTGTTGGAGGTAAACACCCTGATAAGAATAGAAGTGTTTCACTATTTTAATTTCAATGAAAACTTTTTAAATCTTTCTTTCTTTCTGTCAGAGCCCAGCAGCACTGAGCTAGGGCATGAGAACCAGGAAATGAAATCAACTAGAAACAAGTGAAACTGACCTGCCTATATTAACAGTCCAAGGGAAGTGAGGACCAAAAAGAAGAAAAAGAGCAATACAGGTCAGCTAGACTCTTCTTAATTATCTAAGGGATGAATATCATGTATAAGGATTTTTTTAAAATATGTACCTTGTGGGCCTGACTCTGCTCTAACATTGGTTTTGCTGCAATGTAAACAACACTGATTTAGTAGAGTTACACCAGTGTAAATGAGAGCCTAGTGTGTTGTTTTCACATATTGCCTGTATGTTACTCTTTGAGTTCCCACAGTTTTCCTCCCTCTGATGCTAGTTGCTGACTTGGTTTGTATTTCTGTGTGCTGGTGCTTTTTTCAAAAAGATTTTGGACCTGGAGAGGTTCAGGTTTATAAACAGAAATGGGGAAGCCTGTGACCCTTCTCCAGAAAAGCCTTTGAGCTCACATGTTTAACTTCAAGCACTTGGGGCTCAGTGCTGAGCACATGGGACCCAGCCCAGCCAATCACTTCAGGCATGTGCATAAATAGTCCCATCGACTGCAGTAGGGGAATGCTTGCATGGGTAAAGTTAAGCACATACCGGGAGATTTGCTAAATCAGAACCTATAGGAATAGAGAAAGCCAATCTGATTCTGATCTTGTTCATAGCTGTTTTAATTCCATTGACTTCAGAGGAATTGCTCTGATTTACACATGTATAAGTGAAATCGGACTCAGGTCCATAAAGTCATTTCTCACTTTAGACTCTAGCCAGGAGAGCAATCTCCCTCTCTCCTCGGATAGCAGCAATTAAATTAATAGCAGATACTTGGCCTCCAGTTTATTGCATTGAATAGCTCACACAGCTGTACAAATTCCTAGTTTTGATTTGACAAAATGAGATTAACATAGCTCTGCCAGTTAAGCTCATTGTGTACACTGCGTGTCTAAAGTCTACAAGGGTGAAAAGAATTGGCTCAGTGGCACTTCTATTGTTAAAGGCTGGGAACGATTGGCTGTGTAGCCTATTTGATATTAGTTTTGTGGGTCTCAATCCACTTCACAACAGCTATTTGACCTTCTCACAATTGGCACTTGTCGGTGGGCATCCCAGAAAGGACCAAGGACTGTGTGGGTTATAGAAGCTGTACTACCGTCTCAATACTAGAGGCAGTCCCTTTTGCATAGAGTTGAAGCACATTTACCTGGGGGAAGCTTCAGTTGCTGCTACCCCTGCTGTGTGCTTGTTCTGTGCTGAAACAGAGGACTTGATTGGGATACAATAATCCCTTTTCATGTGACTCCTCAGCTGTTACCAGCTTTGCTCACTGTAGTCATAGAATCTAAAGCGGTTGAGTTGTGTGGTCCGTCTCCCTGTCAATGCAGGAAAGGATCTTCCTCTGGGTTTAAAGGGCTAGCAGAGGATAACTGATAATACACTGCAGATCAGGCATTTGCTGAAGATAATTCATCTTGGTTCTGTCTTTGCCCCTTTCGTACATCACAGTGATAGTGCAGCAAAAAGAAATATTGAAAACGAAGCCTTAAAGCAGGGTGTCACGCCGCACTCCCTCTGTTTTATGGAAATATGCCAATGAGTGTGAATATGATGTAACTGAAATATGCTTTACGCAAAAGGTCTCTTGTAAGGTATCATAACAAAGGTTATAACCTACTGAATATATTCCTCCTATTTGTATGCATGTATCATTCTCGTATCTGAAGCTAGAAATATGAAGTATAACTCTGAGGTCTATTGTAATTATGCAAAGTATAGGCCATTAATGGTGGTTAGAATCTTGATGGTTCCTGTTGACTAGGACAATTGGTTGTAAATGGTTTATTTACCTGTAATCCTTCCTGTCTACATGTGGGCCAACCCAGGAAGAATGGAGACTAGAGGTCTTACAGTGATATGTGACCATGCACATGATACTGGAATCCATCTTAATTCTTGTACTTTTCCATTGATGAGGTGGGGGTGGGGATAAGCACAGACAAAAGATTCCCGCCTTGTGCCAGAGCTATAAAAGGGGGTGAAGCAGGACAAAGGGATCTGCCAGCCATGAGAACCCCTGCTTACCACCTGAGATGTCTGCTGGAACTAACAAGGACTGTACAGGGGAAAGGACTGGGCCCAGACTAGGAAGGAGTCTAGTCTGTGAAAGAAGCTTATTGGAACATCTCTAAAGGTGAGATATTGCCTGTAATCAGTTTCTTAATGTATTAAACTTAGACTCGCACGTTTTGTTTTATTTTGCTTTTTGACTTACTTTGTCCTGGCTGTTATTACTTGAAACCACTTAAATCCTACTTTTTATACTTAATAAAATCACTTTAATTTATTAATAAACTCAGAGTAAGTGATTAATACCTGGGGGAGCAATCAGCTGTCCATAACTCTCGAGCAGTGATATAGAGGACGAACAATTTACGAATTTATCCTGTATAAGCTTTATACAGAGTAAAACAGATTTATTTGGGGTTTGGATCCCATTGGGAGCTGGGTGTCTGGGTGCTGAAGACAGGCAACCCACTGAGATGTTTTTATAATAGCTCAGTGGTTTGAGCATTGGCCTGCTAAACCCAGGGTTGTGAGTTCAATTCTTGAGGGGGCCATTTAGGGAACTGGGGTAAAAATCTATCTGGGGATTGGTCCTGCTTTGAGCAGGAGGTTGGACTAGATGACCTTCTGAGGTCCCTTCCAACCCTAATCTTCTGTGGTTCTATGACCAGACCCTGGGTCTGTGTTGCAGCTGGCTAGCATGTCTGGCTCAACAAAGCAGGATTCTGGACTCCCAAACTGGCAGGGAAAATGGGCTCAGAGGTAATTTCAGCACATCAGGTGACAGTCCCAAGGGGATCTCTGTGACTGAACCCATCACACAGTGCCAAACGTCTTGGTCCAGAAAAGGGCCCACTGTTCTATTTCGTCTTGCCTCTCCCATGTGTCAGAGGCTAAGCTGCATTTCCTGGGTCCCATCTCTTGTCAGCCTGTTCAGATAGCAGCTTCCTGTAGTGATTGAACCTCTTTAAATAAAAAAGACATAATTTTCTGTAGTAGCTGAGGGCCACTGTCAGGAGTGACCTCAGTGGTGATTATTACTCATGTTGGGATGCAGATATAAGTGACATGTCGGGGGGGAGGCATAGCAGGAATGACCATCAATATGAGGATGTGAGGTAATGCAACACACATTTTGATGGGAGAGGCACTTACTCTTTCATGCTCTCCTACGTTCTCCTGTTTGTTGCTTTTCCTGCTATCCGCTCTCTCTTGTGGCCCCTTGGCATGTAAGCTCACAATGCGTAACTCACACCAGCACTGACATGGCTTTTGAATTGGGGGCTTACTCTTTGTTTTTAATTAGATGGAGTGATTATAACGTGAGCAGTGATTAGCGTCTCTTCTGGGTTAAACGGTAGCTTTCCTCTTACAAACTAAGTGCCTGCTTGCTTGCAGGTGGGATTTTCCTTGTATTGGTTAAATAATATGTGTGGGAGAGCTGTCGAAATTGGGAGGAGGAGGGAAAAAATGATCTGATACAAACCTGATCAAATGATTTAAGGCCTGCCAAGCTCCACTGAAGAGTTTTATGGCTATGGGAAATAAACAGCTTAGAGGAGAATCTAGCAAGGGTGGTAGAGGCTCAGGGGATTGGTAAGGGGATATGAAGTGTCTCAACTTCAACTCATTGATTCAGATTCATCCCAAGTCTAGGTAAAACTGCTCTTGCTGAGCGCTCTAAAGGCTAGTGCAGGCGGGCTCAGATTTTAATGCACTGTTTTCTCAAATTGGGGGTTGCAAACAAGGCTCAAGGGGGTGATGCCCACTCTCCATTTCTTTATGGCTAGATGGGAGGGAGGTCCCAAAATTCTATCCTGTTGTAAGAGGGGGCCATAGTATGGAAAAGGTTGACAAGCACTATTCTAAGGTGCACACAAACACCATGGGCCTGATTCTTCTCTCCTTTATGTAGGTGAAAATCAGGAGTAACTCCACTGAAGATTGGGGCTACAGCCCCTCTGTGCACACTGGTCTTGCTCATTAAGTGTTGATTCCCTGAGCTCATTTTTGGATTGTGTTGGAGCCATTCACCATATGAAGAGCTCTCTGAAAAGGGTCAGCTCTCCGTTTTGCCTAAAAATAATGTTACCCACACCCACCCTTCTTTAAGTCTCCTCGGTGGATTGAGGGAGGACGGCAGCAGGGCCAGAGAAAGAATGGGAGGCTTTGTGACATGCAAGTGCCTGAAAATTCTTTATTGTGTGAATTTCTGGCGGTATGAGAACCACCCCCAGCAGCAAAGTGTCAGGATGCACTGACATCATGTACAACAATTACGTCATTTTTAAGACCACCCTAGATACCTTGCACAGTCACTTACTCGCTCTTAATTATTTACTTTAATTTAGAACTGGCAGCCTAATAGGTGCCACAATGACAGTCCTCGGGGTGGACCAATTCTGTTTATCAGCAGACCAGCAAAGCAGAGGCAGTGCCATTGTGAGTTTCTACCTACCATCCTACCAATGGGTTTATCTACACAGGGGAATTGACCAGCATTGCTATTTCACAATAGCTCCCCGTGTGGACATTCTTAGGTTCTAGCTACACAAGGACACTCAGGAAAGATAATCCAGGCAAACTAGAGGTGTGAATTCGAAGTGGATTAGTTAAACCACACTGAACTTGTGTGAGGAGACTCTCATTCAGAATTAAAGTGGCCTTAATTTCGTTTTAGTTTAATTCAGTTCCAAAGTGATTTAAACTAAATCAAAGTAAGTTCACTTTAATTCTTAATAGGAGCATCCACACAGGGGATTTAATATGGTTTAACGAATGTACTTTAAAAACTAATTTGGATTTACTTTCCCAATGATCCCCAGATAAATAAGCTCTTATTCTGGAATAAGTGTGTCCATACAGGGAATTATTCCAGAATAGCTATAGCACTTTAAATTCATACCTACTTCAACCCCACCATAGCTTCCCCATGTAGGCAAGCCCTTATCAGTTATCTAGAGGCAGGAGAAAAAATTCTGTCTCCATATTTGTTCCAGTGACAGCCTTTTTGCTAAGAGTGCCTTTTATGATGTGAACTTCTATGATGTGGCCTCCTGCCTACTAGAAAGTGGATTGAAACCTTAACGCTTCTCATGCTGGCCACCAAACAACCTGAACCTCATAAGATTTTCAGTCTTTACTGATCTTGGTGTCATATTTGACTTGATGACTTGGAGGTGAGACACTCCTCATCCTACTATCAATATCTGAGTCATTCAAGTCACCTACTAGCATCTTCCTTAGCCTAAACATTGCCCATTGTTCTGTCTTAAGGCCTGAAGAAGAGACCTGAAGAAGAGCTCTGTGTGAGCTAGAGAGCTCATCTCTCTCATCAACAGAAGTTGGTTCAACAAAAGGTATTGCCTCACCCACCTTGTCTCTTAAGGCATTTCAGGCTTTTCAGAAACCAAATCATCTTTATTTTTCACCTGATAACTCTTCTATGAGTATTATTTAGCCAGCATAAGGGTAAGTGTGGGATGTGGATATATTTTTCTGACAGTCTAGTAAAAGGACAGTTTGCTATCAAATATACCTCTACCCCGATATAACGCGACCCTATATAACACAAATTTGGATAAAATGCGGTAAAGAGTGCTCCGGGGGGCCGGGGCTGCGCTCTCCAACGGATCAAAGCAAGTTCGATATAACACAGTTTCACCTATAATGCAGTAAGATTTTTTGGCTCCCAAGGACAGCTGTATATTGGGGTAGAGGTGTAATTCCTGTATCTTGATTTCTTTACACAGTGGGGAAGCTCTGAACAGCAAGAATTTGTAACACATGAACCATCTGCAATTTAAATCTCTGGGTCAAATTCAGCAGAATTATGATTTACACATCAAGTGTAAATTGGTCAGAATGCTTGCATAAATGGGTGTCTGCGGTAAAGCAGAGTTACAGTGATTCAGTATTTAGTGAGTTATGTAAAAGGAATGTAAATTATATGCTGACAGAATGACGTGGGGTAAAGTGGGGGGAAAGCAACAGAACAGAGCATATAAGAGCATGTTTCCACTACGTTATCTCACTCTTACAGTTGTTGCTTTTCTTTCTGGACCCACTTCTCCCCTCCAACCAGTATAACTCGACTGACCGCAGTTAAGTTACTCCTGATTTGCATGTGAGTGAGAAGGAGAACTGGTCTTTCTGTGTTTAACATAATTCTTTCCAGACATCTACATGCTGAATTGATGCAGGTTCCACTGCTTTTTTTCCCACTTTCTGCAATTGCCATAGTCTATTTTCCACTGTTCACAGAAGGGTGCTTCCCCATACGTATAATATTTATGGAATAAATTACGGATGCCCTTACTGTGTTTCCATTCAGACCAATAATCCTCACATGTTTGTGGAGGCCTCCACATGCCGCGGTCAGTCATGCCGCTGACCAGCACCATGAGCTGTATGCACAGACACCCACCAATACCTGCTTTTCTGACCAACTTACGCTCAGTGGGATAACTTATGTGACTATTATGACACACTCGCCTATGCTTACCCATGACAAATGAGTGGGCCCACCCACAGAGTGTGTGTAAGTCCCAAATTCAGCATGGTGTAGGGGAATAGGCACTTGACTAGGAGTGAGGTGCTATAGGTTCTGTTCCCAGGTGGCTGTGACCTTGGGTAAGTCACTTACCTCTCCCATTCTTTGTCCATGTTGTCTGTCTGTTTAGACTGTAAACTCTTCAGGACAGGGACTCTGAGTAAGTCTGCACTTTGAGCTCGGGGTGAAATTCCCAGCTCAAGGCAACATACCTGTGCTAGCTGTGATAATGCTAGCACTCAAAAATCGGGTATAATTGCAGTGACACAATCTGCAGAAGGGGCAGGTACGTGGGCATCCAGGTCCTCATACGACTACATCTACATTCTCTTTGTAGTGCACTAGCTTGATCAGAGCCAGTGTGGGTGTGTCTCATACAGCTCCAAGCACAATGGAGCAAGTAGTCGTATTGCAAATAATACATTCCCTGGGCACTTATCTGATGTGTGTCTATGAGTGCCGGTTCATAAATCCAGCAGGTACATGTTCACCTCTTTGGGAAACATAATCTAGAAGTTCAGATTTCAAAATAGGTCCCATTACACATTCTTTGTTCTTTGCCATTCACAGGTATTTTAATGTGGGGCACCCACAACTCACTTATTAAGTCAATTTCATTTGGCATTTTCTCCTCTCTTTCATCTAAAAAAGAAAACAAAATGCAAACAAAAGGGCCAACATTTTTGAAAAGTCATTAGTTACAGGCAAATGCAAAGCTTAAGGCTTAAGAAGAAAATTAGCCTGTTGAGCAATAAAGCACTTAAGTTTGACTCTGTTATGCAAGAAAAACTTTCCAGACTGGTTGGCAACTGTTCCACTAGCGTCCACATAGTTATTGATTAATTTATCTATTGTCACACACTTCTTCCATTAATCAGAATGGTTCTCTTCACTTCTCTGTCCCTGTGTAGCTTTTATTTTAGTTTCTTTACGGCTGTTTCAGAATAGACAGCTTTAAATATCGGGTTACTTTGTTAAAATGCAATCTCTTCTGGTCCTGGCGTGGAAATTTCCAGGGTGTGGCACTGTGTATCTCGGAGAGAAATAAGAGTACAAGATTTATTTTTTGCCTGTTTAAAATTAGAGATGGGTCCACAGTTCAGATCCAGGGCTTTTTGTTCACCCCAGGATAGTGACTAGAACATACAGAGTCAGATCCTGAGGTGATGTCACTCCATTGACTTCAAGGGAGCTATGTCCATAGCATGTACAGGGCTCTCCACTAGGATCCATATTTTGGGGATGTTGAGAGCCAGTGTTCCGGTTCAGAAATCTCTAGCTGAATCACATGCAGTACAATTTGCTTTTTTGCCTTTACCTTAATGCATATTAAAATTTTCAGACAGCCCTGAAACTTACAGTCCTCTCTTCATGCTCACAAAAGGTAGAGCACAGATAGCAATGGGCCTCAGTAGTCACGTGAACGGACTACACATAGAAGGCAAAATAATAGTTCAGCCTTTGCTGACCCATTCAGTTCCTGGTGCAGGGGTCCCCAACGTGGTGACCGCGGGTGCCTTGGTGCCCACCGGGGGGGCCTAAGTGCAACCACTTACTGGCCAATGGATAAGCATCCGCTGAAATGCCTCCGACAAGCTGCCTCATCCAGAGGTGTTGCTGCCGAAATGCAGCTGATTTTCAGCAGTATTTCAGCAGCGATGCCTCTCGATGACGCTGCTTGTCGGCGGCCTTTCGGTGGCAATGCCTATAGACGTTGCCACTTGTCGGCGGAATTTCGGCAGATGCTCATCCGCCGCCATGGTCCTCCGTGGCTTGTTGTCTGGCGCCTGCCAAACAAAAAAGGTTGGGGACCACAGCCCTGGTGCATCTGCTGAAATTGCTAGTCAGATAGTGATTGTTGTACTGCAAGCACCTGGCCTCGACAGAAGCCACTGACTCATGTGGCTGGACTTTACAAAAACTAGACAAGCCATTTACAACACACACTTTGCATCTCTACAGAGGAAAAAGGACACTAAACTATCTAAACTCCTACATGCCACAAGGGGCCACAACAGTGCTTCCCTTAACTCACCTGACAATACTGTTAATCTATCCAGCTATACTCTTAGCCCAACAGAAGGGTCTGTCCTATCTCAGGGTCTCTCCTTCTGCCCCACCACCCCCACAAACATGATACAGTTCTGCGGTGACCTTGAATCCTACTTTTGACATCTCCGACTCAAGGAATATTTCCAACACACCACTGAACAGCACACTAACCAACAGGAAGCTTCCTACCAACACTACAAAAAGAAGGATTTTGCGTGGACTCCTCCTGAAGGTCAAAACAACAGACTGGACTTCTACATAGAGTGCTTCCGTCAATGTGCATGAGCTGAAATTGTGGAAAAGGAGCATCACTTGCCTCATAACCTCAGCCATGCAAAACACAATGCCATCCACAGTCTCAGAAACAACTCTGACATCATAATAAAAAAGGCTGACAACAGAGGTGTTGTAGTCACCATGAATAGGTTGGAATATGAACAAGAGGCTGCTAGACAACTCTCTGACACCACATTCTACAGGCCATTACCCTCTGACCCCACTGAGGGGTGCCAAAAGAAACTGCACCATCTGCTCAAGAAACTCCCTAAAGAAGCACAGGAAAAAATCTACACTGACACACCCCTAGAGCCCTGACCAAGGATATTGTACCTGCTACCCAAAATCCATAAACCTGGGAATCCTGGACGCCCCATCATCTCAGGCATTGGCATCCTGACAGCAGGATTATCTGACTATGTAGACTCTCTCCTCAGGCCCTACGCTACCAGCACTCCCAGCTATCTTCGAGACACTACTGACTTCCTGAGGAAACTACAATCCATCGGTGATCTTCCAGAAAACACCATCCTGGCCACTATGGATGTAAAAGCCCTCTGCACCTGCATTCCACACAAAGATGGACTACAAGCCATCAGGAATAGCATCCCTGATACTATCACGGCAAACCTGGTGGCTGAACTTTGTGACTTTGTTCTCACCCACAACTATTTCAGATTTGGGGACAATTTATACCTTCAAGTCAGTGGCACCGCTATGGGTACCTCTCAATATGCCAACATTTTTATGGCTGACTTAAAACAAGGCTTCCTCAGCTCTCGCCCCCTTACGCCCCTACTCTACTTGCTCTACACTGATGACATCTTCATCATCTGGACTCATGGGAAGGAGGCCCTTGAGGAATTCCACCAAGATTTCAACGATTTCCACCCTGCCATCAACCTCAGCCTGGACCAGTACACACAAGAGGTCCACTTCCCAGATACTACAGCTAATAAGCGATGGTCACATAAACACCACCTTATACCGGAAACCTACTGACCGCTATACTTACCTACATGCCTCCAGCTTTCATCCAGACCACATCACACGATCCATTGTCTACAGCCAAGCTCTAAGATACGACCGCATTTGCGCCGATCCCTCAGACAGAGACAAACACCTACAGAATCTCTATCAAGCATTCTTAAAACTGCAATAGTGAAGTGAAGAAACATATTGACAGAGCCAGAAGGGTACCGAGAAGTCACCTATTACAAGACAGGCCGAACAAAGAAAATAACAGAACTCCACTAGCCGTCACCTACAGCCCCCAACTAAAACATCTCCCGTGCATCATCAAGGATCTACAACCTATCCTGAAGGATGATTCTTCACTCTCACAGACCTTGGGAGACAGGCCAGTCCTCGCTTACAGACAGCTGCCTAACCTGAAGCACACAACAAAACACCAACCCAGGAACCAAACCCTGCTACAAACCCTGGTGCCAACTCTGTCTACATATCTATCCTGTTTCATAGGACCTAACCACATCAGCCACACCATCTGGGGCTTGTTCACCTGCACATCTACCAATGTGATATATGCCATCATGTGCCAGCAATGCCCCTTTGCCATGTACATTGGCCAAACTGGACAGTCTCTACGCAAAAGAATAAATGGACACAAATCTGACATCAGGAATCATAACATTTAAAAACCAGTAGGAGAACACTTCAGTCTCTCTGGTCACTCAATAACAGACCTCAAAGTGGCAATTCTTCAACAAAAAAACTTCAAAAACAGACTCCAACATAAAGCTGCAGATATGGAATTAATTTGCAAACTGGATACCATTAGATTAGTCCCGAATAAAGACTGGGAATGATTGGGTCATTACAAAACCTAAACTTAATTTCCCCAATATTAATTTCTCCCTACTGTTACTCACATCTTCTTGTCAACTGTCTGTAATGGACCTCTCTCTTACAACTTCAAAAGTTATTTCTTCTCCCTTGGTATCCTGCTGTTAATTGATTTATCTCATTAGACTGACTTAACACTTGGTAAAGCAACCCACATCCTTTCATGTATTTATACCTGCTCCTGTATCTTTTACTTCAGACATCTGATGAAGTGGGTTCTAGCCCATGAAAGATTATGCCCAAATAAATTTGTTAGTCTCTAAGATGCCACAAAGATGCCTCGTTGTTTTTTTTTCACATAGAATGTTGAACACATGTCAGAAGTAACAACTTCTGGTCATTATCTAAAACAATCATTGGTGCTAGTGAACTAGAGGTCCTAATTTAGAAACCCTTGCAAAGCTCACAGACCTCTGCCATTGTGATCCTGCAAGACAACTATTGACGGCTCCACAAGGACAGTGCATCTAGGAAGAGCCAAAGTTAGACTATCAAGGACTGAGAGCAAAGCATTCTATTCTGGGACTCTGATGGAGCCTAAACTAGACTGTGTTAAAACCCAAACCTAAGATACATCTTTGTTCGTGGGTAACATTTTCATCAAAATGTCCACTAACAGACCCTCCAAGACACTAGGTCTGATTCACCACTGTTTTGCTCCTGTTTCACACCAGTGTTGCTCCACTGAAATAAAGGAAATACACTGGTGGAAAACCAGAATAATGCAGTAGTGATTCAGATCAACAAAACACATTTGAACACCTCTTTAACCTAGGAGATAGAGAGGAAATGTCATTGTTCTGGACACATTTGTTACTTCATCATTTGGTTTAGCACCTAGATAGTGAGGTGGCAGGCCTCTTCTGCTCCCCGCCCAGTTAGATAGAAAGATGAAATTATCTGTATTATTCTTGACTTTTCAACAAACAAGCCAGAAATATAAATAAAGCCTTTGTTCGTTGCTTCCATGCTCACAGCTGTAAGTGTTGCAGATGAAATACCAAGCAAGTCCTTTCTTTCCTCAACCTTTGTTGTTGTTGTTCCTTCTGCACAATCCTAAGCCGCCTATAGCATGGTATCTAGGTGCATTTCATATGATTTAAACTGGATCATTAACATTTTCTATCAGAATTCAAGGATGTTTCTTCCTGTGTTTTAAAAGATGGTTGTATCCAAGAGAATGCTGGAACAGGGAGAGGTTTAATTAATATTCATTCTCACCCTATGCACAATGAGTTGAGATTTCTTAATGACAACGATTAACACAAACTCCAGGCATAGTTAAGTGTCAGTCTCAATTTCCAGTGGCAAATTCAGTGTGTGTGATGCTTGCAAGATTCTTCATTCAGCTTTTAATGGTGTGCATAACACATGTGTGTGTTTGCCCTCCTATATAAACAGGACTGACACAACTCACTGTGAAACTGGGACTCTGGAAGTTAAAAATTCTTACCAGCATCTGAATGATGCTCTCAGTTATCTGTCATTTTAATGGATTGGATACCACTCAAGTCATCTTTGAAATAGGTCAGAGTTACTGAGAAGACAGGGAATGAAGCGGAAGGAGATACATTCATGTTACCTTTAAAACTGCCATTGAAGGAGGATAGACACTCTAATCAATATGGTAATGTAGGATCACACATCATGCTTTAAAGTGACCAAAGAGTGTAACTGGGGGTACGTCTACATTACAAGGTAATTTCGAATTAACTTAAACCGGTTTTATAAAACAGATATTATAAAGTCGATTGCACGCATCCACATTAGGCACATTAATTCGGCGGTGTGCGTCCATGGTCCAAGGCTAGCATCGATTTCCGGAGCTTTGCACTGTTGGTAGCTATCCCGTAGCTATCCCATAGTTCCCACAGTCTCCCCTGACCCTTGGAATTCTGGGTTGAGACCCCAGTGCCTGATGGGGCAAAAATCATTGTCGCGGGTGGTTCTGAGTACAGCCTCACTCCTCCCTTCCTGAAAGCAGCAGACAGCCATTTCGCTCCTTTTTTCCTGGGTGAACTGAGCAAACGCCATAGCACAGCAAGCATGGACCCTGCTCAGCTCAATAGCGCAATCGTGGACCTTGTAAACACCTCGCGCATTCTCGTGCTATCTATAGTGAACCATGAACTGCAAACGCAGGAGAGGAGGAGGCAGCTACGGCAGCGCAGCGACGAGAGTGATGAGGACATGGACACTGAATTCTCCCTAATGGCAGGCCCCTGCGCTTTGGAGCTCCTGCTGGTAATGAGGGAGGTTCTACCCATTCAACGCCGATTTTGGGCCCAGGAAACAAGCACAGACTGGTGGTACCGCATAGTTTTGCAGGTGTGGGACGATTCGCAGTTGCTGCGAAACTTTCGCATGCGTAAGAGCACTTTCTTTGAACTTTGTGACTTGCTTTCCCCTGCCCTGAAACGCCACAATACCAAGATGAGAGCAGCCCTCACAGTTGAGAAGCGAGTGGCAATAGCTCTCTGGAAGCTTGCAACGCCAGACAGCTACCGGTCAGTCGGGAATCAATTTGGAGTGGGAAAATCTACTGTAGGGGCTGCTGTGCTGCAAGTGGCCAAAGCAATCATTAAGCTGCTGCTACGAAAGGTTGTGACTCTTGGAAATGTGCAGGTCATAGTGGATGGCTTTGCTGCAATGGGATTCCCTAACTGTGGTGGGGCGATAGATGGAACCCATATCCCTATCTTGGCACCAGAGCACCAGGGCACCCAGTACATAAACCGCAAGGGGTACTTTTCAATGGTGCTGCAAGCACTGGTGGATCACAAGGGACATTTCACCAACATCCACGTGGGATGGCCAGGAAGGGTTCATGACGCTCGCGTCTTCAGAAGCACTGTTCTGTTTAAATGGCTGCAGCAAGGGACTTACTTCCCGGACCAGAAAATAACAGTTGGGGATGTTGACATGCCTGTCATTATCCTGGGTGACCCAGCCTATCCCTTGATGCCATGGCTCATGAAGCGATACACAGGCAGCCTGGACAGTGGTCAGGAGCTGTTCAACTACAGGCTGAGCAAGTGCAGGATGGTGGTAGAATGTGCATTTGGCCATTTAAAAGCCTGCTGGCGAACATTACTCACTCACTCAGACCTCAGCCAAACCAATGTCCCCTTTGTTACTGCTGCTTGCTGTGTGCTCCACAATCTCTGTGAAAGTAAGGGAGAGACCTTTCTGGCGGGGTGGGAGGCTGAGGCAAATCACCTGGCCACTGATTACGCGCAGCCAGACACCAGGGCGATTAGAAGAGCACACCAGGAAGCGGTGTGCATCAGAGAAGCCTTGAAAACAAGTTTCATCACGGGCCAGGGTACGGTGTGACTGCTGTGTTTGTTTCCCCTTCATGAACCTCCCCTGCTTTATTGACTCCTCCTGTAAGCAACCTACCCTCCCCCTTCGATTACAGCTTGCTTATGGAAATAAAGTTACTATCGTTTAAAAAGCGTGTATTCTTTATTAAAAGTCATTCCCTGTAAGCAACCCACCCGCCCCCTTCGATTACAGCTTGCTTATGGAAATAAAGTTACTATCATTTAAAAAGAATGTATTCTTTATTAAAAGTCATTCCCTGTAAGCAACCCACCCTCCGCCTTCAATTGCAGCTTCCTTAAGGAAATAAAGTCACTATCATTTAAAAAGCATGTAATTATAAATAGAGGCAGAGAATTAACAAGGTATCCCGGGTGTGGTTTGGGAGGAGGATAGGAGGGAAGAAAAAGGCCATTAAGGACATTTCAATGTAATGACAGCCTTTTGGTTGGACTGTCCACGGGGGTGGAGTGGGTGGGTGCAGAAAGCCTTCCCCCACGCGTTCTTACATGTCTGGGTGAGGAAGACATGGAACATGGTGAGTACTGAGGGTTGTTAAACATGGGCTGCAGCGGCACTTTGTGACCCCGCTGATCCTCCTGAAGATCCACCAGACGTCGGAGGATGTCAGTTTGATCATGGAGCAGCTCCAGCGTTGCATCCTGCCACTCTGATCTTCCTGCCTACACCTCTGATCTTCCTGCCGCCACCTCTCATCTTGAGCGTCTCTCCTATCCTCACATTGGTCCCTCCTGTCCTCACGTTGGTCTCTCCTGTCCTCACGTTCACTGGCATCTTTCCTGTATTTTGCTACCACGTCCTTCCACTCCCTCAGATGAGCTCTTTCATTGCGGGTTACTTCCATGATTTCTGAGAACATTTCATCTCGTGTCCTCTTCTTCCTCCGCCTTATCTGAGCTAGCCTTCGGGATGGAGTAGGGAGGCTTGAAAAATGTGCAGCTGCATGAGTGGGGGAAAATAGTGATAGAAGGATTATAAAAGATGCATTTCACAGAACAATGGTTATACTCTTTCACAGTGAACAACACTATTCACTTTACTTAGCACATGTGATTTCACTACAAGGTCGCACTTGGATTCTTTTAGTATTGAGTGCCTGTGGCTCTGGTGTAACAGATCAACACAGAAGCAGGTCCGGGCAGCACAATTCAGTTTGCATGCTGTCATGGTAAGGCGTATAAAAAGGCATATAGCTTCTCCCTGTGCTGCGTCTTTCCTCTTAACAAGGAGCAGCAGACGCCAAACCCTCCCACCCCCAATCCAATTTTCTAGAATTGCTTTACCCCTCCCCCCACCGCATGGCTGGTATAATGGAAGATCACTGCTAATCACTCCCCTTTCTCCTCCCACCCACCCCCCACCCCCACTGCGTAGCTGGTAGCTGGGAAGATTCCTGCTGGCCAAACGCTAAAAAGCTCAGTGCTATCCTTTCTCCCTCCCCCATCTCTCTGCCCCCTCACTTAAATTCCTTAATTTCAACCAGGTTACCATGAACAATATCACTCTGCTGAGGATAACAGAGCGAGATAAAGAACGGATGTTTCTTGAATGCCTGCAATCACCGGGACCATACGCAGCTAGGCTTTGTCATGCAATGATACCCAATTACTTGCTACATGCATGGCGTGGTAAAGTGTCCTACCATGGTGGATGGAACAAGGCTGCCTTGCCCAGAAACCTTCTGCAAAGGCTTTTGGAGTACCTCCAGAAGCGCTTCATGGAGATGTCCCTGGAGGATTTCCGCTCCATCCCCAGACATGTTAACAAACTTTTCCATTAACTTTAGTGCCTGCTAATGCATGCCAAATCAATCATTAAAAAATGCTTGCTTTTAAACTATGTTTTATATTTACAAAGGTACACTCACCAGAGGTCGCTTCCATGGCTTCACTCTCTGGGCTAGTGGCTTGGGAGGGTAATTCCATCTGGGTCACTAAAAGCTCCTGGCTGTTGGGGAGAATGGAGTGCTGTGTGCTCTCTGCAAGCTCTTCCTCCTCTTCCTCCTCTTCATCTTCCCCATCCTCTGAATCCTCATCCATGGTTGAGATTATAACCCCCACCTCGGAATCCACAGACAAGGGGGGATAGTGGTGGCGCAGCCTCCTAACATTGCATGCAGTTCAGCGTAGAAGCGGCATGTTTTTGGCCCTGATCAGGATCTTCCATTTGCTGCTTTGGTTTTCTGGTAGGCTTGTCTGAGTTCCTTCACTTTCACTCTGCACTGCACTGAGTCCCTGGTGTGGCCTCTCTCCCTCATGGTATTGGAAATTTTTTCAAAAGTTTTTTCATTTCATCTTTTGGAACAGAGTTCTGTTAGCACTGAATCCTCTCCCCATATAGCAATAAGATCCAGTACCTCTCGTGCGGTCCATGCTGGTGCTCTTTTTCTATTCTCAGGAGACTGCATTGTGACCTGTGCTGATGAGCTCTGCATGGTCACCTGTGCTGATGAGAGCTACACGCTGGCCAAACAGGAAATGCAACTCAAAAGTTCGCGGGGCTTTTCCTGTCTACCTGGCCAGTGCATTAGAGTTCAGTTACCGGCCAGTGATGCACTGTGGGATACCGCCCGGAAGCCAATAACTTTGATTTGCGGCCACACTAACCCTAAATCGATATGTTAATATCGATTTTAGCATTACTCCTCTCGTTGGGGAGGAGTACAGAAATCGATTTAAAGAGCCCTTTAAATCGATTTAAAGTGCATTGTACTGTGGACGGGTGCAGCCTTAAATAGATTTAACGCTGTTAAAATCGGTTTAACAGCGTAGTGTGGACCAGGCCTGGGAGGCATCTCCTGAGAAGAATAGGTGGCTGACATCAGAAGCTGGGAGATGCAGACTGACAACAACAGAAGGATGGGACTTGAACAGTTTGAAGAACAAATCCAGGTTCTCAAAGGACATGAGCATTTGGTTCTCCAGTTTATTTCTTCTTAAATGTTTGGGGCCTATCTAGGTGAGGCTGGGTAGGAGACCTAAGGATGTTTCACATAATTTATCTTTTTGTTTTTTTCTCTCAATTTTTGAATAAACCTTTTTCTTCATGTTAGATATTTTCTTAGTCCTGGACTGCTCTTGGGAAATGTCACTCTCATTTATTCTTAAAAATGGGTAGAAATAAGTTCTGACTTCTAGTGAGGACAATGACACCTGACCTGGGCCATTTGCTCAAAAGTACATATCAAAAGACTGCCCATCCCCCTGATAAGCTGCCAACATTCTGAGGCACCTAGTGAAATGCACTGAGGAAGCATGAGGGCTGCTTGCTCCAGAAAGACCAGGAGGGACATCTGAGCCCACTCGGTCTTTCCTTCCACTCCCCAAAGAGAGTTCTTGGTATGGATTACTTCTGGACTAACATCAACTGCCTGTTCACTATCCTCAAGACAGCTCCTTCATCCTAAGGAAGCAAACAGGATAATAATATTCCATGGCACCTACCCATTCAATTTCACAATTATGCAAGTTTCAAGTGATGCTTTCAAGTTACATTACAGAGCTGCTGCTTTTAGAATTACTAGAGTGCTGGTAACCTTGCCAAGTATACTTCATTCTTCCTTTGAAAAGGAGCAAACGTGCAGCCAAAACTGCACACTGGTCATTCATACTTCTAACTAATTGAGCTATGCAGTAAGAAAACTCAGATAACTGGAGAGCTAGTTCACTGATGAAGCCGTTTTTGAAAAGTCCTTTGCACATTCTCTTTAAAAAAATGGGCCAGTCCAATAATTCAGCTGGTTGCTGTCTTGATCTTGTAAAGCTATGGAAGTGCATTAGTTGCTGTCTCATGGACCTACCTGCTTTTTTATTTTTTTAATTATAATTTTATTTCTTTTTAATACTGTTTTTCACCTGTTTGACGCTTGGCTTTTGTGATCTTCACTGGAACATTAACTAGTGATACTGATTCTTTGGTACTAAAGGTGGCTGAACTGCTGAGTAACAGCAGCTCCTTCTCACTTCAGTTACAGTTGGGTACACTCAATTCTTTTGAAAATCTGGTCCTATCTAATTCTGTTCCAATGGGCATGCGATGTGAACAGCATAGTCTAACAGTACAACAGTTTATCGCTGATGCACTGGACAGACTGCCTTCTTTGACCTGTAGGGGAGTTAATCAGACCTCTTGGCCCTGCTTTTGCCAGCTATGATGGCTTGATTGCCATTCAGAGACCTGATGGTGGAAATCGATTCTAATATTAAGCACTATGAGCAAGGGACTGACTAAGCTGATGGAACGGATATTGGGGAGGTGTTTTGTTTGGGTGTTTTTTAAACAGTATAAGCATGTCCAACATTGATGGCCACAGTTAAAAATGATTATAAACAAAATAATGTATTTCAATATAATTAAGCTAATTATGATGGGAAGTTGGTTTTAACTAAACACCTGTTACCTTTCTCTGATTGAATTAAATAGTTGTAAACCTCAGGGGCTCTCCTTCTTCTTTCTTGCTAAAATCTTTCTGTGTCTGAGGATTTTGCAATGTCTTTCTTCCATAGGATTAACCGTGTTTGTAATATCTTGCTCTCTGGAGCCTTGAATACACAGGGGAATGTTGCCAGCAAATTCCAACTGATACACTTTAAGTATGACCCTCATGACAGCCCCCCAAGTTTACCTACACTCTCCATAAACTTGGTGCCCTCTTCACTTGTATTGTTGTAAATGATTTACATTGAAAATGAAGATCAGCCCTGATTTTATTTCATCTGTCAGTAGAATCAGTTGATGTATTGCTGCCCATATCATGGTCTCTGTCTGGTATCTAAGGACCAGAACTCTCCTGGTTTAGGTCTTCTTTTTCTGATCATTCATTTTAAATGGCTTGTGGTTCCAGTGTTGTCTCTCGTGACTTACAAAATAACATTCCACAGGATTTTTATTTTAGGTCCCCTTCTTTTTACCTCATCTCCATCCTCACCGTGCCTTTACTCATCAGAGCCGTTAATATGCAGATATGTATTTCCAATCCAAAATTTCAGACCACTTTTTATGGAAGTGGGAAGTAAACTTTTTGGGGAGAAAAGTGATCATCAATATGGGCCTGATGGAAAGATTCCCATTTATTTCAGTGGGCTATGGATGTGCCCCTGCATCATAACTGTAGCCCCATGCTGCCCTATCAATATTTATGTACTGCAGTCATTTTGCTATAAATAGATCAGCACATCTGAAAGAGACCAGATGTCTAAAATTAAAATTCTAAATAAGCAATCAGTTCTAACCTGGGAAAGCTCTTACTGCGTACAGTAGAGTAGCTTATAAATAGAACTTCAAATGCTGATGATGTCATGAACCAAGAGAGCTCTTGACTTGTGATTTATTATGTCAGAGCATGGCATATTCATAGCCTTGTAACTTATAGTCACTGTCCCTATTATTATTCCCAAGCCATTGTTGTTTCCAGTGGATACACATCGTAGTAAATACTGACCTGAATTGAAACTCTAAACAACCAGTCAGGTCAGAATCTTCATTTTAAATTCTTCTTTGTGAATAATAAATTAGGTACTATTGACTTAATTAGGAGGTACGTAAAACATGCAGAATAAAATATGAGATTTTGTGTCAAGTCTGCAGCCACCAAATTTGCACATTTTTCAGACTCCTTGCTTAAAAAGCAATTTCCAATGTTTGTGATGATCAGATTTTTTTCACTGCAGCACATGATGTTTCTCTTGTTTCATAGAATATTAGAGTTGGAAGGGACCATAGGAGGTCATCTAGGCCAGCCCCCTGATCAAAGCAGGACCAATCCCCAGACAGATTTTTACCCTGGTTCTCTAAATGGGCCCCTCAAGGATTAAATTTATAACCCTGGGTTTAGCAGGCTAGTGCTCAAACCACTGAACTATCCCTCCCCCCATACAAGCTGATTATTTTTCAAGCTTTCCTGGAACACAGTTGTGAATATTTATTTACAAAATTTAATAATAGAATAATTGTCATTTCTTGCTTAGCTCTCGTCCCTGATTCTGCACACTTATGTGTGTGAATCACTTTACACACATGCAACTCTTTGAACAATCAGGCTCAGCGAGAGTAATCAGAAAGGTAAAATGTTCAGTATACAGAAAACATAATAGCACTGGAATTTAAAACCACACACTTAGGGAAAAAAAGTCTTTTTCATTTTAAATATGCTTTGGAATAAGAAGTTGCAGTTACGGACATAAAACTATTATGAACAGTCATCAAAAATTCAAAGTGAAACAACTCTTTTTAAGATTTGTGAATTCTTTTAACTTCTAATTATTTGTCAATTTCGTGCCCCTCTGCACTTATGAGTTCCAGAAAGAGTTTTATTTCCCAGTACTCTGACCAGAGCAGGAAGTCCTAAGCCAGAAAACTCATGAAACAGCTTGTGCTTGCAGTCTGTTCCAGTCCAATATGCACACCTTAAGATGTTCACAAAAGCCATTAAACTTTTGGGTGCTTATCTTCTGTCCATCTAAAAACTCATCTGAAATTGTCATGCATGGCTGTATTATTCACAAATGGCAAAGCTGTAAATTATGTACATTTAAAGGAGTGACAATAAAACATATAGACTACACCCTCATGTATTCTTCATAAATCACATATTTTATTTTAGAAATGTTTGAGAGAGCTCTCAAATATTTTATTTGGACTAACTTTTTGTAAAGCCAGGCTGTCTGAGATGAGTTCAATTCTAGCAATAATTTTTCCCCTCTAAGAGCCCTCTAAAATTGCTTTTATCATATCTGTCTGGCAGCTTTATGGTTTACTACCTTGGGACCTTCAAGGCTAGAACCAAGCATTGTGCATTCCACTGGGGTGCTGTGAATCTACCATTTCTAATGGACATGAGCTTTGCTTGCTAGCCTCTCTCTATATAATGAGATAATGGTCCTTAAACTTGTTACTGGGGCCAGATCAAATGTTGCTAGTCAGTGTAATTTGAGTATAAAGGAATCATTTCTCTAACAAGTTGGTTTTCTTTTGTTACAGCTAAGTGGCTTAATGTTAGTCCTTGCTGGATCAAAGACATTTAGGCGCCTAATTCCTATGAAATAGGTGTCTAGATACCTTCTGAGGATGTGGGCCAGAATGCAGGTGAGGTGGTCAAAGGTATGTGAGCAATCCAATTTATCATATACATAACCTACCAGGGGATGATATCTATACATATACCTACCCATATTTAATAAATATTTATTTAATTATCTCAGGTACAGTGACTGCTATTTAAAGAGGCATCTACTGCACAGGAAAATTTACCTTCACTGTACTAACTGCACTATTCCTTGTACTTAGACTTGGCTACATTTTTCAAATGTGGCCACTTCTTTAGTGTGCCTCAATACTTGAGTGCCCAAATTATTAAATGGGCTGAAAACCCACAAATCTAACTGAAGTCAATGGGCTCTGTGGGTGCTGGACACCTCCTGAAAATTAGAGTGAAGCTGTCTCAAATTGGTCACTCTACAGTCTAAATCAGTCAAACGAATGCCTAGGAATGTGTGTGTATACGTGCAGAGGGAGCGTATTATGGATTCAGTATTGCCAGCCCCAGACATGCTAGATCCCTCCAAAATCTTGAGATTGGCTTAAAAACCATGGGATTTTAAAAAGTAGCAGTAAATATTGGGTTCTTTTTATAAGCCTTTTGGATATGTTCAGGACACATTTTTCAACCTTTCCTCCACAATCATAAAAGCTAGAAATTTGCAGGGGGGGGGTTGTTCTGTTTTGTTTTAAAATGAAAGCAGAGAATCTTGTAACCACGTGGCTCCAGGAATTGGAACTTCAAAGAAAATATTGACTATCACCAGACTGGTGATAAAATCATGAGATTTGGCAACACTTTATAGATTCTAAAGCATTAATCATTTGATTTCCCACCTCTACTCCCTTCTTAATTTGATCAGTAAGGAAAAACTCCAAGAACCTCAACTGTTTCCTTGACCACATTGACACTAGAAACCATTCCAGAACCTGAATATCTGTACAGGACCAATTAGCTCTGGACTGCCAACGAGAACCAGACTGCTAATTTGAATCCAATTTAAGATGGCAGTGATTGACAGTTGTTACCAAGTGACAACTGTTAGGTGCCTTGTACAAGGTGATTAGCTGGTCTCAGTGAAGCTTCCACTGGCCAATACCTGTTTTATAAACGAGAGTGAAATACTGTCTCAGTTCCAGGAAAACCCACATTCCTCCAGGTGTGTATGCGTGTGATGCGGGGGAGTGTGTGAAGCACTGAACTGCTGTCACCCAGCTTATTCTATAGACAGAAGCCTCAATTTGCCAGCACTAAAAGCTCTTTTTAACCCTGCATTCTTGTGTAAATAATAGCCACCTGATAAGTCCTGAGCTAGGCTTAAGGAGATAGTTGTCTATCCTTTGTGTGTCTAGGACTCTGTATCAAGAGAACTAATATTTGAAACCATAATATAAACCTCACAAACTCAGCTAACAGCAAAAATTTTACCCTGCAGGTGTGGGCTTTATTTAGTAGAACGCAAAGATCTTGTAAATTCAGACCAGAAGCTTCTCTGAGCACTCACAATTCTAACTGCAGTCAAGGCCGGCGCTAACGTTTAGGCAACCTAGGCAATGGCCTAGGGCGCCAGAATTTGGGAGGGGGTCTATTTTGCTGGGGGGGCGGCACGCGGGTCCAGTGGACCTACCGCAGTCATGCCTGCGGCAGGTCCACCAGAGCCTTTTAGACCAGTGGACCGCCCGCCGGCATCACTGCGGCAGATCCACTGGAGCCTTTCCAGCAGTGGACCGTCCGCCGGCATGACTGCGGTAGGTCCACCGGACCCACGGGGGGCAGCGAAATGGCCCTCCGCCTAGGGCGTCAGAAACCCTGGCGCCGCTCCTGACTGCAGTCAGCCTCTGAGCATTATAAACTAAGATGTACGTATACTCTGAGTTCGTAACAATGACAGAGAGAAAATCTTGTTAAAAGCTTCCCAGATACACTGACCTAACCTCCCTTCAGAGGCTGCAGAACCAGCGGCGGGGGCACCCAGGCCATAGCTTGAGCACTTTTTGGCTAGGCCAAACCTGCGTGGCACTGTGACTCCATGTGCCTGGTTGCACCACCACTCATTCAGATTTAGAGCAGGTGGATGTAAGGGCTCATGGGGTGCCTGAGAGAGGAAAAGGAGGGTCAAGTGGGAGAGAGGGAGACCTATGGGGCCTCCCCACCTTAAACGGTGCTCTGCAGCCCTTCCCTCTCATCACAGTATGACACTGCAGTGCTTTGAAGCTGTGAGGCTGAGCAGCCATAGGTGATATAAGCCCAGGGAAAAGGAAGGTGAGGCGAGAGAGGCATTTATCATTCCTCTACCCCTCCTCCTGGTCCTTGACAAAACAAGCACATATACTCAGTCCTGGTTACTGAATCAATAGCCAAGTACTCCCTTTACACTAAACTGACTAGCTAAAAACGAAAACAAAAAGGCTGCCACAAAATAATGAAAGAAAAGTATTTAACATAATCAGAAGGAAAACTACTGTATCCAGTCTTCTCCAGTTTAGTACATTTTCTCCATCCCTTTGTTTCCTCTTTTAACACAGGGACTTGTTTCCCACTGTCAACCTGATACATGGAAATTGGGCGTGTTACCTTGTTTTGTTGTTTTATGACTAAGGCTACGCGAGTTGGTCATGGAGGTCATGCATTCCGTGATTTTACGTGACCTCCATGACTTCTGCCCCAGGCGGTGGGGTTCAGGCTTCAGCCCCGCACCATAGAGCTCCATGATTTATTGTTTATTGCCCGCGTCCTGTCCGTGACTTTAACTAAAAATACCTGGGACAAAATCTTAGCCTTATTTTATGACTTATAAAGAGCACCTGAAAGTTTCTGTTTTTTCTATAGGGTTTTTGGGGGAGGAGGTTCTTGCTTGTTTTTCTCTGCTTAATTTTTATCTTAGAAGAATCAGGCATATCAAGTTTTGTTTTCCCTGTTTGGCTGGAGGACTCCTTTGGAGAACTCAGGTATGTGGAATGAGAACTCTCTGAGCTTTAGAGTATGTCTACACAGCAATCGGGGCAGGTGAGTGGTTTGAAGCTAATTAGCTCAGGCACCAGTAGAAGTGAAGCTATAGCAACACAGGCTTCAGCACTGGCTGTACAAGCCTGCCCAGGACCTTGGATACTTACTTGGGCTGCCACCCTGCACTTGGATCTGTGCTACCACAGCTTTCACTGCTCTTGGTGTTACTGCTAGCTAGATAATGATTAAAGTGATCTTGGGTATGTGAACTGCGCTCACATCTCCGATTGCAGTGTAGAATGGAAGGAGTTGGATTCCTTCCAACAGTTTGTTTAGGCATTTTGATCAAACAGATGTTAAACACAGTGGTGAAAATCTGCTTCTGAGCTACACTAGAGCTTCCTCCGTTCAAGGTAGTTCAAGTGCAACTTTTCCTGTTTTTCAACAACAAAAAATATCTCATGTAGGTTTAGCCTTTGGTGCTCTTTCTGCTCTGGTCTTGTCACAGCGATTGATTGCTGGTACGTGTGGTGCATAAACTATTCCTGCCTGCCTCCTACATGCCCTGGTATGTCCTGGGAGACAGAAATCAATGAGCTCAAATAGATCAGGTCTACGCTAGAAAGTTTTATCAGCATAGCTATCGCAGTTAGGAGTGTGGAAAAAACCACACTCCAGCTGACATAGCTTTGCCAGTAAAAGGCCAAGTATAGACATAATTATACCAGCAAAAAAGTCTGTTTGCTGGTATAGTTTATTCTATTTGGAGAACTGGTTCAAGGTATACCGGCAAAAGAGTTATTTTGGTAGTACAAGTTGCGTCTCTGCTAGGGGAGGTTGCCAGTGTAACTTTACCGTATATCTATGCTACCAAACCCTTTTAAGTGTAGACAAAGACAAATTAGATTTGCTAGAGCTGGAATGCCCAACACTGGGATATGGAAAGGGCTGTTTAAAAACAGCAGCATATTATCAGCAAAAGTGAGAATTACAGAAGATGAATTAGGTGCATGGTGGGAAAGCACTAGTCAGTATTTTGGACTTTTATCTGTGGCCTGTACATGTGTTGGAGGTACATTAATGAATTAAATCTCACATTCTCCCTCAGGTGTATGGACTTTTATCCCCATTTTCTTAGATTGGGAGACTGAAGCCTTGTTCCTGCCCTGGAAGCAACAAGGGTGAGAGGGTCATTCAGTCTCTGGGTATATCTACACAGCAGTTAAACACCCATGGCTTGTTCGAGTCAGCTGACTCGGGCTCGCTGGGCTCAGGACTGTAAAACTGCTGTATAGACATTCAGGCTTGGGCCCAACCCTGAGCTCTGGGACACCACAAAGGGGAAGGGTCCCAGAGCTAGAGCTCCAGACTAAGCCCAAATGTCTACACAGCAATTTTTAGCACCTCAGCCTGAGCCCTGCGAGCCCAAGTCAGCTGACCCGGGGGTGCCAGGAGTGTTCAATTGCTGTGTAGACCTACCCCCTGTGACCCAATCAGCTCTTGACGTCTTAGCTGGGACTGTCACCTAATGTGGAGTATGATGGTGGTTTTGTAATGTGAGCATCTCCTCAGTCAAGCGCAGATTGAGGCACCAACTCATGTCTCACAGGCCACAAACAGTCAACAGATGGGAATGACTTTGGGTGACTATTGACCTGAACTGAATTTGCAGCGTGTGAGAGGGTTCGTATCTCAAGATCAATCCCCCTAAGCTCTCCAAAACTCCTGAAAGCACAGAGATTTAGCTTTATGCCACTGTTTCAAATGGTTAATGTTTTACAGCAGTCAGTGCTTGACTTCCCCTTAATACCACACTTCAAAAGGAAGCAAACAAAGCATTACTCTCAATCAGCAGACGTCTGCCATCCATCCCCTTATCTCTTCTAGTGCAGTAACCTTCCCTGAGATAGCTTTGTTTTGTCTTGTAGCTTAGATGGTCTCACAGGCGCAGCTCAGGGATTGCGGTTTGGCAGCTTGGTCTCCTCTCTGCAGGAGCTACTTGGGGCCAGTTCAGGTCCTGGCACAAGCTAGAACAGTTCTGAGGGCTTCCCTAAATCACACCCCAGCTTCAATGGTCCTGATGTGCCACTGCAGAATCACCAGAGTGCAGGTTGGCTCCAGCCATGTGCACACACTTCACTGGACCTGCCCCTGCTCTGCCCCCTGTTCTTGCTCTGGAATGTCCCTGCACCCAAAGCTGCTGCTGAGGTATCACACTTGGCTCTCTACTGTGTTAAGGGCCTTCTGTTCCATGGGATATTCCCTGGGGAGGTTTACGCTGACTTACAGCTGTGTCCTAGTTTCTTCTTTCTTTAGAACCTCCTTTATAATGCAAGACAGTATAGTTTGGTAGTTAAAGCAAAGGACTGAGATGTGGGAGATATGGGTTTTCACTTCAATTCTGTGTAAACCCTTTGGGGTTTAGAGAGCATGGCTCCTTCAAATCTTTTTCCTAGGGGAGAAGGGGAGAGTGAGAAAAAAGGAGGGAAACTCCAGCAGGTGGCTCTGGAGCTCCGAGGGAGAGAGAAGGGGAGCAGCCCGCAGGCCCTCGCAAGGTGAAGCAGCAGAGAACCTGCCTGAAGCCTGAGAAGGACAGGGCAGCGGATTGGGGACACTCCAGGACAGAAGCCAGGAGGAGCATGGTGCCAGGGAGGAATTGCCCGAGAAAGACAGGCCAGAGCTGGACCCAGTATCACTGCTGCCCAGAGCTGCATGGGGCTGTGAGTACTGGGGCTTGTGACTCTGCATTGGGAATGAGGAGGGAGATTGCTAGCTAGTTAAGTGGGGAGGTGGTCACTCTGTGTGGCTTTGCAGAGAGCGGCAGAAGAGGGCACTGGAGGGGTTTGTTGGGGAAAGTTCACTGGCGCCAAAGACAACCAGGAGCACCTAAGACTCACCACTGGACTGGAGCTTTGCTCAGGACTCCTGAACTCTGTGTGCAGACACATTGCTCAGCGTCTACCCTTCCAGTCTGTGCTATCACTGGGCCCGTGGGGCCTTGGCTTGGATGCAACCCTGTTCTACAGCTCCCCCTATATTTCCCCTTGTTGTATTTCTCCTCTCATCCCTCTGTAAATAAATATCTCCCTTTGCTATATCCATTGTACTTTTCCTCTGTGTGTGTGTGTGTGTTCACTCTGGGGGGTTTGGAACAGGTGCCCCTGGGGTGGAAGGAATTTCTCCTTCTGCATTCCTGCGCGTACCTTCTCTTGGCCAGAGTTTCCTGCAGAGCAGACTCCATCTTGGCCACGAGGGCACTAAAGTTACATCTGTGTGCCTCAATTACCTAATCAGTAAAATGGGCAGAATCCATACATGGGGGATGATTCTTGGCTAAAAGGTGCTAAATCATTGAGGGTGGTAGCTAGAGGTGTTACCCACCTGCTTTTCAGTAGCAGTGTTCAATCTCGACTATGCCGCTGCTGAATGGTGCCATAGCAGGGCCCAGATGACATGCCACACAGACTTCTCAACCCACGTGGAAATGTGTGATTCTGTACCTTTTATTTTCTCTCCTTGGAGCAACACAATCCCATCCAAAGCACCGTTCCAGCTCCTAAGTAATCACTTTGGTTGAAATGATAAATAGAATTACGAAGCACCCAGAGTACCATGATATGACGTGGATAAACTGGCCTGGCTTCTGTTAAGGAAAACTGTGCCTCATTAATAAGTTAGATCATCTCAGCAAAAGTGAGATTAAACAAGAACTAATTGATGCAATTTATTTGGACTTTAAAAAAGCTTTAACTAAATTAACTGAGGCTATAAGGGAAACTAAGAAGCTATGGGGTGAGAAGTAAAATACTGTCATGGATTAGAAACTGGCTAAGTGACAGAAAAAGGGAGTAAGAATAGATAATCAATTTGAGATCAATAAAAATTGTTGTTTGTTCAAGTAGCATCACAGAAACGCATGCCACCAAATGCTGCAGCATTTAGCGCCTTTTACAGGAACCCATTCTCTTTGTGAATGTAGGCAGGACTTGGTAGAAAATGGAGCACAGGTGTTGCATGTCCTTTTGACCCTCTGAAATATCTGATATTTTTGGACATTTTCTATGTTAACCCATCCTAGGTCAGTCTTTTGGATTATCAGGTGGAGATAGGTTGATCTTCCAGCACATACATAACTGCTTCTTTGAGATATTTTCAGGGACAGCTGTGATCCACAGGCATGCAGATGACAGAAAATTAGAGGAGTGTGTTTTTCATTTAGCAGCTGGGAAGGAAAACAGTGCCTTGAACCAAAAACACATGCTTACATCTAGCCTGCATGTGAGTCTAGCTACTGGCTGCATGTTTCCCATGAGTGTTAAGCAATGCAGATCTGGAAATACTTCCCACATCCAGATCTCCCCAGTGAAAACCATCTTGAAGGCAAGTTAGGTTTTGATTGCTTTTACTGCCCTGCTCAAGAAAATCCCAATGGTAGAAGTTGGCCTCAAGACTAATGGGGCCTTATTAATAATGGGACTGCTTTCTTCTGTAGCAGTGAATGGGCATTTAATGGCCTGCACTGCAGTCATACTGCCTCTGGCTATTATCGTATCACATCTCATCAACTAAAGTGGAGCCTTGTCAGTAATTGGATGGGAGTGGAGAGTCCAAGGCAGAAAATCTAGGGTGCTGGACAGAGTAGGGTTGGTTGATCAGTAAGTGGCAATCTTACGTGTGAATCAGTAAAATCCCAGCATGGTGCTAGGGGCCTTGTACTGTTGAAGGAGCCATCTTCCAGGTAATATGTAAATCTGAGGTTCTGATCACTGGTGTTCAGTAAAAATCTCATGGAATCTTTGGAAGGCGTGTAACCTTGCATCCTGGCTGAATCCTAAATCCACTAACTGCATTTCCCCTTCCTAACTTCTCCCTGCAATTCTGATCGGATGTAAAGCATTCTCTTTCATAGTAGCATGGGGCCAGAAATGTAGCATTGCTCGGTGTTGTTAGACAGCTGCTGTGAGTGGGATGAAAGAGGCTGTGCAAATGTAAGTCACTAATTATCATTAACTGTATCTGCCATTCATAATTGTGAGCAGAGATAACCTCAGTCAGTCCTCTCAGAAATGAATGGCTGACTGGTAGAGTTATTCAGGCCCCATTCCCTTGGCCGCTATCAACAGGAAAGGGAGAGGGGAAGCTGAGAGACTCCATGTGCTGCGGCTTGCTGTGAATGGAGAGCTGGCTGCTAGAATGGGGTGGCAGTGTGAATGGGGAACAAGTGTGCCCAAGGAGTAGGCGGCTTTGGCCCAGATAGCACCCTCAGAAGACTTCCCCTGACTGGCTTAGGGATGCTGGTGTGACTTGCCTGGCAGCCCCCAAAGAAGAAACTGGGTGGACTAAATGGACAGTGCCCCTCTCTATCTGAAGCCTAGCAAGGGAGGTATGTGGATCCCACTAGAAGTTAAAATGAAAAGTAAGGGAGGGTAGGTTCTACTAGAGGACCTGGGCAGCTTCAGATACAGTACAGGAGGAATTCCACTTCTGAGCCATGAAAATAGAAAATGTCTTTTCCTTTCCAGATTTATCTAATATTCAGAAAGGGAATCTAACACCTGCCTTCCAGATTTGAACACCTCAAAACTCAGGAGTGCTCAAGCTTAATTTGGGCAATTGTTGCTTCATTTCTCCCAAATCAAGTATGCTGATCCACTGTAATTTGATGTAGAAAAAGTAGGATAAAATTGAGCAACAAATGCTGGGGGTCTTCCCGGTGCTAACTAGGACTGGAATTGCTATTTTCAACAGCCATCACCATTTCTTTTTCAGTTTTGTTTGTTTAAGAGGAAGAGAGTGATATTGCACTGGCAAATTCCCCATAGAAACAAAGAGTGAAACAAAAGAATAATAAAGGCACCTTGACTTTTCCTCAGTCTTATAATATGGACAGTCTTATAATATGGATCCAGATATCATCCAATCACACAAGCAGAAAATTGTTCCACTTTACTGCAGTTCTGTAACTATGTGAGAACCAGTCTTGTCTGTGTTCTATGCACATCCAAAATTCCTACTGAATTCAGAAGTGCCTTGCTTTTGTGATCATACTACCTGATATTTTCAGCCCTTGTAAGCAAAGCAGGTTTACATCTAGTAATTGGGTGGAAAGCCTTCCAGAAATAGTTAGGTGCTGTAGGAGGTGTTTCTTATTCATTAGGTAATGCGAGACCTTCCTGTTACAATAGTAAACCAGTGCCGCATAGAATGCACTTTGCTCCTAGAGTTTAGAATGGGGTTCTTTGCCTCTATACGCAGCCCATTAAAGACAATGAAAAGACTCCTACTCACTTCAACAGGCTTTGGATAGAAGTGGTTATACACAGGGTAACTCCACTGTCTTCACAGGGCCCTGGTCTCACAGTGGAGTGGGGGGCATGTGAGCTTGTTGCAGAGCTGCTGCTCAGGGATGGGAACCTACTGGCACCCCAGCCTCCAAAATCATTCAGGCTGCACTTTCTGCACGGCTGTGTGCTAGCTGAGGGGTGCGTGGGAATTGGTGGGAAGTTTTTTTGTTGCAAAATTGTCACTTTCAAGTCTGTCACTGAGTGGTTAGGGAGGTTGAAGTGTTCTCCCACTGGTTTTTGAATGTTATGATTCCTGATGTCAGATTTGTGTCCATTTATTCTTTTGCATAGAGACTGTCTGGTTTGGCCAATGTACATGGCAGAGGGGCATTGCTGGCACATGATGGCATATGTCACGTTGGTAGATGTGCAGGTGAACGAGCCCCTGATGGTGTGGCTGATGTGATTAGGTCCTATGATGGTGTCACTTGAATAGATATGTGGACAGAGCGGGCATCGGGCTTTGTTGCAAGGATAGGTTCCTGGGTTAGTGTTTATGTTGTATGGTGTGCGGTTGCTGGTGAGTACAACCTATTCTTAAAGATGATCCCTCACTCTCACAGATCTTGGGAGACAGGCCAGTCCTCACTTATAGACAGCCTCCCAACCTGAAGCAAATACTCACCAGCAACCGCACACCATACAACATAAACACTAACCCAGGAACCTATCCTTGCAACAAAGCCCAATGCCAGCTCTGTCCACATATCTATTCAAGTGAATAGAATTCAAAGAATAAATGGACACAAATCTGACATTAGGAATCATAACTTTCAAAAACCAGTGAGAGAACACTTCAACCTCTCTAACCACTCAGTGACAGACTTGAAAGTGGCAATTTTGCAACAAAAAAACTTCAGAAACAGACGCCAAAGAGAGACTGCTGAACTCACATTAATATGCAAATTAGATACAATTAACTCAGGCCTAAACAGAGACTGGGAATGATTCGGTCATTACACCAATTGAATCTATTTCCCTATGTTAAGTTCTCCTCACACCTTCTATGGGTCATCTTAATTATCACTTCAAAAGTTTTTTTTCTCCTGCTGATGATAGCTCATCTCAGTTGATTAGACTCTTCCTATTGGTATGCATACTTCCACCTTTTCATGTTCTCTGTATGTATAAATATCTCCTGTCTATGTGTTCCATTCTATGCATCCGAAGAAGTGAGCTGTAGCTCACGAAAGCTCATGCTGAAATAAATTTGTTAGTCTCTAAGGGGAGCAGGGAAAGAGGAAGCAGGTCAGGCTTGCAGAGGGAGCTTCCAGCTGGTTGGGGAGCATGTCCAAAGTAGAAAGGAAACAAGTATGGGGAGAGGTAGTGGTGATCAGGTAGTAGACTAGCATGTAGATGGGAGAAGAGGGAGAAAGGCTGGTGTCTTCAGATTCCCAAGGGCTAAGTCCTCACTTTGGGGAAATGGTGTTTGCAGATGGCTTGCTCAAATGGCAGGATGGGTGCTGAGGGAGGGATTTCTCAGAACTGATCAGGTATCTGCTGGCTTTAGAACTTTGAGCTGAGACTAGGACCACATGCAGTGACTGGTGACATACGGTGGTACTGGAGAGATGGCTATAGAAGGTCTAAATGAGGAAGGAGATAAACGTGTGAGGAGTTTCCTTTATCACTATGGAAGTTCTACTCACTGTGGACACTGGTAAACCCACATGGGTATACCGTTCAGTAAGAAAAACCGGGGCCGGAGGGAGCTGTGTATGGCAATGCATGTAGTCATATACAGATGTGTGATCAAAATGAAAAATGTCTCTGAGATTCAGTACCGGGTATACTCTGGCACCAATGGCACTGCCACACCAGGCCCACACTCAGAGCTCACAATGACTACATAGGGGCCCACAAATATGTTTGGTGCCGGGGCCCACAAAAGGTTAATCCGGCTCTGGAGATGTTTCACTGCTAGAGCTAAATATGACTGAAGTTTTCTCTTGAGCATCTAAGCACCATGCTGCAACTAGACTGAGGCCTTTGCCTACCTTCGGATTTCAGTCACTAGTATAGCTGCACAGATGTAAATCATATTTACGCTAGCGGTGATATGCAGATGGTGCAGCTACATAGGTGGCCAATTGGCCAAGCCCAAGCTTTCTTCAGCTATTGTGTCAGGAGGAAAGAGATGACTTTGTTATGCATAATTTTCAGCACTAAAATCACTTCCCAAATGGGAAAAAATCTATATCCAAGAATGAAGATGCAGGAAAAAGCCAGATTTCCAAAGTGTAAAGGCAACTTTTAAAGGAGACAATAAATTCGAACAGTTAACTACCTTTGAAATCTGTAGGGCATGATTATTTGGAGAGACTAAATGCCAGTATTTCTGTTCAGCAGGGCTCTAGCCTCTTACCTGGAGATGGGCTAAACTGGGGCTTGTTTTGATTTGACATAACCACATCGGTCAAGATTTGTCTTCATAAAACAACAAGCGGGTTTGATTGGATCCTGGTCCCAGTTTATCCCGACATCTAGAATTCAGACTAAACTGTCCCAGTATTGGCTCATATCAGCTTAAACCTTAGCTGAGTCTCCTCCTAGACTAGACAGAAAATGAGAATAAAGAGGCCAGGCTCAGGCTGGTAAAAGGCAGGGATGGGAAGGGAGCAGAAAGCTTTGTTTGTTTAAATTAAGCGCCTTGATTCCATTTGCTTGTTTATTTTTTGATAGCTGAGTTTAATGGCCCAAGCTAGGTCTCTGAAGTAAGCACCTCATTGCAGTGATTGGAGGCTGTGGGTAGGTCTAGGGATCACAGTTTAGTGCTGCTGTTTTCCATGGCCAGGTGTTAACTGGGCGGCAGCAGCATGGTGGCTACACTCTCAAAGCTCTTTTCAGGGAGACCAAACAGAAAATTAACTTTCTTTTAGTTTACACTGAACACAAGGTAGCAGATTTTAGCCCTGTGCTTTGATTGTAAATGGAAAGTAAGTAAAGAATAGACACTATAACAAGAAGTGTGGGGGAGGGAGCTAGGGACTAGAGCATGTGATCAAGAGTTGGGAATTCTGGGTCTCCTTCCTGTTCTCCCATTGATTAACTGCATCTACTCAGACTTTTGGGGGAAGTCTCCCAGCATTTCACTAGCACCACTGGTGAAGCTCCACTGGTCACGAACAGTAGTGTCCACACAGCACTGCTGTTTTTAGCCATCGGGTAGGTCTACACTGCAATTAGAAGGTGACTGGAGCACAGGCTAGCTGCTCAAGTACATACTGAGGGTCCTAGATGGGTTTTTACAGCCCGTGCTGCCATGGCATCACTGCTATTGTTAGTCAGGCTAGCTAGATGAAAGCTAGCCTGGGTACATCTACAGGTCACACTTCTGGTTGCAGTATAGCCATACCCTGTATCAGATTAAGTCTAGATGACACTTTGTTTAATATGCCAGTGGCCACCAGAGCCCTGTCTACACTAGCACTTCCATCATTGCTTGCACAGGGGGAGGTGCACTGGTGATACTGTAACTGCAGATTTCCCCGAACAAGCCTACTGTAGGCAGAACTACTGTGTGACCATGAACAAGTCGCTTAAGTTCTGTGTTCGCTCTCCCATTTGAATAAGGTGAGAATAATATTTGAATCTTGCAGAAGGGTCGTGAAGTTTAATTTTAACTATTTTGTCAAGTGAGACCCTTAGATGAAAGATGCACGACTAGACACACAATGTTATTACTTGCATTGTGGATTCTGTAAAAACCATGACAACCCTAAAATTACAGGATCTGAGGGGAGGGGTTTAAGTATCCTTGATTTCCCAGCATCCTTTTCCATTAGTCCACCACCCTCTTTGTATAAGGACCATACAGTATAAAATACAATATGTAATTATGAAAGGAAATAGGATAAGTGTTAGCTTAACAAAGGTAGCCTTCTCTTAAGCAACATTTCCTTCAGTAGGTTACATCAGTGGTTTCTTGGATACTTCAGTCACTAGAAAAAAAGACTTGAGGACACGTCTTTTAATGTGAATTTAGTGTTGGTGAAAGTGACATGTTCATAGCCCCTGGAGACTTCATTTATCCACAGAGCAGGTATAGAATCAGTAGCCGTGGATCAAGCTTCCTTCATGCTGTTTTGCCACTGTGCCAGCCCTGTTCTAGAGAAACCCAGGGCTTGCCTGCATTAGGATTTTAGCTACTGATGTAAACTGTGATTTGTAGGAAATGCCTAGCTGTCAGTGTAAGAAGTAATCTATCTTCTATAGGTCCCATTACCACAATGTCTGAGCAGCTCATCATCTCTAAGGGTCTGAAACACTGCACTTAAACATCCGTGGCTGGCCTGTGTCAGCTGACCTGAGCTCAGGCTGTGGGGTCATAAAATTGTGGTGTAGACATTCAGCCTTGAGACAAAGTTCTGGGACACTGTCTCCTCATGGCGTCTCAGAGCCCAGCCTCCAGCCCATGTCTGAATGTCTACACTGTAATGTTATAGCCCCATGCTCCTGAGTCAGCTGTGGGAGTTTAATTTCTTTGTAGACACACTCTAATGTATTTACCCTCACACACAGGAGCTGACTCTGTGGGTACTCCAGGGCTGGAGCACCCATGGTAAAAAAATTAGTGGGTGCTTAGCATCCACCGGCAGCAAGCTTCTCCCCTTCCCCCCAGTGCCTCCTGCCCACTGGCAGCCCCACTGGTCAACTCCTCCCCCTCCCTCCCAACACCTCCTGCACACCGCAGTCAGCTGTTTCAGGTCATGCAGGAGGTGCTGGGAGGGACTGGGGACAGGGCATGCTCGGAGGAGGGGAAGGGGCGGGGGCCAGGGGCAGAGCAGGGGTTGAGCACCCCCAGGGCCCAGAAGAAGCTGGCACCTGAGCTCTCTCAACACCCCTGTGAGCTAAGGAAGTGCTATTATCCCCATTTTGCAGCTGAGACACAGAGAGGCTAAGTGGCTTGCCCACAGGAAGTTTTGCTGAAGCAGGGACCTGGACCCTGGTTTCGCTAGCCCTAGGCTAGCACCTTAATCACTGGGCTATGCTTCCTCTCAAGACAATGGAGTTGTTATAAACAGATAGTTAAGGGTTAATAGAACAGGAGTACTTCATGTCTCTTTTGACTATAAAGGGTTAACAAGATCAGTGAGCCTGGCTGTCACCTGACCAGAGGACCAATTAGGGGACAGGATACTTTCAAATCTTGAGGGAGGGAAGTTTTTGTGTGTGCTGTTAGTGTTTGGTTGTTGTTCACTCTGGGGGCTCAGAGGGACCAGACGTGCAACCAGGTTTCTCTTCAATCTCTCTGATACAGGCTCTTATTTCAGAATCGTAAGTATTAGGTAGATAAGGCAAACAAGGCTTATGTTTGTTTTCTTTATTTGCAAATGTGTATTTGGCTGGGAGGAGTTCAAATGTGTATTTTGCTGAAAGGATTTTACTTTGTACTTGTATATTTAGGCTGGGAGGGTATTCCCAGTGTCTATAGCTGAAAAACCCTGTAACATATTCCATCTTAAATTTACAAAGATAATTTTTACTGTTTTTTCTTCCTTTAATTAAAAGCTTTTCTTGTTTAAGAACCTGGTTGTTTTTTTTTATTCTGGTGTGAGATCCCAGGGGGCTGGGTCTGGATCCACCAGGGAATTGGTGGGGAGAAAGGAGGGAACGGGGAGAGAAAGGTTAATTTTCTCTCTGTGTTAGGATTACTTTCTCTCTCAGGGAAAGTCTGGGAGGGGGATTGGGAAGGAGGGGGAAAGGTGAATTTTCCTCTTTGTTTAAGATTCAAGGACTTTGAATCACAGTGATCTTCCAGGGTAACCCAGGGAGAGGAAATCTGAGAGAGGCAACAGTGAGGGAAAGGGTTTACTTTCCTTGTGTTAAGATCCTTAGGGTCTGGGTCTTGGGGGTCCCCAGGCAAGGTTTTGTGGGGACCAGAGTGTACCGGGCACTGAAATTCCTGGTTGGTGGCAGCGCTACAAGTACTAAGCTGGTAATTAAGCTTAGAGGAATTCATGCTGGTACCCCATCTTTTGGATGCTAAGGTTCAGAGTGGGAAATTATATCATGACAGGAATCTCAACAGCCTGTTCAAATCTTGGGGTCTATGACAAAATAGCTAGGGATGGATTGTGAGAGTGGCTTTTGTGATGTGAACATTTGAGACCGAAAACTCACTTCATTTAGATCACCAAATTGACCATCGGATGCTAACAACAACCAGGTGTTAACAACCTGTGTTTGATTTGAACAGTCAACCTAGTTACAATCCAGGTCAATAAATATAGGTGCTAGAAGGGACAGACTGCAGCCTACTACCATGCCCCAAAGCCATCTAGACACCATACCAGCTTGATTTTGAAATGCAGAACTATTTCCCTTCCCTCCATTCTGTCCGGTAAACCTAGGATCATCCAATCACATGGATGTCACAACACGCAACCATGGTTCTAGGTTAATACTGAAAGGAGTTCAACAAACCATTGCTTGGAATGCATCGTATCTGCAACATTTGTACAGTACCATTTGTCAATGCAGAGTTGGCTGCTCCAGGTCCTCTGCCAGCATTGGTTGTAATATTTGGTGATGCACCAGTTCTTTAGCTCTGGACCAGCTGCAATCTAAAATAGTTTCTTCCCAATGTAGATTGTAAATTCTTCCGAGCAGGTACCATGTCTCCTAGTATGTTTGTCCAGAGCCTGTCACAAGGAAGCCCTGTTTCTAGGCCAAGGTAACTAATAACACTATGTGGATGGGAAACGTTAGCTGTCACGACTCTAGCTCAACGGGTCCCTTTAGCCCCATCCCACAATGCAATGCCTTACAGCTGGAAGCTACCCAAAGCCCCTGTTTCCAGCAGGTGCTTGGAGAGAAGCGTTTCAGGATTTACTTGCACTACACCAGTTACTAGGTGAGCTGCGCGCAGAGGAAAATGGGTTGCCAGGTACATTGTTGCAAGGACAAGCCAACACCTACATATTTCATGTAACTCATGCCCTGGCAATGTTTTTCTTGCTTAGAACAAACACCATTTAAGAGAATAGGTTTGCCCTGATGTTGCTAAGCAAAATATCCTCTGCCCTGCTGTGACGGGGTCCCGGGGGTGTAAACTGGACTGTGGGATTGCTGAGCCCTCCAAACCTACTAGCCTGGGCTATCTCGATGCTAATGTCAAGCTACAAGCCTCAGACAGGCACTGCACTTACACAGCCACCCACAGGTAGGGACACACCCAGTGGAGTTACATCGAAGGTCAGCTGTAGGCAGGGGAAGGGGGTGCTGAAGATGCTGTGCGTATGGGGTGCATAAGGTGTAAATCCGTCCCTGACTCAGACTAGCCAGGCCAGTTATATCTGCATAGTTGTGGGGGTCCTGTCATTCACAGCACCTGCACTGAAGTGTACAGTGAACCATGCGCCAGGCTAGGCCTCGGGCAGGGGTGAGACCCCCCACTAGTTGCCATGGTTACTGATGTACAGAGAAAAGCTGTGTTTAGAGCCAGCCATGCCAGCAACTGGTTAAAAACTGAGGTTATTAAAGTTGCAAAGTAGACAGGGCCCTAGAATGTTGGCATTCCACTGAATAATTAGCATAATTAAGCATAGGCAATATAAGAAAGCAGAGCTGGGGCTCTTTATAGTGTCCTCTTTATGCTTCACCCGCCCCCCTTTCCCAAGATGAACCTTTTGTTTACTCCTTGTTCACAACAACAGTAGCACTTAGCAATTCTCAGTTTCAGAATGCTTTCCAAACGCTCATTGATTCAGTCTTTCCCAACCTGGCTTTGTCAGAGGCTTTCAGTCCATCCATTTTCTCTCTCTGGTCCCTTTTCTCCATATTTCACTTTCTCTTTTCTGTATATTTTCCTCCGGGGAGCACTTTTTCTTGCTTTCTCTGTACATCTCAGAAATATTGCCTAGAAATGCTTGGGGGATCTCCGCTCAGGTTACAAAGGCTAGCACAGGTCCACTTTCCTATGAAGAAGTGGTGAGCTAAGTAATGAGCTTACAGTGGTCAGGCCTCACTTCTGGTTCCCACCATGTGCCTGCTGTGTGCCTGATCCTTGCTTCTCCTCCGGTTCCTGCCCATATGCCTGATTTCTAACCATCAGTAACCATTCCTGGCTCTGACCCCTGGTTCCGACTTCTGGCTCTGGCTTGACCGTTGGCTCTGGAATTTGGTATCTGACCCCAGCTCTGACCCTCAGCCTCAATCACTTGTTCAAGTCTTGTAATTGGCACTTGACTCTGATGCTGACCCTTGTCTCTGCCTACCTCACGGTCCCTGAAACAGTGGTGGAAAGGCTAGTGTAGATGTGACACTGGCCTTTTTACCACTGTGTGACTTGAGCTTGCTCAGAGCAGCCCTCCATGACATAGTGGTAAACATACTGGCACTGGTTTCACTGTTGCTATCACCATTGCTAGCCCCTGCAAAGCTGCCACAGTGGAAGAACTTCACAAAGACCTGTGCGGACAGTGTCCATGTGTTACTGAAAACTGGGAATGTCCCTGTTTTCTGGGTCTGTCCCAGAGTTCCTGGGGGTGGTTTTGAAACCCTGCAGAAGCCACCAGGCAGCTGTGCTGCTGAAAAGGCCACCAAGCTGGCTTAGTGCATACCGAGGGATCACCCCCCACCAGGCCTGGCATGTGTTGTCACCCTCCACAGCCTCCTAGTGAGTTCCCTCTCTTCACAAGTCCTGGAGCCAGCCTTCTCCTCACACAGAGGGAAACCCATTAGGTGGCAGGCTACTGTCCCTACCTTTTCTCTTGCTGCTCAAAGGCTCCTGAGCAGGGACCATCATTCCAGTTTGTGTTTGTAAGGTGCCTCATACAAAGGGGTCCCCGTCCACGAGTGGGGCTTCTATGCACTATGGTCATACAAATAATATATAATAGTGGAGAAAGACATTTTCTTTAGCAGAAAGCTTAAAAGTGGGGAAATAGAAAAAAACTGTGGGGAGACAAGCCTTAAAATCCTTTGAGAAGGGACAGCCTTTTTGTGGGCCTGCGCCTCAGTCTGAGAATTTTTTCAGGGTCTTGAGCAGCAGAATGCAACGCAGGAGACTTACGCTGTCTTTTTAGCTCTGCCATTGATTTGACCTCTCTGTTGCTCAGTTTCCCCATCTGCTAAATGAAGATAATGCTGACCCCTCTCCCCTCCCCCATGAGCGTTGGGAGAGCCAATTAATGTTCATAAAAGTTTGGATACAAATATGGCTTGTTGTTTCCTGAAAGTTTTGAGATTCAAATTCACAGCAACCATCTTCCTCGTTTGAAGGTAAAGCCTGTGTGGGATCAATTAGATGGTTGCACCACCACAAAATATAAGCCCATACAATTGTGGCCTTGTGCAGGGATTGAGAACACAGAGGACAGTTTGATTTCCCACAAAAGCTTTCAGCTAAGTTTAATGCCCTGAAATAATGACTTTAGTCCCCAAGACAGAACTGATCTTCAAGCAAGCGAAACTGAGAGGTTCTGCTTAAAATGATCATGGAGTCATTCACTTTTAGGTTACTGCAACCATGTTATTGGCCTATATGAAATTAGGTGGTAGGAATTTCAGTCCAGTTCCTAATGGAGAAGCATCTGTCGCTTAGAACAATTATGATCACAGCTGGCAAGGAGGTCAAGTGTTGAGTGTGCCTGGAGCCTGAACTCATCTTTTACACATATCCCTAGAGGTGGCCCCTTGAATTCAGCAGTAGGTCATCTGAGGTAGGAAAAGCCAGAGGAGAAGTCACTTTATGTGGCATGTTCCCTTGCACTCCATCAGGAATGTTGATGCTATTGTAAATTTAAGTTACCTTACCATTGCCTCAAGCTGCAGTAACAACCCTTTCCCTCCACCACTCAGTTATGAAGTAGGAGAGGAGAGTTACATATGTACAGTGGCTGAGTGTATTGTGTGACAGTGATGTATAGCCAGGGTCAGACCACAACATTTTGGCACCAGAGGCAGGGAGCTCAAAGGATGCCCTCTTGCTTTGGCCAAAACTTTGAAAGGTCTCAATTCTGGGTCCTAGTGGTGCACCACCTCAGTTCGCCTCATGGTAAGGCCAGCCCTGTGTATAGCCAGGGTTGAGGCCTAGTCTTGCCAGGCAGGAGGCCAGAGATCTGTGATAGGGTTGCCAGGCATCTGGTTTTTTACCAGAATACCTGGTCGAAAAGGGACCCTGGTGGCTCCAGTCAGCAGCACAGTGGGGCTAAGGCAGGCTCCCTGCCTGCCCTGTCTCTGCATGGCTCCTGGAAGTGGCTGGCATGTCCCTGTGGCCCCTAGGCAAAGGGGTGATCAGGGAAGTTCCATGTGCTGCTCCCACCTGAAGTGCTAGCTCCACAGCTCCCATTGGCCAGGAACCACAGTGAATGGGAGCTGTGGGGGCGGTGCTTCCGGGTGCAGGAAGTGCGCAGAGTCGCCTGGCTGTGTCTCCACCTAGGGGCCAGACATGCCGGCCGCTTCTGGGAGCAGCGCAGAGCCGGGCAGGCAGGGAGCTTGCCTCAGCCCCGCTGCACTGCCGACCGGGAGATGCCTGAGGTAAACACTGCCCAGCTGGAGCCCGAACCCCCAAACCCGCTTCCCCAGGTTGGAACCCCCTCCTGTGCCCTGACCCCCTGATTTCTGACCCCACCCAAGAGCCCACACCCACAGCTGAAGCCCTAACCTCCTCCCGCAACCCAACCCCCAACCCAGTGAAAGTGAGTGAGGGTGGGGGAGAGCAATGATGGAGGGAGAGGGGCTGGAATGAGTGAGGGTTGGGCCTCAGAGAAGGGGCGGGGCCTCGGGGAAAAGGCAGGGAAGAGGCGGGGCAAGGGTGTTCGGTTTTGTGCAATTAGAAAGTTGGCAACCATAATCTGTGGGATGTGGCCTTTGTCCCTTCCTCCTCGTGCATCTGCTCTGCCAATAGCCCTGAAGCTGATGCAGGGCAGTAGCAGGCAGGGTTCAGGAGCCAAGGGTCTATCAGGGCTGGAAAGGGCCAACTTGTGAATCCAGTTAAATGCTTCACAGAGATAAATAAGTAATAGAGGAGGGGGAGGGGAAATGCAGAGACAGAGAAGAATGAAGTTACCTTTTCATTTCTTACCAGGAGGGAAAATTCCACTAGGGATAAATGGGCAGGAAAAGGCCCCAATCTCCTTCCAGTCACGGCTGGCTGACAGGGGATTCCTGCTCTGAAAATGAGGACTAAGCAAAGGGAGTCTGCTGGGGAAATGGGGTGGGAAAGGGACAATTGAAGACAATGTTGAAAGTTGAAGCTGGACTCCAGCCTTATTATATAATTGTCCTGCCCCAACTATCTCAAACAAGTCAGTTAAAGATATGTTTTTAGTGGTCCCAACTAGGTCTTATGATTGGCGCCTCATCAAGGTGAATGGGGTAGGTGGGCAGGTTTCTGTTGTGCTGTTTGGCTGGAGACCGTTTGCTGCAGGGCCAGATTAAGGGGCTCCAATTACACTGCTGAATAGTCTGCCCAAAGGGCTTCCGTCTCACAGGTACTGGCTGGTACAGGGCAGGATAATATAAGACAGTGCAGTACAAAGAAGCAGCTCTCCTGGGAACATATCATCGAAAAGACGTGGGTTTATGTAATGCTTTGAAGGATGAGCAAGAGAGAGGGGCTCCCCTAGGTGCAAAGGCAGCAGGAGAACAAGCACAAAGTGGGATTTTGAAGCCAGCGTTTATGCTGTTCCCCCCAGAGGCTTGGGCTTCCTTTTTCCTTTGGGAAAGACCAAGCCACTGGGGGGAACAGCATAAATGCTGGCTTCAAAATCCCACTTTGTGCTTGTTCCCATGCTGCCTTTGCACCTAGGGGAGCCCCTCTCTCTTGCTCATCCTTCAAAGCATTACATAAACCCACGTCTTTTCGATGATATGTTCCCAGGAGAGCTGCTTCTTTGTACTGCATTGTCTTATATTATCCTGCCCTGTACCAGCCAGTACCTGTGAGACGGAAGCCCTTTGGGGCAGGGAATCTATTACTTGCTTAGCACAGCTCTACTGCTGCATGGTGCTCTATACACTTACAATACTGCATGCCTGTGATTTTCCACTAGTCCTGCCTGTGAGCTCCTTCGCTCTGTGTGCTTTCCAAAGAGGATGTTGCTTCAGATGTCCCACCTGCACTGTGGGATCAACCATGTATGGGCAGCTGATTGCAACACCTACTTAACAAACATACCAACCAATCAAACAAACAAAAAATGGTTCTGTCTTGTACCATAGATGAGATCAAGCTTTGTATTAACCACAGGTTTGGATTGGGCTAAAGTGAAGCTCTGCAGCACATTTCCAGGGAAGTGGTTAAAACAAAGTTCAGTCATGTCTGTGCAACAAAATCAAACTGATGTCATATTTTTTTAATTAATTTTAAGTTACCATACCAGAAATAATATACTTGGTATACAGTTCATAGCAAATAATGGCACACAAATCACAGCTATAGAGATGTGAATTTGACCAGTTAAGACCAAAGTATATTTTATGGGCTTTATTATGTCTAACATAAAACATTTTCTAATGGAAATGCCAACAGACCCATCATTACATTGTTGTTGCTGGATGACACTATAAATATGTCTTTGGGTGCTACAGCAAGAAGTATCACTATATTTTAAAATAATTCCTCCTTTACAATGAGAGGGGTTTTTTGTTATTACTCATTTATATTGTGGCAGCACGTAGGAGCTCCAGGCATGGACCAGGTCCCCGTTGTGTTAAGTGTTTATTTTCTGGAACATTTCTTGCTTTAAAAATAAAATAAAATAAGACAAATCTTTGTTGTCATATATCCTTTAGTTTATTTCCCATTTAAGATCCTCCATTTAGAACCTCAGAGCTTATTCTCAGTTTTCAAAGGGCAGCATAGCTTTGGTTCCTATTGAATGTTCCTTGTCTAAATATACGTAATAAAAGGCATCTAAATATTTAATCTTGTTTTTGTCTTCCTTCTTGGCATACCCTATTCTGATGAGTAAGCTTTCTCATAGCAAGGGTATCCCATACGCCAGTGCCGCATGCTCAGATGTTAGGGGGATTGACCATGTTTAAACCAGATCCTGACATGGCTGATTTTACAGGATCAAAGAGAAAGAAGAGATCAACTCATTAAAGAAGTTCCTCTTGCAATGCAGAACTAAATAAAAGCTGTCACTAAACTGAACTCAACTGTATACATCAGAGAAGCAGTTGACTGTATCCCTATAATAAGTGGGAGATGCTGCTCTATAGTGCTTAAAATAGGGGACTGGGAGTCAATACTCCAGAATTTCAGGGACAGAATCTCTGAATTCCTTAGCAAATCACTTGACCTCTCTGTATCTTAGGGCTTGTCTGCACTAGAAAGTTTTGCCATTATACTATACCAGTATATTTAAATGTGATTGAGAGCTTTAGCGACTTCCTAAGGTAAAAAAACAGAGAGAATCAAATTCAGTATTGGTGTAACTCCATTTGATTCGGTTATTTATTTAATTCCTTAGGACAGCGATTCTCAAACTTTAGCATCCTGAAGACACCCTTTTGAATTACAATCTTTCGTGGATCCCTAAGTCCTCCGCTCAGCCCCAGGCCCTGCCCCTACTCCACCCCGCCCTTCCTCTTCCCTGCATCTTTCCGCCCCTCCCCCGAGCATGCCCCATCCTCCGAAGTGCCCCATCCCCACTCCGCACTCTCCCTCCCAGCACTTCATGCATGCCAGGGAACAGCTGTTCCCCAGTGTGCAGGAGGTGCTGAAAGGGATGGGACAGAGTTAAGGGAGGGTGGGGGACGAGTTGATCAGTGAGGTCTGTGAACCCCTGTTTGAGAAACGCTGCCTTAGGAAGATTCTGAAGATTAAGGCTGGTATTTTTCAGGGTGCTTAAAGCCTGGCCTATGCTAGTAAATTTACTAGCATAACTATATTGGTTAGAAGTGTGAAGAAAATCCTACCCCAACTGACATAGTTATGCTCGTAAAAGCCCTAGTGTACGTGAAGTTACACTGGCAAAAAAGTCCTTTTGCTGGTATAGTTTATTCCATTCACGGGACTGGTTTAAACTACGCTAGCAAAAGCACTCTTGCTGATATAAATTGTGTCTCCACTAAGGGGTGTGCCAATATAGCTCTACCGGTACCTCTATATCAGCAAATCCTCTTAAATGTAGACAAGCTCTAGACCAATTAGGCACATAGCTCCCACTGAAGATTAGTGAAAACTGAGAGCCTAATTCTTTTAGATGCCTTTGAAAATCCAGCATAAACCAATATCAGAGATAGGGTTGGAAAGGACCTCAGGAGATCATCTAGTCCAACCCCCTGCTCAAAGCAGGGCCAATCCCCAACTAAATCCCCAAATGGCCCCCTCACAAGGATTGAACTCACAACCCTGGTGGGCTGAATCTTTTCCTTTGATGTTCTGGGGAAAGAGGGTGGAAAGAGCTATTTCTTGCTTGTGAAGTATCCAAGCACAATACCCCCTTGTCTACCCTCCTCTTCGTTCCTCCCAAAGCCAAGATGGCCTGCTTCCCGCTCACCCCAGCTGCATATAAACATCAGCAGATCAGCGCACACCTGGCAGCAAAATGTCCCAAATAGCAGTGCCCTGTGACAGCTCATCTTGAGCAGTCCTGTCCTGCCTTGGTAGGATTCTTTTTGGAGGGGAAGTGCCCACTAGCTTCTGGTTAGAGTAGCATTTGGCTTTTTAATTTCAGGCAGCAAATCCCATGTTTTTAACTGCCACCTGGAGGGGCATCCTCTTGAGTGAAGGAACCTGTCCATGCAATGCAAATGATGTGGAGGCTTCACGATGTTATACCCGATGGCAAGGATTTCATTCCTGTTTTAAGATGTATCTTTCTTAAGCCTTTTTCTTTCTGAGCAAAGGGATTTGAGTCTCAAAGAGCCAGCCAGCTGGTTGTTAGCTGCAGCTCATCTTGATGTTCATTTTCTTTTTGAATGAGTTTACGTGTTATTCAAGCTTAATTACATCGCTGTGTAGATAAATTTCTTGGAAGCTTCCCCCTCCCCCATATTTCTGCTAAGTTTTTAATGATTCCCCACTACCTCCCTTCAGCTCATATAGATCCACTTTTTATTTCAATTATAGGTGTCTTTTTAATTAAAGGCATCTTGATTGCTTATTCATATTTGCAAAGCTGGCTGGCAGTGCAATAAATGGTGAATGATTGGCTGAACAAAGGGAACAATGGGAGGGTCTTATTAAAGCCTGGTCAAACAGCGCAATTAGAACTTCAACCATCACCCTTATGATAGTCTGGAGTTGGTGACTTTTTAGGTCCTAAGCTGTAATAGGAAACTAAACAGCCTTTCTGTGTCTGTTGATAGACTGGCTCCCCGAGGCTCAGAGGGGAATAAAATAATAGTGGTGGCTGGGGGTGAGCTGGCTGCTCTGCAATGCACAGTTATACTATCATTTGAAGAAGTTTTGTGAGACAAAGTCTCTATTCCTGGTGAGGAAATGAAGCCCTGCATGGATGCCAATAATCTTCACCATTATACTACTTGTCTGATTCAGGGCTGCTCACAAGATAGTTAAAATACTGAATGGGACAGAACTGGGAATGGGAGATGGACCCTCTAGATCAGCAGTTCCCAAACTATGCTACAGGAGTTCAATGTTCCATCCATTCACTTCACAACAGTTTTTTAAGAAGGTGTTATGTGAACCAATAAAGCTTGGGACCCGCTGCTCACTAGTTCAAATTATCCAGACTGGTAGTGGATTCAAGTGGCTATCATTGGGTGATTTCAGTATGGTTTCTAATGCACTGGGGTCTGGCATAGCAAGGACTGAATGGGCCACAGAGACTCAACAGTCCTCTGACCCATAGTGGAGATATGATAGGACAGGGTGAGGAAAGCTTTGTCTGCTGTATGTATCAAGAGAGGAACTTGTTTCCAGAGCTGTAAGTCAGGCATCTTGTCTAATGTCTTGTCTACACTGGCAGCGGTGTCTAACGTACAGGCACTACATGTGTAGCTACATGCTGCAGTGATAGTCAGGCTGTGTCCACACTTGTCACTGCAGTGAAAGGCTCTGGCAGTGGAGAGCTTTCAGAGACTATCCCCGCTGCTGGAACTTTTCACTGAGGCAGGGAAAGGCTCCAGCAGTGAACAGGCAGAGGGACACTACACTGGTAAAAATGGAAGTGTAGATGTGGGAAGCACTACTTAGACATGTAGAGACCCATGTAGGGTATATACACCCTAAGGTTTCAGGCATGTAGGGCACTCTACTCGCCTAAGCTGTGCCTTACCACCTATGCTGCTATTTATACCCTTGCTAGCGGTGATTGCATTGTATGTACTCTTCACTCCACTATAAATGTAGATGTACCTTCAGGTACTCACATATTCCACTTCCCAGAAAACCCAACGGAAGCCTGTCCCAAAGACCTGGACCACCAGCAAGGATGAAAACATCAGGTGCTGGCAGAAGAAAACCCTGGCGGACATCTCTACGGGAAGATTGAGCAGCAGAAGGCCAGCTCTTTGGGACCTCACATCCAGGAGCAAGAACATCTTGACAGCTCCCCAGGAGGAGGACCCCAGAATAGCCTCACCTGCTCCCCAGGTCCAGGATGCTGAACACTGCCCTTCTGCTCCCGAGAAGGACACCACCAGAGGAGCCCCACTGAGGATCCAGAACCAGGATGCTGATGGCTGCCCTGCCGAGAAGGATGCTGCCAGAGAAGCCCCTCAGACGACCGAGGACTGGGATGCTGATCGCCACCCAGCTGGGAAGGATGCCACCGGAAGAGCCCCCCTGAGGATCCAGGACCAGGATGCTGATGGCTGCCCCGCCGGGAGGGATGCCACTGGAGGAGCCTCCCCAACGACTGCTGAC